>NC_141877.1:113796600-114421600 GCF_056163025.1 Triticum urartu
TTGCACCAGTCCATAAATAGATCGCTGGAGCTTGCACACTTTGTTAGCACCCTTTGGATCAATAAAACCTTCAGGTTGCATCATATACAACTCTTCTTCCAGAAATTCATTCAGGAATGCAGTCTTCACATCCATTTGACAAATTTCATTATCATAAAATGCGGAAATTGCTAACATGATTTGGACGGACTTAAGCATCGTTATGGGTGAAAAGGTCTCATCGTAGTCAGCTCCTTGAACTTGTCGAAAACCTTTCGCAACAAGTCGAGCTTTGTAGATAGTAACGTTACCGTCAACGTCAGTCTTCTTCTTGAAGATCCATTTATTCTTGATGGCTTGCAGATCATCGGGCAAGTCAACCAAAGTCCACACTTTGTTCTCATACATGGATCCCATCTCACATTTCATGGCCTCAAGCCATTTTGCGGAATCTGGGCTCATCATCGCTTCCTCATAGTTCGTATGTCCGTCATGGTCAAGTAACATGACCTCTAGAACAGGATTAGCGTACCACTCTGGTGCGGATCTTACTCTGGTTGACCTACGAGGTTCGGTAGTAACTTGATCTGAAGTTTCATGATCATCATCATTGGCTTCCTCACTAATTGGTGTAGGTGTCACATGAACCGGTTTCTGTGATGGGCTACTTTCCAATAAGGGAGCAGGTACAGTTACCTCATCAAGTTCTACTTTCCTCCCACTCACTTGTTTCGAGAGAAACTCGCCTCTCTAGAAAGGATCCATTCTTGGCAACAAATGTCTTGCCATTGGATCTATGATAGAAGGTGTACCCAACAGTCTCCTTTGTGTATCCTATGAAGACACATTTCTCCGATTTAGGTTCGAGCTTATCGGGTTGAAACTTTTTCACATAAGCATCGCAGCCCCAAACTTTAAGAAACGACAACTTTGGTTTCTTGCAAAACCATAGTTCATAAGGCGTCGTCTCAATGGATTTAGATGGTGCCCTGCTTAATGTGAATGCAGCTGTCTCTAAAGCATAACCCCAAAATGATAGCGGTAAATCAGTAAGAGACATCATAGATCCCACCATATCTAGTAAAGTACGATTACAACGTTCGGACACACCATTACGCTGTGGTGTTCCGGGTGGCATGAGTTGCGAAACTATTCCGCATTGTTTCAAATGAAGACCAAACTCGTAACTCAAATATTCTCCTCCATGATCAGATCGTAGAAACTTTATTTTCTTGTTACGATGATTTTCCACTTCACTCTGAAATTCCTTGAACTTTTCAAATGTTTCAGACTTATGTTTCATCAAGTAGATATACCCATATCTGCTCAAATCATCTGTGAAGGTGAGAAAATAACGATACCCGCCGCGAGCCTCAATATTCATCGGACCACATACATCAGTATGTATGATCTCCAACAAATCTGTTGCTCGCTCCATAGTTCCGGAGAACGGCATTTTAGTCATCTTGCCCATGAGGCATGGTTCGCAAGTACCAAGTGATTCCAAAAGTCCATCAGAATGGAGTTTCTTCATGCACTTTACACCAATATGACCTAAACGGAAGTGCCACAAATAAGTTGCACTATCATTATCAACTCTACATCTTTTGGCTTCAACATTATGAATATGTGTATCACTACTATCAAGATTCATTAAAAATAGACCACTCTTCAAGGGTGCATGACCATAAAAGATATTACTCATATAAATAGAACAACCATTATTCTCTGATTTAAATGAATAACTGTCTCGCATCAAACAAGATCCAGATATAATGTTCATGCTGAACGCTGGCACCAAATAACAATTATTCAGGTCTAAAACTAACCCCGAAGGTAGATGTAGAGGTAGTGTGCCGACGGCGATCACATCGACTTTGGAACCATTTCCCACGTGCATCGTCATCTCGTCCTTAGCCAATCTTCGCTTAATTCGTAGTCCCTGTTTCGAGTTGCAAATATTAGCAACAGAACCAGTATCAAATACCCAGGTGCTACTGCGAGCTTTAGTAAGGTATACATCAATAACATGTATATCACATATACCTTTGTTCACCTTGCCATCCTTCTTATCCGCCAAATAATTGGGGCTGTTCCGCTTCAAGTGACCAGTCCCTTTGCAGTAGAGGCACTCAGTCTCAGGCTTAGGTCCAGACTTGGGTTTCTTCTCTTGAGCAGCAACTTGTTTGCCATTCTTCTTGAAGTTCCCTTTCTTCTTCCCTTTACCCTTTTTCTTGAAACTGGTGGTCTTGTTGACCATCAACACTTGATGCTCCTTCTTGATTTCTACCTCCGCAGCCTTTAGCATTACGAAGAGCTCGGGAACTGTCTTATCCATCCCTTGCATGTTATAGTTCATCGTGAAGCTCTTGTAGCTTGGTGGCAGTGATTGAAGAATTCTGTCGATGACACTATCATCCGGAAGATTAACTCCCAGTTGAATCAAGTGATTGTAATACCCAGACATTCTGAGTATATGTTCACTGACAGAACTATTCTCCTCCATTTTTGCAGCTGTAGAACTTATTGGAGACCTCATATCTCTCAATCTGGGCATTTGCTTGAAATATTAACTTCAACCGCTGGAACATCTCATATGCTCCATGACGTTCAAAACATCGTTGAAGTCCCGGTTCTAAGCCGTAAAGCATGGCACACTGAACTATCGAGTAGTCATCAGCTTCGCTTTGCCAGACGTACATAACATCTGGTTCAGCTCCTGTAGTAGGTTTGGCACCTAGCGGTGCTTCCAGGACGTAGTTCTTTTGTGCAGCAATGAGGATAATCCTCAAGTTACGGACCCAGTACGTGTAATTTCTACCATCATCTTTCAACTTTGCTTTCTCAAGGAACGCATTAAAATTCAACGGAACAATAGCACGGGCCATCTATCTACAATAACATAGACAAGCAAAATACTATCAGGTACTAAGTTCATGATAAATTAAAGTTCAATTAATCATACTACTTAAGAACTCCCACTTAGACAAACATCCCTCTAATCATCTAAGTGATCACGTGATCCAAATCAACTAAACCATGACCGATCAACACGTGAAATGGAGTAGTTTTCAATGGTGAACATCACTATGTTGTCATATCTACTATATGATTCACGCTCGACCTTTCGGTCTCAGTGTTCCGAGGCCATATCTTCATATGCTAGGCTCATCAAGTTTAACCCGAGTATTTCTGCGTGTGCAAAACTATATTGGACCCGTTGTATGTGAACGTAGAGCTTATCACACCCGATCATCACGTGGTGTCTCGGCACGACGAACTTTGGCAACGGTGCATACTCAGGGAGAACACTTGCACCTTGAAATTTAGTGAGAGATGATCTTATAATGCTACCATCAATCAATCAGAATAAGATGCATAAATGATAAACATCACATGCAATCAATATAAGTGATATGATATGGCCATCATCATCTTGTGCCTTTGATCTCCATCTCCAAAGCACCGTTATGATCACCATCGTCACCGGTGCGACACCTTGATCTCCATCGTACCATTGTTGTCATCTCGCCAACTATTGCTTCTACGACAATCTCTACCGCTTAGTGATAAAGTAAAGCAATTACAGGGCGATTGCATTGCATACAATAAAGCGACAACCATATGGCTCCTGTCAGTTGCCGATAACTCCATTACAAAACATGATCAGCTCATACAATAAAATATAGCATCATGCCTTGACTATATCACATCATAGCATGCCCTGCAAAAAGAAGTTAGACATCCTCTACTTTGTTGTTGCAAGTTTTACGTGGCTAGTATGGGCTGAGCAAGAACCGTTCTTACCTACGCATCAAAACCACAACGATATTTCGTCAAGTTAGTATTGTTTTAACCTTCAACAAGGATCGGGCATAGTCACACTCGGTTCAACTAAAGTCGGAGAAACTGACACCCGCCAGCTACCTATGTGCAAATCACGTCGGTAGAACCAGTCTCACGTAAGCGTATGCGTAATGTCTGTCTGGGCCTCTGAAAGATCATGGATGTCGCCTAGAGGGGGGTGAATAAGTGCTTTAAAATAATTATGGTTTAGGCTTGAACAAATGCGGAATAAACCTAGCGGTTAATTTGTCAAGCACCAAACCTACAACAAGTAGGCTCACCTATGTGCACCAACAACTTATGCTAAGCAATATAAACTACTAGGTGATAGCAAGAAATATGACAAGACCCAATATGGCTATCACAAAGTAAGTGCATAAGTAAAGGGCTCGGGTAAGAGATAACCGAGGCATGCGGAGACGACGATGTATCCCGAAGTTCACACCCTTGCGGATGCTAATCTCCGTTTGGAGCGGTGTGGAGGCACAATGCTCCCCAAGAAGCCACTAGGGCCACCATAATCTCCTCACGCCCTCGCACAATGCAAGATGTCGTGATTCCACTAAGGGACCCTTGAGGGGTCACCGAACCCGTACAAATGGCAACCCTTGGGGCGGTCATCGAACCCATACACTTTGGCAACCCTTGCGGGCGGTCATCGGAACCCATCAAATTGCTCGGGGCGATCTCCACAACCGAATTGGAGACCCGACGCTTGCTCGGAGCTTTACACCACAATGATTGAGCTCCGAACACCGCCAACCATCTAGGGCGCCCAAGCACACAAGAGGAACAAGATCAAGGGTACCAAGCACCCCAAGAGTAATAAGCTTCTCAACTTGTAACTTCCACGTATCACCGTGGAGAACTCAACCCGATGCACCAAATGCAATGGCAAGGGCACACGGAGTGCCCAAGTCCTTCTCTCTCAAATCCCACCGAAGCAACTAATTCTAGGGAGGAAAATGAGAGGAAGAACAAGAAAGAGAACACCAAGAACTCCAAGATCTAGATCCAAGGGGTTCCCCTCACATAGAGGAGAAAGTGATTGGCGGAAATATGGATCTAGATCTCCTCTCTCTTTTCCCTCAAAAACAACCAAGAATCCATGGAGGGATTGAGAGTTAGGAGGCTCAAAGAAGGTCAACAATGGGGGAAGAACACGAGCTCAAAGGATAAGGTTGAATGTGGAAGAAGACCCCCTTTTATAGGAGCTCCCGAATCCAGCTGTTATGTGCTCAGTCCGTGCATGAGCGGTACTACCGCTCAGGGGAGCGGTACTACCGCCCGGGCGGTAGAACACGGATAGCGGAGCAAAACAGAGGGCGAGGCAGAGCCGTATGAGCAGCACTACCGCTGGAGCCAGCGGTACTACCGTTGGCCGCAGCGGTACTGCCGCTTGGCCCAGTGGTACTACCGCTGGGACCGCGCACATCGCCTACCACGAGCACAGGGAGAAGGAACAAGGAGGAGGGCCATTGAGCGGCACTAGGGGCGGTTGTAGCCGCGGTACTACCGCACACGAGGGGCGGTTGTAGCCGCGGTACTACCGCACACGAGCGGTACTTCCGCTCCTACTGCCGCTGAACCCGACACGAGAAAACCACGTATCGAGTCGAGGCAGTACCAGCGGGAACCGGAGCCGTACTACCTGCTACCTCTTGAGCACTGCGTTGGTTTTCCTCGAAGAGGAAGGGATGATGCACCAAAGTAGCGTAAGTATTACCCTCAGTTTTTGAGAACCAAGGTACCAATCCAATAGGAGGCTACGCGCGAGTCCCTCGCACCTGCACAAAACAAATAAATCCTCGCAACCAACGCAAATAGGGGTTGGCAATCCCTATAGGGCCACTTACGAGAGTGTGATCTGATAGATATGATAAGATAATATTTTTGGTATTTTTATGATAAAGATGCAAAGTAAAATAAAGGCAAAGTAAATAGCAAAGGAAATAACTAAGTAGTAGGAGATTAATATGATAAAGATAGACCCGGGGGCCATAGGTTTCACTAGTGGCTTCTCTCGAGAGCATAAGTATTCTACGGTGGGTGAACAAATTACAGTTGAGCAATTGATAGAATTGAGCATAGTTATGAGAATATCTAGGTATGATCATGTATATAGGCATCACATCCGAGACAAGTAGACCGACTCCTTCCTGCATCTACTACTATTACTCCACTCATCGACCGCTATCCAGCATGCATCTAGAGTATTAAGTTAAAAACAGAGTAACGCCTTAAGCAAGATGACATGATGTAGAGAGATAAATTCATGCAATATGAAATAAACCCCATCTTGTTATCCTCGATGGCAACGATACAATACATGCCTTGCTGCCCCTTCTATCACTGGGTAAGGACACCGCAAGATCGAACCCAAAGCTAAGCACTTCTCCCATGGCAAGAACTACCAATCTAGTTGGCTAAACCAAACGGATAATTCGAAGAGACATGCAAAGATAACCAATCATACATAAAAGAATTCAGAGAAGATTCAAATATTATTCATAGATAGACTTCATCATAAACCCACAATTCATCAGTCTCAACAAACACACTGCAAAAATAAGATTACATCGAATAGATCTCCACAAGAGAGGGGGAGAACATTGTATTGAGATCCAAAAAGAGAGAAGAAGCCATCTAGCTACTAACAATGGACCCGTAGGTCTGAGGTAAACTACTCACACTTCATTGGAGAGGGTATGGTGTTGATCTAGAAGCCCTCCGTGATCGATGCCCCCTCCGGCGGAGCTCCGGAACAAGCCCCAAGATGGGATCTCGTGGATACAGAAAGTTACGGCGGTGGAATTAGGGTTTTGGCTCCGTATCTGATCGTTTGGGGGTACGTAGGTATATATAGGAGGAAGTAGTACGTCGGTGGAGCAACAGGGGGCCCACGAGGGTGGAGGGCGCGCCTAGTGGGGGTGGGCGCGCCCCCCTACCTCGTGCCCTCCTTTTTTCTTTCTTGACGTAGGGTCCAAGTCTCCCGGATCATAATCTTCCTAAAAATCACGTTCCCGAAGGTTTCATTCCGTTTGGACTCCGTTTGATATTCCTTTTCTTCGAAACCCTAAAACAGGCAAAAAACAACAATTCTGGGTTGGGCCTCCGGTTAATAGGTTAGTCCCAAAAATAATATAAAAGTGGATAATAAAGCCCAATAATGTCCAAAACAGTAGATAATATAGCATGGAGCAATCAAAAATTATAGATACGTTGGAGAAGTATCAAGCATCCCCAAGCTTAATTCCTGCTCGTCCTCGAGTAGGTAAATGATAAAACAGAATTTTTGATGCGGAGTGCTACTTGGCATAATTTTAATGTAATTCTTCTTAATTGTGGTATGAATATTCAGATCCGAAAGATTCAAGACAAAAGTTCATATTGACATAAAAATAATAATACTTCAAGCATACTAACAAAGCAATTATGTCTTCTCAAAATAACATGGCTAAAGAAAGTTGTCGCTACAAAATCATATAGTCTGGCTATGCTCTATCTTCACCACACAAAATATTTAAATCATGCACAACCCCGATGACAAGCCAAGCAATTGTTTCATACTTTTGACATTCTCAAAACTTTTTCAATTTTCACGCAATACATGAGCGTGAGCCATGGATATAGCACTATAGGTGGAATAGAATGGTGGTTGTGGAGAATACAAAAAGGGGGAAGATAGTCTCGCATCAACTAGGCGTATCAACGGGCTATGGAGATGCCCATCAATAGATATCAATGTGAGTGAGTAGGGATTGCCATGCAACGGATGCACTAGAGCTATAAGTATATGAAAGCTCAAAAAGAAACTAAGTGGGTGTGCATCCAACTTGCTTGCTCATGAAGACCTAGGGCAATTTGAGGAGACCCATCATTGGAATATACAAGCCAAGTTCTATAATGAAAGATTCCCACTAGTATATGAAATGATAACATGAGAGACTCTCTACTATGAAGAACATGGTGCTACTTTGAAGCACAAGTGTGGTAAAAGGATAGTAACATTGTCCCTTCTCTCTTTTTCTCTCATTTTTTTATTTGGGCCTTTTTCTCTTTTTATGGCCTCTTTTCTTTCTCCCTTTTTTTATTTGGGCTTCTTTGGCCTCTTTTATTTATTTTTTGTCCGGAGTCTCATCCCGACTTGTGGGGGAATCATAGTCTCCATCATCCTTTCCTCACTGGGACAATGCTCTAATAATGATGATCATCACACTTTTATTTTCTTACAACTCAACAATTACAACTCGTTGCTTAGAACAAAATATGACTCTATGTGAATGCCTTCGGCGGTGTACTGGGATATGCAACACTACAAAAAAAGACACATCCATGACATTTTGGGCCGAACAAATTTTTTTCTGTCATACATATGACACTTCTATGACGATAATTGTGACAAAACCTGGTATCATCATAGATGTGGTGGGCTCCTACTTCTATGACAAAAAATCATGACAGAAAATGGGCTTTTTGTCCTGGGCGGGCCGGAGACGCAGCTGCATGACATTCTTTGGGCCGTCCATGACGGAAAAAACCGTGGTAGAAGCGAGGGGGAGGAAAATTTCAGGGAGTTTCCGGTTACGGTGGGAGGTCAGGGGCCGAGTGATGCGCGTTTCTCTCGTACACGTACGCGCGTGTGTGCGAGGTGTTGGCTCTAACTGAACCCTAGTGAGGCATTGGGCTCTAACTAAACCCGAGCGATTGCACTGCAGGCTACGCGTTACTGAACCCGAGCGATCGATCGATGGGTGTTAACTGAACCCGATCGAGCGATTCCTTCACTACTGCTGCTAACTGAAGCCGATCGATGGGATGAACAGTGTGCATTGCGGGGGGTTTGGATGAACAGTGAGCGGTGGCGTTGCCTCTGGATGAACAGGACCCCGTGGTGTGGTGGAGGGCTGGATGAACAGTAGACGGTGGAGGGGTGCCCGTGGAGGGGTGGATGAACAGGACCCCATGGTGTGGAGGGCTGGATGAAGAGTAGACGGTGGAGGGGTGGTTGAACAGGACCCCGTGGTGTGGAGGGCTGGCTGAAAAGTAGACGGTGGAGGGGTGGTTGAACAGTAGCCAGTGGAGTAGCGCGCGGTGGAGGCTGGTTGAACAGGAGCCCGTGGATGAACAGTCGCAGGTGGAGGCTGGAGGAGGTCGACGGTGGATGAACAGTAGCTCATGGAGGCTGGAGGGGGTCGACGGTGGAGATGAACAGTATCCCGTGGAGTCCCGTTTTGTGGTACGCCACACCCCTCCCGATGAACAGGACCCCTGTTTCGATCGTAGCGCTCCAACACAAGTCCTTTTCCTCCGTTTTGCGGTACGCCACACCCCTCCCGATCAACAGGACCCCCGTTCCGACCGTAGGAGGTCTGTTTCATCCGTTTTGCGGTACGCCAGACCCCTCCCGATGAACATGATCCCGTTTAGAACGTGGCCGGTCGAACACAAGGCCGTTTCCTCCGTTCTGCGGTACGCCAGGCCTCGTTTCCATCGTATGTTCCGTCCAAGCCCTCCCGATGAACACGACGCATTTCGTTGCCTCCCCATGAACACGACGCATTCCGTTGCCTCCCCATGAACACGATGACGATGCTGTTTCTCCGTTCCGACCCAGCCATGTACACGAGCCCTCGCCGTACGTATGCGCGAGTAGGCGTTCGAGACCCCGCCCGTATGTACACATACGTGGCCGTATTTTCTTTCTTGCACGCTGGCCGCTGTACATACGTATACATGCTACGTGTGCGCCTCTACTACGACGCGTGGGCGCCTCTACTATGACACGTGCGTGCCTCTACATCGACCAGTATGTACATACACGTTCGCGACCAGAATGACAATGCTACGTACGCTTCGACCAGGTGGGTCCCAACTGTCAGGCACTTCCTTGCCTGCGAAGATGTAGCTGGTCGGTCCCAGCAGTCAGGGGGCGAATCGTTTTGTTTTTTTTTGCCTGGACGCACTTCTTTGCGTGCGAAGATGTAGCTGGTGGGTCTTAGCAGTCAGGGGGAAACGTTTTTTTCATGAAATACAGTGGCCCGTCCAGTGGGTCCCAGCTGTCAGGTGGAGGAATCATTATTTTCAGCGTAATAAGGAGGCACTTCCTTGCTGCGGCCGTGGAAGACTCGGAGGCAGGGAAGACTCGGCAGTTGTTTCCCACGCGGAGGGGAGTACGAATGTACGAGGGTTTACTGGTTCGTCTGCCGTCGCTGGAGAATAACAGCAGGTGTGGGTGAGTAGAGGGATGGCCAGGCCAACGATGGGAGTATGGTCGGGCGGTGAGGCCTGCGCGGCAGCACAGCCGGCCGCGAGGAGGAGGGAGCAGGCAGTCCCACCGACGCTTGTTTGAGCGGCTGGAGCAGGAAGAGCAGAGATTGAAGAAGCATGACGGCCGTTGGATGGACATCCAACGGCCGTTGGATGGACATCCAACAGTCAGTGCTTGTGCGTCAACCTTTTTTTAGGAAAGCCTCAAATCTGTGGAAAACAACATACAACCCATCTGCCATTATTTCTAATAATTTACAGCCCATTTGCTAATTCTTAAGGTTTTTTTGGAGCGCATATTCTTTTTGTTAGCATTACAGCCCATATTGTGGCAACGGTTAAAAAATTATACGAAATTTTGCATATTTCGGTGCGGTCCGAACTGTTTTTAATCCCGAAATTTTGACTCACATTCAAACTAATTTTAAAAATAAATGTATATTAATATAAAATCCAACAAATTCTCCATGCATAAAAATTAATGTAATTTAAAATCTTGAAATGAAAAAAAAGATATTTGAAACTAATTGCCGGTTTGATGTGTTCTAAAAATGTACAACCTATTGCTCATTACTGATGGGCCATTTTCTCGGCCAGCCGAATGAAAGCTCTCCTCGTCTTGGAAGTTTTGCAGCCCAACAGGCCTGACAAAGCGACTTACTTGGCAAATCACAAAAAAACTGGGCTGTGGCCGTGGACCCAACTGTCAGCCTCTCCACGTATAGTACTCTTCCGATGGAAGTCATTCCTTGACCACGTTGACCACGCCGCGTGGAGAGCACCACGGCGGTGGACGACGGCGAGGCCTAGGAAGGGGACGACGCGGCAGTGGAAGCCCGCGTGGAGAGGACTACGAGGGTTCACTGGTTCGGCTGCGGTGTGAGGCTGCCATCGCCGCAGGGCCTGGCTAGCGGTGGGAATAGTAGGGGGCGGTGAGGCCTCTGCGGCAGCACAGCCGGCCACGGGAGGCAGGAGCATGCGGCACGACCGGCGCTGCTTTGGGCGGCTGGAGCAAGAAGACCAGAGGTTGAAGAAGCACTACGGCCGTTGGATGGACATCGTACGGTCACTGGAGCTAAAATCGTTCATATTGACTAAGTTGACAAAGCCCTTCGTCCCCGTCAACTTAGTAGGCCCACAAGTCAGTCTCCCAGCAAGGTGGGTCCCAGCTAGCTGGGGGAGTATTCATTTTTTTGTGCGTAATAAGGAGGCACTTCCAGTGGGTCTGAGCTGACAGCGGGGGGAACGTTTTTTTCGCGAAATATGGTGGCCCGTCCGGTGGGTCCCAGCAGTCAGGGGGAAATGGTTTTTCCCGCATAATACCGGTGGCCCGTCCGGTGGGTCCCCGCTGTTAGGTGGAGGAATAAATATTTTCCGCGTAATAAGGAGGCACTTCCTTGCGGCCGTCGTGGACCCAGCTGTCAGCCTCTCCACGTACAGTACTCTTCTGATGGAAGTTGGTCGTTGACCACGTTGACCATGCCGCACCGAGAGCACCAGGGCGGTGGACGACGGCGAGGACTAGGAAGGGGACGACTCGGAGCCGGGGAAGACGCAGCAGTGGATGCCGCGAAGAGGAGTACGAGGGTTCACTGGTTCAGCTGCGGTGTGAGGTTGTTGTCGCCGCAGAATAACAGGGGGTGTGGGTGAGTAGAGGGATGGCCTGGCCAGCGGTGGGAGTAGTAGGGGGCGGTGAGGCCTCCACGGCATCACAGCCGGCCACGGGAGGTAGGAGCACGCGGCACGACCGGCGCTGGTTTGGGCGGTTGGAGCAAGAAGACCAGAGGTTGAAGAAGCACTACGGCCGTTGGATGAATATCATACGGTAACAGGACCTAGAATCATTCATATTGACTAAGTTGATAAAGCCCTCCGTCCCCATCAACTTGGTAGGCCCACAAGTCAGCCTCCCACTATGCTGGGTTCCAGCTGGCAGGGGGGATATTCATTTTTTTGTGTGTAATAAGGAGGCACTTCCTTGCATGCGAAGATAGCTGGTGGGTCCGACATGTCAGCGGGGGGCACTTTATTTCGCGAAATACAGAGGCCCTTCCGATGGGTCCCAGATGTCAGGTGGAGGAGTCATTATTTTGCGCGTAATAAGGAGGCATTTCCTTGTGTGCGGCCGTGGACCCAGCTGTCAGCCTCTCCACGCACAGTCTACTTCCGATGGTGTCGTTCGTTGACCACGTTGACCACGCCGCGCCGAGCACATCCAAGGTGGTGGACGACGGTGAGGCCCCGGAGAGCAACGAGCCGGAGATGGGAAGACACGGGAGTAAAGTCGCAGACAGAGAGGTGTACGAGGGTTCTAGTGCGGTGTGGTTCGGCAGTCGGTGGAGAAGAACAGGAGTTGTGGAGGGGTGGAGGGATGGCCTGGCCAACGGTGGAGTAGCGCTTCATAGCGAAGCGTGCTAAGCAGAGCTGCTAGCAGCAGGAAGCGGGAGGTGGTCCCGGCGGCGCTGGAGGAAGAAGACGAGAGATTGAAGATGGATGCCGGTCATTGGATGTAAATCCAACGGCTAACATGTCAGAATCATTTGTTGACTAAATTGACAACGACGTGCATTGGCTTCGACCTATTGGCCCACATTTCAGCCTCCAAAAATGTGGCACGTATTCAACCCATTTTCAGAATTTACAGTCTTTTTTTTGCGCGGTAGAATTTACAGTCAATTTGATCTTTTTTTTGAATTACAGCCATTAGCTGGGCTGGGTGAACAAATAATGTAGCGTCCATGCGGCTTGTTTATTTTATTTCCTAAAAATTATTGCCCATTTGCACTTTCTCGAAATACACGATTTTGCTGGGCTGATTCTAATTATAATGTTGGGTTGGGCCATCAATGTTATCAAAAAATAAAAAGGGAGCATCTAAGTGATATTATTACAGTCTTGCCAAGCTTTGTATAATAACATATAAAATAATAAGTGATATTATTACATTCGTCCTTAAATTTACAGTCTTGCCAAGCTTTATATAATAACATATAAAATAATTTTTTTTAGAAAAGCAGGGAGCATCTCCCCGGTTCCATTGCTAAGAACGAAACCACAACATATTCTGATACAGCAGCTCAAAGAGCAGTTCGAAAGCAAAGGTAGAAAAGCTACAAACTGGGGGGTGTATGAACAAGTTCTCTGAATAACACAAATCACCCGAGCGGTGCCAAAGGCAGAGCCGATAGAGCACTCAAATGACACAACGAGGGTCCAACGAAGCCTTCATGGTCTTTAGCCAAGGGGCTGTGTCAGCCTGCGGCGACCAGTAAGCAACCGGAGACACCGGGCTGGAAGGCGTAGCATGGTGGATGTCCCTCTTTTTCGGCGCCAGGTGCCCATCATCATCATCAGAGATCTTGAGACGAGCCCACGGGTCCAGCCCCAGAGCAGGTCGAGCCTTGTTCAGCCACAAGTGATCGCCAACGGTTTCTGGAGGGATCTTGTTAGGGTTTCCACGAAGCTCATCAACTTGTCCTTGTCCGATCCGGAGGAGAGAATCGCCTAGTTCCTCACCATGTTCCTGATCAACCTCAAGACCTGCGGAATGGAAATCCAGGAGGTGTTACTAAAAATCATAGCATTTCTATATTTCCAGAGGCACCAAAGGACAGCTGAGCTAACGGTGTTTAAAACTGAGCACTTTTTGGTAGCAATCCAGAATCTGGCGACAGATTCGAAGGATGAGCCAATCTGACTAGAGTAATATTCCTCAATGTGGGCCCAGAGATGTTTAGCAACTTTACATTCAAAAAATAGGTGAGAACAAGACTCTTGTTCCAAGCAGTAAACACAATCAAGGGGTTTGATGATGTGTCTCTTCCTAAGGTTATCCCTAGTCATCAATTTGTTTTTGGAGAGAAGCCAGAGAAATACATGAATTTTAGAGGGAACTCTCAATTTCCAGACAGCAGGGATAAACACGGGTTGAACACCTCTAAAGTTGATAACATGATAGAGGGAGCTGGAGGAATACTTCCCCTTATTGTCCAGCTGCCAAATCAGGGCATTCAACTCGGCAGTAAAGGTAATGCTTTTGGAAATTTCCTCCAACTGGAACCATTGTTCCATGATACTATCACTAAAGTTCCTTCTAAAAGAGAGTTTTAGGCATTGACCGTCCCAAACTTCATTGACACTTTTGTTAAGCTCATTGCGGACAGAGAAAATAGGCCAAAATTGGACTGCTAGGGGGATGTGCCAAACCAAGTATCTTCCCAGAACCTGGTTCTGCTCCCATCCCCTATGTTCCATCTGTAGCCAAATTTCACAGCATGCACAATAGATTTTAATCCTTTCCAGAATCTAGAGGTCTTAGGGTTGGAGGAAGGGACAAAAATATTAGGTTTATTTCCTAGTATTTATGGGCAATAAGAAGCTTCCAGGGTTTCAGGTCTTCCTCATAGAATCTTTTAATCCAAGACCCTAGAAGACAGATGTTAATTTCTTGGAGGTTAGGTATGCCTAGGCCTCCAAAATCTTTTTTCATAGAGACTAGGGCCCAATTAGAAAGGTGTAGCTTCCTATTTCCCTCAAAATCATTCCACAAGCAATGAGACTTTTGAGAATTGATGAGGTTCACTATCCATTTAGGGAACTTGAAGAAGGAGAGGAGATACACTGGAATGCTACCCAAACAAGCTTGTATGAGGATCAATCTACCTCTGTAAGAGAGAAGTTTGCCCCTCCACCCAGCAATCTTTTTAATGATTTTATCCAGAAGGGTTGGATATCCTCTCTCCTCAGTTTATCGTAGTGGAGAGGGATACCTAGGTACTTAATGGGGAAGTTACCTTTATTACAGACTAGAATAGAGAGGAAGTCAGCTAACTCCTGATCATCCATGTTGATAGGGATGAGTTCACTTTTAGAGTAGTTGATTCTCATGCCTAAGACTTGTTGAAACCAGGTTGGAACAGTTTTCAGATTGCTAGCATATGTGGAGTCATTGTCTAAGAGAAGGATGGTATCATCTGCATATTGAAGGCAGATGATGCCACCAGGGCAGACCTCAGGATAGAGACCTGCAATCAGACTATGATCAGCAGCTTTGCTCAGCATTTTAGTAAGAACGTCCACTACTAAATTAAACAAAAGCGGGGAGATGGGGTCACCTTGCCTAAGGCCTTTACCAGCAAGGAAAAAATCACTTTCACAGTTATTTAACTTGACCCCAATAGACCCCCCATGAGTAAGTTGCTGGATCCAACTCTCCTCTATGAAAGGCTTGGAAAAGATCTAAGAGATCATTTTTCACCAAGTCCCAAAAATGCTGGTAAAACAAGGAGGGAATCACATCAGGACTAGGAGCCCCATCAGGATAAGAGCTAAAAATGGCTTCCTTCACCTCTGTCTCTGAAAAGGGGGCTTCTAGCAGCTCATTTTCAGCATGAGAGACTTTTTCAGAAGCAGAGAAAAAATTGTTTTGTAGAGAGAACCCATAAGGGTTTTCCTTCTTAAACAGGTCTTTGTAGAAGTCACTAGCCACTTTCAGCATCTCATCTACCTCAGTAACAGGGCCATTAGGGCCATCAAGGGAGTGAATGAGGGTTTCCTCCTCCTTTGGTTAGCTACTGCATGGAAGTAAGCAGTATTTCTATCACCCTCCTTAATGTTCCTATCTCTAGACCTTTGTTTGTCTTTGATTTCTTCTCGAAGCCAAATTTTCTTGAGCTCTCCATGGACAAAGTTTAATCTATTTGTCTCAGCCTCGGAGAGGTCAGTGGTTTCTGCCTTAATATCTAGAGAATCAAACTCAAGGAGGAGAAGCCTTTTGTATCTTCTAAGATTAGCTTCCTCATTGGAGTTCCACCATTTGGTCGTTCTTCTAAATCTCCTGATTTTGATCTGCCAATTTTCTAGGGGGCAGCTGCTCCCAGTAGGCTCATTCCAGATTTTCTTGACTAGCTCAGTAAAATCTTCTCTAAGCAACCACCACTTTCAAATTTAAAACTATTGCTCTTTGGAGTTTGGTTAAGACCAGAGTCCCAGAGCAAAGGAGTGTGGTCACTACCACATCTGGGCAGAGCTCTACAACTAGAAAGGGGAAAACCTATCTAATTTTGTGTCACAGAAAATTCTGTCAATGGTGGACATAATCCTGGAGCAACACTTCCAACATATCTAGCAGAACTGTGGGTTTTCCTTCTGACATGGCAATTCTCAACTTTATGGGTAACCATTTTGCAGATAAAACAACTCTTGGGCTTGACACATTTATCCAAATGATGCCCTGGTTGCCACAGTTGTAGCAGATCACCTCAGAGTATGCCATAAGGCCCGAAGCAGGGGTAGGAGCAGTTTTCTGGATGTACTGTCTCTTCTTTTGCTGATTCTTGCCTTGAGATTTCCCACTGATCTAAGAGTCAGAACCACCAGCAGATTGATCTTGGGCAATTACAGGAGCCTGCCTAGATTGTGCCCCCATTTGGGGCAGAGGTGGGCCGTACCACTGCCCAACCGGCGCTCCCCCCATTGTGATATGGGAAATTCATCGAAGTTCCTGGTTCCTTCTTATCCTCCAGCCAGATGTTGTCTCTCAGAAAGCAGAAATAACCACCAGACAGCTCAATTGAAGCAGATTGCAAGCCTAATTTCAATCTTCTGCAGGTTTGGGGGAGAGCTAAGGTAGAGGATCCACCTGCTCCGGCTCCGGTGACGTGCTGGTGGGCAGGAGTCCAGTCAAGCATTCCCATCTCGCAGCACAGCATGGATCTCCTGAATTCACTTCTCCTTTCGCCCATCGAACGAACGCAATCGGCGGCTCACTTGGGTGGGGCATCCTGTGCTTCTCCGAGAAATCTCCTTCGAAGTAGATCCGCAGGGCTAGATTCAGCAGCTCCCAATCCACATGATTCTTGCACATCCGAGCATACCTGCGCGAGTGAGAGAACGGATTCGGCCCCTCCTTGGCTTCCTCCCTCGCAGCTTCCTCCTCTGCTTCCCTCCATTCGCGCGTGCACTGGGTCTAGGAGAGAGCATCGTCGCGGATCCGCATCGCCCGCTCCCTCCATCTCCTCCTTCGAGTCTCCCGCAGCACCATCGGTGCGATGGAGTCGAGCGGCTGGAGCATCTGCGGGAAGGCTTTATAGACATGTGGGAGATGCATCTTGTACATCTGCCTGTCTTCCAGCCATTCCCCCATGGATATGGCCGGCGACTCCATGGGGCACGTGAGCGGACTTGCTGAGGGGGGCAGGCGCGCCCGGAGTCAGGAGGTGGGGGGTGGCGGCGAGATCTATGGCGGCGGCGAGGGTGGAGATAGTGGCGGGGGCGGCGGCGAGGGTGGAGGTGGTGGCGGGGGCGAAGGGGATCGCGAGAGCGGTCATCTATTTGCCAATTATGTGAACTAAACAGTCAACATATAAAATAATTTAAATATATACAATATAGTTAGAAGGGAAACATAAGTTGGACCTGGCGTTCCTATTCGTATATGAAAATAGAACAGACCTGTGCATTTTCTTCAAAAAAATACATAAATTGGGCTGCCAAAAATAAAACCTCGGATGGGAGGTCCATAGGTCGGTCGATACATGACGGCCCTAAGAAATACAAACAGGCCTATGGACCTCCCATCCGAGGACATGGGCAGCGCATGTTAAAAATGAAAGCCTAGACGGGGCAGCCCAAAACCACGTCCGACACTTGCCAAAACTTCGTCCCTCGTTTTCTCTGTGTTTCGCACACTCGACATTGTGTGGGCATTTTGACAGTGCATCATATGAAGATGTGTTATGCATGAATGTTGATCAGCATGATGTTAACTGGCTAGTAGTTCCATTTTCGACCATGAATAAAACTTCCAACATGATGTTAACCCTGTTTGAAAAGGTCGTGTTAATATAAATGCTCTGCCTCTGAAAGTTGCAGTTTCTTATCTAAAACTGAACTTGCAGTTTCTTATCTGAAACTGAGACTTGCAGTTTCTTCTCTGAGAATCACATTGTCTGCACTTTTATACTCCTATGAAACTACATTTTTTAAGTGCTAAAAATAGATATCTAGAATTCATAAAATACTTCATATGCTCAATACTGCAAATCTGAAATTCAGAAGACATTCATATCTAAAAGTACTCTCAAAATACACAACACAAAACACAATTCACAACCTGCAAATACTGACAACCCTAAGCTCCTCCTGACAATTCACAACCTGCCCGACTATTGGGCTAGGGGGGCAGCCCCCTCCTATTCCTCGGCGGCGGACAGCCGCCCCGTGAGATGATGTGAACGGCGAGGGAGACGATGGCGGGGAAGCGTCATCGGGCCAACTACTTTTCTCCTGTTGCAGTTGGGTTCGGTCGACGAAGACTCCACCGGCTCGCTCTGGCAGGACACCCTCACAAACGGCACCCTGTAGATGCTTGATCCTTCAATCTCTAGTGGATGATCCATCTGGGATCGATACTCCCACCACCGCTCCCTCATGATCGGATTCGGTGAATTTGTTTGCTCCATGGCCCAGAGGAGCAGCTCTATGTACTCCGCCGTGACTCCCTCCGGGAGTATCACCGCATTTTCGCTCTGTTGCAGATATTTGGCCATGGATGTCGCCGTCGCCGCTAGTTTGTCCTTGTTGTCAAACCAAGACTGTATCTCCAACATCCTAGCTAGCTTCACAGGGTCGCCATCTGCGATCCTCACGTATCGGTTCTACTCCTCCATCGATCTACTTCTCCACAGCACCTTCACTCGCCGGCGGTGGTTTTCGAATGGAAGAGGAGAGGAGCAGCGCTGGTTTTGGATTAGAATGGGAGAGGAGCGACGCTAGTTTTGGACTGGAACAGGAGAGGAGGGGCGGTGGTTTTGAAATGGAAGAGGAGAGGAGTGGCGCTGCATTTATATTGGAACAGGAGAGGAGCGGCGGTGGTTTAAGAGGAGAAGAGCGGAAGAGCGGCGCTGGTCTTGGAAGTATTTTTTTTGTTGTTTCTTGTATTTTGGGTGAAAGTTTGACCACGTACTGTATTTGACAAGCAAAATGTGAATGCATGTCACCAAATTGATTTTGATTTTGATCCAGTCAGAGCGCGCCGGCCCTCTCGTCCAATCCTAAATCGCTGCCGCATGCTCCTCTCCCTCTTCTCCATTGCAAAACCACCTCCTCTCCTCTCCATCATCTCCATTCCAAAACCACCATCTTGCCTCTCCCTCTTCTCTATTGCAAGACCACCGTCTCTCCTCCGTTTTCTAGACGCTTTGCTCCATGGCGCGGGCGCAATCCATGGATACAAAATTAGTATACTGCATACTATTTAAAAGTCGAGGGCGGGGCTTTTCCTGCGCGGTAGGCGGCGGGATTTCCACCTAGTCGGTTCGACAGAGACGCGAGAAGACGAGGGAGTAGGCTGCTGCAAACGTAGGGCTGTGTGATTTGACAGTGAGTTACTGCTGGACAGGTGGGGCCCCATGATTTGACTTGCCATTATCATTTTAACTACGGCGCTACGACCGGCGTGAGTCTCCCAGATTCCTGACCACCTCCATACAGGTGCCTCTCCCAATGCTCCACCATGTAGTAGAGGTTGGCTCTTGCATGAGAGCCCACTTCTCCACTTTTTCCTTGCCTCTCTTTCCTCCACATATGCAAAAATGCCATGTAAAGCGCACTATTGTACTTAGGCTGGTCGTAATGGTAGTATCATAGCTAGTACCATGCATGCCAACTAGACTATTTTGCTGAGGTGGCATAGAATTAAATGAAGAAAGAGAGTGTTGAGTATCATATCATGATACTGTATCATATTAAATGATATGCTACTACGTGTCATGCATGGCAATAAATAAGGTTACCTATGATGCTAATATATGATACTGTGCATTACGGAGGTAGTATCATACCTTAGTATCATGTGCATGATACTGAGGTATGATACTACCCATTACAAGCAGCCTTACTTTTACTTGCTCCTACAGGTGCTTAAGCTTGCCACATAAGCATAAAGTCTGATGTGGCAAGTTAATCAAGAAGAGAGAGACTAGTTTGGTGACCCAAGGAAGAAACGGTGCTAAGCGCGTGTACCTAGGTGAAAAGACAATTTTGAGTCTATAGCTAATTAAATGAAGCAAACTTAGCAACACCATTTCATTGGAAGAGGTCACTCCTTGGAAATGCAATAAATACACGCGCTTAGCAACGTTTCTTCCTTGAGTACGAAGAAAGAGATAGAGAGGAGTAAAAAAATACACTTATAGCCAACCTTGATGTAGTATGAGTGACTAAGTGATGACTATGTATGACATGCCAACATCAGATAGCCTAACGCACCGTGTTAAATCTCCAAGGGCCCGACCGCACGAGCGACGCGACGGTCGTGGTAGGCACGACCATGATACGGGCTGCTGGCAGCCCTTGGATCTGAGATCAAACGGTCGCATGCTAAGTTGCTGAAAATTTGCGGAATAACCCTCCAGGATAGGATATTCACCCATAGGTCTAGAATCACGCCATGCAACCGTTCGATCTCAGATCCAAGGGCTCTCGGAAGCCCGTATCATGGGAGAATGGAAAGCCACTACCCTGCCGTTCGCATGCTGGCGGTTCGCTCCTACTCGTCCCCGCACGTCCTTCAATACTACGGCGGTTCGCTCCTAGTCGTCCCGTCCATTCACATTACGGCAGTTCCACTAATCCTAACCCTCCTCCCAAATCGATGGCGTCCCAAATCTCCACGATCGGCGGTGAGTACAAGGTTAGAACCATCACCGGCGATGAGTTCGACGTCATCTACACCCATTCTTCCGCGACGGTGAAAGGATGCCTTTCTCGCTTCAGACGCATGTTCGAAGACTCAGATGATGAGTGGGTCGCTGGGCTAGATGTTGAGTACACCACAATCCTGGGATGAGAGAAGGATCTAAAGGACAAAGAGAGGAAGAAGCCCGCCGTGATCCAGGTTTGCGTGCATGACTTATGCTTGGTCTACCACATATGCCATGCCGACGTTGAGTGCCAGGATTTTAAGGACTTCCTCGAGAGCAACCTAGTCAAATTCGTTACTGTAGACTTTGGTAATGACAAAGACGTCCTGCATCGGATAGGCCTCGTTGTAGGCAACACCTTCGACCTCCAGAAGAATCGGCTGGTGTCCGCTTGTCAGCCTTCAATGCTGACCCTGGCAGGAGCCATGGTTAATCCTTCATACGGTAAACTGGAGAAAACTCCATACACGTTTCATCGTCATGCATGGCAGCGGAATGTACTAGATATAGACCACATCCACTATGCTGCAATGGATGGCTACCTTTGCTTCAATATCTACAAGGGTTGGATGAAGAGCAACAGCCAAGTGTGCGGTTCAAGCAAAGAAGTATCGGCCAAGAGGAAGAGGGACAAGGACGAAGTCGAGGACGTGGACGAGGACTCCGAGTAAGGTGGCAGTGTCGTTGCTCATGGTGGTTCTAATGCAGTGTCTACCGGAATAGTTGCAAAGTTTAATTTCAGGTGTGCTTAATTTAATTTGAGGTGTGTGTTGTGCTGAGCCCCCAGCAGAACTATGTTATGTTTCTTATCGTTACTTTAACTCTTCAGTACGTACATACTAGTATTTCTTACATTTCATCTTTTAGTTGGTATAGTACTACCACTCGTTTCTTCACATTATATACGTACAATATATGTGGCCAACATCATATAGCCAGCAGTTTAGTTGTCAAAGAATTTCAGGGTGCTTAGTTTTGTCAAAGAATTCCAGGATGATTAGAGGGTGCTTGGATCCAAGGGACTTATTTTAGTCTGACTAAAAATAGTCTCTTTAAGAGGCTAAAGTTCCAAGCACCCCTGACTAAAGAGGGGCTAAAACTAGTCTTGAGACTAAAAAAATTTAGTCAGGGGTACCCCTGCTAAAATGTGGATTGGTCCTCTCTCTACTCATTTAACTCCTCTCCTTTAACACAGGCGAGTTCTGGATTGGAGGGTTTGGAGGATAATAAATGCTCATTAACTTGATTTCAGCCTTTTTAGTATTTGGATCCAAGCATGGGTGAGGCTAGCATGTTTTAGTCCCACTACTTTTAGTCATGGGACTAAAACGTATCCAAGCACCCTCTTAGTTTTATTTGAGGGGTGGGTTGTGCTGGACACCATTATTGTGACTAGCCTTTTTAATAGTACTATATGCATAATTTGGCGACGAGCGCTCTCTATATGTACCACCTTTTTTTAATTTCAAGTTTTGCTCCATGGCGCAATCCATCGATACTACTGCTGTACAAAAGTATACATTTTTTAAAAGGCTAGAGGGCGGGGCAGTCTAGCTTGGTCGGTTTCACGAGAGGCGAGGGCCTTTGTGATTTGACGGCTCATTACTACTGGAAGGAGGGGCCTTGTGATTTGACTGCTCGTATTAATGCGCGGATGACCTGATCGAGGAGGAGCAAAGAACCGTGTGGTATACTCAAGTTTTCCACTGGATTAGTACTGCGACGGAGGAGCACGGAACACGGCAGCCCAGTGCCATATGGCGATAAAAATGATCTAATTTGCTAGTCATCTCATTGTTAGCATTGTTCTATTCATTCCCTCAAAAAAACATTGTTCTATTCATGCCTTGCAGAGAACATGACATGTGCGGCGAAACACCCGAAGCAAAAGATGAAACACATGAGCAAAAGAAGAAGGAAGATTATCACCCCAAATGATCTAATTCGCCGTGGAGTCATAACTGCTTCTTCATCGCCTCCACGACCTCCATCTCCTTGCGCGTCTCCTCCGCCATCTTCATCATTGTGTCCATGATGCGGCATTTCTCGACGCGAGCCTTCATCATCTGTTCCACGGCCATATTACGTACCTTGACAGCAGCTGGGTACTCGATGCAGAGCTTTGCCAACTCTTCCTTCTGTTCCATGGCGAGGGCCTGCAACATCTTCATCGAGGAACTACTATTCTCATGCAGCTTCTTCCAGCCGGCGTTCTTCTCCTTCAACAGGTCGATCTCGTGGTAGAGCTTCGCATTGTCCTCCCAAAGTCGCGGGATTTCGCCGGTCGCCTTCTTCTCTGAGGCAATGCTCTTCTTCAGCAGCATTACCAAGCCGGCGGTCAACTCCCCCTGCTAATTGAGCTCAGCGGGCATGTCGTCGAGGCTCTCCTTCAGCAACTCCATTAAGCCATGGATGAACTCCTTCTGCTTATTGAGTTGATCGGGCATGCCGTCGAGGGATAACGACTCCAGCTCCGCCGGCTCTGCATGTTCGCCTCCGCGGCTAGGGCGCTCCTGGGAGCCATCGCCTTCCCGTGAGAGATCTTTTGAGGTCTCTGCGTGGCGGCGAGCCCTCTCTTTTTTTTCCGCATCCTTGGTTGTCGCTCCCTTGTTACGAGTAGTTCTCGACCTAGAGCTCTGCTCACCGGCCATGGCAACGACGGACGAAGAAGAAGCACTTATGAGGAGGAAAGGTAGAGTGATTTTCGGTTAGGTAGTTCCCCTTTTTATAACCTAAGTACTAGCACTAGTACTAATACCTGCATAGTGGGAACACGTTCAGGTTTGGTACGTACTACTAGTAGGTGTGAGCAGGCTTTTGAATGTGATGGGAACAAGGTAAAGATTAATTGATGGCTTTGGTTTCGAGGCCCGAAACGGCTCCCGATGAGTTTAGCGGAACATAAATTTCAAGTACTACTACACTGCTCAAATGCGTAAATATTATGTTACTGTCAAAAATTGGCACAAAATACGAAGGAGACCAATGGAAGTACTACTAGCAACCCACGATTTAACTACTCGCATGCGCGCAGTGGAGTAATAATGTCTTTCTTCCGCCCTCACGTCCACTCAATTTGCATGCGCTATATTAATTGACCATCAATGAAGTGAACGACTTTACACGCGTCAAATTATCACATGGGGTGGATCTTGGTACAAAATCGTGTCCGCCCGTGTACCCGCGTGTGCATGCGAGGAATGAGTGCGTGCATGGCGTGCGTGCACATCTTTGCTTCATTCATGTACCGCCAGTATGGCTCAGGGAGGATGAGTACATTCTTCTGGAACCAGCAGCACGTCACTGTGATCAATCCACGCAAGGAGGTCGCGGCAACGCCTACACATGTGCCACGTGGCTTCATGAACTGTAAGAGAGACACTGTGTAGCATGCCATTGGTATTCTAATTTACGTGTTTTGCACATACTCGAAGTACTAGTAAGGTACACGTGCATTGCACGCATCAGATTTTGCAACCAAATTATGAGTAAATACCACACTATAGCATGTAAGTTCTGAGTCATATATGCCTGATGTAGCCCTTCGTTTAATTCTTATAGTTCATCTCATTCAAAATCAATTAGTTTTTGTAAAAAAGCTAAGAACACGGGAATAGGAAAAACATGGGATTATAGTGGAATGTCGTCTTGAATCCTACAGGATTGTACGAGTGTTTGATTGTGCATAGAAAAAATGCAGAATTATTTCAAAGAGGTTTGAGTGGATGGGATGTTTCCTATGAAATCTAGTGCAAATGAATCATATGGAAAAATTCCTATGGTTTACAATCCTACGAATCAAACAACCAAGATAGGAAAAATTCCTAATGATTAGAATCCTCCAAAATT
This sequence comes from Triticum urartu, assembly GCF_056163025.1. Taxonomy (NCBI): domain Eukaryota; kingdom Viridiplantae; phylum Streptophyta; class Magnoliopsida; order Poales; family Poaceae; genus Triticum; species Triticum urartu. Next base: position 113,821,248 of record NC_141877.1, read on the forward strand.
CCTTTGAGAATCCTTTGAATCAAAGAAGCCCTTAAACTATTTTATGATTCATGGACTTGTGCGTTGTAAAGCATAAATTAAAAACAAATAATGGCAATTCAACTAGAAAAAAATTTGGGTAGTTATGATACGAAGATTCTAGAACAAAAGAGAACCACTGTTGTTTTGAGGTTTGTACATTATGATTAAGTTAAACCATGGAGTCTGCTAGATTGTTCATGTGGCAAAATCCGGTGGGGGCTATAATATGGTGCAAGGGGCCGAGTGGAGGGAGACTATGAAGGAATGCACAAGTGCGAGATCGATATTTAGAGAGAGAGGGCGAACACGTGCGCTGATGCGCACAGTGGCGGAGCCATGAAAAATAAATGAGCTAGGGGGCCAAGCATTGCTAATCCTTTACGAGGAGGGTCAATTCATGAACTTAAACCATTTTTAGCAGCAATTGTCTAATGATCACACTCATATTAGCCTTGATATATAGTGATGTTAGGGGGGAGGGGCAGGGCCCTTACTGCCCCTGTCTTCGCCATTGTGCATGCGTCTGAGAGATGAAGCGGAAGGCATGGATGATGAGAGGGGGACATTGGATACATAATTAATGTGGGTGTATTAGCTATATATGTTAATCCTATATAGGGAGGTATAGATTGATCGATGTGGACGTGGGAAAGAGGGTGAGACCTCACTGGATATATCGATTGATCGGTTTGTGTGGAAAACTATGAAAGACCTAGCTATATACAGACATACATAGAGGAACATCGATCGTTGTGCATGCACGCGTGAGAGATAAAGAATGCCCGATATGATGGAGAGGGGGATGTGTGTTGGTGTGTGCCTTCATGGGAGACCGACCTGAAGAAAAAGATTGCATGCGTGCGATGGATAATGCCAACTGGTAGTGTGTGTGCATGCATGCACGAGAGAAGGTTAGTGGTACAATTATAAAGAGAAGACTACTGTGTGGGTGTAAAAGAATAGCTGAATAGGTGAGGTCACAATCAATGTAAAGTTGAATTCAAATATTTGAATAAGAGATCCTGATGTTTGAAACCCATGCATGCATGAATATAACGGAGATCTGCGCGGTGTGGTTTGGAAACGAGCATGTTGTAATGTATACACATTGAACAAGGTCAGACTGATTTGAATTTGAGATACCGATGGCAGACATCATTTGGCCACGTCACATCCGTGCATGGACACACTATTCTAATTGGAGATGATGGGCGGCTTTTGCATCACATATCTATATCTATACCCCTATATATATTATATATTATATATTTTTTTATATTGTGTGCTGGTAACTTTAACTTTGAAAGATGGTCGTTGGATGAGGCGAATCCGATGGTCCAAAGATGGCAAATTTGAGCACTACTGGCCGTTGGATATCATCTAGATTCCACCAGATTTCGCCACATGTATAATCTAGAAGACTCCATGGTTGAACTTAAGCATAATGCACAAACATCAAAACACAAGCACTTCTTATTTGTTCTAGAATCTTCCGTATCAGAATTGCCCAAATGTTTTTCTACATGATTTGCCATTATTTGTTTTTACTTTATGTCTTACGACGCACAATTCCATGAATCTTAAAATAGATTAGCTTTCTTATAAAAACTAGATGATTTTGAATGAAATGAACTATAAGAATTAAACGAACATCTACATCATGCATATATGACTCCAATCTTGGATGCTATAATGTGGTATTTATTCATAATTTGGTTGCCAAATCTCATGCGTGCAATGCACGTGTACCTTACTCTAGTCTAAATGGTGTTTGTGTGTGTGTTGTGCATGTTGAGGTGCAAATTGTCTTCTTTTGGGGTACACGTTAAGCTTGTTCTTCTGAAATTTCAAGCCGCGCCTTGTTATGCCAAAAATTCAAGCTAGCGTCTCTGTCTATCGTGCTGGGAAACTCCCCCTCTTCAACCCGCACCTTGTTAGCCCGAAATATTTAAGATATATCTTTGTCTCGTTGTGCTCCGACAACTCTCTCCATCTCAACCCGCGCCTTGCTATTCCAAAATTACAACGCGCGCGAAAACTCCCACCTCCTGTGAAATCCCGACATGCGAAATGCCCGTGGTACCCCTGAACCGAAAGAACCGCCACAAATCGGTGGGGGTACTTTCGTAACTTACCCCACATTTCGGACAAGCGCGTCTCTAAGCCATGGTTCCCCACTGCCATCCCATCTGCCCACCCATTCGTACACCGAGGCCACGAAAACCCGCGACGAAACCCCACACCCTGCTCCGTCCGCCACCCAGTCGGAGCCTCTTCCCCGACGACGTCGTCCACATCAACACCTCGACGTCCCTCATCCACCGTACCGGATGAGGATCCATCATCGATCTCATCATCCCGCCGGTTCAGCCACACCATCCTCCACCTCCAAGGAGCTGCCCCGACGTTCCCGTCGTCTTTCGCGCCACCTCCATTCCCACACCGCCGTCTTCATCTGCACCACCGGAAGAGCATCATCATCACCGTTTCCTCGGATGAAGCTGCAGCCTAATCGGCGCCACCAAAGAGGTTGTACACTAATCGCCGCATTTTCTTCTTGATTCAATCTGACTTTGCTGCCGGCGCTCGGTCCCGAGCCGACACGGCGCGGCTCCATCCACGGTGGCGTCGCCGGCCACTTCCTCCACGGCGTCGCTCCCTCGGCGGCAACTGTCGGATTTCGGGTTCCGGCAGACCCTTGAGGTTCAAACACTGGGGTGCGCGCGGAGATTTCGCCCCCTACCTACCTGTACCCCTCCGCCATGCTAGGATCTAAACTAAGGAAATAACAACACAAGAGACACAGGGTTTGTACTGGTTCGGGCCACCGTTGTGGTGTAATACCCTACTCCAGTGTGATGGTGTGGTGGATTGCCTCTTGGGCTGATGATGATGAACAATACAAGGGAGAACAGCCTCGCGAGGGTCTGTTCTTGGCTGGGCGATGAACTGATCGGAGGAGTTCAGTCACCTTTTTCTCTCTCTCTCTCTCCCTCTCTGCTTTCCTCCAACTGACCGACCCTGATTTCGACCCCAGCTTGCTTCTGGGTTGGCTGATTCTCGACCCCCCTACGCTGGGGGTGGCTAGTCCTATTTATAGAGGCCCTGGTCCTCTCCCCAAATATTGAGCGGGAAGGGAGCCAACAATGGCGGGCTAATTTGAAGGGGGACAACAAGTATCGGCTATCCTGACAAAAGCAGTCTTCGCCTGTGCAAAGCTCTGGTGATGACGCCGTCTTGGGCTCCACGGTGACCTCCGTCTCGTAGTCCTCCTGGTCTTGGTCTCGTGCACCGAAATGGCAACCTTTGCCTGATGCCTCGGTACTCCGTGGCTGCGCTTGCCCCCTTTGCACCAAAGAGGGAAGGAGGACGCTGCGCGGGCTGGCACCCGCCTGGCGCCCTGAATTGTCATGGCTTGCGTCACGGGCACCTCGTGAGGTACCCCGCCTTGATCTCTCCGCCCCCTCATGAGCCAGCCTGATGAGGCCGTGCCTGAGGAAGCTCCGCGTCATCCGCCCCGCGAGGCTTGGCCCCTTGCGAGGGTCTTGGGTTTGTGTTGGTGAAGACGGGCCGTGCTGGGCCCCTCTTTGAGCCACGCCGCAGTCCGTAGGCAGGCAAGTCTGGGGACCCCCGTTCCCAGAACGCCGACAGTAGCCCCCGGCCCAAGGCACGCCCGGACTTGGCCATGCAGGGAGGCGGAAGGGCAAGAGCAAAGCGCCACGGGCCCTAATAGCCTGCGGCCTTGGGCGTCGCGTGGCAATTGACTAGACATGGGCGCCTTAGCAACCGCGCGAGTTGATAAAGGAGTGGCATCCGCCTATGCCCTGCTTCTTGCTTTCTCCGGTTGCTGCTCAGATCCCCTTTCTTGCGCCTCTCCTTCCTTCCTCCGAGATTTCCGGATCTGCTCTGACCGCGCGACCTAGGGAGCCATGGTGCCTCGTCAGCCCCCGGCCGCAGCTTGGTACTCGTCTGCCCTGGACTCGCCGAACGTGTTGGAGGCGGGCCTTGCCCGGTTGCGCCGGATGGCGACGGTGTGGGGCATCGACGGGGCGAAGGCGTTCAAGGCCGGCTCTGCCACCCCTGAGGGTCAAAGGAGCACCTTCTATCCGCTCTTCGTAAGTGCCACTGTTGCTGGCCTGGTGCCTCCCTTCTCCGAGTTCTTCTTCTCTGTCCTCCGCCATTACAAGCTACAGGCTCTGCATCTCCATCCCAACTCCATCCTTCTCCTGGCAATCTTTGCTTATTATTGCGAAGCACATGTTTGGGTGCATCCCTCAATGGCCTTGCTGCGCCACTATTTCTACCTTCGGACCTCTCGTGGGACTGCTTCCACGTGCGCGAGCTTCGTTGCGTACGGCGGCGCCATTGCCATCTCGAACTCTGGGAAGAGGATTGAGGACTTCCGGAGCAAGTGGATCTTGGTGGATGCTGGGCGCATCCACCCTCGGCTGATCCTGCCCACGGAGCAGCCCACGAGCTCCAGCGACTGGGGTCGAGCAGAGCTTGCGGATCCCCGTGCGAAGATGGTGTTGGAGAAGATGGACGCGGATCTGAGGCCGACCGACATGGCGGCGGTGAAGCTGACCGGCGCGTCACTGCTGAGGGAGTTCCTGGAGCACCGGCTGGCTCCACTTCGGCAGTACTCGCTTCCAATGTGGAGGCCCCGTCCGAGCCCCGCGGCCTTGGCCGACGGAGACCTGGCTGCGGTTCTCCAATCTCTGGTCGGGGGCAATGTGGCGAGGCTGGAGGGCGCACCTACGCCCCTATTCCCCCACAACGACTGGGAACGGGTGGTGAAGTCCATGCCCGTCTTCAACGGGGATGGGCCAGTGCCCCTGGAAGCTCCCGAGGAACCGGTGGACGTGCCCTCCGGCGACTCCAGCGAAGAGGAAGAAGGAGGGGAGCGAGGAAAAGGGCCTGACTCCGAGGCGACTGACGGAGAGTCGAGGGCTCCCCTCCCCCGACGCAGGTCCCGCGTTCTCCGCCTCTCTCCGAACGATGACGACGAGGATGATGACGAAGATGACGACGAGCAGGACGGCGGGAGCTCACCCCCGATCCCGAAGAAGGACAGGACCGGGCTGATATCCCGCGGGTCTCCCCCGGCCCCGGGGCGAACCGCAGACGCACCTTCCGCCTCCAAGCTTCCCGAGGTTGACCCTTCCAGCCGGCTTTCAGGCTTCAAATTTGGCCGGAGGCCGCTTGAGCTCACTGGCGACGACCCGTAAGCATTCGATTCTTGTCTTTATCTCTTGCTCTGCTTCTGAGGCTTGACGTCCGCATCTTTGGATAGGTTGGCGCCCGCGGCAAAGAAGCCAAAGGGGGCTCCCGAGGTTCCATCCGTGGCGGCGCTTCTGCCCGCGAAGGAGGGTGACCGCGACGCACAGGCTTCTCCTGCCCGGTCGTCCTCGCGAGGTTTGGCTGAGCCGGCTGGGGCGAGCTCAGCCCCCACGGCCCAAGTGGCTCCCGAGGTGCTCTTGCCTGCCGCCGCCACTACAGCTGTCGGGGCGTGGCAGACTCCGCCTCAGGATGCTGCGGCTGTGCTGCCGCCTTCTCCTCCTACTCCACCGGCTGCTGTCTCTCCGACTCCTTCTGCCGTTCTGGATCATGCTGTTGCTGAGCTGGACCGACTGCGGCAGGATCTTCTTGGCGCCGACCCCCACTTGGTGGCCGGGCATTTGGAGCTGGCTTCTGGATGGGTTCGCTCCGACGCCTCGATTCGGGCGGCACTGGTCCAGGCCTCGACGGCATGCGACGAGGAGAAGCAGGCCGTCCTGGAGGCAAAGGCTGCTCGTGATGCAGCCCTGGGGGAGGTGGTCGACGTCCGCGGTCGCTGCAAGGCGCTGGAGGACGAGCTGCAAGGCCTGCGGGATCAGCTCGTGAAAAAGGTCCGCCTTCGCCAAGAGCAGGAAGAGGGCGTGAAGGCTCGCGAGGCAGCCATCGAGGGCCGGGAGGCCAAGCTCAGTAAGCGCCGCGACCGCCTAGGCGCGCTGGAGAAGGAGTTGGGGGCGAGGAAGGCCTAGCTGGACGGCAAGGCCCTGGTTCTTGCCGAGGACCGCGCGGCCTTCACGGAATTGGAGGCGAAGGCTCGCTCCTCGCTGAGGACGCTTTACGACAGCGGCCTGGAGAACCCGCTGGCTGGCGCCGAGGACGGCCCCGCCAAGCTGTTTCCCTTCCTGGTTCACGCTCTTGAAGATGTCGCCCTTGGCCTTTGCCCCACGGCCGAGGCCGAGGTGCGTGTCCTGTCTTCTGCAGCACTGACGTGGGTCCTCACCCACATCTACCTTCGTGATCCCGGTGTCGACCTCGACAGCCTGCTGGAGCCAGTGAGTGGTGAGCGTGCCGCTGCCGCTGCCGAGGCCGTGAAGGGTCGCGCGGAGGCTCTGCTGGGGAAGTTCCGGGCCTTCAGCACCAAGCCGGAGCAAGGCGCTACTGACCCCGCTACTCCATGAGGCGAACCCGCTCCACGCTGCTCCCCCTCCGCCAAGTGACTCCGTCATGGCTCCTGTCCTGCTTTTAATTCCTGCACACGTATCATGCCTCGGGGAGGCGTTTAAACTTGCGTTTGGCATTGAGATAACAGTGTGGACTGTAATATTTTCTTTTGAATTCCTTGAAATTAGCGCTTTTCCTTCCTACTTGCTTATGTTCTTCGCCGGCAGAGCCCGGCCCCGCGCGTACCTCACCCAGCAATAGTCCCGACCGGAAACCAGGACGGGACCAAGGAGTGGGGGGCTACGTGACAAGTTAGGCTCCTGAGTCGCGATGCTCAGGAGTCCCCCTTGGCGCACAAACAGCAAGTAGGGAGGTGTGATGCGGGTGGATCTACCGTTCTACGTCTGCAGAGCCCGGCCGCGCGCGTGCCTCACCCAGCGATGGTCCCGACCGGAAACCAGGACAGGGCCACGGAGTGAGGGGCTACGTTACCAGTTAGGCTCCTGAGTCGCAATGCTCAGGAGTCCCCCTTGATGCTCAAACGGCCTTCGTACCTTGGCTCCGCTCGGGGAGAGACACGCGACGAACCAGGCCCGGGGGGACCTGGCTGGGCGGCGTGCGTCTGGGTGTGACACAGGCGCAGCCCCCATGCCCAGCCCCCTCGCGCGGCACTCCTGAGGGGAGGCGTTACGATGAGGCTAGGCACTCAGCTCTGGGCTCCCTGAGGTTGATGCGGCCCGGGGGCCACCCTCAGTTGTTTATCACCAGCGCGGAGCATAGTGCTACCGTATGCGTACGGGCATAGCCGCTCCTCGGCAGTGTCGTCAGCCAGCGCAGAGCATGGTGCTTTCACTGGTACGTGGGAGGGGGCCCCTCCGGGAGGAGCCCCCGGGGCGTGTACAGCCCCGCCCTGACACGTGGCTGGCACGGTAGGGCCTGGCGAGGTGTATCTAGGCACCCATGAGCCAGCGCGGGACTCACGGGGCCCTACCTCTAGGCGGGTTGCGCCTGGCACTGGGCCTTATCTTGTGATGTGTCCCTGCAAATTTGGTTAGATGTCGGCACTCTACGTCCTCGGGTCCTGGCCCTCGAGCTAGTCTCAGCCGTCGCTGGTATGCCAGGTCGCAATGCCATGGACAAGGCCAGAGGGTGAGGGCTGGAGGGCCAGTAAGAGCCCTGAGTCGCGATGCTCAGGTGCCCCCCCTTTAATGTGCAAGTGGTCGGCATGGAGGAGAAGAAGTGCCGTGGACCGGCAGCAAATAATCAAGCATGGTGGGTCTAACGCATAATCGGAAATAAACGCAAATGGGGTACATGCCACTGGGCCTGGCCCGAGCGGCTTGGGGATCATGCAGCCTGAGGGGCACCCCCAACAAGGTAAGCTAACAACATGGAATAAAGGGATACACACCGCAGGGATGGACCCACGCGGCCTGGGAATAATGCAGCCCTGGGGGCGCTCCCAGCTGGAAGTAAAACTCGAAAGATGTCACCTGATGATGTTGAGGACGAAGGGGTGTTGGTGTAGCAGGCTCGGTGGGCTGCGGGAGCCGATCCTCACGAGCCCCCAGGCCCAGGGGCCTCGGGAGGCTCCAGAGGCGCTGGCGGCTCCTCGCGGGCCATCTCCATCTCTGCCAGGGCTGCGGGACGCCTGGCCTCTCGTGCCTCCGTGATGCCCCTCATGAGGCGCTGGTACGCGTCAGCCGCGTTCGGCAAGCCGTAAGGCATGTGAATGTAGTTGTGGGGTGGACCTCCGCAGCGCCCCACTCGCGAGGGCCAGAGGCGCTCCAGGGAGGTGACTCGGTTGAGCCCTGGTGCATCGATGCAGACGCGCAGCCCACCATCCTCGCCTGGATGGGGGGCCACTGCTGGCAAGCGGCGGCCGCCTTTCATGACTCTTGACTCCTGTAGCTCCTGAATGGCCTTGCTGACGAACTCCTGGGGATCCGGATCTCCTTGCCTTGCTCCTTCTCGAGGGAAACGTGCTTCAAAACACGCCTCCATGTGGTGCCCAAGCGCCTCCCTCGTGACCCTAGCCAGGTCGGTGGCCCTCCAGGGGAGAGCCCCCGAGCCCTTCCTGAGGAGCGCGCCGGGCGCGCTTTCCTGTGCGATGGAGGGAGGCTCCCCCTGGGCAGGCGCGGGCCCAGAGGGGCCTGCCTCCTGAGTGGTCGGGCCGAACGATGTCTTCTTCTTCTTGGGGTGGTCTCGGGAGGCCTCCTGCTTCCATGATCCGGGTCTTCCAGTGACGCGGCCTGAAAGGCTCGTTCCAGGGAACACACCGCGTCCTTCTCTTCACAGGGCACCGTGATGACTCCGCCGCTTCCTGGCATCTTGAGGACGTTGTAGCCGTGGTGAGTTACGGCCATGAACTTGGCCAGCGCTGGGTACCCAAGATGGCGTTGTACGGCAGGCGAATGTGAGCGACGTCGAAGTCGATGAGCTCAGTGCAGTAGTTGTCGCGTGCCCCGAAGGTGACAGGGAGGCGGACCTGCCCAATCGGGACCGTGGAGCCGTCAGTGATACCGGAGAAGGGCTTGGTTGGCTGAAGCTGGCTGTAGGGCACTTGGAGGTTGTTGAACGTCTCCACGGACAGGACGTTGAGCCCTGCCCCTCCATCGATGAGGGTCTTGGTGACCACCACGTTGCTGATGATTGGGGAACAAAGCATCGGGAGGACTCCGTCTGTAGCCGCACACTTGAGCTGATCTGCTGGGCTGAACGTGATGGCGCACGACGACCACCTAAGGGGGCGTGTGGCTTCGAGCCTGGGGAGGACTGCATTCACCTCTCGGACGAACTGCTTGAAGATGCGCTGAGAGGCTGGGGCTTGTGCTCCGCCCAAGATGCAGGCGATCGCGCGCGGCTCCTGGAAGCCCCCAGCCTCCTCGTCCTGGTGGCGGTCCTCGTTTCTCCTTGGCTGCGGCGGCAGTGGTGGGAGGCCTGTGTTGCCTTGCGGGCGATCCTCGCGAGGCTGATCCCTCCAGTCTCCCTCGCAAGGCTGATCCCTCCATCCTCTCTCGCGAGGCGGGTCTTGCCAGCGATCCTCGCGAGGTTGGTCGCGCCGCCCTTGGCATGGCCCACGGTCTTCCCAGCGTCCTGCGTTTCTTCCTCCTCCTCAGCCGTAGCCCCGGTCACTGCGGTCGGGGCGACGGCCAATCCTTCCTTCTCGCACGGCTCGGAGTTCTTGACATTCCTTGGTGTTGTGGGTGTGGAGGTCGTGGTACACACAGTACCGGCTGCCCTTGGAGGGTTCGGGCTGATCTCTGCCCTGCTTGGTGTCTGGTTCTGCCGCGAGCACGGCAGCCCCCTTGCGCTTCACGTCCTTGGCCTTGGGCTTCTTCTCTTCTGGGTCCGCGGCAGGCATCTCGAGGAGGGAGAGACGCCCTTCCTCAGCCCTGGCGCACTTGTTTGCCAAGTTGAACAGCTCCAAGGAAGTGCACAGGTCTTCATGCATCGCCAGCTCCTCCTTCATCTTGACGTCGCGCACGCCGTCGGAGAAGGCCGAGATGATGGCCTCCTCAGTCACCTTGGGAATCTTGAGGCGCGCGTTGTTGAAGCGCTGGATGTACTTCTGCAGGGTTTCCCCGGGCTGTTGCTTGATGCGGCGCATGTCGCTCACGGCAGGTGGCTGGTCGCGAGTGCCTTGGAAGTTGGTGATGAAGCGGGTGCGCATCTCCTCCCAGGAGGAGATTGTGCCTGGAGCCAGGTTCAAGAGCCAGGTGCGGGCCCCGTCCTTGAGTGCCATGGGGAACCAGTTCGCCATGACCTTCTCGTCTCCGTTGGCAGCTTCGTTGCCTAGCTCGTAGAGCTGGAGGAACTCTGCAGGGTCAGCCGTGCCGTCGTAGCGAGGATGCAGGTCTGGCTTGAACTTGGCGGGCCACGCTATGCTGCGTAGTTCAGTGGTGAAGGCGCGGCAGCCTGCTGTGGCCACGGGAGGCCTTGGGTGACGGAGAGCCTGGTCTTGCATGTCCCCACGCGCTGCAGCTGGGAGCAGCGCGGGGTCTTGACACGCGAGAGCAGGAGCATGGTCGCGACGTGCTGGAGCAGGGAGCGCCCATGCAGCTTCTTACGGGCGAGGGACTTCCTGGCAGCTCTGCTCTTGCCGCGCTGGCGCCTAACGGAGCGGATTCCGCCCAGGGGCCACGCGCCTTGGGGCCATGGCGTCTTCTTGAGGAGGAGGCGGCTGGGGCGCCGCCGGAGCCTCGTCGCCCGCGCGGGGCGGGGTGTGGTGCAATGGAACAGACGGCGCAGGAGAGCCCCCTGCGGCGCGGACGAGCTCGGCGATGCGGTCGAGCCATTCTTCGTAGACGTCGTCGACGGGACGGTAGCGCAGGAGCTCGTTTACCGCAATGAGTGCAGCTCGAGCCTCCATGGGCACGCGGAGCGCGCGGGACGAAGAACCAGCTGGGGTGAGCGAGGGAGTTGCGGTGCGGCCGTCTTGCCGCATGGAAGGATGCTGGGACGATGCTTGCCGCTCGTCCCCCGCCGAGCCGGTGGCGGCGTTGACGGCAGGTGACGGGGAATGGCGTGGATGCCCGCCGATAGGGGTCGTCTGGGCGACGCGGGAAGCGAGTGCGGCCCGGCGCTCAGGGCGGGCCCGACGAGCGTCAGACATGGGCGTGACGGTCGGAGGAGAACGGGGCGGTGGAAGACGAATTCCGGCGCACCCCTACCTGGCGCGCCAAATGTCGGATTTCGGGTTCCGGCAGACCCTTGAGGTTCGAACACTGGGGTGCGTGCGGAGATTTCGCCCCCTACCTACCTGCACCCCTCCGCCATGCTAGGATCTAAACTAAGGAAAGAACAACACAAGAGACACAGGGTTTATACTGGTTCGGGCCACCGTTGTGGTGTAATACCCTACTCCAGTGTGATGGTGTGGTGGATTGCCTCTTGGGCTGATGATGATGAACAATACAAGGGAGAACAGCCTCGCGAGGGTCTGTTCTTGGCTGGGGCGATGAACTGCTCGGAGGAGTTCAGTCACCTTTTTCTCTCTCTCTCTCCCTCTCTGCTTTCCTCCAACTGACCGACCCTGATTTCGACCCCAACTTGCTTCTGGGTTGGCTGATTCTCGATCCCCCTACCCTGGGGGTGGCTAGTCCTATTTATAGAGGCCCTGGTCCTCTCCCCAAATATTGAGCGGGAAGGGAGCCAACAATGGCGGGCTAATTTGAAAGGGGACAGCAAGTATCAGCTATCCTGACAAAAGCAGTCTTCGCCTGTGCAAAGCTCTGGTGATGACACCGTCTTGGGCTCCACAGTGACCTCCGTCTCGTAGTCCTCCTGGTCTTGGTCTCGTTGCACCGAAATGGCAACCTTTGCCTGATGCCTCGGTACTCCGCGGCTGCGCTTGCCCCCTTCGCACCAAAGAGGGAAGGAGGACGCTGCGCGGGCTGGCACCCGCCTGGCGCCTTGAATCGTCATGGCTTGCGTCACGGGCACCTCGTGAGGTACCCCGCCTTGATCTCTCCGCCCCCTCGTGAGCCAGCCTGATGTGGCCGTGCCTGAGGAAGCTCCGCGTCGTCCGCCCCGCGAGGCTTGGCCCCTCGCGAGGGTCTTCGGTTTGTGTTGGTGAAGACGGGCCGTGCTGGGCCCCCCTTTGAGCCACGCCGCAGGCCGCAGGCAGGCAAGTCTGGGGACCCCCGTTCCCAGAACGCCGACAGCAATGTCCACATCAGTAGGACCTGCTGCTGCTTTAGCTCTCGCTCGCGCTGCTGCTCTGCTCTTGCTCTCGGTCCCCTGCCTGGTCTGCTCTTGCTATTGCTCTTGCTCGTGGTGCTGCTCTCTCTCTCGCTCTTGCTCTTGCTTGCGATGCTACTCCGATTTAGCTACACTTCACTCTGATGCCGCCGGGGTGAAGGAAGAACCAGCCGCAGCGGGGAGGGGGGCTCGCCGGAGAGGTACCCCACTATCTATCTTAGGGTTCAGGATGGTGGCGGTGGTCGCCGGCGGTGGCGGGGTGGTGGCGTGGGGATCGCCGGAGAAAAAGCTCGGCCCGGGGGGGCCTAGAGGGATGGCCGGGGCGGCGGCGGACCGGCAGTGGGGAGTGTTTTCGGGGCGGGCGGGGCGGCGCACCGCCGGCCGCGGGCGGCGGCTGGCTGCTGTTTGGCCGGCTCAGGGGGGTGGAGGTTGAAGATGAACCGTAGGCCCTTGATTTCGTATCCAACTACTGCAAAATTGACTGACCAGAGATGAAAAAGTCAGTCGATCGACGTGTAGCCTCACCTTGCTAGTGCGTTCAGTTTCGACAGCAAAATTCAGTTTCGACAGTTAAGTTCGGTTTCGATAGTTAAGTTCAGTTTCGACAGTTAAATTCAGTTTCGACAGTTAAGTTCAGAGATGAGCGGCTGATGTATTTTACATCTAGCACTTTGTGTTTATGTATTTTACGTCATGTATTGGAGATGATATTAGAATTCCACTCAGGTTAACGTTGTTCATTGTCTCTCTTGTCCTGCTTCAACCTCGGCGTCATACAACTCACCGGAGCTGCTCCAACGACGAAACCCTCCATCACAGCGGAGCAGTACCTCGGGCTCCATCTCCAGACGCCTAAGATCTTCTTCCCCTCCTCCGACAGCCAAGTCAGCCGGAGCATCCTCACCGGCCAACCCAATCACGCTGAGATCGACATGGCTTCGCCAAAGAGGTTGTACACTTGTTGCATCTCTTTTTTACTCTACATGTTATATATATATATATATTGTCCACTAAGCATTCGTAGTAACGGGAAATACGATTATTTTATCCTACTATATGACAAGCAGTGAGGTACCAGCCAACTTAGCTATCCGTGATGGACTCTCTTGAACACCATCATTATTTATCTCTGCGCGTTTGAGCTGTGCATTTGTTGATGGGCCTGGGAGTTGAGCTAGTATGGCAGTGGCCTGGGTCCAAAGTAATAGAAGTAGCACAAAAACATTTTTTTAGTGTAGGATTTTCCTTGCTCAAGCCTGCCTACTAGAATCACCAGTGCTTGAAAGGAAAAGTGAATAAAAAACATCAGAATTGGAAAGTTTCCTATGGTACTACTTTTCATGAATTTGGTGCAAAGGAATGGAGCAAAGGAAAACTGTAGGATTTGTTCCTTTAGTGTCTCCTTGAAAGAAAAACCGTAAGAATTCTAATTTCCACTTCTCCTCATTTTCATATTCCTATTCATCAAGCACAAGACTAAGAGATAGTAGCATAATAGCATTATAACCATACATTTTCTTGTGGTTTGACTTAATCTCACCATGCTTTTTTGCATCCTGTGATCTTCCAATTGTTGTGAATCAAACACCCAGATTGGCAAAAATCCTGTGTTTTTAAATTCTCTGTTTTGCACGTGCATTCCGATCCTATTCCTGTCTATTTACTATCCCTGCATTGTTAGAATCCTCAAATTCAAACAAGCCCTTACTCAATTACTTATGTTACAGATATGTGTCAAAGAAAACCTTGTGTGGTTTGTCCTGCTCCTGCGGCGCTGTGTTCCACCCCAGCTCAGCTGCTCCAATGACGGAAGGGTTCACCACAACAGGGATCCGCTCTCCAGACTGTCTTTCACCGCCTCAGATCTTCTTCCCCGCCACCGGCAGCCACGGCAACTGCATTACCATCATCAACTGAGCAGATGACCTTGAGGACTACACGGGTCCGCAAGAGAGGTCGGACTCTTCCGTGTCTGCTTACGTTATGCGTCGCTTAATATGATGAGATGCTACATTATCGTCATGTTCACCTATTAGACTCCGAGTCAGGTCCAAACTAATGCTGAAACTTGAGTTTTTAAATGGTTGCGGGGTACATATTGGGGCAGCAATCAGTACTATCTGTCTACTATCTGGTTAATCTCCGGTGTCTACTATGAGTTTCATGTTGGGTGCAAACAAACATTAAAGGAGCCATTATCTGTATTTTTTAACTAAAGCTATTATCTGCCTGCTATCATTGGTTTTGGGTCTATCCACAGTTTGCTACCATCACTCTGGATTTGTGCATGCACTCCTTACATAATCTCACTATGTTTTATTCCTATGCATGCCAGTTATTGTACACAATGGAACTGATCATGTAGAGCAAAAGAGACGAGCCTTGAGTGGCAATAAAATTTCATGCAGACGTCGTTCCATGGTGGGTGCAAAGGCAGCCCCCCTCCACCCATTTCGGATCGTAATCAAGAGGAAGATAACTGTTATGAGGGGGATTTAGAAGGAGAAGACCACTCCTATTTACCCCATGAGGTCTTAGCTTTAACTTGGCATGCTCATGTTGGTAATATCATGCATATGGTGCCTTGCATTGCTTACTGTATACATTAAAGATGTCATCTGCTTAGTTTAGACATGCTTTGTGTCAATGCCATCTGTTTAGTTTCTTTATCGTATATGTGAATCATGCAATGACATCTTGTCTAGCCAGGCATCATATATGTGAATTTTGCAATGCCACCCTAGTTAGCCAGTCATCTTATATGTGAATTATATCATGCCATCATTTTTTATTACGTGTTAAATTTGTCAACAATTTTAGTACATTCAATTACTCTTCCTGTGCATCAGCCATTTGGCACGGTCATGGAATAATCTGGAGTGGAAACAAGAGCAGACAATGCTATCTGACGAAGCGCATGTCTTGCTGGTTACCGATAGCTCCTCAGAGGAGGATTCAGAGACAGATGACCAGTCATATCCCCCCCCCCCCGAGGTGCATGCCCTAACTTGGCAGGGTTATGTTGCTCATATCGTGCGTATGGTATCTTGCATTGCTATGTCATTTGCTTAGTTTAGACATGCTTTGTGTGAATGCCACCTGTTTAGTGTCTAATTACCATATATGTGAATTATGCAATGCCATCTTGTTGCAAGACATTATATATGTGAATTATGCAATGTTATCTTGTTGCAAGGCATTATGTATGTGAATTATGCAATGCCATGCTGTTTAGGCAAGCGTCATATATGTGAATTATATCATGCCGTCCTTTTTTGTATTTCTCATTGCTTTTGTCGACAATGTTTGTATATTCAACTGCTCTTCCTGTGCATCAGCCATTTGAATTGGTGATGGAGAAATCTGGAGTGAAAACAAGGTCTTCAGAGCAGACAATGCTACGTGCTGAAGCAGATATCTTGTTGGTTACAGATAGCTCTTCAGAGGAGGATTCAGAGGCAGATGACCTGTCCTATTATCCCCCGTAGGTGTATGCTCAAAGTTGGCAGGGTTATATTACTCATATAATGCATATGTTGTATTGCAATGCTTAGTTTTTACATCATATACACAATATTGAATACCATCTCCTTAGTTGACACATCATATATGCGATTGCCCTCTGCTCACTTCCTTAGTATATAAATCATATATTTGAATTATGTCATGCCATGATGTTTACATACACAGCATGTATCTGAATTATGGCATGCCAACCCATTTTCTAAAGACATAATATAGTTATATCAGCTCATCCTGTTTACATAGTCATCATATTTAAATTATGTCATTCTATCCATGAATTATATCATGCCATCATGTTTCCATTGACGGCATGTTTGTGATTTATGGCATGCCAACCACTTTAATAGACACATCGTATAGTTATATCATGTCATCCTATTTACATAGTCATCATATTTTGAAGTATGTAATTCTATCATGTTTAGTTAGCCATCATACATGTGAAATTGTGTCATGCTATCCTGTTTAATTAGCCATCATATATGTGAAATTATGTCCTGCTATTCTGTTTGCTTAGACAACATAAATGTGAATTATTTCATGCCCTGTTTTCTTCCCTACTATCCATTGCACTTGTCTATCTTACAATGTCTATACATTCAATTACTTTTCTTGTTTATCAGCCATTTCAATTGGAGGGAGTGATGGCAGTATCTGTGGGAGTAAAAACAAGGTCTTCAGAAAAGATCGTGCTACCTGTTGATGCAGATAGAACCACGGTTGTACTTGCCCAAGAACCAGCCCCATCACACATAACCCACACTCATGCAGATTCTACCCCTACCCAGTTGGACAGAGAACCAGCTACACCCCTTCTAACCCCAACCCCAGCAGATAGACACCCAGTTCCCGTTGACACAGCACCGTCTCCACCACAGAGCACCCAAACACAAGCGGTTGGTAAGGCAACTGCAGTGCCCAAATCACGAGGACCACCACTCCGAACCCGAAGTCAATGCTTAAAGCAGAAGAAGAATTGTTCTCAGGTCAGGTTCCGTAGCTATGGTTCATACTACTTTGCTCTTGCATCACTGTATTTATTGATACTAACTAATTTCAAATTTGAAGGATGCAATTGAAACTCCAATGGCGCAACAGGTATGTTTTAAACCTGTTTCTTCAATGTGTTTGGCTGTTTTCTGTTGTAACTTGGTCTATGCTGATTTCAATTTCAATTGAATAAACAGTTATGTTCTCATGCCATGCACATTACAAGTGTTGTTATTGTTGTGTAGTTTCTCACACTTATATTCTGTCTATGCTGCTTTGTCTTAAATAGATATGAATCGAACTGTATCTATCTTGATTTGGCAACATAAACTAGAATGATATAGACCATACAGTGACCATACTACATAGATATATGTTTGTTTCATGCTGTTATCCTGTCCACCTTGCTACTGAACTGGTTTGCCAAAATGAGTTTCATATACTACATTATAAACTTGAGATGTGTTTGTTTGTTTCTCTTTTAGAACGCGGATAAAATATTGCAGAAGAGTACCCTGTTATGCAATGGTAAAGAAAGTAATGCAGATAAGGTTCAAGATAGTGAAACATCCCTGTTGGTCTCCAAGAAAGCTGATAAAAACTATATTGAAGACACTGAGACAAGCCCAAAGTCTTGTCTTGATGTAGTGTTCGAGTTACTGGCTACTACTGCTCGCACCAGCTCTTCGAACTCATTGCCTGAATCAGTTCGGCTTCTTGAGTCTCAACTTCAAGTTGAAAGACATCGATCAGATGTTATGCGACAAGAAGCCGAAGGACTAAGGAAGTCCTGCAGAATTCAGATGCATACTTTCTGGTGCAACAGCAAGCGCTGGAGGACTTAAGCGCCAAACAAGAGAAACTTAATAAGTTTGCTAAGCATCTTGACAGCATTATGGGTACCCAGGATATTGTTTCTTGAGCTCTTCTGAAGAGGTTTCAGTTCTGGACTTGTTTAGCTACGGCGTTTATATGATGTTGTGTTCCCTATATTTGCACTGGTGGCGAACTTTGATGTCCAGTGCATGTAATATGTGTAATAGTCGTGATAGCCTAGTGTAAGTTGCTTGCTTATTTATTTCCTTGTTTTCTTGTTTATTTGTTTGCTTGTAGTCAGTGTAGTTCTTTTTCTGCGGTTTGCTAGTGGCTGCAATAACCTATTTTGAAAACTAGGCCACAATAACCATGGGCTAATATTTACTGTAGTGACACTGGGCCTCCTACGGGCCGTAGAAACAGTGGGCCTTCTATGGGTCGTAGAAACAGTGGGCCTTCTACGAGCCATAGAAACAATGGGCCTTCTACGGGTCGTATCATCAATGGGCCTTCTACGGGCCGTATCATTAATGGGCCTTATATGGGCCGTATGATCGATTGGCCAAACATGGGCCAACAGACCGCATTCTGGCCGTAAACGGGCTAGAGTTGGAATCGTCCGTTCATGGGCCGACCATAATGGGCCATCGTTAATAGGTCGTATTTGATGACGCTATGAAAACGGCCCAACGTATTAACGGACCACAAACGGGCCGACTGTAACCACGGGCTGAATTTGGCCCACAAGCAGAAAATGACAGTAATGGGCCGTAAGTAATCTAATGCTGGAAATGAGCCCAAGAATAAATGGGCTCTGAGAAGGCCGAAAGATAACATGGGCTGGAGATGGCCCAATGGAATAACGGGTCGTTAATGGGTATAAAGTGATACACTATTCATTACGGGCCAGTTTCACCACGGGCCGTTAATGGGTGTAACGTGATACGCTGTTCATTACGGGCCAGTTTCAGCACGGGACGCTATTGGGCCAAGAGTTACAAAGGGCCTCATATGGGCCGAAAGACATCATGGGCTATACATGGGCCAGAAGTGAAAATGGGCTGGAATCTATTGGGCGGCCCAGATGACGCTACTGGGCCTAATTCGGATAGGTTGTAACGACCCTTGGATTAGCGGGCTGTAAATGGGCTATATGCGAATAGGTCGTTAACAGGCTTTCCATGGGCCGGCCCGCCAGCTTTTGACCAAGTCAAATGGGTCGGCCTTTTCACAGGAATGGGCCACTGTTGGGCCGTGCCACGTGTCGACGTATCATAGGCGCCTTCTGTCCAGTGAGTGGATGACATCTGTCGCAACAATGAGCCGACACGTGTTTCCTCTAGCCAATGATGATTTTACACGTGGAAAATCCCCATTGGTCGGGGCTATTAACGGGTTATCGGATCCAAAACCCGAGCCGTTAGCTTAACGGCGTTCCGTTACGGTGGATGCCATGTGTCGGTCACCCTTGACGAAAGCACTTTTGTGACGCAAGATTTATTGTCATGGAAGTGGACACTTCCGTGATGGTAATTTTGGTAATGTCATGGAACACTTCTACGACATCACAGGTATGACTATAATTTGTCATGGATGTACATGCATGACAAAAAAAGCGACCTATTGTGACAAACATGTATCATCACAGAAGTGTGTTTTTTTGTAGTGCAATGACTCATGAGTGACATGTATGAAAGAATTATGAATGGTGGCTTTGCCACAAATACGATGTCAACTACATGATCATGCTAAGCAATATGACAATGATGGAGTGTGTCATAATAAACGGAACGGTGGAAAGTTGCATGGCAATATATCTCGGAATGGCTATGGAAATGCCATAATAGGTAGGTTTGGTGGCTGTTTTGAGGAAGGTATATGGTGGGTGTATGATACCGGCGAAAGGTGCGCGGAATTAGAGAGGCTAGCAAAGGTGGAAGGGTGAGAGTGTGTATAATCCATGGACTCAACATTAGTCATAAAGAACTCATATACTTATTGCAAAAATCTACAAGTTATCAAAGCAAAGTATTACGCGCATGCTCCTAGGGGGATAGATTGGTAGGAAAAGACCATGGCTCGTCCCCGACCGCCACTCATAAGGAAGACAATCAATAAATAAATCATGCTCCGACTTCATCACATAACGGTTCAGCATACGTGCATGCTACGGGAATCACAAACTTCAACACAAGTATTTCTCAAATTCACAACTACTCAACTAGCATGACTTTAATATCACCATCTTTATATCTCAAAACAATTATCAAGTATCAAACTTATCATAGTATTCAACACACTCATAAGAATGTTTTATTATTAATCTTGTATACCAAGCATATTAAGATTTTAAGCAAATTACCATGCTATTAAGACTCTCAAAATTATCTAAGTAAAGCATGAGAGATCAATAGTTTCTATAAAACAAATCCACCACCGTGCTCTAAAAGATATAAGTGAAGTACTAGAGCAAAATTATATAACTCAAAAGATATAAGCGAAGCACATACATTATTCTAACAAATTCCAAATCATGTATGGCTCTCTCAAAAGGTGTGTACAGCAAGGATGATTGTGGTAAACTAACAAGAAAAGACTCAAATCATAGAAGATGCTCCAAGCAAAACACATATCATGTGGTAAATAAAAATATAGCTCCAAGTAAAGTTACCGATAGAAGTAGACAAAAGAGGGGATGCCTTCCGGGGCATCCCCAAGCTTTGGCTTTTAGGTGTCCTTAGATTATCTTGGGGGTTCCATGGGCATCCCCAAGCTTAGGCTCTTGCCACTCCTTGTTCCATAATCCATCAAATCTTTACCCAAAACTTGAAAACTTCACAACACAAAACTTAAAGTAGAAAATCTCGTGAGCTCCGTTAGCGAAAGAAAACAAAAGATCACTTCAAGGTACTGTAATGAACTCATTCTTTATTTATATTGGTTTTATACCTACTGTATTCCAACTTATCTATGGTTTATAAACTATTTTACTAGCCATAGATTCATCAAAATAAGCAAACAACACACGAAAAACAGAATCTGTCAAAAACAGAACAGTCTGTAGTAATCTGTAGCTAGCGCAAGATCTGGAACCCCAAAAATTCTAAAATAAATTTCTGGACGTGAGGAATTTATCTATTAATCATCTTCAAAAATAATTAACTAAATATCACTTTCCAAATAAAAATGACAGAAATTCTCGTGAGCGCTAAAGTTTCTGTTTTTTGCAGCAAGTTCGACAAGACTTTCCCCAAGTCTTCCCAACGGTTCTACTTGGCACAAACACTAATTAAACACAAAAAACACAACCAAAACAGAGGCTAGGTAAATTATTTATTACTAAACAGGAGCAAAAAGCAAGGAATAAAAATAAAATTGGGTTGCCTCCCAACAAGCGCTATCGTTTAACGCCCCTAGCTAGGCATAACAAACAAGAATAGATCTAGGTATTGCCATCTTTGGTATGCAATCCATAAGTGGCTCTCATAATAGATTCATAAGGTAATTTAATCTTCTTTCTAGGAAAGTGTTCCATGCCTTTCCTTAATGGAAATTGGAATCTAATATTTCCTTCCTTCATATTAATAATTGCACCAATTGTTCTAAGGAAAGGTCTACCAAGAATAATAGGACAAGAAGGATTGCAATCTATGTCAAGAACAATAAAATCTATAGGCATATAATTCCTATTTGCAACAATAATAACATCATTAATTCTTCCCATAGGTTTCTTAATAGTGGAATCCGCAAGGTGCAAGTTTAGAAAGCAATCATCAAAATCAGGGAAACCTAACAAATCACACAAAGTCTTTGGAATCGTGGAAACACTAGCACCCAAATCACATAAAGCATAGCATTCATGATCTTTAATTTTAATTTTAATAGTTGGTTCCCACTCATCATAAAGTTTTCTAGGGATAGAAACTTCCAATTCAAGTTTTTCTTCATAAGATTGCATCAAGGCATCAATGATATGTTTAGTAAACGCTTTATTTTGACTACAAGCATTAGGAGAATTTAGCACTAATTGCAACAAGGAAATACAATCAATCAAAGAGCAATTTTCATAGTTAAATTCCTTCAAATCCATAATAGTGGGTTTAGCAACATCTAGGGTTTTAATTTCTTCAATCCCACTTTTATCAAATTTAGCATCAAGATCAACAAATTCCGAATTCTTGGAACGCCTTCTAGGTAAAGGTGGATCATATTCAGTCCCATCATTATCAAGATTCATATTCCAAAACAAAGATTTGATAGGGGACACATCAATAACTTTTAGATCTTCATCTTTATTTTCATAGCAACTAGAAGAACACGCTCTTATAAAGGCATCTTTCTTAGCACACATCCTAGCGGTTCTTTCTTTGCACTCATCAATGGAAATTCTCATGGCTTTGAGAGACTCATTGATATCATGCTTAGGTGGAATAGATCTAAGTTTCAAAGAATCAACATCAAGAGCAATTCTATCAACGTTCCTAGCCAAATCATCAATCTTAAGCAATTTTTCTTCAATCATAGCGTTAAAATTCTTTTGCGAAGTAATAAATTCTTTAATATTAGATTCAAAATCAGAGGACATATTATTATAATTTCCATAAGAATTGTTGTAGGAATTACCATAATTATTAGAGGGATTACTAGGATAAGGCCTAGGATTGAAATTTCCTCTATACGCGTTGTTACCAAAATTGTTCCTACCAACAAAATTCACATCCATAGATTCATTATTATTCTCAATCAAAGTAGATAAGGGCATATCATTAGGATCAGAAGAAACACCCTTATTAGCAAATAATTTCATAAGTTCATCCATCTTTCCACTCAAAACATTAATTTCTTCTATCGCATGCACCTTTTTATTAGTAGATCTTTCAGTATGCCATTGAGAATATTTAACCATAATATTATCTAGGAGTTTAGTAGCTTCTCCTAAAGTGATTTCCATAAAAGTGCCTCCCGAGGCCGAATCTAAAAGATTTCTAGAAGCAAAATTCAATCCGGCATAAAAAATTTGTATAATCATCCACAAATTTAAACCATGAGTAGGGCAATTACGTATCATTGATTTCATTCTCTCCCAAGCTTGTGCAACATGTTCATGATCAAGTTGCTTAAAATTCATAATATCGTTTCTAAGAGAGATGATCTTAGCGGGAGGAAAATACTTAGAGATAAAAGCATCTTTGCACTTGTTCCATGAATCAATGCTATTTTTAGGCAAAGACGAAAACCAAGCTTTAGCACATTCTCTAAGCGAAAAAGGAAATAGCTTCAATTTAACAATATCAGTATCCACATCTTTCTTCTTTTGCATGTCACACAAATCAACGAAGCTATTTAGATGGGTAGCGGCATCTTCACTAGGAAGGCTGGAGAACGGATCTTTCATGACAAGATTCAGCAAAGCAGCATTAATTTCACAAGATTCAGCATCGGTAAGAGGAGCAATCAGAGTGCTAATAATAATTGTTGTTGGTATTGGTGAAGTCACACTATTTAGTATTATCTTGAGCCATCGTGACAAGCAAGCAAACTAACACACAAGCAAACAAAAATCAAACGGGCAAAAAGAGGCAAATAGAGAGGGAGGATAGAGAGAGAGGGCGAATAAAATGGCAAGGGTGAAGTGGGGGGAGAGGAAAACGAGAGGCAAATGGAAAATAATGTAATGCGGGAGATAAGGGTATGTGATGGGTACTTGGTATGTTGACTTTCGCGTAGACATCACCGGCAATGGCGCCAGAAATCCTTCTTGCTACCTCTTGAGCACTGTGTTGGTTTTCCCCGAAGAGGAAGGGATGATGCAGCAAAGTAGCGTAAGTATTTCCCTCAGTTTTTGAGAACCAAGGTATCAATCCAGTAGGAGGCTACGCGTGAGTCCCTCGCACCTGCACAAAACAAATAAATCCTCATAACCAACGCAAATAGGGGTTGTAAATCCCTATAGGGCCACTTACGAGAGTGAGATCTGATAGATATGATAAGATAATATTTTTGGCATTTTTATGATAAAGATGCAAAGTAAAATAAAGGCAAAGTAAATAGCAAAGGAAATAACTAAGTAGTAGGAGATTAATATGATAAAGATAGACCCGGGGGCCATAGGTTTCACTAGTGGCTTCTCTCGAGAGCATAAGTATTCTACGGTGGGTGAACAAATTACTGTTGAGCAATTGACAGAATTGAGCATAGTTATGAGAATACCTAGGTATGATCATGTATATAGGCATCACGTCCGACACAAGTAGACCGACTCCTGCCTGCATCTACTACTACTACTCCACTCATCGACCGCTATCCAGCATGCATCTATAGTATTAAGTTAAAAACAGAGTAACGCCTTAAGCAAGCTGACATGATGTAGAGGGATAGACTCATGCAATATGAAGAAAACCCCATCTTGTTATCCTTGATGGCAACAATACAATACGTGCCTTGCTACCCTTACTGTCACCGGGAAAGGACACCGCAAGATTGAACCCAAAGCTAAGCACTTCTCCCATTGCAAGAAAGGTCAATCTAGTAGGCCAAACCAAACTAATAATTCGAAGAGACTTGCAAAGATAACCAATCATACATAAAAGAATCTAGAGAAGATTCAAATATTATTCATAGATAGACTTGATCATAAACCCACAATTCATCGGTCTCAACAAACACACCGCAAAAAGAAGATTACATCGAATAGATCTCCACAAGAGAGGGGGAGAACATTGTATTGAGATCCAAAAAGAGAGAAGAAGCCATCTAGCTACTAACTATGGACCCTTAGGTCTGAGGTAAACTACTCACACTTCATCGGAGAGGCTATGGTGTTGATGTAGAAGACCTCCGTGATCAATGCCCCCTCCGGCGGAGCTCCGGAACAGGCCCCAAGATGGGATCTCGTGGATACAGAAAGTTACAGCGATTGAATTAGGGTTTTGGCTCCGTATCTGATCGTTTGGGGGTACGTAGGTATATATAGGAGGAAGGAGTACGTCGGTGGAGCAACAGGGGGCCCACGAGGGTGGAGGGCGCGCCTGGTGGGGGTGGGCGCTCCCCCCTACCTCGTGCCCTCCTGTTTTCTTTCTTGGCGTAGGGTCCAAGTCTCCCGGATCATAATCTTCCTAAAAATCACGTTCCCGAAGGTTTCATTCCGTTTGGACTCCGTTTGATATTCCTTTTCTTCGAAACCCTAAAATAGGCAAAAAAACAGCAATTATGGGTTGGGCCTCCGGTTAATAGGTTAGTCCCAAAAATAATATATATAAGTGGATAATAAAGCCCAATAATGTCGAAAACAGTAGATAATATAGCATGGAGCAATCAAAAATTATAGAAACGTTGGAGACGTATCACTACCGCTTATGGCCATAGGCGGTACTACCGCTGTGGGACACAGGTACTACCGCTTGTGGCAATATGCGGTACTGCCACTCCGGCCCAACGGTACTACCGCTGGCGCCATCCTTATGCCACTTCCACGAAAACAAGTATACTCCAAGGAAAACCAGAACTGTGAAAACTTCTGCAAATGAGCTCCGAATTGAGCAAACTCAAGCTTGTTTGATACAAGACGACGAGTAGCATCAAAAGATGCAGGGTAGGTATGACTAACAAATAGAGGAGTGACACCTCCAACAGGGAAGAATCGACATAACCTCCAACATCAAAAACATCATAGAAGATGTGAGTGAACTCTGTTTTCGATGAACTCGAGCTTGTCAACAAGATGACCATAAGCTCCAAAACTCACAAAGAGAACCAAACAAGAACCAATAAAGATGATGCAAGGATGCAATGGTTTGAGCTCTCTACGAACGATAAGATCAAGCTATTCATCAAGAGCCCCCCTTGATAGTACGGCAATTGATCCTATAACCCGGTCTCCCAACTACCACCATGAGGTCTTGATCAACCTCTCACAAGACCAATCTTTTAGGTAATTCCTTGAATAGCACCTTGGTCGACACAAACTCTCCTTGAAACCAACACATGTATTCCAAGAAAAGCCTATGGACAAAACCTTCAAATATAACTCAAGGCAACCATTAGTCCATAGATATTGTCATCAATTACCAAAACCACACATGGGGGCACCGCATGTCCTTTCAGCCGCTTCATCCAACAATACCGTCGAACCAAAGTATGACATGCTGGTAAGCAGTATGACTTGTATCGCCCACAACTCACTTGTGTTCTACTTGTGTTCTACGCACACGCAAGATCATGGTGATGCATAGAAACGAGAGGGGAGAGTATCGTCTACGTACCCTCGTAGACCGTAAGCGGAAGTGTTATGAGAACGCGGTTGATGTAGCCGTATGTCTTCACGATCCGACCGATCAAAGTATCGAACGTACGGCACCTCTGAGTTCAGCACACGTTTAGCTCGATGATGTCCCACGAACTCAGATCTAGCAGAGCTTCATAGGAGAGTTCCGTCAGCACGACGGCGTGATGATGGTGATGATGTTGCTACCGATGCAGGGCTTCGCCTAAGCACCGCTACAATATGATCGAGGTGGATTATGTTGGAGGGGGGCACCGCACACGGCTTGGAACAATCAACTTGTGTGTCCTAGGGTGCCCCCTGCCCCCGTATATAAAGGAGCAAGGGGGGAGGCCGGTCGGCCCTTGCTGGGCGCGCCAGGAGGAGGAGTCCTCCTCCTAGTAGGAGTAGGACTCCCCTTTCCTACTCCTACTAGGAGGGGGAAAGGAAGGAGGAGAGGGAGAAGGAAAGGGGCGCCCCCCCTTCCCTAGTCCAATTCGGACCAGAGGGGGTGGGGGCGCGCGGCCTGCCCTGGCCGGCCCTCTCTCTCCACTAAGGCCCATGTGGCCCATTACTTCTCCCGGGGGGGGGGGGGTTCCGGTAACCCTCCGGCAATCCGGTTTTCTCCGAAATCACCCGGAACACTTCCCGTGTCTGAATATAGTCATCCAATATATCAATCTTTATGTCTCGACCATTCCGAGACTCCTCGTCATGTCCATGATCACATCCGCGACTTCGAACTACCTTAGGTACATCAAATCACATAAACTCATAATACCAAACATTAAGCGTGCGGACCCTACGGGTTCGAGAGCTATGTAGACATGACCGAGACACGTCTCCAGTCAATAACCAATAGCGGAACCTGGATGCTCATATTGGCTCCTACATATTCTACGAAGATCTTTATCGGTCAAACCGCATAACAACATTCGTTGTTCCCTTTGTCATCGGTATCTTACTTGCCCGAGATTCAATCGTCAGTATCTCAATACCTAGCTCAATCTCATTACCGGCAAGTCTCTTTACTCGTTCCGTAATGCATCATCCTGCAACTAACTCATTAGTTGCATTGCTTGCAAGGCTTATAGTGATGTGCATTACCGAGAGGGTCCAGAGATACCTCTCCGAAAATCGGAGTAACAAATCCTAATCTCGATCTATTCCAACTCAACAAGTACCATCGAAGACACCTATAGAGCACCTTTATAATCACCCAGTTACGTTGTGATGTTTGGTAGCACACAAAGTGTTCCTCTGGTAATCAGGAGTTGCATAATCTCATAGTCATAGGAACATGTATAAGTCATGAAGAAGCAATAGTAGTAAACTAAAATGATCAAGTGTTAAGCTAATGATACGTCTCCAACGTATCTATAATTTTTGATTGCTCCATGTTATATTATCTACTATTTTTTGCCTGTTTTAGGGTTTCGAAGAAAAGGAATATCAAACGGAGTCCAAACGGAATGAAACCTTCGGGAATGTGATTTTCTCAATGAACAAGACCCAGGAGACTTGGACCCTACATCAAGACACAAAAGAGGAGGCCACGAGGTAGGGGGCGCGCCTCCCCCCTAGGCGCGCCCTCCACCCTCATGGGCCCCCTGTTGCTCCACCGACGTACTTCTTCCTCCTATATATACCTACGTACCCCCAAACGATCAGAAACGGAGCCAAAAACCTAATTCCACCGCCGCAACTTTCTATATCCACGAGATCCCATCTTGGGGCCTGTTTCGGAGCTCCGCCGGAGGGGGCATCGTTCACGGAGGGCTTCTACATCAACACCATAGCCGCTCCGATGAAGTGTGAGTAGTTTACCTCAGACCTACGGGTCCATAGTTATTAGCTAGATGGCTTCTTCTCTCTTTTTGGATCTCAATACAATGTTCTCCCCCTCTCTTGTGGAGAACTATTCGATGTAATCTTATTTTTGCGGTGTGTTTGTTGAGACCGATGAATTGTGGGTTTATGATCAAGTCTATCTATGAAAAATATTTGAATCTTCTCTGAATTCTTTTATGTATGATTGGTTATCTTTGCAAGTCTCTTCGAATTATCAGTTTGGTTTGGCCTACCAGATTGATCTTTCTTGCAATGGAGAAGTGCTTAGCTTTGGGTTCAATCATGCGGTGTCCTTTCCCAGTGACAGTAGGGGCAGCAAGGCACGTATTGTATTGTTGCCATCGAGGATAACAAGATGGGGTTTTCATCATATTGCATGAGTTTATCCCTCTACATCATGTCATCTTGCTTAAGGCGTTACTCTGTTTTTAACTTAATACTCTAGATGCATGCTGGATAGCGGTCGATGAGTGGAGTAATAGTAGTAGATGCAGGCAGGAGTCGGTCTACTTGTCTCGGACGTGATGCCTATATACATGATCATACCTAGATATTATCATAACTATGCTTAATTCTGCCAATTGCTCAACAGTAATTTGTTCACTCACCGTAGAATACTTATGCTGTCGAGAGAAGCCACTAGTGAAACCTATGGCCCCCGGGTCTATCTTCATCATATTAATCTCCTACTACTTAGTTATTTCCTTTGCTCTTTGCTTTGCCTTTATTTTACTTTGCATCTTTATCACAAAAATATCAAAAATATTATCTTATCATATCTATCAGATCTCACTCTCGTAAGTGGCCGTGTAGGGATTGACAACCCCTATCCGCGTTGGTTGCGAGGATTTATTTGTTTTGTGCAAGTACGAGGGACTCACGCGTGGCCTCCTACTGGATTGATACCTTAGTTCTCAAAAATTGAGGAAAATACTTACGCTACTTTGCTGCATCATCCCTTTCTCTTCGGGGAAAACCAATGCAGTGCTCAAGAGGTAGTAGCTAACGGAATGGGTCAAGTCAATCACATCATTCTTCTAATGATGTGATCCCAGTTATCAAATAACAACTCATGTCCATGGTTAGGAAACATAACCATCTTTGACCAATGAGCTAGTTAAGTAGAGGCAATACTAGTGACACTCTGTTTGTCTATGTATTCACACATGTATTATGTTTCCGGTTAATACAATTCTAGCATGAAAACAATTATCATGAAATAAGGAAATAAATAATAACTTTATTATTGCCTCTAGGGCATATTTCCTTCATCTACTACAACAAAGTTTGCTCGACTCTGACGAAGGAGGGGCGATGATGGCGACGTGCCTTTGGCTCGCTCCAGTGTTCTGGAGGCTACGTCTCCTCTAGCCTCTATGACTTGTATGTATCCAGTGACCTCGGCCCTGGCTGCCTGGATCTATGCCCCTTCCAGTTCTTGGCTTGCTAGCATCCCGGTCCTTGCCGCGCACTTTCATTGCCCCCTCGCCCCGCCACCTTCCCAAGTCCGGCAACTTTGCTGCCCCACGTCATGTCCAATGCACACGTGTCCAACATGGCTTCCATTCTTGGATGTGGTTTTTTACCTACTTTTGACTTTTGACTCTCGGTTTCTGATCCGATGGCTATGGGATTGCAAATACCCAAGCCGGGCAAAATTCTTCCTCCGCTTGGCGATGCTGGCAGCGGCGACACTCACGAGAGTTGTCTCCTCCTTAGAGGCGTTGCCATGGCCTCTCTCTGAGCCCCTCTTTTAGCACCAGGGGAAAACCTTGGTTTGATTCTTTGGATCGGGTAGCGACGGTACTCTACGTCGTGATCCTTCTTGATGGCGTTGTCTTGTGCTCACGACATACCCGTTGTTAGACTTGTGGATGTAGGACGTCATGTAGGTTGAGACTGCTCCTCAAGCTAGGGGTGTAGGTGTGTTGTTTGCTTGTTCGGCCGGGCACCTCTTGTCTCTCTGGGCACCGTGTTCACGCCACCTTGTATTCATGCATGTGTTGTACTCCCTCCGTCCCATAATAGAAGAGCGTTTTTTACACTGCACCAGTGTAAAAAATGCTCTTATATTATGGGTCGGAGGGAGTACCTTACTTATACTCATTCTCTTTTTTTCTGTCAATGGAAAGACGTGCATGCTTTGCGTATTCGTGAAAAAGAAATGTATACACTCTGCTCTGTATTGTAGTGCGTGTAAATTTTTTGAGAAGTCAAACTTTGCAAACTTTGACCAAGAGTATAGAGAAAATAATTTATTTACAATACCAAATATATAAAATATGAAACTTATCCTTATAATCAATCTAATCCTATATGTTTGGCATTCTAAATGTAAGTTATTTTCCAAAAACACTTGGTCAAAGTTTGTGAGATTTGACTTTTTGAAAATTGGATATGCACTAGATTATGAAACGAAGGGAGTATGATATTACATTATTACTATACATTTATTACTATTATTTTAGTTTAGATTATGGGTGGGCATGGCAATGGGGCATCCTCGTTTTAGTTTTTCTTTGCTTAGCATCTCCATATTAAGAAAAATTAGGGACGGCCCTCATGTCTAGGTTTATTAAAACTCAATAATGTTTACATCATCTACGAGCTTACTGACAATAATGCCAGAGGACTCGTCCAACCAACTAAATAAAGTCTTATTACACTAACTGAAATGAGCTAGTACATGAGCCACTTGATTACAAGATCCATACCAAATGCTTACAAACGACATTCCCAATTGAAGTATTAATGTCCACATATTTTGTGAATATTGCCGCCCCCGAGTCCCGCTATATGCTTGCTCCATCAGATTATTTGCAAAGAATTTGATTCAACTTCTACCCAGTTACACCCATAGGAGTTAGCAAAAACCAGCCCGTCTCGCATGGCCAAGGCTTATGTTGTTATTGCATCCACGATGACGACTAGTATAAACTTGCATTGGTCTTCCAAAAAATTAACTTTGTCATCACGCAGGATAGCCGCTGTTGCACCAACTCATATCACTATGATTAAAAACAAACGAAGTCCAAGTATTGAGCAATATGTGCCGCTTACTGCGAGGCACATTGCTGCCTCGCCTGCAGGGCGCGGGCTAGCCCAGTAGGACGTAGGACGTCATGCCGGCGTCACTAGAATTTACTTCCCCCCCCCCCCCCCCCTTTTTACTTTTATTTTATATTTAAAATAAATGCATATATGAAAAAATACTTAATAAATTAAAAACATGATTTTTCAATAAAATTTAACATAGTATAAAACATTTGTTAATATAGTTTTTAAAAATGTTGATAACTTTCAGAAAAAAAGTTTGTGACAGTGAAAAAATGTATCCGTGTTTCAAAACAAATGTACAAAAGTTTTATAAAAGATGTATACAGTATAAAAAATGATTCAAATATTCCTGCGCTTCAAAAAAAATCATGTCACTTAGTAAAAATGTTATATACAATGAAAAAAAATGTTCCCGTGGGTTCAATTTTTTATTTCCATTAAAAAATTACGTGACATTTTAAAATAATCGCCTGTTTCCATAAAACGTCCGTGAAAATTTCAAAAATGTTTATACAATTTCAGCCGCCACCACATGGCGTGTTCGCGGCGCTCCCTCTGGATTTTTATTTTCTTTTGTTCGAGTTTTCAGGTTATAGATGAGTTTTTTTTACTTTTCGAGTTTTGCCTGATTTTCTCTTCGGGTTGGAGTTTTTCTTTCAAGCACAGCTGTGCTTCTTGGTAAAAAAAATGTTTCGATGAGAAACACATATTTACTTTTCGTGGTAGCATAGATTTGCTTCCGCGAGAAACATAGTTATGCTTCTTGAAAAGGGGAAAAAATGTGTGCTTTCACGAGAAGCACAAAGTTGCTTCTACTAGAAACACAACTATGCTTCTCGAAACAAATAATGTATGCTTCTACGAGGAGTACATATTTGCTTTCGTGAGAAGTACAACTATGTTTTCTCACGTTAAAAAAGTGCTTCTTGAAAAGGAAAAAGTGAAAAATGGCAACCATGCTTCTGGGCTCCGGTATTTTCTTCTTGTTTTGTTATCGGTGTTTTTTGTAACTGTATTTCTTAGATTTTGATTTTTACTTGATTTTATTTTTTATTTTATATTTCCTAAAAAATTTGTCGAAACTAAGTAACATGCAATCTAGTTTCGAAGATCTTGACGTGAGAAATTCAACGGTGAAACGGTTTGGAATTCGGCCGCACGGTTCTATAGATAAAATGTTTTGAATAAACGAAACTACAAAAAGAAAAAAAAACACTCTGTTTGCAACAAGTGGCGCACATCACAGAAAGTTGGATGGCCTTTGTAAGGGGTACCTCTTTAGTACTTATTTCGCGGCCTTTGTAAGGGGTACCTCTTTAGTACTTATTTAGCGACATATAGGCCTCACGAAGTATGTCCAACACATCCTATCTACGTATTGTCCTTGGGTCAAATCCAAGAAAACAAATGGATGAATCCGGATAGATATGAACCCACTTCAAAAACACATTTCTAAATGCCAAAAAAATCTGAAAAAAAGTTGCACGCATACATCTCCACATTCATGTATGCACAAAAAGTTTTGCCCAAAAATAGCTTCTTCTTTGGCATGTGCGAAACAAAATGTGTCATGAAACACTATGTAGAAGCACTGAGATTTGTCTTTTTTGCAGAGGTGTCATGAAACACATAATACTTTGTGCCGCACACATATTGTGCGAACATATACATGTGAAATATTGTTTTGATTTTTTAAATGATTTTTTAAAATGTTAAAACCCATTTAATATCTGTTTTTAACAAGCAGGTTCATATTCAGGACGTGCCTTCTCCCAAATCCAGCTCAAACTGCCATACACAACACAACCAACAAAGCAAATCCAGCTAGTAGCCTAGTACAGTAGTACTTAATTTAGGTGCGTAGAAATAAGATCGGTACTTATATGCCGTTCAAAAAAGAAAGTGACGACACCAAACATTTGCATTTGAGCTAAGCTCATACTACATCCGTGCAAATACAGCTTGTTAAACTGTAAATCCGACACTACGACACACGACTGACGACGGTACAATCTACTACTACCTCGTTGAAACTTGAAACACACAACAGATTAACCGACAACAGAGCTGAGATCGACCTAGCCGCAACATTATTCAACACTACAAGCAGTTGCAGCAGCTACCTAGGCGGGCGACGGGTCGATCGATCTACGGGTTGTAGTAGACGATCTTGATCTCGGTGACGCCGTGGCAGTTGCCGCCGGGGACGGAGTGCTCGAAGCAGTGGTTGCCGCTGTTGCATCCGGCGGTGGGGCAGTGTCCCTGCAGCGGGCTCCCGTGCGGGGTGACGGAGACGCGGATGGGCATGTTGGCCTGGTCGGTGCTCACCTCGTAGTACGCCCCGCCGTCGTGGCCCAGGTGGAACTTGGCCACGGCGGCGCCTTGCGCCGACACGCTCCCCGACCACGAGCACACGTCGAACGACTCGTGCTTCCCGTTGGGGAGCAGCCAGCCGTTGGGGAAGAGGACCTTGCTGTCCGCCACCGCCGCGATACCCAGGTTCAGGTCGTGGCCGCACAGGTTCTGCACCGTCACCTTGTGGCCACCGCAGCCTTGACCGGCGGCGGACATGGCCGTCGCGGACAGTGCCACGAGCAGCAGGAGGGCAAGGGGCTTGGAGGCCGCCATTGTTAGCTAGCTAGCTGTATGGTGCTATGACCGGGGGGGGGGGGGGGGGGGGGTCGAGGAAGAAGTGAGGCTTTCACTGCTTTGGGGTGAGGTTTATGGCTCAGGTTTGCGGGGGTATTTATAGGCGGAGAAGCTTCATTAGGGCTTTGGGAGGATGGTTCGGGATTGTAGCCGCGTCTGATATTCGCTACCTAGTCACTTAGTTGCTGTGATTAAAAAACTACACCAATCATTGTTACCACGACGAGGTAGAGACGCCGGTGTGGCACTGAGCCGTGTCGACTGTCGACTGGGACCGAGCTCGACGTTGCATGAGAAAATGTTTCCTCGCGTTCGTTGTCTCGTAGCCTGTGGCCGGGCTTGGGCAAAAGCCTGTTTCGTGTCTGCGTGACATGTGATGTTACTTTTGTTACTTTTGCTTTGGGTGGTACTCCCTCCATTCCATAATGTAGTGCTTCCTCTATCCACGTGCTCCAACTTTGACCGTAAATTTAACTACCAAGACCGATTGCGGCGGGAGCAAAAATTATATCAGTGAATTCGTATTCGAAAGAAGTTTTCAATTATATAATTTTTTCTCCCGCCGCAGTTGGTCTCGTAGGTTAAATTTATGGTCAAAGTTGGACCTCGGGAAGCGCGGGCGCACTATATTTTGGAATGGAGGGAGTAGTACTGGTATCACATGTTAGTACTTTGCTTTGGGTAGTACAGTACGTGGCCATCCAGTCGGCAGTGGCTGGCAGTAAATTTGACACAGGTAGAGCAAACAGCAACCACTAAGGACAACTCCAACGCGCGACGCCAAATGGTCCGACCACGTCCGTTTGGGGGTAAACAGACAGAACAGGCCGCCCAACGTGCGGCCGCAAACAGGCCGTCTCCATTTTTCGTCCGCTTTCGACCCATTCCCGACCCAAAGTTGGGACGTGTTTGCGGCCGAACGGACAACGCACGGATGGGCGGGACGCGCGCCCTTGTCCTCTCCTTACCCGCCTACCGGGGACACGACTGCCCACGCTTTCCCTCCACTTTGCCCAAAACTCTCCCGCGCCCTCTCCCGCCTCTCCCTCTCCACCATGGCCGACGACCCGATGAATCCCGGCGACCCGGCCGTGGCTGCATGTCCCACGGCGAAGAAGTAGGGTACCAAGAAGCCGCGGTTGGAGCTCAATCCGGCGGAGGTCGCCAAGCTTGACGCCGAATCGACCAAGAGAGGGAACCGGTGGGCGAAGGACAATGAGAGGAAGGTCGCTGCAAGCTACGCCGCCGAGGCGGCCACGCTGCGTGTGGCGCAGCACCAGGCAGGCGTCGACGATAAGGAGTCCATCGTTGCCAAGACGCACGCCCTCCTCATGTTAGGGTTGTGCCAACCCCGCCGGCCATCCTCTCGGCCGTTGCCATGGCCACGGCCAACACAGCCTCGCCGGTCGCTCGTTCTTCGCAGCACCGTTCCCCGAGCTCATCCGTCACGCCTGAGACGAATCATGCGCCGCCCCTCCACGGCCATGGGCAAACACGGTTATCCACCTCATCGGACTGCAGTGTGGTCGCTCCGGCCACTCCTGCGGGCGTCATCAACCTCAACGACACGCCGAGGTACATCTGCGCTGGCCAACCATCCGACGGGCACAAAGGAAGCAGCCCCGGTCGTTAGCTTTAGCGAACATGGACGGCGCCCGCAAGCTGTTCGACGAAATGCCAATGCCGACGCCCACGGCCGACGACCCAAAGTACTCGGCCTTCATGGAGAACTTCATCTTCGAGCTCCGTGGTGAGGCCTTCCACATCGACGGCCAGGCCCAAGCTTTTGATCCTGGCTCCACCCAAAGCCATGATGGTCGCGGCCACTATGAAGACACTCAATTCGCCGGCCATGATGAAGATGAGGACGACCATGGCAGCTCTTGGCATGAATATGATGACTTGTATTATGAAGATAAGGAAGAAGAGGTCGACATTTCGGCTGAGCCATTGGTGTTTATCGATGAGCTCACCCAAAGGGCTGAGGCACAAAAGAGGAGGCAAAGCATTTGCATGGGATTTCCGATAGTTGGATGAAGATAGGCCAAGATCTTATGAAAGGTGCCGAGCAAAAAGGATCCGTCGTTTGGACAAGAGTTCACAAGAACTTTCATGAGCGAAGGAAGTTTCCCCCCTATGAATTTACGAGCACACGCGACATCAACTCAATCCAAAAGAGATGGGGGTTCATCCAAGAAGAGTGCAACGAGTATTGTGCTGCGCTTGAGAGCGTTCAAGCCCGTCCCGTGAGGGGCCTAGGCCTTGGTGACTTGGTATGAACTTCTCATTTTTTCCATCATGTGTCCATTCATGTTGGCATGCCATTTGTGTTTCATGCATTCTGTCCTTTCATGTTACAATTGTGGCCGCATCTTTGATTGTGTAGGCATTTCAATCTTTGGAGGCCTTCAAGGCCTGGCACAAGAACAAGACGTTTACTCTCACGCATTGTTGGGTGCTCATCAAAGATTGCCCCAAGTTCAAAGACCAATATGCCGCTCGTAAGAAGAAAGGAGGGAAGACGGTCATGGCTGATGAAGGAGACTTGCTCAAGAGGCCGAGGGGCAAGACAAGTTCAAAGGCCGACAAGAAGCGTGATGCGTCTTCTATAGCCTTGCAAGGAACTTTGGAGAACATGATGAGCCAAAAGGAAGTGCGGGAGGAGAGGAGGAGCAAAGGGAATGAGGAGCAAATGAAGATATACCTAGATCTTCAAACGAAGAAGCTTGATATGGAGGAGGCCGTGAAGAAGAGAAAGCTTGACATCGAGGAGGCCGCTCAACTCAAGAAGCTCGAGATCGAGGCCACCAATGCCGAAACCACAGCCAAAGAGGTGGCATTCGCGTTCATGAGCGTCGACAAGAACAACATGTCACTAGAGAGGAAGGCTTGGTTCGCGAACCGGCAGAAGGAGATGCTCTCTTGCGACGGCCTGAACTTATCATTTTGAAGGCATAAGGAGACCACGACGACGATGGATGTCCATTTTGAAGATTGGCTGCTGTGCCGTCCGCTCGCTTTGTTGCCGATGCCAAGAAAAACTTGTCATTTTGAAGGCTGACTCGTGTGCCGGCAGCTGGCTTTGTTGCCGGCCCCAAAAACATGTCCATTTTGAAGGCTGGCTCGTTTGCCGGCCGCCGGCAGCACTTGGGTGACCATTCTGTAAGCCGCTGGCTTTGTTGCCAGCCGGCATGAACTGGCGAGAGCGCGACCACTAAAGTGAAATATGGCCATTTAGCTGCACCCTTTATTCTTTTTTATATGTTACATGCACAATGGACAAGATGAGACCGAAATGCGGCCGCGTGTTGGGCGCACGACCGGCGCATCCATAAATCCGGACGGACACAGTCTAATTGCCACCCCCAAACGAACGAAAAACAGACGAAAGAGACGTTCATTTAAGGTTGTGTGTTGGAGTTGGCCTGATCAACTATTCCCTCCCGGCCCATGCACAAAAGAACCTAACACCTTCGCCATTACTATTGCAAAACACCGTCAAATCACCAGAGAAATTATTCCCACAGCACCTGAATCTGTGAGTATCTCGAACACCACCTAGGATGAAGATGAGGTAAATACACTACAAGTTATAGAACTTGCACGCGATGGTCAGTTTGATGTACAAACTTGTAAAATACATATTTCTAGTCATTTAAATTGTCCTTCCATTCATATACGATGCTTTC
The DNA here is from genome assembly GCF_056163025.1 of Triticum urartu. Classification (NCBI taxonomy): domain Eukaryota; kingdom Viridiplantae; phylum Streptophyta; class Magnoliopsida; order Poales; family Poaceae; genus Triticum; species Triticum urartu. The sequence goes on from NC_141877.1 coordinate 113,858,244, forward strand.
TACCGTATTCAGTTGTATCATGTGCACACATGGCGTGACAACATGGCAGGAGCCCACTATCACCGGTGGGTAATCCGCGTGGACTGTTTTTTTCTTCAGAATTACCCTTGCATTTTATTTATTTCCACAAAAAATCCTCAACTAAAATGAAAAATGCTGGACTGGCAATGGGATTCGAACACAAGACCTGGTATGATTCGCCTCCATTACATAGCGACTTGAACTCCTTAGGGCATCTCCAGCCGCGCCCCCAGGAAGGCCTCCTCAGACGTTTTTTTTGCGCCGGCGCCGAAAAATCGGCCCAGTCGCGCCCGCAGGAACCCGATTTTCACCGACCTGGGCCGAAAACAGCGCCGGCGGACCCAGGCCGAACCCGGCGCGCTGGGGGCGCCCGGGGGCGCCGGGGCAAACTGTTTTGGCGCGAAACAGCCGCAGGCCCGCCGCGTCAGGGACATGGCTCTCTTCTTGCCCCTTCGTCGTCCTCATCGCCTCGTTTCCCGCGGCGAATCAATGCCAAAGCTGCCGCGCTGCCGCGCCGGTCAGCCTGTGCCATTGATGCCTCACGGGCGGTGCAGTGAAGACCGGATGACGCGCGTCCCTCGCCCTCCCTCGCCCGCCACGCGTACACACGGCGGCTCGCGCACGGGCGGCGCCTCGGCCTATATAAGACGCTCCCTAGCGCACTCGGCGACTCGCACTCTCTCGCCGTCGTCATTCCTCCCTCTCCTCTCTCTCGTCGTCTCCAGTTCATCACACCCATGGCCGAGCGCTTCCCAGGCGACGGCGCGGCGGCGAACGGCTTCGGCCGCCGCCATCTTCACGAGGACGAGGCTCGCCTCCTTTTCGAGGCCGAGTACCCGGTCCCGCCGGACATGCGGGTGCCCGGGGCGTGGAGGATCAGCGCCGGCGGCGTGCCGGTACCCACCAGCGCGGTGCGGCGTGCGGAGATCGCACGCATCCGCTCGTCCTTGCCGCGTGTGGCGAGGGAGGGGCCAAGGTACGTCCCCGACAGCCCGCTCTGGGAGCCTTATTTCCGTCGCCGTCACGCCGAGCAGGTCGAGGCCACCAACGGCGTCGTGCCCTCCGGCAGGCTCAACGCCGCCGGCCGGCGTCGGTGGTGGGGCGTGCCCGGGCGCACGTTGGAGGTCGTCCTCGAGTACATCGAGGGCGGCAACACGCCGCGCCTCGAGTACCCCGCTCCCCCGTCCTTCTCACGCCGCCAAGGAAGCTCCTGGACCCCGAGGCGCATGGAGACCGGGGGGTCCTCCTCCTCGTCCGGCGGCTCCCCCTGCCTCCACCTCCGCCCCGTCAAGCCGGAGCCCCAGAACACGCCTGTCAGCGCGCGCACCCGCAGCTCTGTCGTCCGCATCGGCGACAACGCCTCCCCCACCGGCCGCTTCGTCCTCGTCGAGCCCAAGCCGGAGCCCGGCCTCCGGGCAGAGTACGAGGAGATAGCCCGGCGTGGCTTCTCCGACGAGGATGCCCCGCGGTGGGCGCGGGACGACTACCTCCGTGACGAGATGGTCCTGCAGTGCCGGGCCCTGGAGGAGATCGCCGCCCGCAAGCGTGGGCGCGAGGACGAGCACGGCGTCGTGGTCCTCGACAACGACGATGACGACGCCGCCCCCGGACCGTCCAACCCGCCGCGCCAACCGGGGGAGGGATGCAGCAGGGACGGCGGAGGCGTCGGCGGGGGCGACGACGACGACGACGACGGCGGCGGTGACTACACGCGGTTCTACAACCTCCTCGGCATGTAGAGCCGCGTGGGCGGGCGGCGAGGCGGGCGGCGAGGGAGACGGCGGGGGTAGCCCACGGTAGTTTTTCCTTTTTTTGTAAAATATGTTTAAATTTGAACGAACTCGAACGTGTTTGCGTTGTGTTTGCGCCGAATTTGAACATTTTAAAAACCCGTGGGGGGCCGCGACTGGGGGGCATCACGCCCCCAGTGCGCGGTTTAGCGCCGGTGCGCTCCCGGGGGCGATTTTTTGCCCCTCCTGGAAGGCCAACGGCTGGAGATGCCCTTACTGTTGACTTTTTTTTGCGGGTACCATACAGTTGACATTTATAGAGCACAATTAGCTTTATATAAGACAGCTCGTACAAGTTAGAATAGAAACCAAAACAAGAAAAGGGCAAGGCACCAGATCGAACGTATGACCACATAAGCTCGCCGCAATGACATTTAAATAGACAAACACAATTTATATTATGTATTCTTCTTTCTTTTTTCTATTAAAGAAAATTACTTATATTGTAGATAAACATTTAGGACAAATCAACTATATTTTTGTTTGAATTCGTGTAATTTTAAATTAAAAAATCTAGACAAAACCAAATATGGTGCAGAATGAGTGTATGTAATTTTTTTGGACAAATCAACTAAATTTTTGTATGAATTTGAATAATTTTAAATTACAAACACAGATTAAAAAATATAGTGCAGAATTAATGCATGTAAATTCTTTTGGACAAATCAACGAAAATTTAGTTTGAATTCAAATAATTTTAAATTTAAAAATCTAGATAAAAGAAATTATAGGTCAGAATGAATGTACACAATTTTGGTTTGGACAACTAAACTAAATTTCTGATTGAATTTGAATAATCGTGAAAAAATAAAATATAGTTCATAATGAATATATGTCTTTCTTTACCACAAATCAATATAATTTATTATAAGTTCGGAAATGTAGATAAAAATTATATGTGAAAAATAATGTGCATATTTTTTTGGACAAATCAACTAAATTTTGGTTTGAATTCAAATAATTTAAAATTTAAACATTTCCATAAAAGGTAATATAGTGCACAATGAATATACACATTTTTTCAGACAAATCAACCAAATTTTGTTTGAATTTGAATAATTTCAAGTTTAAAAATCTAGAGAAAAGGAAATACGGGTCAGAATGAATGTAACTGTTTTTTCGGACAAATCAACTAATGTTTGTTTGAATTTGAATAATCTATATAAGATAAATATAGTTCTTAATGAATGTACATAAATTTCTTTCAAACATATCAGTGGAAAATTTGTTTGAATTTGAATAAATTTAAATCGGAAAATCTAGATAAAAGAAAATATATGTCCGAATGAATTTACATAAAAAATCCAGAAAAGTCAAATAATTGTTTTTGCCTGAATTCGAAAATTTAAATTAAAAAATCTAGAGAAAAGAAAATGTAGTGCAAAATGAATGTACGTTATTTTCTTTCGAACAAATCAGCGGAAATTTTGTTTGAATCTGAATAATTTTAAATTTGAAAATCTAGAGAAAAGAAAATATATTCACAATGTGTACTGTTATTCAAGAGGTGATATAGCTTAGTAGTCCAAATGAGACAGCAAGAATGATCAGTTGCGGTGTTTAGGTCCCTAGCGCCATTACAACTGGTCGCTTGTTCGAACTTGGTTTGTCGCATTTTTTTAGCCCAATATATTTACGACATACACTGACGGGTGGGACCCTGTGGGCAACTATTATTGGAGTGCTTTTATATAAAGTAAAAAAAAGGATGTTTCTGCATAAAAAACATCCACGCAAGTTTGATGATTAGAAATACGTATTTTACAAATTTATGCATCAAACTGGCCGTCGTACGTAAGTTGTAAGAGCAGCTCCAATGGGGCGACGAATTTCATCTGGTGCCGTTCTTTTGGGTCGGTGTGGACACAAAAGTCGGCACAACATGCCGACCCAAACGGACGCGTATACTCTTTTCGTCCGCGGACGACCCATTTTTAAGCCGGATTTGCGTCGGCACGGACACGAGACGGACGCGCCCGCTGTCGTGGAATTGTCACGGCAGATGTTCTAGTGTGAGGATTTAGTCATGGAGCCATCGCAATAAGGTTAGCTTAAAAGGGTTAATCAGGACAAAGGACACGAGGAGTTTATACTGGTTCGGCCCATTGCGGTGAAGGTAAAAGCCTAATCCAGTTGAGGTGGTATTGCTAAGGTTTCGACAACCAGGGAGCGAATATGCTTGACCTGGCTCTTGATATGTTGTTTTCTGTCCCTAAACCGCCGTCGGGTCGTCCCTTTATATACACAGGTTGACGCCCGGTCGGTTCACAGAATCTCGGCCGATTCATAAACGTGTCCAGCTCGGTCTCTCACTCTTTCTTATCTTATAATACAAGTCATACTCCTTATGGCGGTTTACATATATGGGCCTTAACCCACCTTTGGGATTTTGGCCTTGCTACTAAGTCTCGTTTGTAAAGCGCCATCCTTCATGTCTTCATGGGCTTCAATACAGGTGAATCACTATGAGCATAACCCGGCCCCTCCAGGGCGGTTTATACTTAATAGTTATATCCCCAACATTAGGCCCCAGGTTGATTTGAACTTGTTCAGGTCAATCTTCAATACTTAGAAAAATCCCTTCCTTATTACCTTCATGAAACTTATAACTCGCCATGACGTCATCTTCCGGAATCATGATAATTCGTCATGATGTCACCTGCCACTAACTTTCTACAGAGCTCAAATCTTTTAATATACCTCCTTTTCTTTAATGAACCTCTGAAAATCGAGGCATCTGTACATCGACAGATCCGTTTTTTGACCTCCTCGATTCCCGCGCTTGCCACTTATCCATTTTCCTTATAAATAGGAGTGGGGTCCCTTTCACTCCCCCCGTGCCTGTTCGTCTCATCGTCTTCCTCGCAATGCCCTAGCGTTCGAGCTCCGCCGCCGCCGTTGAACTTCACCTCTGCTTCAACCTTGGCCGCTGCATCAACCTGTCTGGACCAGACTCCTCTCGCGCACCTCCACCATTCAACAGATTCAGTAAGTTCTTCTTCCTCCCCTCTATAGATCTGTTTCGGGTTCGCACGAGCTCATGGAAGTTCAACACTGTTCTTCACCGTAGCATACATGGAGGATTCAAAACTTGATATATCCATGTGCGGTAGTAGCAATAGTCCTTCTTTTGTCATTAGATCATCTCTTTTGTGTAGAAAAAAACCCAATCTGGAACTTCATAAACTACTCAAGTACCAACTTTTAGGTCTGAATTTCTTTTATTTTTCTGACATGCGGTAGATCTGAAATTGCAATATAAAACTGTGAAACCTATTTTTCATCACTTAGCCATTTTTCGACTTCAGATATATACTCTCAATGTCCATGTAGGCGGTTTATCTTCAGAAATTAATAACCTTCCATGTACCATTAGTCCCCTCTTAAACCGCCAACTACTTATTTTGCAACTTGATAACGTCAATCTCTAGTTTACCATACTTGTATGCTTGAACAATTTATGCCCTTTAACCTTTAACGGATTAATCATAAATCTTAAACCGGCACAAACCTTCCTTCAGGTTGCCGAATAAATGGCCAACTCTTTTTGTGCTTGCAACTAGGTTCCATCCCAGATTACAGAAGAAGAACTGAACGGATGTGTTACAACTGGTGCTTTATCAAAAAAGAATGATATCCATTGGAGAGCCCCCGGTCCAGAAAATCCTCCTGAGCCCAAGGATGGTGAAGTGGTTGTGTTTGTTGATCATCTGAGCCGCGGGTTTAAACCTCCAGATCAAAAAAATTCCGTGACGTGCTTCATTATTTCCAACTCCACCCTCAAGACATCGGACCTAACTCTGTGTCCAATATTTTCAACTTTCAAGTTTTTTGCCAAGCTTACTTACAAGAAGAGCCCATAGTCGAGATGTTTACAGATTTCTTCTACTTCAACCGCCGTACCGAGTTTACTGATGGGCCCAATACTGAACTTGGCGGTGTGTCAATTCAGAAAAGAAAAGATGTCAGCTTCACTCATGCCAAGCATCACAGCCACCCCAAGGATTGGAGTCAGACTTGGTTCTACTGCCAAGACACCTCTCCTGCTGGTGAAAACCCTCTACCGGGTTACCATCCTCATCGGCTCACCGGTACACATCCACTCCCCCAAAGACAAAGCGCAAAGGAACGGGCCAAATATGCCCCACAGTTTTTGAAGCTCAGAGCCTTTGTGGCAAACGGTTTGACAGACATTGATTTTGTTCGTTGTTGGGTTTCTTGGAGCATTTTACCCTTAAGTCGTCACCCCGGTTTAATGTGTGAGTACACAGGGGATGTAAAAATACCCTCAACAGCACATTGATATTCAGCTAACTGATGCTGAAATTACTGAATCTGTCAAGAAAATGTTGGATGAACCGGTGTCCGACTGCAGTAAAACGAGGCTTAGTCCTTTCTACGTCACAAATAAACCGCCAGCTGTAAGAATTACTTAACTCCTATTTTAACCCATGTTTTTAATACTCCCTTATGACCTTTTTCAATCTTTAACAGGGCGATGATCCGTTCTGGAAGAGGAAGCCGCAGGATAAACCGGCAAAAACACCCTGCGCCAAGACCAAGGTGACGAAGAAACCTGCAAAGAAGAAAACGGCCGAATCTTCCTAGTTAATCATTGATAATGATGATCCGGAGTCAGAGGTAGAACTTGATTCACTTGGCTCATTTTTCATACACCTCATTGACAATGGTTGTTATCAGGATGTCGCGGAAGCCAGCCACGCAAGTGACGTAGAGGTAAGTGCTTCTCATCTAACAGGTCCAGTGCTTCTTGACGTGCTTTTTCATTGTCAGCTACAACATAAGCCGCCACGCAAGGTGAGTCATGCCAGATGTCACTAGGGAGAACTGCCTCTGCTCTGTAAACCATGAAGAAAGGCGTGTAACCCGTAGATCTATTAGGGGTGGTATTAATGCTCCATAACACGGAAGGTAACTCCTCCACCCAACAACCCAGCGTCCTATGCAAAGGAACCATAAGCCGGGGCTTAATGCCCCTCGGGATCTCTTGATTGGCTCTCTCAGCTTGACCATTAGATTGGGGGTGAGCCACTGACGACACATCAAGCCGGATATGTTCACGTTGACAAAATTCTTTCATATCACCTTTGGAAAGATTAGTGTCGTTGTCTGTTATAATGCTATGTGGAAAGCCAAAACGGAAAATCACCTTCTTCATGAATTGAACCGCCGTTGTTGCATCACACTTACCGACTGGCTCTGCCTCTACCCATTTAGTGAACTTGTCAACCGCCACCAAAAGGTGGGTTTTCTTATCCTTGGATCTCTTAAAAGGTCCAACCATATCCAGCCCCCAAGTTGCAAATGACCAAGTGATTGGAATCATCCTCAACTCCTGAACCGGAACATGAGCTCGATGTGAAGACTTCCGGAAACCATCACATCTTCTGACCAAGTCCTCAACATCAGCATGAGCCGTCAGCCAATAGAAACCTTGATGAAAAGCTTTAGCGACCAGAGATTTTGAACCGGCATGATGACCACAATCTCCTTCGTGGATCTCACACAGAATCTCACAGCCTTCTTCAGGATAAACGCAACGTTGAAACGCCCCTGTGACACTGCAATGATGTAACTCCCCATTGACAATAGTCATTGACTTGGACCGCCGGATTATCTTCCTGGCCAAAGTTTCATCTTCAGGTAACTCTCCCCGGGTCATATATGCCAAATATGGAACTGTCCAATCAGGGATAACATGAAGAGCCGCCACCAACTGAGCTTCCGGGTCAGGAATAGCCAAATCCTCCTCTGTAGGTACCTTGACCGACGGGTTATGAAGAACATCAAGAAAAACATTAGGTGGCATCGGTTTACATTGCGAACCCAACCGGCTTAAGGCATCAGCCGCTTCATTCTTTCTCCGGTTGACATGCTCAACTTGATAACCCTTGAAGTGACCAGCAATAACATCCACCTCTCGTCGATAAGCCACCATGAGTGTATCCTTGGAATCCCAAGTACCAGAGACCTGTTGAGCCACCAAATCCGAGTCGCCACCTTACCTGGCTTAAGTTCATCCCCTTGGCCACCCGAAGACCGTGGAGTAAGGCCTCATATTCAGTTGCATTATTAGTGCAAGGGAACATCAAACGGAGAACATAACAAAATTCATCACCTCGAGGGGAAGCTAGCACAACTCCAGCCCCCGAGCCCTCCAACTGCCTGGACCCATCAAAGTGAATAGTCCAATACGTGTTATCCTGCTTCTCCTCGGGCATCTGCAGCTCTGTCCAGTCATTGATGAAATCCACCAACGCTTGAGACTTGATGGCCATGCGAGGCATATACTTCAAACCATGAGGTCCAAGTTCAGTGGCCCACTTGGCTATCCGACCTGTTGCTTCTCTGTTCTAAATAATATCCACCAATGGAGCAGAACTGACCACAGTGATGGGATGACCCTGAAAGTATTGCTTAAGCTTTCGACTGGCCATGAAAACTCCATACACAAGCTTCTGCCAAAGCGGTTATCTTTGCTTGGACTCAATAAGCACCTCGCTGATATAATAAACCAGTCGTTGAACCGGATATTCCTTGCCTGCCTCCTTTCGTTCCACCACAATAGCCACGCTGACAGCCCGGGCGTTGGCAGCCACATATAACAGCAATGGTTCTTTATCAACAGGGGCAGCAAGAACCAGTGGCTTGGCTAACTGCTTCTTCAAGTCCTCCAACGCCGCATTAGCCGCGTCACTCCAGACAAAGTTATTTGTCTTCTTCATCATCTGATACAGAGGGATGACCTTCTCTCCTAAACAACTTATGAACCGGCTTAACGCCGCAATATGACTCGCTAGACGTTGAACATCATTGATACACGCCGGTTTAGCCAAAGAAGTAATAGCTTTGATTTTCTCCAGATTAGCTTCAATGCCCCTGTTGGATACCAGAAAGCCCAAGAGCTTGCCTGCCGGTACACCAAAGACACACATGGCCGGGTTAAGCATCATCTTATAAACCCGAAGATTATCAAAGGTCTCCTTCAAATCATCTACTAACGTCTCCTTCTTTCTGGATTTCACCACAATATCATCCACATAAGCATGAACATTGCGCCCAATCTGATTATGAAGACAATTCTGCACACATCACTAGTAAATCGCCTGGGCACTCTTGAGCCCAAAAGGCACAGACACATAGCAGAAGGCTCCAAAGGAAGTTATAAAAGATGTCTTCTCCTGGTCCTTAACTGCCATCTTGATATGATGATAGCCAGAATAAGCATCCAAGAAACCCAAACGCTCACAACCTGCCGTAACATCAATAATCTGATCAATACGAGGGAGAGCAAAGGATCAGCCGGAAAAGCCTTGTTTAAATCCGTGTAGTCCACACACATACGCCAAGTGCCATTCTTCTTAAGTACCAGCACCGGGTTAGCCAACCATTCAGGATGAAAAACTTCAACAATAAACCCAGCCGCCAAGAGCCGGGCTACCTCCTCACCAATGGCCTTACGCCTTTCTTCATTGAAGCGACGAAGAAACTGCTTGACCGGTTTAAACTTGGGATCAATATTGAGAGTGTGCTCAGCGAGTTCCCTCGGTACACTTGGCATGTCAGAAGGTTTCCATGCAAAGATATCCCGGTTCTGACGAATGAACTCGATGAGTGCGCTTTCCTATTTTGGATCCAGGTTAGCACTGATGCTGAACTGCTTGGATGAATCGCTAGGAACGAAATCAACTAGCTTAGTCTCATCCGTCAATTTAAACTTCAAGGCCGGATCATGCTCCGTAGTTGGCTTTTTCAATGAGGTCATATCTGCCGGATCATCATTGTCCTTATAAAACTTTAACTCCTCTGTTGCACAAACCGACTCAGCATAGGCTGCATCGCCCTCTTCACACTCCAAAGCTATCTTCTGACTCCCATGTACCGTAATGGTCCCCTTATGACCTGGTATCTTGAGCTGCAGATAAACATAACAGGGTCTGGCCATGAACTTAGCATAAGCCGGCCGTCCAAACAGAGCATGATAAGGGCTCTTGATTTTCACCACTTCAAAGGTCAAGGTCCCTGATCTAGAGTCATGATCATCTCCAAAGGCAACTTCCAGAGCTATCTTACCAACTGGGTATGCCAACTTACCAAGCACCACACCATGGAAAACAGTGTTTGACGGTTTACGATTTTTATCTGTCAATCCCATGCGCCGGAAAGTCTCATAATAAAGAATATTGATGTTGTTCCCCCCGTCCATGAGCACCTTGGTGAATTTATATCCTCCAACCTAAGGTGCTACTACCAAAGCCAGATGACCCAGATTATCAACCCGGGGCGGGTGATCTTCCTGACTCCACACGATGGGCTGCTCAGACCAGCGCAATAACATGGAACCGCTGATTCAACGGAGTTCACCGCCCTTTTATGAAGCTTCTGATCCCGCTTGCATAAACTCGTGGCGAAGACGTGGTACTGCCCACTATTCAACTGTTTCGGGTTACTCTAATACCCAGACTGCTGCTGCTAATTCCCCTGACCTGACTGTTGATGGTAACCCCCCTGATTACCTTGATTGCCTTGATTACCTTGGAATCCAGAGCTTGAACTGGCACCGCCGTAACCCGGACCCTGAGAACCTGAGCCAGCACCCGACCCATGGTTGCCTTGAAACATATTTGAATTTTTGAACTCCTTCATAATGAAACAATCCTTCCAGAGGTGATTGGATGGTCTCTGTCGCGTACCATGTCTTGGGCAGGGCTGATTCAATAGCTGCTCAAGATTAATGCCTGATCCTCCAATCTGTGGGGGCGGTCTGCCCTTACGACCCTGTCCATAATTCTGTGCATTGGTATTTGCCACAAAGTCCAAACTATTATCGACTTTGCGCTTACCATTACCTCCCTGATTCACCGGATTATGCTGCTTCCCTTTGGCGTTACTGCTCTTCTTTCCCTTTCCCAATTTATCATCGTCAGACTCAGGGTCCTTGGAACCGTCAGAGTCAACATACTTAACCAAAGCCGCCATGAGCGTCCCCATGTCATTGTTGTGACGTTTGAGCTGTCCCAACTTCTGCTTCAGGGGTATGAACCGGCAATTGTTCTCCAGCATCAACACAGCTGAATCGGCATTGATGCGATCTGATGAGTGCAAGATTGTTGAGACCCGACGCACCCAATGGGTCGTTGACTCACCTTCCTCCTGGACACAGGAGGCTAAATTCACAATTGACATAGGCTGCTTGCATGTGTCCTTGAAATTCTGGATAAACTGGGCTTTTAACTCGGCCCATGATTCGACGGAGTTGGCAGGGAGCCCTTTCAACCAAGTGCGGGCCGTTCCTTCCAACATTAGAGGGAAATATTTAGCACATGCCGCATCGCTAACATCTAGCAACTCCATGGCCATCTCATAGCTCTCGATCCACGCTTCGGGAGGCAAATCAGTTGTGTAGTTAGGCACTTTACGAGGACCCTTGAAATCCTTGGGCAGACGCTCTTTACGTAGAGCCGACACTAAGCACGTCATGCCCAAATTCCTAAAGGTTACACCTGGCTCCACCGAAGTTGTCGGACGAACCGGCGAAGGTTGACGGGCCGCATACTGCGCTGTTAACTCGGCCTCTCGACGTGCTCTACCTTGATCCACTACATTCTGAGCATCAGCACCGCCGCCCGCCGGGTTATGCTCACGCGGCGGGTTACGGTTCCGTGCACTGCTTGACACAGCCGGTTCATCTAGGTGCCTGCTGTAACTCCGGCTTGGGCGAGGGGTGGAATGAATCCTTTCACGACTGTAAGAATAAGCCTGCTGCTGAACCAACGCCGTCTGCAACAACTCTCTAGCTCTCCGGGTTTCAACCGCCACTGGAGACTCGCCTTCAACTGGAAGGGCCGCCAGTCATGATGCTGCTACGATCATGTTATCCAACGGATTAGAGTAATGACCCGGTGGTGTTGGCACATGTTGCGGTGGGACATTGCTCTGACGAGGCGACTCCATGGCACGCGGCTGATCCGGCACTCCTGCCCCAGGCACTTCAACCCGCTCTACCACTGGCGGGTTACTAGCTCCTACCCCCGATGTGTTAAAGAGATTTCTTCCTTCAAAAAACGGCGACAGACGACTCTGCTACCTCCTCCTCATGACGTCATTTGAGGCGTTCTGATCTAACATGAGCCCATAAGACTCTGACTGGATACGTTGTTCCTGAGCATCCAATGTAACCCGCTCCGCGGTCATCCTGGCGTGTTCAGCTGCCAGGTCCTCCTTGGCTTGAGCTATCTGATCCCGCAATTTTGCGACTTTCGCATTATGCTAATCTTGATTGGCGGGGTTTACCTCCATTGTCAACAGTGTTGTCAAGGTGTCTAGTAAACCGGACAAGACTTGAGCCGGCGGGCGTGCAGGGCCTCCTGCCCCGGCCGCCGTTGCCGCCGCTGACCCGGAAATCAGCGCCGCTGCAATTGAGGAGTGTTGTACTCGCTATGTACCAGCCATGAAGATTGCAACCCGGTTCGGTGGTTCATGGGGGTCCGGAATACTGACGCCATCGGAACAGCCCCCAAGCCGGCCATCTTGCAATTGGTCACCGGTGGAAGATTCACCATCTGAATAGACAACCGTCTCACCGTTAGATACCGATTCAGATTTCTGCGCCATTAATGAATCCCATGAAGGCACGCTTCATGATGGGCTGAACTCGGGCGGGTCTTGAATGCTGAGCCGTCTCGATGATGTCGGTGCAGATGTCTAGCTCAGGGCCCGGTTCGCCGATCTTGCCAATGAAGACGTGAATTCCACCAAAGAGGACCCGGTACCGTACTCAATTTAGCCGGCCTCGGGGCCCCGGCCTGCGTCGTCGATGTAGAGCTTGCTGCGACGACTCTTGGTCATCCGGCCCACGGCATATCCCTTAATCCCGTCGAAGCTGCCCTTTAAGAACTCGAAACCACCGTGCGCTGGCCCCATGGTGGGCGCCAACTGTCATGGAATTGTCACGACAGATGTCCTAGTGTGAGGACTTAGTCGTGGAGCCATCGCAACAAGGTTAGCTTAAAGGGGTTAATCAGGAGAAAGGACACGAGGAGTTTATACTGGTTCGGCCCCTTGCGGTGAAGGTAAAAGCCTAATCTAGTTGAGGTGGTATTTCTAGGGTTTCGATAACTAGGGAGCGAATACGCTTGACCTGGCTCACGATATGTTGTTTTCTGTCCCTAAACCGCCACCGGGTCGTCCCTTTATATACACAGGTTGACGCCCAGTCGGTTCACAGAATCCCGACCGGCTCATAAACATGTCCGGCTCAGTCTCTCACTCTTTCCTATCTTATAATACAAGTCATACTCCTGATGGCGGTTTACATATATGGGCCTTAACCCACCTTTGGGATTTTGGCGTTGGTACTAAGTCTCGTTTGTAAAGCGCCATCCTCCATGTCTTCATGGGCTTCAATACGGGTGAATCACTATGAGCATAACCCGGCCCCTCCAGGGCGGTTTATACTCAATAGTTATATCCCCAACACCCGCGCTCGCCTTCTCCTCCCCTGGGCCCGCTGGTCGGTGGCACATTGGCCTCCCCCATCCAACAACAACCCTCGCCCGCCTCCTTCGTCGCCGATGCCGCCGCCCATTTTTTCGGTGACTCTACCAGCTGTCGGCACCGCAACATCCCTCAGCAAAGCCGCCAACTCCCACGTCGCCTGCCACCTTCGCCTTGCCGCCGGGGAACCGACTGCTTTCCACCAACGCCCCCCCGACACAGCCGCGACTGCGACCAAGAAGCCGCCTCACCGCCCTGGCCAGATCCTCACCGGCACGCTCGTCGGACGCCGACAGGGCAGCTAGCTGGGTCCGTGCGTGCCGCAACTCCCTTCGCCGGCCATCTCCTTCGTCGACACCCACAAGTTGTTCGACAGTTTGCCAAGGTACGAATGGACTCTGCCGACGAGTTCTTTTTTCACAATTTCCTTTGCAACTCCGACGATTCATCATTCTATGACGAGGAGGAGATATTGGCTGCCGTGTTGGTCTATCACCACCTCAATAGCCAGCGGGCGTTGTTCCGTGGCTCCATTCCGGGCCACCTTCCGGCGTTGAATCGCAACCGAGAGAGCGGGCATCTCCTTCTTTGGAAGGACTACTTTGATACAACAAATCTATTGTTCAAACATCAGAAATTTTGTTGCCGTTTCCGTATGAGTAGGCATCTTTTCAACCGTATTAGAGAGGGGGTGGTCGGCTACGATGACTATTCCGAGTGCAAAAAGGATGCCGTTGGAAAGATTGATTTCTCCTCTTATCAGAAATGCAATGCCGCCATCCGAATGCTTGCTTACGGAGTGCCCGGTGGTCTCATTGACGAGTACATCTGTACAAGCAAGTCTACATGCCTAGAGTGCATGTATAAGTTTTGCAAGGCTGTTATTATTGTGTTTGGCCCTGAGTACTTGAGAGAGCCGACTCCTAAAGATACAACCCATTTGTTGGCGATGAATGCCAATAGGGGCTTCCCAGGGATGCTTGGCAGCATAGACTGCATGCACTGGGAGTGGAAGAACTGCCCTTCTGCTTGGCAAGGGCAGTATAAGGGCCATGTCAGGGCTTGCACTGTCATACTACAGGTCGTGGCGTCTCAAGATCTCTGGATCTGGCACTCTTTTTTTTGGCATGGCCGAATCACACAATGATATCAACGTGCTTCAACGGTCATTGTTGTTTACTAGGCTTGCCGAAGACAACCCACCGGTGAACTTCACTCTCAACGGCCACAATTACGACAAAGGATACTACCTCGGTGATGGTATCTATCCTCAGTGGACCACTATTGTGAAGACAATCCCCAACCCTGTCGAAGAGAAGAGGAAAAGATTTTCCCAAGAGCAAGAGAGTGCTAGGAAGGATGTCGAGCGTCCCTTTGGTGTTTTGCAATCTCGATGGGGCATCGTTCAGTATCCTGCTAATACCTGGAGCACGCAGAAACTATGGGAGGTGATGACTGCTTGTGTGATCATGCACAATATGATCGTAGAAGATGAGCGCCCGGAACTTCTGTACGATCAATGGTTTCAGTTTCAGGGTGAGAATGTTGTGCCTGAGCATGGAGGAGTGGCAACGTTTGTGCATTTCACCCAATTTCATCATGACATGCGTGATTGGAAAACTCACGTGCAACTGCAAAATTATTTGGTTGAGCATATGTGGGCTCATGTTGGCAACCAATAGATGTATCTTCTTTATTGGGCTTGCAAAACTATGTGAGACATTTTTACTTTTATTCGGCTTGTAAAACTATGCTATTTTATTCGGTTGGAAACTATGTTATTTGACTTTATGTTTGAACGCAATAATTGTGTGTGAAACAATGCAAACATGAGCTATTTGTTGAAATAGGGCGGCCAGCCGGCCACGCGGACATGAAATGGGTCGGCACGTTGAGCGCATTGCCGACCCAAATCTAAAACAGGGCGGAACGTCGGGTGGGGTCGACCCAAACGGACAAAAGGCAGACAAAATCGTCGTATGATTGAATCGACCCATTGGAGTTGCTCTAAGACTTTAGTGTATTTAGAGCATCTCCAGCCGTTCGGCCCCCAGGGCGCCCAAAAAGAGCCGCCTGGGGGCGAACCGGCACTAGATTGGCCCCTCGGGGCGACCTAGCTCCCAGCCACGCCCCCAGGCGCCGCCCCCAAGTCGTGTTAAATTCAAACCTGGTCATTCCCACCCACAAAAAACGCCCAGTCCAGCAATCAACAGCCCAGTTCGGCGTACAAAAAAAGAAAGGATGCGTGAACAACACATCAAATGGCGGGGTCGGCCTCCGGCGTCAGCGTAGTCGGCGTGCGCGGGCTTGGCAGTGTCGGAGCTGCTTCTGTGCTGGGCGGCGTGGGCGCGACTTCTGTGCTGCTAGGCGTCATGGAGGCATCATCGCTCTGGCATGGCGGTGTCGTCGGCGTGGGCGTGGGCATTGGCGGCGCCGTCGACGGCAGCTGGTTCAGGATGAGGCCGCGCTCCGCCAGGTACCACGCCTTGAGCTGCTTGTCGTTGCTCTGGAGCATGTCCGCCCCGCCCATCAGAAAAGCCAGGTCGGTGTTCTTCTTCTTCGCGGCGACGTTGGTCCAGAGTAGGTCGAGCTTGACGGCGTTGTTCGTCATCAACGCCGACCGCCGTGATACGTATCCAACGTATCTACTTTTTCTCATGCTTTTCCTCTTATTTTGGATTCTAATTTGCATGATTTGAAGTAAACTAACCCCAGACTGACAATGTTTTCAGCAGAACTACCATGGTGTTGTTTTTGTGCAGAAATAAAATTTCTCAGAATGGAACGGAACTTTTTGAGGATTTTTTATACCAATAATAAGAATTTTTGGAGCCAAGACCAACCGGAGAGGGGCCCCTAGGTGGGCACAACCCACCAGGGCACGCCCCCTCTCCTGGCGTTCCCAGGTGGGTTGTAACCACCTGGTGGCCCCGCTAATGACCCTCCTGATACTATAAAATCACATTATTCCAGAAAAAATCGGGGAGAAAGGGTTATCGTGATCCACGAGATGGAGCCGCCGCCAAGTCTTGTTCTTCCTCCGGAGGGCAGATCTGGAGTCCGTTGGGGGCTCCGAAAAGGGGGATCTTCGTTCTTCGTCATCACCAACCCTTCTCCATCGCCAGTTCCATGATGCTCCCCACCGGGAGTGAGTAATTCCTTCGTAGGCTCGCTGGTCAGTGAGGGGTTGGATGAGATTCATCATGTAATCGAATTAGTTTTGTTAGGGCATGATCCCTAGTATCCACTATGTTCTTAGATTGATGTTGCTATGACTTTGCCATGCTTAATGCTTGTCACTTTGGGCCCGGGTGCCATGATTTCAGATCTGAACCGTTTATGAATTCATAGTTATATCCATGTTTTAGATACGATCTTGCAAGTTATAGTCACCTACTACGGTTATGATCCGGCAACCCCGAGTGACAACAACCAGGGCCACTCCCGGCGATGACCGTAGTTTGAGGAGTTCATGTATTCACTATGTGTTAATGCTTTGTTCCGGTTCTCTATTAAAGGGAGGTCTTAATATCCCTTAGTTTCCAATATGGACCCCGCTACCACGGGAGGGTAGGACAAAAGATGTCATGCAAGTTCTTTTAATAAAGCACGTATGACTATTTACGGAATTCATGCCTACATTATATCCATGAACTGGAGCTAGTGTCGTATCGCCCTAGGTTATAATTGTCTCATGATGAATATCATCCAACAAGTCACCGATCCAATGCCTACGGATTTATCCTTATTGTTTCTGCTAAGTTACTACTGCTATCATCACTGTTTCACTTGTTACAAATTACTGCTATCACTGTTACTGTTACCATTACTGCTGTCACTACTATCAAAACTATCAAACTATTTTGCTACTGATCATATTGCTGCAGATAATTAATCTCCAAGCGTGGTTGAATTGACAACTCAGCTGCTAATACCTTAAAATATTCTTTGGCTCCCCTTGTGTCGAATCTATAAATTTGGGTTAAATACTCTACCCTCGAAAACTGTTGCAATCCCCTATACTTGTGGGTTATCAAGACCTTTTTCTGGCGCCGTTGCCGGGGAGCATAGCTATATTTGTTGAGTCACTTGGGATTATTATAATATTATCACTATGAAGAATCTGAAGGATTCAAAGACTAAGATTTATCCCTCTAAGACAAGGGAAGGTAAGGAACTGCCATCCAATTCCGCTTTAGATTCACCTTCTGTTATGAGTAAACTTGCAACACCACCACATGCTATCAAATCTAATATGTCGCAAGTTATTGATGATGCTACTTCTACTATGAATGATGATTATGATGATGCTAGTACCTTGCTTGATAATGATGATGTGCCACTTGGTGAATTTCTTGATAAACAAATTGCTAGAGTTATACAACATGATGTTGTTGAATCTTATGATGAGCTTGAAACAGAAACTCCTAAAACACCTGCTAGAACTAGCCTTCCTAGATATGAATTGCCTCTGATACTGGAAGGTTATGTTACGAGTGAAGAAGCAACTAGAGATATTCTTTCTTGCAATGATAGAGATGATCTAGAGAAATTACTACACATGTATAAAGAAAAATCTCTGAATGCTAGAATGAAATGTGATCCTAAGTTTGCTACGTCACCTATCTTTATTGATGATAAGGATTATGAATTCTCTGTCGACCCAAAGTTAATTACTTTGGTTGAATCTGATCCTTTCCATGGTTATGAAACTGAAACTGTTGTGGCACATCTTACTAAGTTGAATGATATAGCCACCCTTTTTACTCATGATGAGAAAACTCGTTATTACTTTATTCTCATATTATTTCCTTTCTCATTAAAGGGTGATGCTAAAGCTTGGTACAATGCTCTTGCTCCTGGTTGTGTGCGTAGTCCCCAGGATATGGTTTATTACTTCTCTGAAAAATATTTTCCTGATCATATGAAACAAGCTGCCTTACAGGAAATATTTAACTTTGTGCAAACTAAATAAGAGAGTCTCCCACAAGCTTGGGGGAGGCTTTTCCAGTTGCTTAATGCTTTGCCTGATCATCCTCTTAAGAAAAATGAAATATTTGATATCTTCTATAATGGACTAACCGATGCTTCTAGGGACTTCCTAGATAGTTGTGGTGGTTGTGTTTTTAGGGAACGAACTATTGCTCAAGCTAAAGAATTATTGAATAACATATTGAAAAATTATAATGACTGGACTATTCATGAACCACCGCCTAAACCCACTCCGAAGAAGAGGGGTATATTATATCTCAGTCCCGAAGATATGCAAGAGGCAAAGAAATCTATGACGAAAAAAGGTATTAAAGCTGAGGATGTTAAAAATTTACCTCATATCGAAGAAATACATGGGCTTAATACACCGCCAATGCCTAAGGTGGTAGAGGTAAATTCTCTTATGAAGTTTAATGAAAATGATAATCCTCACAATATGCATCATAGTCAATGCCTTTATGAGTTTGAAAACTACATTAGAAAACAAGATCACTTCAATGCAATTGTTATGAAACAATTGAAGTATAATTCTAATATATGATTGCTCACTTGAGTGACTTGTTATTTAGAATATCAAATGATGTTAGAAGTGTTGGAAAACAAGCTTCTATGGTTCAAACTCAATTAGAACAAGTTGGCAGTGAATCAGTAGCCTGGAGGGTAGTATGGATCCTGAGGAGCAGTCATCCACTCATCCCACTACTAAGGAGCGGGCATCCACTGTTATAGACCAAGTTATAAGGGATGGTAATGTCAGGACGATCATGTGCAAGAAAGTGATGGTGATCCATGGCTGCACGGTCTAGGTAAACTTTGGTCAAAGGGAAATCATGAGGGCGTATCTCAACTTCAAAGTGAGCCGCCAAACGAGTAGCAAAATTCCCACCATGTATTTTACCCTGGGATTTATTAAGGTACACGCGACGAGCCACGATAGCTCCCAAGCTATACGTGTTGTCACCCTCAATTGCACGACGTAAAACAACAAGGTCTGGTGAACTAAGTGCACCCACCTTCTCCCTAGCAAGCAAGCATTTGGTAATGAAATATGCAAAGTAACAGACAGCAGGGAAATGTAAACCACCGGCAGTGATGGCTGGCACTCTCCTCTCATCACCCACTGTCAAAGTGCGACAAAAATCCTCAAACTCGGCCAGCCTAGGCTCGGCCAAGCTCCCGTCAGAAGGGATCAAGCATATGTCACAAAACTCAGTAAGTGGTATCTGATGATTTTTATCATATAAATCAAAGCTCACTTCAGGAGGATTATTTCTAGGCAAGAAAGTAAAGCTTTGAACAAACATATTTGTGAGGATTTGGTGCTGGTCACACTCATCTGCGATGAAATCAGTGAGACTGGCATTCGCAATGAATTGCATGAACTCCTCATGAATTCCAGCTTCTTGCAGGAACGAGATGTGCGGCCATTCGCACGGCCGTACCTCTGCTAACCTCCAAGGGTGGAGATCATTGTCAGAAGACTCCCCAATAACACCCTTGGAGTTCTTCCTTGATCCATATTTCCTGAAGATATTCATGTCCGCGTACAATTTTTCCTATGAACAAAAATCTGATCTTTTAGTTCACAAAATTTTTCCAACAAAACTTCACAAAACTAGTAGCAACTACTCATAGGGATACATAGAGTCCATAGCAAGCATTCAAACTACTTAGAACACTAAGAATTCAACATGCAAGCACATCTACAGCAACACTAAGAGTAGCGAATTATTCAAAGTATAAATGTAACGCCCAAGATGCGGCTATATCTCCCACGTGTCGAGGCACGACTTAGAGGTATAGCCGCATTTTGGTTTTGTCGCAAGAAGGGTCATCTTCACACAATCCCATGTGATGAACAAGAAAGGGATAAATAGTTGACTTACAATTGCCACATCACACAATGAGCAAATAATTCATGCATCATTCAAAGTATACACCTAGTCCGACTACGGACAAATCCAAAAGAAAAGAAGGCAACCCCAAATGCTAAATCCCGATTGTCCCAACTGGGCACCACTACTGATCATCCGAAAAAGACAGGTAGTAATGGCCAAGGTCCTCGTCGAACTCCCACTTGAGCTCGGTTGTGTCACCTACATCGGTATCATCGGCACATGCAACTATTTTGGTAGTATCTGTGAGCCACGAGGACTCAACAATCTCAAAACCCATGAGATCAAGACTATTTAAGCTTATGGGTAGGATATGGTTATGAGGTGGAACTGCAGCAAGCGCTAAACAAATATGGTGGCTAACATACGAGTACAAGAGTAAGATGAGAAACTACGCAACGGTCGAATACTAGAAGTGATCAAGAAGTGATCCTAATACACTTACGTTCAAACATAACCCCACAGTGTTCTCTTCCCGGATCTCTTCGAAAAGAGACCATCACGATTACACACGCGGTTGGTGTCTTTTAATTAAGTCAAGTGTCAAGATCTCTACAACCAGATATTAACAAATTCACATCTGCCACATAACCGCGGGCACGGCTCTCGAAAGTTTAAACCCTGCAGGGGTGTCCCAACTTAGCCCATGACAAGCTCACGATCAGCGGAGACAATCCTCCATCGCGGGACTCTCCGATCAGACTCGGAATCCCGGTGCACAAGATATTTCGACAATGGTAAAACTAGTCCAGCAAAGACCTCCCGACATGCCGACACCCTGATAGTAGCCGCGTGTATCTCGTCTCAGGCTACGATCGGATTGTCCAAACTTCCGGTAGGCCAATCCAGAGTTGCCCCTGGCGGTCACCGGCGGTTGACAGGTTGGACCAACACTCATGAGGAGCACTGGCCCCCGGGGGGGTGATACGTCCATTTTGCATCATGCTTTTAAATCGATATTTATTGCATTATGGGATGTTATTACACATTATGTCACAATACTTATGCCTATTCTCTCTTATTTTACAAGGTTTATATGAAGAGGGAGAATGCCGGCAGCTGGGATTCTGGGCTGGAAAAGGAGCAAATATTAGAGACCTATTCTGTATAGCTTCAAAAGTCCTGAAACCTCATGAAAGTCCTTTTTGGAATTAATAAAAATACTGAGCGGAAAAAGTTCCAGAGGAGGGCCACACCCTCGCCACGAGGGTGGGGGCGCGCCCTACCCCCTGGGCGCGCCCCTTGCCTCGTGGGCCCCCTGGTGTCCCTCCGATGCCCATCTTCTGCTATATGAGGTCTTTCGTCGAGGAAAAAATGATAAGCCAGCTCACGGGACGAAACTCCGCCGCCACGAGGCGGAACCAATCTAGGGCTCCGGCGGAGCTGTTCTGCCGGGGAAACTTCCCTCCAGGAGGGGGAAATCATCACCATCGTCATCACCAACAATCCTCTCATCGGGAGGGGATCAATCCCCATCAACATCTTCACCAGCACCATCTCATCTCAAACCCTAGTTCATCTCTTGTACCCAATCTTTGTATCCAAACCTCAGATTGGTACCTGTGGGTTGCTAGTAGTGTTGATTACTCCTTGTAGTTGGTGCTAGTTGGTTTACTTGGTGGAAGATCATATGTTCAGATCCATTATGCATATTAATACCCCTCTGATTACGAACATGAATATGCTTTGTGACTAGTTATGTTTCTTCCTGAGGACATGGGAGAAGTCTTGCTATTAGTAGTCATGTGAATTTGGTATTCGTTCGATATTTTGATGAGATGTATGTTGTCATCCCTCTAGTGGTGTCATGTGAACGTCGACTACATGACACTTCACCATTGTTTGGGCCTAGAGGGAGGCATTGGGAAGTAATAAGTAGATGGGTTGCTAGAGTGACAGAAGCTTAAACCCTAGTTTATGTGTTGCTTCGTAAGGGGTTGATTTGGATCCATATGTTTCATGCTATGATTAGGTTTAGCTTAATACTTCTGTTGTAGTTGCGGATGCTTGCAATGGGGGTTAATCATAAGTGGGATGCTTGTCCAAGTAAGGACAGTACCGAAGCACCGGTCCACCCACATATCAAATTATCAAAGTACCGAACGCGAATCATATGAACGTGATGAAAACTAGCTTGACGATAATTCCCATGTGTCCTCGGGAGCGCTTTCCTTCATATAAGAGTTTGTCCAGGCTTGTCCTTTGCTACAAAAAGGATTGGGCCATCTTGCTGCACCTTATTTACTTTTATTACTTGCTACTCGTTACAAATTACCTTATCACAAAACTATCTGTTACCGATAATTTCAGTGCTTGCTGAGAATACCTTACTGAAAATTGCTTATCATTTCCTTTTGCTCCTAGTTGGGTTCGACACTCTTACTTATCGAAAAGCTACAATAGATCCCCTACACTTGTGGGTCATCAAGACACTTTTCTAGCGCCATTGCCGGGGAGCGAAGCGCCTTTGGTAGGTGGAATTTGGTAAGGAAAAATTTATATAGTGTGCTGAAATTTACTGTCACTTGTTACTATGGAACATAATCCTTTGAGGGGCTTGTTCGGGGTATCTTCACCCCGACCAGTAGAGCTAAGAGTTTCTTCTCAACCTACTGAACCTACTGAAAATGTTTACTTTGAAATTCCTTCGGGTATGATAGAGAAACTGCTAGCTAATCCTTTTGTAGGAGATGGAACATTGCATCCCGATTTACACTTAATCTATGTGGATGAAGTTTGTGGATTATTTAAGCTTGCAGGTATGCCCGATGATGTTATCAAGAAGAAGGTATTCCCTTTATCTTTGAAGGGAGATGCATTTACATGGTATAGGCTATGTGATAATATGGGATCATGGGACTACAAGCGATTGAAATTGGAATTTCTCCAGAAGTTTTATCCTATGCATCTTGTTCATCGTGATCGTAATTATATATATAATTTTTAGTCTCGCGAAGGAGAAAGCATCTCTCAAGCTTGGGGGAGGCTTAAGTCAATGTTATATTCATGCCCCAATCATGAGCTCTCAAGAGAAATGATTATTCAAAATTTTTATGCTCGGCTTTCTCTCAGTAATCGCTCCATGCTCGATACTTCTTGTATTGGATCTTTTATGATGAAGACTATTGAATTCAAATGGGATTTATTGGAAAGAATTAAACGCAAGTCTGTAGATTGGGATCTCGACGAAGGTAAGGAGTCAGGTATAACACCTAAGTTTGATTGTGTTAAATATTTTATGGATACCGATGCATTTCGTGAATTTAGCACTAAATGTGGACTTGACTCTGAGATAGTAGCTTCCTTTTGTGAATCCTTTGCTACTCATGTTTATCTCCCTAAGGAGAAGTGGTTTAAATATAATCCTCCCATTGAAGTAAAAGCAGTTGCACCTATTAAATTTGAAGAAAAGACTATCACTTATGATGATCCTGTTGTTCCTGCTGCTTATATTGAAAAACCACCTTTCCCTGTTAGAATAAAGAATCATGCAAAAGTTTCAACTGTAGTCAACAAAAGTAATATTAGGACACACAAACCCCCTGAGAAAGTTAAAGTTGAACCTAATAGTGGTATGGTTAAAGATGTCTTGGCTGATAATATTGATGGGCATGTTATTTACTTCTGTGATGAGACTGTTAGAATTGCTAGACCTGATACTAAAAATAAACATAGACCTGTTGTAGGCATGCCTGTTATTTCTATTAAAATAGGAGATCATTGCTATCATGGCTTATGTGATATGGGTGCTAGTGCAAGTGCAATACCTCATTCCTTATACAAATAAATTATGCATGACATTGCACCTGTTGAGATAGAAGATATCGATGTTACCATTAAGCTTGCCAAGAGATACTATTTCACCAATTGGGATTGTTAGAGATGTTGAAGTCTTGTGTGGGAAGGTTAAATATCATGCTGATTTTCTTGTTCTTGGTTCCCCACAAGATAGCTTTTGTCGCATTATATTTGGTAGACCCTTCTTGAATACTGTTAATGCTAAGATAGACTGCAATAAGGATATTGTTTCTGTGGGTTTAGGGGATATGTCTCATGAGTTTAATTTTGCTAAGTTTCGTATACAACCCCGTGATGAGGAATTGCCTAGTAAAGATGAAATTATTGTTCTTGCTTCTATTGTTGTGCCTCCTACTGATCCTTTAGAACAATATTTACTAGACCATGAAAATGATCTGTTTATGAATGAAAGAAGGGAAATAGATGAAGTATTCTTTAAACATGGACCTATTCTGAAACACAACTTGCCTGTTGAAATCCTAGGGGATCCTCCTCCACCCAAGGGTGATCCCGTGTTTGAGCTTAAACCATTACTTGATACTCATAAATATGTTTATCTTGATGAAAAGAAGATATATCCTGTTATTATTAGTGCTAACCTTTCAGAGAAGGAGGAAGAAAAATTATTGAAAACTCCGAAGAAGCACCACGCTGCTATTGGATATACTCTTGATGATCTTAAAGGCATTAGTCCCACTCTATGTCAACACAAAATAAATTTGGAGAAAGATGCCAAACCAGTTATTGATCACCAACGATGGCTAAATCCTAAGATGAAAGAAGTGGTAAGAAAGGAAATATTAAAGCTCCTTGAGGCAAGTATAATTTATCCCGTTGCTGATAGTCAGTGGGTAAGTCATGTCCATTGTGTCCCTAAGAAGGGAGGTATTACTGTCGTTCCTAATGATAAAGATGAATTGATTCCACAAAGAATTATTACAAGTTATAGGATGGTAATTGATTTTCGCAAATTAAATAAAGCTACTAAAAAGGATCATTACCCTTTGCCTTTCATTGATCAAATGGTAGAAAGATTATCCAAACATACACATTTTTGCTTTCTAGATGGTTACTCTGGCTTCTCTCAAATACCTGTGTCAGCTGATGATCAAGCAAAGACCACTTTTACTTGCCCTTTCGGTACATTTTCTTATAGACGTATGCCTTTTGGTTTATGTAATGCACCTGCTACCTTTCAAAGATGCATGATGGCTATATTCTCTGACTTTTGTGAAAAGATTTGTGAGGTTTTCATGGACGATTTCTCCGTTTATGGATCTCTTTTGATGATTGCTTGAGCAACCTTGATTGAGTTTTGCAAAGATGTGAAGAAACTAATCTTGTCTTGAACTGGGAGAAGTGCCACTTTATGGCTAATGAAGGTATTGTCTTGGGGCATAAAATTTCTGAAAGAGGTATTGAAGTTGATAAAGCTAAAGTTGATGCTATTGAAAAGATGTCGTGTCCCAAGGACATCATAGGTATAAGAAGTTTCCTTGGTCATGACGGTTTTTATAGGAGGTTCATTAAGGACTTCTCAAAAATTTCTCGGACTCTGACTAACCTATTACAAAAAGATGTCCCTTTTGTCTTTGATGATGACTGTGTAGAAGCATTTGAAATACTTAAGAAAGCTTTGGTTTCTGCACCTATTGTTCAAGCTCCTGATTGGAATTTACCATTTGAAATTATGTGTGATGCTATTAATTATGCTATAGGGGCTGTTTTAGGACAAAGAGTTGATTAGAAATTAAATGTTATCCAATATGCTAGTAAAACCCTAGACAGTGCCCAACGAAATTATGCTACTACTGAAAAAGAATTTTTAGCAGTTGTATTTGCTTGTGATAAGTTCAGACCTTATGTTGTTGATTCTAAAGTAAATTTTCACACTGATCATGCTGCTATTAAATATCTTATGGAAAAGGAAGACGCTAAACCTAGACTTATTAGATGGGTTCTCTAGCTACAAGAATTTGATTTGCATATTATTGATAGAAAGGGAGCTGAGAACCCCGTTGCAGACAACTTTTCTAGGTTAGAGAATGTTCTTGATGACCCACTACCTATTGATGATAGCTTTCTTGATGAACAATTAAATGTCATAAATGCTTCTCGAATTGCTCCATGGTATGCTAATTATGCTAATTACATTGTTGCTAAATTTATACCACCTAGTTTCACATACCAGCAAAAGAAGAAGTTCTTCTATGATTTAAGACATTACTTCTGGGATGACCCACATCTTTATAAAGAAGGAGTAGATGGTGTTATTAGACATTGTGTACCTGAGCATGTACAGGAATAGATCCTACGCAAGTGCCACTCCGAAGCTTATGGAGGACACCGCGCTGGAGACAAAACTACGCATAAGGTATTGCAATCCGGTTTTTATTGGCCTACTCTCTTCAAGGATTCCCGTAAGTTTGTCTTGTCTTGTGATGAATGTCAAAGAATTGGTAATATTAGTAGACGTCAAGAAATGCCTATGAATTATTCACTTGTTATTGAACCATTTGATGTTTGTGGCTTTGATTATATGGGACCTTTTCCTTCCCCTAATGGGTATACACATATTTTAGTTGCTTTTGATTATGTTACTATGTGGGTAGAAGCTATTCCAACTAGTAGTGTTGATCATAACACCTCTGTTAAGATGCTTAAAGAAGTTATTTTCCAAGGTTTGGAGTCCCTAGATACTTAATGACTGATGGTGGTTCACATTTTATTCATGGTGCCTTTCGTAAAATGCTTGCTAAGTATGATGTTAATCATAGAATTGCATCTCCATATCATCCACAGTCTAGTGGTCAAGTAGAACTTAGAAATAGATAGCTTAAATTAATTTTGCAAAAGACTGTTAATAGATCTAGAAAGAATTGGTACAAGAAACTTGATGATGCATTATGGGCCTATAGAACTGCATATAAAAATCCTATGGGTATGTCTCCTTATAAAATGGTTTATGGTAAAGCTTGTCACTTACCTCTCGAACTAGAACATAAGGCATATTGGGCTATCAAAGATCTCAACTATGATTTCAAACTTGCCGGTGAGAAGAGGTTATTTGACATTAGCTGACTTGATGAATGGAGAACCCAAGCCTATGAAAATGCTAAGCTGTTTAAATAAAAAGTAAAAGATGGCATGACAAAAGGATACAAAAGCATGTGTTTAATGTATGTGATTATGTATTGCTATACAACTCTCGTTTAAGATTTTTTGCTGGCAAACTTCTCTCTAAATGGGAAGGTCCTTACATTATCGAGGAGGTCTATCATTCCGGTGCCATAAAAATCAACAACTTCGAAGGCACAAATCCGAAGGTGGTGAGCGGTCAAAGAATCAAACATTATATCTCAGGTAATCCCATAAATGTTGAAACTAATATTATTGAAACCGTAACCCCAGAGGAATACATAAGGGACACTTTCCGGAACGTTTCAGACTCCAAAAAGGAATAGGTATGTGGTACGGTAAGTAAACCGACTCCAAAACAGTTCTAATGGCAATTTTTCTCCGTTTTGTAATACTTAAGAAAATAGGAAAATAAGAAGCAGACCGGAAAGGACACGAGGCTTCCACGAGGGTGGAGGGCGTGCCCTACCCACCTACGCACGCCCCCTGCCTCGTGGGCACCTCATGCGCTCTCCGGACTCCGTTTTCTTGCACGATACTTCTTTTGGTCGGTAAAAATTCATTATATAACCTCCCGAAGGATTTGACTACCGTATCACGCAAATACCTCTTGTTCTTGTTTTGAGCTGTTTTCTGCCAGGGTTGTCAGGGCCAAGCATCATGTCGTCTCCCTCCTCCTCCAACAATGAGGGCAACGATGCTTGGCTAATGAAGATAGAGCTGGAGAGAGAAGAACCCGGAGAGATCAACAAGGATGATGGGATCAAGAAGGCCATGGGGGATCAAGTTCTGGCAGTAGCAGAAGAAGACATCCTTCCACCTCACCACAATCTCTTTACCCCAATGGAGATTGAGGCTTTCAAGATGATTGAGTTAGCTCGTATTCAAAACAAGTATCTCACAAGTGAAAATACTTTGTTGAAGGAGCATATCATCGCACTCAAGGGCATTATCCGCAAATTGGAGGATCTCTTACGTCGATGTGCGACTACCCATCATCACCAACACCTTCTTCACCAACAAAGAAGAACTGAGCATCGGGTATGGGCACTCCCCTTGGCAACTGCCAAGCTTGGGGGAGTGCCCCGATATCGTATCACCATCACAACTTTTATCTTTGGTGTTTTTCTTAGTTCTATCCTTTTGGTAATGTCTTCATCTAGTAGAATAAAGTTTTAGAATGATCTAGTTGTGAGTTTTGCTTTATGATCTTTCTATGTAATCGAGTCTGTGAGCTATATATAATAAAGATTAGTGTTGAGTCAAGGGCTTGATTACCTTGCTATGATCTTGAGGGAATAAAATAAAAGAGAATAAATAAAAAGAAAGAAAGAGATCATCTGGATCTTATGGAGAGTAATGAGCTCACATATAAAGAGTATGATGAATAAAAGTTGTTGAGAGTTGACAAACATAGTTTTGGTCATCGTTGCAATTAATAGGAAGTAATAAATAAAGAGAGGTATTCACATATAAATATACTATCTTGGACATCTTTTATGATTGTGAGCACTCATTAAAAATATGATATGCTAAAGAGTTGACGTTGGACAAGGAAGACAACGTGATGGGTTATGTTTTCTTACATCTGAGATAAATTATATTGTCATGGATCATCCAACATGTTGAGCTTGCCTTTCCCTCTCATGCTAGCCAATTTCTTTGCACCAAGTAGAGATACTACTTGTGCTTCCAAATATCCCTAAACCCGTTTTTGTCATAAGAGTCCACCATAACAACCAATGGATTGAGTAAGATCCTTCAAGTAAGTTGTCATCGGTGCATGCAATAAAATATGCTCTCTAAATATGTATGACTTATTAATGTGGAGAAAATAAGCTTTATACGATCTTGTGATGTGGAACAAATAAAAGCGATGGACTGCATAATAAAGGTCCATATCACAAGTGGCAATATAAAGTGACATTCTTTTGCATTAAGATTTTGTGCATCCAACCATAAAGGTGCATGGCAACCTCTGCTTCCCTCTGCGAAGGGCCTATCTTTTACTTTTATCTTCTACCTTATATAAGAATCATGGTGATCTTCACCTTTCCTTTTTACATTTTATCCTTTGGCAAGAACAATGTGTTGGAAAGATCCAGATACATATAGATATTTGGATGTGAGTCTACATGAGCTATTATTGTTGACATTACCCTTGAGGTAAAACATTGGGAGGCAAAACTATAAGCCCCTATCTTTCTCTGTGTCCGATTAAAACTCCATACCCATAAATATTGCGTGAGTGTTAGCAATTGTGAAAGACTAAATGAGAGTTGACTATGTGGACTTGCTGAAAAGCTCTTATATTGACTCTTTCCTATGTTATGATAAATTGCAATTGCCTCGATGACTGAGATTAGAGTTTGTTAGCTTTCAATGAAGTTTATGATTCATACTTGAAATTGTGATTGAATTGTTACTTTAGCATAAGAGATCATATGACAATATATATTATATGTTGTTGTTCTAATAATGATCATGATGCCCTCATGTCCGTATTTTATTTTTATCGACACCTCTATCTCTAAACATGTGGACATATTTTTTGATTTCAGCTTTCGCTTGAGGACGAGCGAGGTCTAAGCTTGGGGGAGTTGATACGTCCATTTTGCATCATGCTTTTATATCGATATTTATTGCATTATGGGCTGTTATTACACATTGTGTCACAATACTTATGCATATTCTCTCTTATTTTACAAGGTTTATATGAAGAGGGAGAATGCCGGCAGCTGGGATTCTGGGCTGGAAAAGGAGCAAATATTAGAGACCTATTCTGCACAGCTCCAAAAGTCCTGAAACTTCACAAAAGTCCTTTTTGGAATTAATAAAAAATACTGAGCAGAGAAAGTTCCAGAGGGAGGCCACACCCTGGCCACGAGGGTGGGGGGCGCGCCCTACCCCCCTGGGCGCGCCCCCTGCCTCGTGGGCCCCCTGGTGGCCCTCCGATGCCCATCTTCTGCTATATGAGGTCTTTCGTCGAGGAAAAAATGATAAGCCAGCTCACGGGAAGTAACTCCGCCGCCACGAGGCGGAACCTTGGCGGAACCAATCTAGGGCTCCGGCGGAGCTGTTCTGCCGGGGAAACTTCCCTCCAGGAGGGGGAAATCATCACCATCGTCATCACCAACGATCCTGTCATCGGGAGGGGGTCAATCTCCATCAACATCTTCACCAGCACCATCTCATCTCAAACCCTAGTTCATCTCTTGTATCCAATCTTTGTATCCAAACCTCAGATTGGTACCTGTGGGTTGCTAGTAGTGTTGATTACTCCTTGTAGTTGATGCTAGTTGGTTTACTTGGTGGAAGATCATATGTTCAGATCCATTATGCATATTAATACCCCTATGATTATGAACATGAATATGCTTTGTAAGTAGTTACGTTTGTTCCCGAGGACATGGGAGAAGTCTTGCTATTAGTAGTCATGTGAATTTGGTATTCGTTCGATATTTTGATGAGATGTATGTTGTCATCCCTCTAGTGGTGTCATGTGAATGTAGACTACATGACACTTCACCATTGTTTGGGCCTAGAGGGAGGCATTGGGAAGTAATAAGTAGATGATGGGTTGCTAGAGTGACAGAAGATTAAACCCTAGTTTATGCGTTGCTTCGTAAGGGGTTGATTTGGATCCATATGTTTCATGCTATGGTTAGGTTTACCTTAATACTTCTATTGTAGTTGCGGATGCGTGCAATGGGGGTTAATCATAAGTGGGATGCTTGTCCAAGTAGACCGGTCCACCCACATATCAAATTATCAAAGTACTGAACACGAATCATATGAACATGATGAAAACTAGCTTGATGATAATTCCCATGTGTCCTCGGGAGCGCTTTCCTTCATGTAAGAGTTTGTCCAGGGTTGTCCTTTGCTACAAAAAGGATTGGTCCATCTTGCTGCACCTTATTTACTTTTATTACTTGCTACTCGTTACAAATTACCTTATCACAAAACTATCTGTTACCGATAATTTCAGTGCTTGCGGAGAATACCTTACTGAAAATTGTTTATCATTTCCTTCTGCTCCTCGTTGGGTTCGACACTCTTACTTATCGAAAAGCTACGATAGATCCCCTACACTTGTGGGTCATCAGGGGGGTTGATTAAGTCCACGGGGTCCGAAAAGTCCCCATGCAAGTTTTAGTTGTTATTAGGCAAATGGTAAAACCAAGGTTGGGCCTTGCTGGAGGAGTTTTATTCAAAGCGAACTATCAAGAGGGGCCCATAAACCCTCACTGTATTAGGGACACAAAATCAAGGAACATAACACTGGTATGAAGGAAACTAGGGCGGCAAGAGTGGAACAAAACACCAAGCAAAAGTCCTAGCCCTCCACCCTTTACCAAGTATATAGATGCATTAATTAAATAAGAGATATTGTGATATCCCAACATATCCATGTTCCAACATGGAACAAACTGCAAGGCACCTGCAACTAGTAACGCTATAAGAGGGGCTGAGCAAAAGCGGTAACATAGCCAAACAACGGTTTGCTAGGAAGGTGGGTTAGAGGCTTGACATGGCATTATGGGAGGCATGATAAACAAGTGGTTGGTAGCGCGACATAGCGATAGAGCAAACAACTAGCAAGCAAAGATAGAAGTGATATCAGGGGTAATGATCATCTTGCCTGCAAAGTTCTCAGAGTTGTCGAAAGCTTGCTCCTCGTAAACGTACTCGACAGGTTCCTTGTTCACGGACTCGTCTCCCGGCTCTACCCAAAGCAAGAACACAAGCAAGGGAACAACAATCAATCATAGTGCAATGCACAAGCAACATGATGCAATACATGGAAATATGGAATGCAAGGTATGATGTGCAATGGATATGGGTACTCCGGAAGTGTAAAGATGGTCATGGCATCAACTTGGCAAACCAAGCATGCCACTGGATAGGTTGGGAGATTTCGAAAGAAATCGATATGAAGATCACCAAAAACAGATGCATGGTTTGCAAATGACAAGCAAAACAAGATACGATGCAAACTGCTTAAAACAGCAACATGGCCACTTAGATGCAAGGTTAAAATATACTACAACACCCAAACATGAAAACACAATACATGGCGGTGAAGTACAGGTGAAGATCTACAAATCATGAAAACAGAGCTACTGCTAGAAACCTCTATAACAAGTCTAAATCAGCATGGAAAAAATGCAAAAGTTAACAGTTTATCAGACTTAGCAGAAATTCATTAATCATGGCAGAAACAACATCAGCTAGCAAAGTTTATGCCTAGTAAACTAGATGCTACATGAACGTATTACATTACACAAGATCATGGCATGATAGTACTAAATGCACTTAATAAAACCCCCTTAATGAACTTGTCTCAAAGACCCACATAAAAGATGGTAGCATCAATGCAAACATGGGAAATGATATGAACAAATTTCAGACTTAGAGGAAATAATGGCATGGTATAAACAGATTCATGATGACAACTTTGCAAGCTTGTGTCACTCATCATAGTGCACTAAATGACATGAAATAAAATCTGGCATGAAGTAGGCATGAAAATGATGCTATCCATGTACACAACAACCTCATAGCATGCTTGAATTAAATCACACAAAAATGCCAAAACACTAACATGATGTAAAATGACATGTTCATGAACTTGCTCAAATGCAAGAACTAATGCTACAACTAAATTGGTGGGATTTTTCTACCCCAAAAACATATACAATATGTGGGGGTTACTGTAGAAAAATCATCACAAATATGCAAAACATAACCTGCCTAAAAGGGAAATTGACAGAAATGGAATACTACTAGAATTGGACAAGGCCCGAAATGGAAAACTAGCATATTCTAGAAATGGAATTTCGCTAGGATTATTGAGTAAGAACAAAATAATAAAAAAGTAGGAGGGTGCTAGGGGATGACAGGTGGGTCCTGGTTGTCAGTGACACGCTAAAGAAAAATTAGCACCCCAAAAAATATGTGTGGAGCCAGGGATTCGAACCGAAGTCTCCTAGATTGCAAGGCAGGGATCGGACTAGTTGAGCTAGGTGGCCGGTCGTGGTGAGTAAAGGTCTCGGTCCCTTTTGAAGCCCCGAAAGGACGGGCCTTCTTCTTCCTCACCGCACCAGGAAGATGGCGACGCCACCGGCGAGCAACAACAGCATCCACCGGAGCCGAGGATCACCGGCAGGGGTGCAGAAGTGGTGCGGGAGCGCGTGTGCTTGGAGCTTCTACGTGCAGGGGCGTGTGTGCAGTAGCTCGAGTACGAGCTCATGCTCGTCTCGGGTACGACGGCGGCAAGGCTGGGCGAGGCCGTAACACCTTGTGTTCAAGCGTGTGCGTGCAGGAGCGAGGTACTGCCCGTCCTCGTGTTGTTCCACGCGCATCACAGTACCTCACTCCTGCACTCAGTTTTCCCGTGTAAATAGTTTTTCTCGTTTTTGTTTGCTTGTTGAATAAAACCAAAAACTCCAAAAGTATTTTAGTGTGTTTCTATGAATTTCTTTTTCTTTTATTCGAGTTGTACCGAGGAGAAGACCACGATGAAAATGTTGAGTGGCTCTCATATGAATAACTTCTGAACTAATAAGAGCCCATTTTATCTTGTCTTCTCCTGTTTAATAAAATATTTGCAGATTCTAGCTTAGTCCATGGCACTCTTGCACTATTATTATTTTCATATCATTCGGTCATGCAAATGAAAGGCAGTAATGACGATATTCGATGAGCTCGCCGTGGCAAGGAGAAACTGGTATGAACTCGACTTGTCTTGTCTGTGTAAATATGTTTAACCTAGTGCCCATGCTTCAGCCCATTATGATTAAACATGTTTGCAATGAAAATCAGAGATTATAGTTTCTCATGCCATGCATAAGTAGCTGGGAGTTAATAATGATTTATCTTGGATATCAACATAGCGTTAAAATGATTGTGATGTAGTATGATGATATGGTATCCTCCTCTGAATGTTCAAGTGGCTTGACTTGGTACATGTTCATGCATGTAGTTGAATCAAAACCAACATAGCCTCTATAATGTTTATGTTCATGGTGTTCATATCCTACTCATGCTAGTGTCCAATGTTACTTATGCATAATGCCTGGTTATGCATAATTAATCTCCAGGTGTGGTTGAATTGACAACTCAGCTGCTAATACCTTCAAATATTCTTTGGCTCCCCTTGTGTCGAATCTATAAATTTGGGTTGAATACTCTACCCTCGAAAACTATTGCGATCCCCTATACTTGTGGGTTATCAACTATCAAATATTTTTCTACGTACATGACGAGGAGTCTCGAAATGGTTGAGACATAAAGATTGATATATTGGAAGGTTATGTTTGGACACCAGAATGGTTTCAGATAGGTTCGGGCATTTTGCAGAGTACCGAGGGGTTACCGGAACCCCCCCGGGGGATTAATGGGCCACAATGGGCCTTAGTGGAGAAGTGAGAGGGCTATCCAGAGGTGGAGCGCCCCCCCTTGCCCAGTCCGAATTGGACAAGGGGAGGGGGCGGCGCCCCCCTCCTTCCTTCCCTTCTTCTCCTACTTGGACTAGGAAGGCGGGGACCGAGTCCTACTTGGACTAGGAGTCCAAGTAGTACCCCCCCCCATGGCGTGCCCCTGCTAGGGCCGGCCTTCTCTCCTCCCCCTTTATATACGTTGGGAGGGGGCACCCCAAAGACATACAAGTTGATCTTTTAGCCGTGTGTGGTGCCCCCCTCCATAGTTACACACCTTGGTCATATCGTTGTAGTGCTTAGGCAAAGGCCTGCGTCGGTAACTTCATCACCACCGTCACCACGCCATCATGCTGACGGAACTCTCCCTCGGCCTCAAATGGATCAAGAGTTCGAGGGACGTCATCGAGCTGAACGTGTGCTGATCGCGGAGGTGCCGTGCGTTCGGTACTTGGATCGGTTGGATCGCGAAGACATTCGACTACATCAACCGCGTTGCTAAATGCTTCCGCTTTCGGTCTATGAGGGTACGTAGACACACTCTCCCCTCTCATTGCTATGCATCTCCTAGATAGATCTTTTGTGATCGTAGGTAATTTTTTTGAAATACTACGTTCCCCAACAGTGGCATCTGAGCCAGGTCTATGCGTAGATGTTATATGCACGAGTAGAACACAAAGAGTTGTGGGCAATAATAGTCATATTGCTTACCAGCAATGTCTTACTTTGATTCGGCGGTATTGTTGGATGAAGCGGCCCAGACTGACATTACATGACCGCGTTCATGAGACTGGTTCTACCGACGTGCTTCACACACATGTAGCTAGCAGGTGTCTGTTTCTGCAGCTTTAGTTGAATCGAGTTTGACTATGCCCGGTCCTTGTTCAAGGTTAAAATAGCACACTTGACGAAAAATCATAGTGGTTTTGATGAATGGGCAAGAACGGTTCTTGCTAGAAGCCCGTAGCAGCCACGTAAAACTTGGAACAACAAAGTACATGACGTCTAACTTGTTTTTGCAGGGCATGTTGTGATGTGATATGGTCAAGACATGATGATATAAATTGTTGTATGAGATGATCATGTTTTGTAACAGTTATCGGCAACTGGCAGGAGCCATATGGT
Source organism: Triticum urartu (assembly GCF_056163025.1). Lineage (NCBI taxonomy): Eukaryota > Viridiplantae > Streptophyta > Magnoliopsida > Poales > Poaceae > Triticum > Triticum urartu. Next base: position 113,893,962 of record NC_141877.1, read on the forward strand.
TGTCGCTTTATTGTATGAAATGCAATCGCCATGTAATTGCTTTACTTTATCACTAAGCGGTAGCGATAGTCGTAGAAGCAATAGTTGGTGAGATGACAACAATGCTATGATGGAGATCAAGGTGTCAAGCCGGTGACGATGGTGATCATGACGGTGCTTTGGAGATGGAGATCAAAGGCACAAGATGATGATGGCCATATCATATCACTTATTTTGATTGCATGTGATGTTTATCCTTTATGCATCTTATTTTGCTTAGTACGACGGTAGCATTATAAGATGATCTCTCACTAAATTTCAAGGTATAAGTGTTATCCCTGAGTATGAATCACGTGATGGTCGGGTGTGATAAGCTCTACATTCACATACAACGGGTGCAACCCAGTTTTGCACATGCAGAATACTCGGGTTAAACTTGACGAGCCTAGCATATGTAGATATGGCCTCGGAACACTGAGACCGAAAGGTCGAGCATGAATCATATAGTAGATATGATCAACATAGTGATATTCACCATTGAAAACTTCTCCATCTCACGTGATGATCGGACATGGTTTAGTTGATATGGATCACGTGATCATTTAGATGACTAGAGAGATGTCTATCTATGTGGGAGTTCTTAAGTAATATGATTAATTGAATTTAATATATCATGAACTTAGTACCTGATAGTATTTTGCATGTCTATGTTGTTGTAGATAAATGGCCCGTGCTACTGTTCCTTTGAATTTTAATGAGTTCCTTGAGAAAGCTAAGTTGAAAGATGATGGTAGCAACTACACGGACTGGGTCCGTAACTTGAGGATTATCCTCATTGCTGCACAGAAGAATTACCTCCTGGAAGCATTTCTAGGTGCAAAGCCCGATGCAGGAGCAACACCAGATGTTATGAGCGTCTGGCAGAGCAAAGTTGATGACTACTCAATAGTTCAGTGTGCCATGCTTTACGGCTTAGAATCGGGACTTCAACGACGTTTTGAACGTCATGGAGCATATGAGATGTTCCGGGAGTTGAAGTTAATATTTCAAGCAAATGCCCGAATTGAGAGATATGAAGTCTCCAATAAGTTCTATAGCTGCAAGATGAAGGAGAATAGTTCTGTCAGTGAACATATACTCAGAATGTCTGGGTACCACAACCACTTGACTTATCTGGGAGTTAATCTTCCTAATGATAGTGTCATTGACAGAGTTCTTCAATCACTGCCACCAAGCTACAAAAGCTTCGTGATGAACTATAATATTCAAGGGATGGATAAGACAATTTCCGAGCTCTTTGCAATGCTAAAGTCTGCGGAGGTAGAAATCAAGAAGGAGCATCAAGTGTTGATGGTCAACAATACCACTAGTTTCAAGAAGAAGGGCAAAGGGAAGAAGGGGAACTTCAAGAAGAACGGCAAGCAAGTTGCTGCTCAAGCGAAGAAGCCCAAGTCTGGACCTAAGCCTGAGACTGAGTGCTTCTACTGCAAAGGGACTGGTCACTGGAAGCGGAACTGCCCCAAGTATTTGGCGGATAAGAAGGATGGCAAAGTGAAAGGTATATTTGATAGACATGTTATTGATGTGTACCTTACTAATGCTCGCAGTAGCGCCTGGGTATTTGATACTGGTTCTGTTGCTCATATTTGCAACTCGAAACAGGGGCTACGGATTAAGCGAAGATTGGCTAAGGACGAGGTGACGTTGCGCGTGGGAAATGGTTCCAAAGTCGATGTGATCGCGATCGGCAAGCAACCTCTACATCTACGTTCGAGATTAGTTTTAGACCTGAATAATTGCTATTTGGTGCCAGCGTTAAGCATGAACATTATATCTGGATCTTGTTTGATGCGAGACGATTATTCATTTAAATCAGAGAATAATGGTTGTTCTATTTATATGAGTAATATCTTTTATGGTCATGCACCCTTAATGAGTGGTCTATTTTATTAAGTCTCGATAGTAGTGATACACATATACATAGTATTGAAGCAAAAAGATATAAGTTTAATAATGATAGTGCAACTTATTTGTGGCACTGCTGTTTAGGTCATATTGGTGTAAAGCGCATGAAGAAACTCCATGCTGATGGGCTTTTGGAATCACTTGATTATGAATCACTTGATGCTTGCGAACCATGCCTCATGGGCAAGATGACTAAGACTCCGTTCTCCGGAACAATGGAGCGAGCAACAGACTTATTGGAAATAATACATACTGATGTATGTGGTCCGATGAGTGTTGATGCTCGCGGTGGGTATCATTATTTCCTGACCTTCACAGATGATTTGAGCAGATATGGGTATGTCTACTTAATGAAACATAAATCTGAAACTTTTGAAAAGTTCAAAGAATTTCAGAGTGAAGTAGAAAATCATTGTAACAAGAAAATTAAGTTTCTACGATCTGATCGTGGAGGTGAATATTTGAGTTATGAGTTTTGTATTCATTTGAAACAATGCGGAATAGTTTTGCAACTCACGCCACCTGGAACACCAAAGTGTAATGGTGTGTCTGAACATCGTAACCGCACTTTATTAGATATGGTGCGATCTATGATGTCTCTTACTGATTTACCGCTATCGTTTTGGGGTTATGCTTTAGAGAAGGCTGCATTCACGTTAAATAGGGCACCATCAAAATCCATTGAGACGACACCTTATGAACTATGGTTTGGCAAGAAACCCAAGTTGTCGTTTCTTAAAGTTTGGGGCTGCGATGCTTATGTGAACAAGCTTCAACCTGATAAGCTCGAACCCAAATCGAAGAAATGTGTCTTCATAGGATACCCAAAGGAGACTGTTGGATACACCTGTCGGATTCCGGGTTCCGGCAGACCCTTAAGGTTCGAACTCTGGGGTGCGCATGGAGATCTTTCCCCTACTAATTCGTGCTTCTATGCATGGCTCGCAAGAAATCTAGGCTAGAAAGAAGAACACACAAAGGACACGAGGTTTATACTGGTTCGGGCCACCGATGTGGTGTAATACCCTACTCTAGTGTGTGCATGGTGGATTGCCTCGGGGGCTGATGATGAACAATACAAGGGGAAGAACAGCCTCGCGAGAGGTGTTCTTGAGCTGGTGCGGTGTGTTCTACTTGGTCCGGATCTCTCTCTCTCTCTCTTTCTCTTCTCTCTTTCTTTCTCTTTCTTTTTTTCTCTCCCCCTTCTCTATGGTGGTTAGTCCTATTTATAGAGGCCCTGGTCCTCTTCCCAAAAAATGAGCGAGAAGGGCGCCAACAATTGGCCATCTTGAAGGGGAACATCTAGTACAAGTTATCCTGACCAAAGGTGGTCTTTGGCTGCCGAAAGCACTAGTGATGACGCCGTCTTGGGCTCCACGGTGACCTCCGTCCTGCTGCTCTGCTGGTCTTGGTCTCGTTGCACCGGAATGGTAACCTTTGCCCGATGCCTTGGCCTGTGCTTGCTCCCTTTGCACCGAAGGGGAAACAAGGACACTGCACAGGCCGGTGCTCGCCTGACGCCCGCCTAATCTCGATCGTCATGGCTTGCGTCACGGGCTCCTCGCGAGGCACCCCTGCCTTGATCTCTCCGCCTCCTCGCAAGCCTGCCTGATGAGGCTGCTCCTGAGGTAGCCTCCTTTCGTCCGCCCCGCAAGGCTTGGCCCCTTGCGAGGGTCTTGAGCTTGAGCTGATGAAGCTGAGCCGCACTGGGCCCCCACTCGAGCCACGCCGCAGGCCGCAGGCAGGCAAGTCTGGGGACCCCCGTTCCCAGAACACCGACAGTAGCCCCCGGGCCCAAGGCGCACCCAGGCTTGGCTTAGCAGAGAAGCGAAGGGGCAAGCGCGAAGCCCCGCGGGCCCCAATAGCCTGCGGCCTCGGGCGCCGCGTGGCGATTGGTTGGACGCTGGCGTCTGCGCTTCCCCACGACGCCTTGTTACGCGCCCGGCGAAGCGGACCCGTAGTTGCACACAGTTGTTCCCCTTTCCGCTGCTCGCTCGCCTCCTACCTTTCCTTCTTCTTCGAGCTCCAACCTCCGCCGCCAATCCGGCTCGAGCTCTTCCCTCTTTCCATCGCCATGGCGCCAGCAAAGAAAGGGAGGGGGAAGAAGCCCGCGCCTTTGCCCCGCTCACCTCTGGTGGCGGCCCCCGCTGTTGATCGGTCGATCATACTCAATCCAGAAGCCTTAAACAAGGTCCGCTCTGCCCTTGCCAATATCTTCAATGAGTGCGGCAGGACCACAGTCTGGCCTGCGTCCCATGCCTCCCTTGATAGGATCGTCACGGAGGTCCGATGCTTCGTCGATGCCCTGTGGGCGGGTCTGGTTCCCCCCTTTTCCACTTTCTTCAATGCGGTGCTCTCACATTATCAGAGCCGCATGATGCACCTCGGGCCTGAGTCCATTACCCTTCTGGCTGTCTTTGCTTTTGTTTGTGAGGCAATGGTAGGCATTCCTCCTTCTATTGCCCTGCTGCGCCACTTCTTTTCTTTGCGCTTGAGCGACCCCACTCAGTGCTCAGGGTGCATGGGCTTCTTCGTCGTGCTAGAGACGGCCGCTTCAGGGATCGACTTCGGCCTTCCTCCTTCTGAGGCTAGGTTCAGAGAGCGGTGGCTGTATGTGGACGTCGGAGTGCCCAACCCTCTGCTCTCGCACCCGACCTCGCCTGCTGTTCCCCACTCGGGCTGGGACCATGAGATGCTCGCGAGCCCCCGGCTCGCCTTCGTCTGGTGCCGCTTTCAGAGTTTGAGGGCGCTCAATGTGACTGCACCCAAGGTGGTGAAGGAGTTCCTCCAGTGCCGCATTGCTCCTCTCCAGTGCCACTCTCGCTGGATGTGGGACTTTGCGGGGCACAGAGACCGCATGCGACTTCAGGAGGAGGACTTGGCGCCTGAAGTGCTGTGGATGGTGCTTAGGGTCTTGACTGGCAATCCTTCCCCAAGCAGCCTTCGGCGTGATGGTGCCCTTTTGTATCTTTGCTCTGGCAGGGCCAATTTTGTGAGGCAGATGCGCAGCTTCGACGAGTGGGGGCTGCGCCCGGCTGGCCTCACGGGGCCCCGTGAGAACCCAGCTGCTGTGGTTGCTCCCCTGTCGTCCACAGTGGTCCTTCCTCAGGCGATAGAGCGGGGAGACGAGAACCGGTGGGAGCTGAGGTGACTGATGTCGAGGTGCGGATTACGCGAGAAGCCCTGAAGGCGGTGCCTCCCGAGGCTCGCCCTGGAGCGGCGGCTGGCGCGGAGTTGCGGCCCTCGGCTCTTGAGGCCGGGGCTCCCGAGGCCCTGGCCGTTCCTCGCGAGGCGACGCCTGATGGCGTCCCCCAGGCCGGCTCCTTCGGCGCTGATATTCTTGACGCTTCTTCCGCGCCCCAGGCCGACCCCTGCGCTGGGCGCTTAGGTCGGTTCCGTGTAGATTTCAAGGCCCTCCGCAAGAGGAAGGAGGCCTTGGGTGGCGACGACCGCCCTTGCCGCTTGTTGAAGCGCAGGAAGTACTTCGCCATGGACGAGTAAGTCCTCTTCTTTCTCTGCTCATTTACTTTACTATCCCTGCGGCTAATCGTGGCCTTTCGGGCCCCATCCTGCCAAATTCGCCGAGTCGGCCGAGGAGCCGGCCCCCGAAGCTTCGCGTTCTCCGCTGGCTCTGGGCGCGCCGAGCTCGAGCGGCACCCCCGCCGCTGGACCGGTCGGTGGAGTGGTCCGTTCCACCGGGCACCTTGAGCCTACGCGCCCGCTGTCCTTCCTTCATGAGTCCTCCTGGGGTACATCCAGCTTGCCCCGTGCTCCTCCTCTGATCATAGAGGGTGAATGGTTGAAGTCTGCCTTCAGCTCCTCCTCCATGGGTGGACCGACGCCCGACTGGATTCCCAGAGGGGTCCATTCGGCGATGGCTAGGGCGCCAGCCCCAGCCCCGCGCCGGGAGGGGGCATGCCGCCTCAGGGCCCTCCGCATACTCCAGTGGAAGAGGGTGATGCAGAAGACGTGCTCAGGCGCGCTCGGGAGCGTCGCACCCTTCGCCAAGAGTTCCTCCAGGGGGCGGCGGATGCGGTGAGCCGGATCGGGGCAGAGCTTGCTGGCGAGGATGCACGCCTCGAGGCGAAAGGTTTGCGCCTTGCTGAGGAGAGGCACAAACTGAAGGTAGTCGTCGCCCTCACGCGTCACCAACGTGATCTTGACAACGCGAAGGCTGAAGCGTCGCTGGTGGCTTCGCGGGAGGCCTGCTCCCAGGCTGTCGAGGAGGCTCGGGAAGCAGACCATCGGCGCAGAGATGCGGAGGAGCGCGCATGGGAGCTCCAAGCCTGGATCAACTCCCTGGAGCAGCAAGTGGAACTGCGCCAGGCGGCCCTTGAGTCGCTGAAGGGGGCCTCCGTCGACCTGGCGAAGGTGCTGAAGCGCGAGGAGGCACTAGCGCTGGAGGCCGCCGAGCGCAACCTTGACCTTGAGCGGTTGAAGATGAGGGAGCACCTGGTGGCTCAGGCGGAGGATTACGTTGTTGCGCGCGAAGTCCGGGCCCAGGAAGAGGTTGACCGCCGCGTGGCGGAAGCTCGCTCGGCCTTCGAGCACGAATACAAAGCGAGGTTGGGGCTGATCAGGGCCGAGGCTGAGGGTAGGACTGTGGCCCTCAGGGCCAAACTGGATAAAGTGACGCGGCGTGCGGACTCATCTGCAGCCGCCCTTGGCACAGCGCAGGCGGAGCTGGCCTCTTCCCAGGCCAAGCTGCTTCTTCTCCAACAGAGGGTTGATGACGTTGAGGCCATCGCGCAGCGGAATGAGGACGAGATCCGTCGGCGGCGGGTTCTGGAACACGTGCATGCCCCCATGCTTCGAACGCTCAGGGAGAGGGCTAACACGGCTTTGGGCAACATTTGCGAGGCTGCCGCTAAGGAGCCGCATGAGGCCAGCTACGCCGGCAACCTCCAGTTTTTCACCGACGTGGTGATGCTTCTGGAGAACCGCTTCGAGAGGTCCCGTTGGCTTGTCGAAGAGAGGAGCCGAGCCTTTCTCGGGCGTGCCTTCTCCCGTGTCTTCAGCTATCTGCAGGACAGGGACCCCCACTTCGACTTCGACGCTGCCATCGCACCTGTGCCCATAGCCATCCGAGGTGACCTGGCGCAATGGGTAGAGGACAATGTGGACGCCCTCGTCAGGGCCTTTGCGTCTAACGATGACGGCGTGATCGTGGCCGCCGACGAAGGCGGCGTTGTGGACGAGCCTGGCGCTGTCAGAGGTGTTGGTGGGGGTGGCGACGTTGTCAGCGACGCCAGTGATGCCTCCGTGGGTGCCCCAGAAGACGCGGTGAGTGATATGTCTGACTGACTGTATTTCGCTGCTGTTTACCCTGCACGAAGAAGGTTCGGGCTCGGCCCTGAAGAATGTAAGAGCATTTTCGGAGGGGAGGCCCCTCATGTAAAGGTTTGCGATTTGTACCCTAGTAAACATAACGTTGCGTGTGAGCTTAGCTGCTAGCCCGGTGATGGGTCAGCTGACTTGTTTACCTTTCGACTCCGACGAGTCCCGAGCGGGCCTGCGGGGGCCGCCGCGCCTCGGGTGTCTTCTGATTATCCTGTTGATCCTGCGATGAGAACCTTCGGAGAGGGTGCGGTGACAGCGGTCCCGTCTGTAGTCGTGCCTGGCCCGGCCCGGCTCGCGAGGGGCTCGTGAGGGGGGGGGGGGCAGCTGATACGTCTCCAACGTATCTATAATTTTTGATTGCTACATGCTATATTATCTACTATTTTGGACTATATTGGGCTTTATTTTCCACTTTTATATTATTTTTGGGACTAACCTATTAACCAGAGGCCCAGCCTAGAATTGGTGTTTCTTTCCCATTTCAGTGTTTCGGATAAACAAAATATCAAACAGAGTCCAAACGGAATAAAATCTTCGGGAACGTGATTTTCTCACCGAACGTGATCCAGGAGACTTGGACCCTACTACAAGGGATCAAAGAGGAGGTCACGAGGGTGGGGGGCGCCCCCCTGCCTCGTGGGCCCCTTGGTGCTCCACTGACGTACTCCTTCCTCCTATATATACACACGTACCCCCAAACTATCAGAACAGGAGCCAAAAACCTAATTCCACCGCCGCAACTTTCTGTATCCACGAGATCCCATCTTGGGGCCTGTTCCGGAGCTCCGCCGGAAGAGGGCCGTCATCACGGAGGGCTTCTACATCATCATAGCCCCTCCGATGAAGTGTGAGTAGTTTACCTCAGACCTTCGGGTCCATAGTTAGTAGCTAGATGGCTTCTTCTCTCTCTTTGAATATCAATACAAAGTTCTCCCCCTCTCTTGTGGAGATCTATTCGATGTAATCTTCTTTTTGCGGTGTGTTTGTTGAGACCGATGAATTGTGGGTTTATGATCAAGTCTATCTATGAATAATATTTGAATCTTTTCTGAATTCTTTTATGTATGATTGGTTATCTTTGCAAGTCTCTTCGAATTATCCGTTTGGTTTAGCCAACTAGATTGGTAGTTCTTGCCATGGGAGAAGTGCTTAGCTTTGGGTTCGATCTTGCGGTGTCCTTACCCAGTGATAGAAGGGGCAGCAAGGCATGTATTGTATCGTTGCCATCGAGGATAACAAGATGGGGTTTATTTCATATTGCATGAATTTATCTCTCTACATCATGTCATCTTGCTTAAGGCGTTACTCTGTTTTTAACTTAATACTCTAGATGCATGCTGGATAGCGGTCGATGAGTGGAGTAATAGTAGTAGATGCAGAATCGTTTCGATCTACTTGTCACAGACGTGATGCCTATATACATGATCATGCCTAGATATTCTCATAACTATGCTCAATTCTGTCAATTGCTCAACAGTAATTTGTTCACCCACCGTAGAATACTTATGCTCTTGAGAGAAGCCACTAGTGAAACCTATGGCCCCCGGGTCTATTCTCATCATATCAATCTCCATTACTTTAATATTGTTTTGCTTTGCCTTTACTTTTTACTTTGCATATTTATACCAAAAATACCAAAAATATTATATCTATCAGATCTCACTCTCGCAAGTGACCGTGAAGGGCTTGACAACCCATAATCGCGTTGGTTGCGAGTAGCTATCGCTTTGTGCAGGTACGAGGGACTTGAGCGTGGGCTCCTTTTGGATTGATACCTTGGTTCTCAAAAACTAAGGGAAATACTTACGCTACTCTGCTGCATCATCCCTTCCTCTTCGGGGAAAACCAACGCAAGCTCAAGACGTAGCAAGAAGGATTTCTGGCGCCGTTGCCGGGGAGTCTATGCAAAAAGTCAATATACCAAGTACCATGAAAATCCCTATCTCTCGCATTACATTATTTGCCATTTGCCTCTCGTTTTCCTCTCCCCCCCCCCCAATTCACCCTTGCCGTTTTATTTGCCCTCTCTCTCTATCCTCCCTCTCTGTTCGCCTCTTTGTTTTCTTGTCGTCATGGCTAGTCTCATATCTTCTCTGTTGTCTCCCGAGAGTGAAGTTCTAAATTTTAAACAAAGGGAGGGAGAAAATCTAAAAGATGCTTGGTATAGAATTTGCAATGCTCAAAATAGATCTACCAGGAAACAATCTACCTTAGTTCTTCTTCGCAATTTTTATGTAGGTGTTAATCCTTGGTATAGATATATCCTCGATACCATTACCGGAGGGAACTTCTTGGGTAGCTATACTTTTGATTCTTATAATGCTATGATAGATTTATTTGGCTCACCACCTCTTTTTGTTAATGGAACCATGTTATCCTTGGAACATATTATGCAAAGACTTGAAATTATTGAAAATAAAGTTGCTACTATCGAATCAATTGAAAATCTAGATAAAAAGATCCACAATCAAATTACTCAATATGGATCTAAGGTAGGAATGACTTTGAAAAATCTTAAGGAAAAGGAACCCGTAGTTAATGAGAAGATAAACCTAGATTCTACTAGAATTGATAAACTTGAGGGTATCATTACAAATTTGGGAACCACTTTTTCTTCCGTAAAGAATACTCCTAGTCCTCCTACTAAAATTGCCAAGCTTATGTATGTTCCTAAAAATAAGGGTGAATCATCTAGTAAGGAAACTGCTGATCTTAAATCTATAAGTATTCATCCCAATCTTTTTGCTATCATTAAGGAACCATTTATTAAAAATGAATTTTTCGATCTTGTGCCTAAAAGTTTGATAATTAATAAAAAGAAAGAAATTCCTAAATATTGTAGATGCCTAATTGAATAATTGCCTACCAAAGATGGCAATACCTAGATCTATCCTTGCTTGTTATGCCTAGCTAGGAGCGTTAAACGATAGCGCTTGTTGGGAGGCAACCCAATTTTATTTTTATTCCTTACTTTTTTCTCATGTTTATTAATAAATAAATTATGTAACCTCTGTTTTGGTTGTGTCTTTTTGTGTTTGTGCCAAGTAGAACCGTTGGGAAGACTTGGGGAAAGTCTTGTCGAACTTGCTGTAAAAAACATAAACTTTAGCGCTCACGAGAACTGCTGTCATTTTTATTTGAAGAGTTCTATTTAGTTAATTCTTTTTTCAGATGATTAATAGATAAATTCCTCACGTCTGTCAATTTATTTTAGAATTTTTGGGGTTCCAGATCTTGCGCTAGCTACAGATTACTACAGACTGTTCTGTTTTTGACAGATTCTGTTTTTTGTGTGTTGTTTGCTTATTTTGATGAATTTATGGCTAGTAAAATAGTTTATAATCCATAGAGAAGTTGGAATACAGTAGTTTTAACACCAATATAAATAAAGAATGAGTTCATTACAGTACCTTGAAGTGGTCTTTTTGTTTTCTTTCGCTAACGGAGCTCACGAGTTTTATATTTTGAGTTTTGTGTTGTGAATTTTCAAGTTTTGGGTCATGGAACAAGGAGTGGCAAGAGCCTAAGCTTGGGGATGCCCATGTAACCCCCAAGATAATCCAAGGACACCAAAAATTCAAAGCTTGGGGATGCCCCGGAAGGCATCCCCTCTTTTCGTCCACTTCCATTGGTAATTTACTTGGAGCTATATTTTTATTCACCAACATGATATGTGTTTTGCTTGGAGCGTCTTGTATGATTTGAGTCTTTACTTTTTATTTTGCCACAATCATCCTTGCTGTACACACCTTTTGAGAGAGCCATACATGAATTAAAATTTGATAGAATACTCTATGTGCTTCACTTATATCCTTTGAGCTAGATAATTTTGCTCTATGTGCTTCACTTATATCTTTTGAGCGTAGTAGTTTTGCTCTATGTGCTTCACTTATATCTTTTGAGCGTTATAATTTTGCTCTATGTGCTTCACTTATATCCTTTGAGCTAGATAATTTTGCTCTATGTGCTTCACTTAGATATTTTAGAGCACGGTGGTGGATTTGTTTTAAAGAAACTATTGATCTCTCATGCTTCACTTAAATTAATTTGAGAGTCTCTTAATAGCATGGTAATTTGCTTAATAATAATATGCTTGGTATTCAAGATTTGTGAAACTTTCTTTTGAGTGTGTTGAATACTAAGAAAAGATTGAAGCATGATAATTGTTTTGAGATATGGAGGTGATAATATTAAAGTCATGCTAGTTGAGTAGTTGTGAATTTAAAGAATACTTGTGTTGAAGTTTGTGATTCCCGTAGCATGCACGTATGGTGAACCGTTATGTGATGATGTCGGAGCATGATTTATTTATTGATTGTCTTCCTTATGAGTGGCGGTCGGGGACGAGCGATGGTCTTTTCCTACCAATCTATCCCCCTAGGAGCATGCGCGTAATACTTTGCTTTGATAACTTCTATATATTTGCAATAAGTATATGAGTTCTTTATGACTAATGTTGAGTCCATGGATCATACGCACTCCCACCCTTCCACCCTTGCTAGCCTCTCTAATACCGCGCAACTTTCGCCGGTATCATACACCTACCATATACCTTCCTCAAAACAGCCACCATACCTACCTATTATGGCATTTCCATAGCCATTCCGAGATATATTGCCATGCAACTTTCCACCATCTAGTTCATCATGACACATCCATCATTGTCATATTGCTTAGCATGATCATGTAGTTGACATAGTATTTGTGGCAAAGCCACTGTTCATAATTCTTTCATACTTGTCACTCTTGATTCATTGCATATCCCGATACACCGCCGGAGGCATTCATATAGAGTCATACTTTGTTTTAGTATCGAGTTGTAATCATTGAGTTGTAAATAAGTAGAAGTGTGATGATCATCATTCAATAGAGCATTGTCCCCCAAAAAAAGGCCAAAGAAAAAAGGCCAAAAAAATAAAAATAAAAAAGGGGCAATGCTACTATCCTTTTTTTCCACACTTGTGCTTCAAAGTAGCACCATGATATAGCGAGTCTCATATATTGTGCTTCAAAGTAGCACCATGTTCTTCATATAGAGAGTCTCATATGTTGTCACTTTCATATACTAGTGAGAATTTTACGTTATAGAACTTGGCTTGTATATTCCAATGATGGGCTTCCTCAAATTGCCCTAGGTCTTCGTGAGCAAGCAAGTTGGATGCACACCCACTAGTTTCTTTTGTTGAGCTTTCATACATTTATAGCTCTAGTGCATCCGTTGCATGACAATCCCTACTCACTCACATTGATATCTATTGATGGGCATCTCCATAGCCCGTTGATACGCCTAGTTGATATGAGACTATCTTCTCCTTTTTTGTCTTCTCCACAACCACCATTCTATTCCACCTATAGTGCTATATCCATGGCTCACGCTCATGTATTGCGTGAAGATTGAAAAAGTTTTGAAAAAGTAAGAGTATGAAACAATTGCTTGGCTTGTCATCGGGGTTGTGCATGATTTAAATACTTTGTGAGGGGAAGATGGAGCATAGCCAGACTATATGGTTTTGTAGGGATAACTTTCTTTGGCCATGTTATTTTGAGAAGATATAATTGCTTTGTTAGTATGCTTGAAGTATTATTATTTTCTATGTCAATATAAACTTTTGTCTTGAATCTTTCTAATTTGAATATTCATACCACAATTAAGAAGATTTGCATTGAAATTATGCCAAGTAGCACTCCGCATAAAAAATTCTCTTTTTATCATTTACCTACTCGAGGACGAGCAGGAATTAAGCTTGGGGATGCCTGATACGTCTCCAACGTATCTATAATTTTTGATTGCTCCATGCTATATTATTTACTGTTTTGGACTATATATCGGGCTTTATTTTCGACTTTTATATTATTTTTGGGACTAACCTATTAACCGGAGGCCCAGCCCAGAATTGCTGTTTTTGCCTATTTCAGCGTTTCGGATAAATAGAATATCAAACGGAGTCCAAACGGAATAAAATATTCGGGAACGTGATTTTCTCACCGAACGTGATCCAGGAGACTTGGACCCTACCGCAACGGATCAAAGAGGAGGTCATGAGGGTGGGGGCGCCCCCCCTAGGGCGTGCCCCCCTGCCTCGTGGGCCCCTCGGTGCTCCACCGACGTACTCCCTCCTCCTATATATACACATGTACCCCCAAACGATCAGAACAGGAGCCAAAAACCTAATTGCACCGCCGCAACTTTCTGTATCCATTAGATCCCATCTTGGGGCCTGTTCCGGAGCTCCGCCGGAAGAGGGCCATCATCACGGAGGGCTTCTACATCATCATATCCCCTCCGATGAAGTGTGAGTAGTTTACCTCAGACCTTCGGGTCCATAGTTAGTAGCTAGATGGCTTCTTCTCTCTCTTTGAATCTCAATACAAAGTTCTCCCCCTCTCTTGTGGAGATCTATTCGATGTAATCTTCTTTTTGCGGTGTGTTTGTTGAGACCGATGAATTGTGGGTTTATGATCAAGTCTATCTATGAATAATATTTGAGTCTTTTCTGAATTCTTTTATGTATGATTGGTTATCTTTGCAAGTCTCTTCGAATTATCCATTTGGTTTGGCCAACTAGATTGGTAGTTCTTGCCATGGGAGAAGTGCTTAGCTTTGGGTTCGATCTTGCAGTATCCTTACCCAGTGACAGAAGGGGCATCAAGGCATGTATTGTATCGTTGCCATCGAGGATAACAAGATGGGGTTTATTTCATATTGCATGAATTTATCTCTCTACATCATGTCATCTTGCTTAAGGCGTTACTCTGTTTTTAAGTTAATACTCTAGATGCATGCTGGATAGCGGTCGATGAGTGGAGTAATAGTAGTAGATGCAGAATCGTTTCGATCTACTTGTCACGGACGTGATGCCTATATACATGATCATGCCTAGATATTCTCATAACTATGTTCAATTCTGTCAATTGCTCAACAGTAATTTGTTCACCCACCATAGAATACTTATGCTCTTGAGAGAAGCCACTAGTGAAACCTATGGCCCTCGGGTCTATTCTCATCATATCAATCTCCATTACTTTAATATTGTTTTGCTTTGCCTTTACTTTTTACTTTGCATCTTTATACCAAAAATACCAAAAATATTATATCTATCAGATCTCACTCTCGTAAGTGACCGTGAAGGGCTTGACAACCGCTAATCGCGTTGGTTGCGAGTAGCTATCGCTTTGTGCAGGTACGAGGGACTTGAGTGTGGGCTCCTACTAGATTGATACCTTGGTTCTCAAAAACTAAGGGAAATACTTACGCTACTCTGCTGCATCATCCCTTCCTCTTCGGGGAAAACCAATGCAAGCTCAAGACGTAGCAATAAGGATTTCTGGCGCCGTTGCCGGGGAGTCTACGCAAAAAGTCAATATACCAAGTACCATCAATATCCCTATCTCTCGCATTACATTATTTGCCATTTGCCTCTCGTTTTCCTCTCCCCCCAATTCACCCTTGCCGTTTTATTCGCCCTCTCTCTCTATCCTCCCTCTCTGTTCGCCTCTTTGTTTGCTTGTCGTCATGGATAGTCTCATATCTTCTCCGTTGTCTCCCGTGAGTGAAGTTCTAAATTTTAAACAAAGGGAGGGAGGAAATCTAAAAAATGCTCGGTATAGAATTTGCAATGCTCAAAATAGATCTACCAGGAAACAATCTACCTTAGTTCTTCTTCGCAATTTTTATGTAGGAGTTAATCCTTGGTATAGAAATATCCTCGATACCATTACCGGAGGGAACTTCTTGGGTAGCCATACTTTTGATTCTTATAATGCTATGATAGATTTATTTGGCTCACCACCTCTTTTTGTTAATGGAACCATGTTAACCTTGGAACATGTTATGCAAAGACTTGAAATTATTGAAAATAAAGTTGCTACTATTGAATCAATTGAAAATCTAGATAAAAAGATCCACAATCAAATTACTCAATATGGATCTAAGGTAGGAATGACTTTGAAAAATCTTAAGGCAAAGGAACCCGTAGTTAATGAGAAGATAAACCTAGATTCTACTAGAATTGATAAACTTGAGGGTATCATTACAAATTTGGAAACCGCTTTTTCTTCCATAAAGAATACTCCTAGTTCTCCTACTAAAATTGCCAAGCTTATGTATGTTCCTAAAAATAAGGGTGAATCATCTAGTAAGGAAACTGTTGATCTTAAATCTATAAGTATTCATCCCAATCTTTTTGCTATCATTAAGGAACCATTTATTACAAATGAATTTTTCAATGTTGTGCCTAAAAGTTTGATAATTAATAAAAATAAATAAATTCCTAAAGATGGTAGATGCCTAATTGAAGAATTGCCTACCAAAGATGGCAATACCTAGATCTATCCTTGCTTGTTATGCGTTAAACGATAGCGCTTGTTGGGAGGCAACCCAATTTTATTTTTTTTCCTTACTTTTTGCTCCTGTTTAGTAATAAATAAATTATTTAGCCTGTGATTTGGTTGTGTTTTTTGTGTGTTTGTGCCAAGTAGAACCGTTGGGAAGACTTGGGGAAAGTCTTGTTGAACTTGCTGTAAAAAACAGAAACTTTAGCGCTCACGAGAACTGCTGTCATTTTTATTTGAAGAGTGATATTTAGTTAATTATTTTTGCAGATGATTAAAAGATAAATTCCGCACGTGCATGAATTTATTTTAGAATTTTTGGGGTTCAAGATCTTGCGCTAGCTACAGATTACTACAGACTGTTCTGTTTTTGACAGATTCTGTTTTTCGTGTGTTGTTTGCTTATTTTGATGAATCTATGGCTAGTAAAATAGTTTATAATCCATAGAGAAGTTGGAATACAGTAGGTTTAAAACCAATATAAATAAATAATGAGTTCATTACAGTACCTTGAAGTGGTCTTTTGTTTTCTTTCGCTAACGGAGCTCACGAGTTTTCTATTTTGAGTTTTGTGTTGTGAATTTTCAAGTTTTGGGTGAATTTTTTTTTGATGGATCTTGGAACAAGGAGTGGGAAGAGCCTAAGATTGGGGATGCCCATGGCACCCCCAAGATAATCCAAGGACACCAAAAAGTCAAAGCTTGGGGATGCCCCGGAAGGCATCCCCTCTTTTCGTCCACTTCCATCGGTAATTTACTTGGAGCTATATTTTTATTCACCAACATGATATGTGTTTTGCTTGGAGCGTCTTGTATTATTTGTGTATTTGTTTGTTAGTATGCCACAATCATCCTTGCTGTACACACCTTTTGAGAGAGCCATACATGAATTAAAATTTGATAGAATACTCTATGTGCTTCACTTATATCCTTTGAACTAGATAATTTTGCTCTATGTGCTTCACTTATATCTTCTGAGCGTAGTAGTTTTGCTCTATGTGCTTCACTTATATCTTTTGAGCGTTATAATTTTGCTCTATGTGCTTCACTTATATCCTTTGAGCTAGATAATTTTGCTCTGTGTGCTTCACTTCGATCTTTTAGAGCACGGTGGTGGATTCGTCTTAAAGAAACTATTGATCTCTCATGCTTCACTTAAATTAATGCCTCCATACGGCCCGCCCTGGATCTGGGGCGACAGCTGGACGCAGAAAGGAGGTGCTCCTGAGGCGGCGGCGTCCAGGAGCTCGGCTACTCGCTCCAACAACACGTCGCGACCGCCCTCCAGCAGCCGGCACCATAGCAGCTCTCGGGCCACCGTGAGCGCGGCCCTAGAGTTCGCCTGTTCCCATCGGGTGTGCGGCGCTGTGGCCGAGGCGTGGTTTGAGGCCCTTGCTGCGGCCCGCACCTGCCGTGGTGTGAGGGCAGGCGGCGTCTGGCCGCCTCGCCCGCCCCCCGCAGCGCCCTGTGGAGCGCGGGCTGCCTGAGGCGCAAGGTTGAGGTCGCCCTGAGCCGGCGACACGGCGTGGGCGGGCCACGCCACCCAGTGGTTGGTGTTGGTAGCCGGGTCGCTCGACATCTGAACGGTGAGGCGGCGGAACGCGACGCGGAGGAAGAAGGATTCCGGCGCACCCCTACCTAGCACGCCAAATGTCGGATTTCGGGTTCTGGTAGACCCTTAAGGTTCGAACTCTGGGGTGCGCACGGAGATCTTTCCCCTACCGATTCGCGCTTCTATGGCTCGCAAGAAATCTAGGCTGGAAAGAATAACACACAAAGGACACGAGGTTTATACTAGTTCGGGCCACCGATGTGGTGTAATACCCTACTCCAGTGTGTGGCGTGGTGGATTGCCTCGGGGGCTGATGATGAACAATACAAGGGGAAGAACGGCCTCGCGAGAGGTGTTCTTGAGCTGGTGAGGTGTGTTCTACTTGGCCCGGATCTCTCACTCTCTTTCTCTTCTCTCTTTCTTTCTCTTTCTTTTTTTCTCCCCCTTCTCTATGGTTGTTAGTCCTATTTATAGAGGCCCTGGTCCTCTTCCCAAAAAATGAGCGGGAAGGGCGCCAACAATTGGCCATCTTGAAGGGGAACATCTAGTACAAGTTATCCTGACCAAAGGTGGTCTTTGGCTGCCGAAAGCACTGGTGATGACGCCGTCTTGGGCTCCACGGTGACCTCCGTCCTGCCGCTCTGCTGGTCTTGGTCTCGTTGCACCGGAATGGTAACCTTTGCCCGATGCATTGGCCTGTGCTTGCTCCCTTTGCACCGAAGGGGAAACAAGGACACTGCACAGGCCGGTGCCTGCCTGGCGCCCGACTAATCTCGATCGTCATGGCTTGCGTCACGGGCTCCTCGCGAGGCACCCCTGCCTTGATCTCTCCGCCTCCTCGCGAGCTTGGCTGATGAGGCTGCTCCTGAGGTAGCCTCCTGTCGTTCGCCCCGCAAGGCTTGGCCCCTTGCGAGGGTCTTGAGCTTGAGCTGATGAAGCTGGGCCGCACTGGGCCCCCACTCGAGCCATGTCGCAGGCCGCAGGCAGGCAAGTCTGGGGACCCCCGTTTCCAGAACGCCGACAACACCTTCTATCATAGATCCGGAGACAAGATATTCGTTGCTAAGAGTGGATCCTTTCTAGAGAAGGAGTTTCTCTCGAAAGAAGTGAGTGAGAGGAAAGTAGAACTTGATGAGGTAATTTTACGTTCTCCCTTATTGGAAAGTAGTTCATCACAGAAATCAGTTCAAGTGATTACTACACCAATTAGTGAGGAAGCTAATGATGATGATCACGAAACTTCTGATCAAGTTACTACCGAACCTCGCAGGTCAACCAGAGTAAGATCCGCACCAGAGTGGTACGGTAATCCTGTTCTGGAGGTCAAGTTCCTTGACCATGACGAACGTATGAACTATGAGGAAGCGATGATGAGCCCGGATTCCGCGAAATGGCTTGGGCCATGAAATCTGAGATGGGATCCATGTATGAGAACAAAAGTATGGACTTTGGTTGACTTGCCCGATGATCGGCTAACAATAGAGAATAAATGGATCTTCAAGAAGAAGACTGATGCTGATGGTAATGTTACTATCTACAAAGCTCGACTTGTTGCAAAAAGTTTTCGACAAGTTCAAGGAGTTGACTACGATGAGACCTTCTCACCCGTAGCGATGCTTAGGTCTGTCCGAATCATGTTAGCATTTGCCGCATTTTATGATTATGAAAATTGGCAAATGGATGTCAAAACTGCATTCCTTAATGGATATCTTAAAGAAGAGTTGCATATGATGCAACCAGAAGATTTTGTCGATCCTAAAGGTGCTAACAAAGTGTGCAAGCTTTAGCGATCCATTTATGGACTGGTGCAAGCTTCTCAGAGTTGGAATATATGCTTTGATAGTGTGATCAAAGCATATGGTTTTATACAGACTTTTGGAGAAGCCTGTATTTACAAGAAAGTGAGTGGGAGCTTGATACGTCTCCGTCGTATCTATAATTTTTGATTGTTCCATGCCAATATTATACAACTTTCATATACTTTTGGCAACTTTTTATACTATTTTGGGGGACTAACATATTGATCCAGTGCCTGGTGCCAGTTCCTGTTTGTTGTGTTTTTTGTTTCACAGAAAATCCATATCAAACGAAGTCCAAATGGGATAAAAACTGACAGAGATTTTTTTTGGAATATATATGATTTTTGGGAAGAAGAATCAACGCGAGATGATGCCCGAGGGGACCATGAGGACAGAGAGACAGATCCAATCTCGGAGGGGCTCTCGCCCCACCGCCACCATGGAGGCCAAGGACCAGAGGGGTAAACCCTTCTCCCATCTAGGGAGAAGGTAAAGGAAGAAGAAGAATGGGGGCCCTCTCCCCCTCTCTTTCGGTGGCGCTGGAACGCAACCAGGGCCATCATCGTCACTGCAATCTACACCAACACCTCCGTCATCTTCACCAACATTATCGTCACCTTCCCCCATCTATCTACAGTGGTACACTCTCCTACAACCCGCTGTACCCTCTACTAGAACATGGTGCATTATGCTTCATATTATTATCCAATGATGTGTTGCCATCCTATGATGTCTGAGTAGATTTTCGTTGTCCTATCGGTAATTGGTGAATTGCTATGATTGGTTTGATTTACTTGTGGTTATGTTGCTGTGCTTTGGTGCCCATCATATCCGCATGCGTGTGGATCACACCATAGGGTTAGTTGTATGTTGATAGGACTATGTATTGGAGGAAAAGAGTGACAGAAGCTTCAACCTAGCATAGAAATTGATGCACATGGGATTGAAGGGGGACCAATATATCTTAATGCTATGGTTGGGTTTTACCTTAATGAACGTTAGTAGTTTCGGATGCTTGCTAACAGTTCGAATCATAAGTGCATAGAATTCCAAGTTAGGGATGCCATGCTAGAAGTGGCCTCTCCCACATAAAACTTGCTATCGGTCTAGTAACGTAGTCAATTGCTTAGGGACAATTTTGCAACTCCTACCACCACTTTTCCACACTCGCTATACTAACTTTATTACTTCTTTACCTAAAACAGCCCCTAGTTTTTATTTACGTGCTCTTTATATTCTGGCAAACCTATCCCGTTACACCTACAAAGTACTTCTAGTTTCATACTTGTTCTAGGTAAAGCGAACATTAAGCGTGCATAGAGTTGTATCGGTGGTCGATAGAACTTGAGGGGATATTTGTTCTACCTTTAGCTCCTTGTTGGGTTCGACACTCTTACTTATCGAAAGAGGCTACAATTGATCCCCTATACTTGTGGGTTATCAAGACCTTATTCTGGCGTCATTGCCGGGGAGTTACAGCGTGGGGTGAATATTCTCGTGTGTGCTTGTTTGCTTTATCACTAAGTAGTTTTTATTTTGTGCTCTTGTTTTCTATCTTTAGTTATGGGTAGGAAATGCAAAATACCAAAAAAATAGTGGTACCTACTGAACCAATGGTTGAAGAACCACTCAAAATCTATCACACTCCTGAAGCTTTTTACTAGGATCATCTTTGATCCCTATGTGCTCGTGCTGAAACCCCAACTAGCCTAGTTGAGGGCAAATCTTTAGATGAGCATGCTTGTTATGTGCGACACCGCTTATCTCAAAAAGGGAAACTTTTACTGGATCAAATTCATCGTTTGCAATGCTATGCTTGGAATTTATGTGAAATATATGATTTTACTTGTTGTTCTGAAGACCCTAAGAAACACCTACCCTACCAATGTGAGTTTAGTGATAATGGAATCGTATCTTTGTATGCTAAGGGTGTTTATAATTACTATGATGTTCGACAAATTGAAGAATTTGTTGCTTTTAAGGGTGCTTATGAAATTGCTTCTTTGATTGGAAAGTATGATGCTACTCTTTACAAATCTGAAAAATTTGCCATACTTAAATATTGTTATGATAATTATGCTTCTAATGCCTATGTTAAACCATATATTGAGCACTCCTCCGCTGTCCAAGAAGAGACTAATATTTTGCAGGAGTCTGTGGAAGAAGGAATTGATGAAACTGTTGGCTCATTGGATGAAAAAGATGATGAGGAGAGCGAAGAACAAAAGGAGGAAGAGCAGATTAGCTACCCATACCCACCTTCTAATGAGAGTAACTCTTCAACTCATACATTTTTTGATTTCCCTTTGTGCTTACCGGAGGATGATTGCTATGATGATTGTTATGATCCCGTTGATTCTTTTGAAATATCCATTTTTGATGATGCTTGCTATGCTTGTGGCCAAGATGCCAATATGAATTATGCTTATGGAGATGAACTTGCTATAGTTCCTTATATTAAAACTGAAATTGTTTCTATTGCACCCATGCATGATAGTCCTATTATCTTTTTGAATTCTCCCGACTACACTATATCGGAGAAGTTTGCCCTTATTAAGGATTATATTGATGGGGTTGCGTTTTACTAATACACATGATGATTTTGATATATATAATATGCATGTGCTTGCTGCTCCTAGTTGCAATTATTATGAGAGAGGAACTACATCTCCGCCTCTCCATGTTTCCAATATGATAAAATTGCAAGAAATTGTTTATACTATCCATTGGCCTTTACTATGTGTGCATGAATTGTTCTTTTATGACATGCCGATGCATACGAAGAGAGTTAGACTTCGTCATTACATGATATATGTTACTTTGTGCTCACTACTAAATCACAAAACATTCTTAATTAAAATTGGCTTTGATATACCTTGGGATCTGGGTGGATCCATTACTTGAGCACTATATGCCTAGCTTAATGGCTTTAAAGAAAGTGCTGCCAGGGAGACAACCCGAAAGTTTTAGAGAGTAATTTATTTCTTTTGTGTGCTTTTATAAAGTTTAAAAATAAAAATAATGTGCCAAGATTTGCCTTTAGGATGTTTACATTGCTTGTTGGTTTGTGCGGTGCAAAACAGAAACTTTGGCTGAAGTGCGCAATTTTACATTTTTTACTGGAACGTCAAACGGTTCTGAAACTTCTTGCAATGTCTTTTTATACAAATTTTTTATTTTTCCTAATTTGTTCAGAATTTTTGGAGTACCATAAGTATGGTGAATGTTCAGATTACTACAGACTGTCCTGTTTAAGACAGATTCTGTTTTTGATGCATAGTTTGCTTGTTTTGATGAAACTATCGATTTCTATAAGTGGATTAAGCCATGGAAAAGTTATATTACAGGAGCTACAGTGTAAAAACAAAATATGAATTGGTTTGCAACAGTACTTACAGTAGTGATTTGCTTTATTATACTAACGGATCATACCGAGCTTTCTGTTGAGTTTTGTGTGGATGAAATGTTCGAAGATCGAGGATGTCTCGATGTGAGGAGAAGGAGAAGAGGCAAGATCTCAAGCTTGGGGATTCCCAAGGCACCCCAAGTAAATATTTAAGGATACTCAAGCGTCTAAGCTTGGGGATGCCCCGGAAGACATCTTATCTTTCTTCAACAAGTACCGGTATGTTTTCGTATCCGTTTCGTTCATGTGATATGTGCAAATCTTGGAGCGTCTTTTGCATTTAGTTTTCACTTTTCTTTCATGCACCATGCTGGTATGAGATAGTCCATAGCTGATTTATAGAATGCTCATTGCACTTCACTTAAATCTTTTGAGTATGACTTTATAGAATGCTTCATGTCCTTCACTTATATCATTTGAAGTTTGGATTGCCTGTTCCTCTTCACATAGAAAACCGCCATTTGTAGAATGCTCTTTTGCTTCACTTATATTTGTTAGAGCATGGGCATATCTTTTGTAGAAAGAATTAAACTCTCTTGCTTCACTTATATCTATTTAGAGAGATGATAGGAATTGGTCATTTACATGGTTAGTCATAAAATCTTACATAAAACTTGTAGATCACTGAATATGATATGTTTGATTCCTTGCAATAGTTTTGCGATATAAGGATGGTGATATTAGAGTCATGCTAGTGTGTAGTTGTGGATTGTAGAAATACTTGTGTTTAAGTTTGTGATTCCCGTAGCATGCACGCATGGTGAACCGTTATGTAACAAAGTTGGAGCATGAGGTATTTATTGATTGTCTTCCTTATGAGTGGCGGTCGGGGACGAGCGATGGTCTTTTCCTACCAATCTATCCCCCTAGGAGCATGCACATAGTACTTTGTTTCGATGACTAATAGATTTTTGCAATAAGTATGTGAGTTCTTTATGACTAATGTTGAGTCCATGGATTATACGCACTCTCACCCTTCCATCATTGCTAGCCTCTTCGGTACCGTGTGTCGAGTATGTTATTTGTGCATGTATATTGACTAGGCCCACCTCTTTAGTTTGTTATATAGATTGAGATAGAGGACCCACCTTGTACTTATATATACCGTGCACATTGCACCGAATCAATACATCGTGCAATTCATACATCCAATATGGTATCAGTTTTTTAGGTTCTCAAACCCTAGCTTCCGCCGCCGCTGCCGCGCCTCCTCCCGCGTCGCCGCCGCCTTCCTTTCGCCGCCGCCCGCGCATGCCAGCGTCGGCCGCCGCCCGTCACGCGCGCGCTACCCTGCGTCGCGTCGCTTCGCTCCACGCGCCCACCCACGCGCGCTACCCCCGCTTCGTGCCTGCACCTACCCTGCCCGCGCGATCCCAACCCCGCACGCACCCGCGCCGCTAGCCGCCAACCGCCCACCAGCAGATTGCATCGCCAGCCCCGCCTTGCACCAGCACAGCTCGCTCCCGCAGCGCTCTCGCCAGCACAGCTAGCCGCCAACTACCCGTCCCCGAGCCACCTCGCCTAGTCAGCCGCCGCTGCACTGCATCTGTGTCCATCCTGCCGGATCGTCTGAAGTCGCTGCTACCGCCGAGCGCCATGTCGTCAGTCACCTCCTCCGTGTCCACCAACTCCAACCTGTTCACCGACGCCAACCCTCCCGACGTCAATGACATCCGCAAGCTCAACATCTTCGAGCGGGTGCCAATTCGTCTCTCCTAGGCAGACTCCTCCTACCACGCGTGGACGACGTATTTCTCCCTCGTGTTCCGGGAGTATCATCTCATGGACCACGTGGACGGCACTGTCGACTCCAGCCTCATCCCCGAGTTTCACGACTGGTCCACCATTGACACCACGATCATCCGCTGGTTTTTCCTCACCATCACGCTCGACCTCTTCCACACGGTCATGACGGACGGTTATGATGCATGCACCGTGCGGACCAAGCTGAACGGGCTCTTCACCGACAACAAGCTCCAGCGTCGCATTTTCTGCAGCAAGAGTTCTTTGGGTGTCATCAGGACAACACCTCCATCGACGACTATTGTCGCCACCTTAAGACTCTCACTGATGAGCTTCGCGATATCGGCACCAAGGTCGATGATGACCTCCTCCTCAGCATGCTCACCGCCGCGCTCAACGAGGACATCGGCAACGCCGTGGGGAACCTCAGCCTCATCCCCAATCCGTCCTTCGCCAAGTTCATTGCGTACCTCCGCTTGGAGGAGCGGCGGATGAAGCAGGTGAAGACGCGCGCCATCCACACCGCCCTCACCGCCGGCACCACCCGCGGCGGGCCTCCGGTGCCTCCCGTTGCCCCGGCACCCCCGCAGCGTCATCAGGCGCCCATCCCGGCGCCCCAGCAGCCAGGGCTCCTGCCACTGCTGTACGGCCCGCCCGCGCCCCCTGCTCCTCTTGCTGAAAAGTGTCGCGGGGGCCAGCGCGGTGGCCGCTGCGGCGGTCCGCAGCAGCAGCAGCAGCCGCAGCAGTTTCAGGCGCCGCAGCAGCTCCAGGTGCCGCCCCCATGGGCCTCCGGCTACAACCCCTGGACCGGTGTCGTCCATGCGTACACCATGCTGGTTCCACGGGCTCCTGCACTGACGCTTCCCGTGCCGCGCCCACCGGCGCACCAGGCGTACTACACGGCTCCGCAGCCGTACGGAGGATACCCACCGCCGCAGATGAGAAGCGCCTACGGTCTTCTTGTGGCCCTGCCGCCGCCTTGCCGGCCCTGCGGCCGAAACCTAGGGATCCGGCGCTTCTCGCCGCGCTGCACACCGCGCCTACGCCAAACAACTACACTGAAGGCGGTGATTGGTACATGGACACCAGGGCTACGGCTCACATGTTTGCTCCTCCTGGTAATCTTGCCTCCTTCACTCCTGTCACCACCGAGCGCCGCATCATTGTTGGCGATGGTTACACACTACCTATCACACATGTTGGACACACTTCTTTTCCTTCTACCTCTAT
This sequence comes from Triticum urartu, assembly GCF_056163025.1. Lineage (NCBI taxonomy): Eukaryota > Viridiplantae > Streptophyta > Magnoliopsida > Poales > Poaceae > Triticum > Triticum urartu. The sequence goes on from NC_141877.1 coordinate 113,919,306, forward strand.
GCCAATTACTTTGTCTAACATACTTGTGCCACCTCATCTTATTAGGAATCTTGTTTCCGTTTGTTGTTTAACTCCACCACCATAACTTCTTTTCAGTTTCAGTTTGACGAGCTTGGTTTTTGTGTCAAGGACGCTCAAACCAGGATGGTATTTCACCGATGTGACAACCTCGACGAGCTCTATCCGATGCATCCGCCGTCCACCTCCACCACCGCACCAGTTGCTCTCTCAGCCGGCGTCGATCTCTGGCACGCTCGTTTGGGTCATCCCAACCCCATCACACTTCGTCATATTCTTAGGAGTTTCAGTTTCAGTTGTAATAGGATAGAGGATCACACCTGTCATGATTGTCGTGTCGGAAAACATGTTCGCCTTCCGTTTAATAACTCCACCACCATAACTTCTTTTCCTTTTCAGTTAATTCATAGCGATGTGTGGACCTCTCTGGTTCCTAGTAATTCAGGCTATTTATATTATCTGGTTATTCTTGATGATTATTCTCACTATATGTGGACATTTCCTTTACGACGAAAGTCGGATGCACTCCCCACTTTGTCGGCTTTTTACTCCTATGTCAGCATGCAGTTTGGGTGTCCCATCCTTGCTCTTCAGACTGATAATGGAAAAGAGTTCAACAACCTTGCTTTCAGCACTTTTATGTCGCACCACGGCACAGTTTTTTGTCTCACATGCCCGTATACTTCACAGCAGAACGGTCGAGCCGAACGCGTCCTTCGCACTCTGAACGACTGCGTTTGCACGCTCCTGTTCCATCCTAATGTGCCGCCTCGTTTCTGGCCGGATGCACTCGCTACTGCTTCACTTCTCCTTAACCTTCAGCCTTGCCACCCACGGTGGAACTATGCACCTCACCATCTTCTCTACGGTGCGCCCCATCTTATGATGACTTGCGTATTGTCGGGTGCCTTTTCTATCCTAGCACCGTGGACTTCGCTCCTCACAAACTCACACCTCGTTCTGTCGCTTGCATCTTCATCGGCTACCCTTCCAACTCCAAGGGATATCGGTGCTACGATCCCGTCTCCCACCGTGTGTTTACTTCCCGACACGTTTACTTTGATGAGCATGTGTTTCCGTTTCAGCAGGTACCTCGAGCTGTTCCTCCTGCCACCGGTGATGCAGGCTCCTCAACGGCGCTCCCAGGGCGCTCGCGCGCCTCTCTTGGTCCGCCCCTGGCTTTGAGGCGTGCCCCCCGCATGCGGCGCCTCCTACAGCCGCGGCACTGGCCCCGCGGCTCCCATGCCCCCCCGGCTCCCACGGCCCCCGTGGCCTCCCCGGTGCCCGCGGCCCCCGTGGCCTCCCCGGTGCCCGCGGCCCCCTCGGCGTCCCCGGCCTCCTCGGCGCCACCGACCCCTGTGGCCGGTCCGGTCACCCGCGCCCTTACGGGCGTTTTTCACCCAAACTCGCGCTACGCTGCGGATGACTACGTCCAGGCGGCGCCCACCTCTGAGACGTCGCCATTGACATCCTCCGTCTGAGCCGCTCTTCGTGACCCGCTCTTTTGATGGCTGTGATGCAAGAGGAGTTTGACGCCCTATTGCGCAACCGGACGTGGCAGCTTTTTCCCCGTCCCCGGCACGCCAATGTGATTATCGGGAAGTGGGTCTTCAAACACAAGCTCCGTCCTGATGGTACTCTTGATCGCTATAAAGCGCGCTGGGTCGTTCAGGGCTTCAGACAGCATGCTGGCATCGACTTCACCGACACTTTCGCTCCGGTCATCAAGCCCGGCACGATTCGCATGGTTCTTCATCTTGCGGTCTCCCGTGCTTGGCCGGTGCAGCAGATGGACGTCTCCAATGCCTTCCTCCATGGTCACCTCGAGGAGCAGGTCTTCTGCCAGCAGCCCAGCGTGTTTGTTGACCCGGCGCTTCCCGACCACGTGTGCGTGCTCTCGCGGTTCTTGTACGGCCTAAAGCAGGCTCCGCGCGCGTGGTACCAGCGCATCGCGGCGTTTCTCCACCAGTTTGGGTTTCGCTCTACCCGTTCGGACGCCTCACTCTCCGTCTATCATTAGGGCTCCGACACGGCCTACTTGCTGCTCTATGTCGACGACATCATCCTGACGGCATGTACGACTGGTCTCCTCAGTTAGCTCACAGCTCGTCTTCGCGCTGATTTCGCCATCAAGGACTTGGGTCCTTTGCACTACTTCCTCGGTGTCGAGGTGGTGCACTGTCTGGATGGCTTCTTCCTTCATCAGTGGAAGTACGACCACGAGCTCCTAGAGCGCGCCGGCATGCTTAACTACAAGCCCGCCACTACGCCTGTTGATACAAAGGCCAAGCTTTCTGCTACGGATGGTTCTCCTGCTTCGGATGCTGCTTTCTATCGGTCTATCGTTGGTGCTCTTCATTACCTCACCCTAACTCGACCGGAGATCCAGTATGCCGTGCAACAGGTGTGTCTTCATATGCATGCTCCTCGAGACGTCCACTGGGCTGCCGTCAAGCGGATTCTCCGCTATGTCTGTGGCACTATGGATCTTGGCGTCATGCTTCACGCCTCCGCCAACACCGCCCTCACCGCCTACTCATATGTAGACTGGGCGGGCCGTCCTGACACTCGTCGGTCCACTTCGGTCTATTGTGTCTACCTTGGACCCTCACTTATGTCGTGGTCGTCCAAGCGGCAGCCTATGGTCTCTCGTTCCAGTGCTGAGGCTGAGTATCGTGCGGTGGCCAACACCGTCGCCGAGTGTTCGTGGCTTCGCCATCTACTTCAGGAGCTTTGCTGCCCTGTTGACCGTGACACGGTGGGCTACTGCGACAATGTCTCGGCAGTCTACCTCTCAGCTAACCCGGTACATCATCGCCGGACCAAGCATATTGAGTTGGATATTCACTTTGTTCAGGAACAGGTGGCTCTTGGCCATATTCATGTTTTACACGTCCCTACTTCCCAACAATTTGCAGATATCATGACCAAGGGCTTGCCTACGGCGTCTTTTGAGGAGTTCAGGTCCAGTCTTTGCATCAGTCGCGGTGCCGCCTCGACTACGGGGGGGGGGTGTTGAGTATGTTATTTGTGCATGTATATTGACTAGTCCCACCTCTTTAGTTTGTTGTATAGATTGAGGTAGAGGCCCCACCTTGTACTTATATATAGCGTGCACATTGCACCGAATCAATACATCGCGCAATTCATACGTCCAATATCGTGCATTGCCCTTTCTCACCTTGAGAGTTGGTGCAAACTTCGCCGGTGCATCCAAACCCCGTGATATGATACGCTCTATCACACATAAGCCTCCTTATATCTTTCTCAAAACAGCCACCATACCTACCTATCATGGCATTTCCAAAGACATTCCGAGATATATTGCCATGCAACTTCCATCATCTTCATATACATGACTTAAGCATTTATTGTCATATTGCTTTGCATGATCGTAAGATAGCTAGCATGATGTTTCCATGGCTTGTCCATTTTTTGATGTCATTGCTACGCTAGATCATCGCACATCCGGTACACCATCGAAGGCATTCATATAGAGTCATATTTTGTTCTAGTATCGAGTTGTAATATTGAGTTGTAAGTAAATAGAAGTGTGATGATCATCATTATAAGAACATTGTCCCATGTGAGGTTATCAAAATAAAAGTGGCCAAAGAAGCCCCCCCCCCCAAAAGAGAGAGGCCAAAGAAGCTGAAAAAGAGAAAAAAGGGAAAAACTGAGAGAAAAGAGAGAAGGGACAATGTTACTATCCTTTTACCACAGTTGTGCTTCAGAGTAGCACCATGTTCTTCATATAGAGAGTCTCTTGAGTTATCACTTTCATATAATATTGGGAATTTTCATTATAGAACTTGGCTTGTATATTCCAATGATGGGCTTCCTCAAGTGCCCTAGGTCTTCATGAGCAAGCAAGTTGGATGCACACCCACTTAGTTTCAGTTTGAGCTTACATACACTTATAGCTATAGTGCATCTATTGCATGGCAATCCCTACACTACAAAAAAAGACACATCCGTGACATTTTGGGTCGAACAAATTTTTTTCTGTCATACATATGACACTTCTATGACGATAATTGTGACAAAACCCGGTATCATCATAGATGTGGTGGGCTCCTACTTCTATGACAAAAAAATCATGACAGAAATTGGGCTTTTCGTCCTGGGCGGGCCGGAGACGCAGTTGCATGACATTCTTTGGGCCGTCCATGACGGAAAAAACCATGGTAGAAGCGAGGGGGAGGAAAATTTCAGGGAGTTCCCGGTTATGGTGGGAGGTCGGGGGCCAAGCGATGCGTGTTTCTCTCGTACACGTACGCGCGTGTGTGCAAGGCATTGGCTCTAACTGAACCCGAGCGAGGCGTTGGGCTCTAACTGAACCCGAGCGATTGCACTGCAGGCTACGCGTTACTGAATCCAAGTGATCGATCGATGGCTGTTAACTGAACCCGATCGAGCGATTCCTTCGCTACTGCTGCTAACTGAAGCCGATCCATGGGATGAACAGTGAGTGTTGTAGGGGGGTTTGGATGAACAGTGAGCGGTGGCGTTGCCTCTGGATGAACAGGACCCCATGGTGTGGTGGAGGGCTGGATAAATAGTAGACGGTGGAGGGGTGCCCGTGGAGGGGTGGATGAACAGGACCCCGTGGTGTGGAGGGCTGGATGAACAGTAGACGGTGGAGAGGTGGTTGAACAGGACCCCGTGGTGTGGAGGGCTGGATGAACAGTAGACGGTGGAGGGGTGGTTGAACAGGACCCCGTGGTGTGGAGGGCTGGATGAATAGTAGACGGTGGAGGGGTGGTTGAACAGTAGCCAGTGGAGTAGCGAGCGGTGGACGCTGGATGAACAGGAGCCCGTGGAGGCTGGAGGAGGTCGACGGTGGAGATGAACAGCATCTCGTGGAGTCCCGTTTTGCGGTACGCCACACCCCTCCCGATGAACAGGACCCCCGTTTCGACCATAGCGCTCCAACACGAGTCCGTTTTGCGGTACGCCACACCCCTCTCGATCAACAGGACCGTCATTTCGACCGTAGGAAGTCTGTTTCCTCCGTTTTGTGGTACGCCAGACCCCTCCCGATGAACAGGATCCCATTTCGAACATGGTCGGTCGAACACAAGGCCGTTTCCTCCGTTCTGTGGTACGCCCGGCCTCATTTCCATTGACTGTTCCGTCCAAGCCCTCCCGATGAACACGACGCATTCCGTTGCCTCCCCATGAACATGACGCATTCTGTTGCCTCCCCATTAACACGACGCATTCCGTTGCCTCCCCATGAACACGACGCATTCTGTTGCCTCCCCATTAACACGACGCATTCCGTTGCCTCCCCATGAACACGAGGACGCCGTTGTTTCTCCGTTCTGACCCAGCCATGTACACGAGCCATGGCCGTACATATGCGTGGGTAGGCGTTCGAGACCCCGCCCGTATGTACACATACGTGGCCGTATTTTATTTCTTGCACCCTGGCCACTGTACGTACATGTAAATGCTATGTGCGGGCCTCTACTACGACACGTGCGCGCCTCTACATCGGCCAGTATGTATGTACACGGTCGCGACCAGAATGACAACGCTACGTACGCTTCGACCAGGTGGGTCCCGACTGTCAGGCACTTCCTTGCCTGCGAAGATGTAGCTGGTCGGTCCCAGCAGTCAGGGGGTGAATCGTTTTTTTCGGACGCACTTCCTTGCGTGCGAAGATGTAGCTGGTGGGTCCCAGCAGTCAGGGGAAAACATTTTTTTTGCGAAATACAGTGGCCCGTCCGGTGGGTCCCAGCTATCAGGCGGAGGAATCATTATTTTCCGTGTAATAAGGAGGCACTTCCTTGCTGCGGCCGTGGACCCAGCTGTCAGCCTCTCCACGTACAGTGCATGTCCGATGGAAGTCGTTCCTTGACCACGTTGACCACGCCGTGCCGAGAGCACCAGGGCGGTGGACGACGGCGAGGCCTATGAAGAGGACGACACGGAGGCAGGGAAGACTCGGCAGTTGTTTCCCACGCGGAGGGGAGTACGACTGTATGAGGGTTTACTGGTTCGTCTACCGTCACCGAAGAATAACAGCAGGTGTGGGTGAGTAGAGGGATGGCTAGGCCAGCGATGGGAGTATGGTCGGGCGGTGAGGCCTGCGCGGCAGCACAGCCGGCCGTGAGGAGGCGGGAGCAGGCAGTCCCGCCGGCGCTTGTTTGAGCGGCTGGAGCAGGAAGAGCAGAGATTGAAGAAGCACGACGGCCATTGGATGGACATCCAACAATCAGTGCTTGTGCATTAACCTTTCTTTTAGGAAAGCCTCAAATCTGTGGAAAAGAGCACACAACCCATCTGCCATTATTTCTAATAATTTACGGCCCATTTGCTAATTCTTAAGGGTTTTTTTGGATCCCATATTCTTTTTGTTAGCATTACACCCCATATTGTGGCAATGGTTAAAAAATTATACGAAATTTTGCATATTTCGGTGCGGTCCAAACTGTTTTTAATCCTGAAATTTCGACTCACATTCAAACTGATTTTAAAAATAAATGTATATCAATATAAAATCCAACAAATTCTCCACGCATAAAAATTAATGTAATGTAAAATCTTGAAATGAAAAAAAGATATTTGAAACTAATTGCCGGTTTGATGTGTTTTAAAAATGTACAACCCATTTCTCATTACTGATGGGCCATTTTCTCGGCCAGCCGAATAAAAGCTCTCCTCGTCTTGAAAGATTTGCAGCCCAACAGGCCTGACAAAGCGACTTACTTGGCAAATCACAAAAAAACTGGGCTATGGCCGTGGACCCAGCTGTCAACCTCTCCACGTATAGTACTCTTCCGATGGAAGTCGTTCCTTGACCACATTGACCATGCCGCGCGGAGAGCACCACGGCGGTGGACGACGGCGAGGCCTAGGAAGGGGACGATGTGGCAGCGGAAGCCCGCGCGAAGAGGACTACGAGGGTTCACTGGTTCGGCTGCGGTATGAGGCTGTCGTCGCCGCAGGGCCTGGCCAGCGGTGGGAATAGTAGGGGGAGGTGAGGCCTCTGTTGCAGCACAGTCGGCCACGGGAGGCAGGAGCAAGCGGCACGACCGGCGCTGCTTTGGGCGGCTGGAGCAAGAAGACCAGAGGTTGAACAAGCACTACGGCCGTTGGATGGACATCGTACGGTCACTGGAGCTAGAATCGTTCATATTGACTAAGTTGACAAAGCCCTTCGTCCCCGTCAACTTAGTAGGCTCACAAGTCAGCCTCCCAGCAAGGTGGGTCCCAGCTAGCCGGGGGAGTATTCATTTTTTTGTGCGTAATAAGGAGGCACTTCCGGTGGGTCCGAGCTGACAGCGGGGGGAATGTTTTTTTTTGCGAAATACGGTGGCCTGTCCGGTGGGTCCCAGTAGTCAGGGGGAAACAATTTTTTTCGCAAAATACTGGTGGTCCGTCCGGTGGGTCCCCACTGTCAGGTAGAGGAATAATTATTTTCCGCGTAATAAGGAGGCTCTTCCTTGCGGCTGCCGTGGACCTAGCTGTCAGCCTCTCCACGTACAGTACTCTTCCGATGGAAGTCGACCGTTGACCACGCCGCGCCGATAGCACCAGGGCGGTGGACGACGGCGAGGACTAGGAAGGGGACGAATCAGAGCCGGGGAAGACACAGTAGTGGATCCCCACACGAAGAGGAGTACGAGGGTTCACTGGTTCGGCTGCGGTGTGAGGCTGTTGTCGCCGCGGAATAACATGGGGTGTGGGTGAGTAGAGGGATGGCCTGTCCAGCGGTGGGAGTAGTAGGGGACGGTGAGGCCTCTGCGGCATCACAGCCGGCCACGGGAGGCAGGAGCACGCGGCACGACCGGCGCTGGTTTGGGCGGCTGGAGCAAGAAGACCAGAGGTTGAAGAAGCACTACGGCCGTTGGATGAACATCGTACGGTAACAGGAGCTAGAATCATTCATATTGACTAAGTCGACAAAGCCCTCCGTCCCCGTCAACTTGGTAGGCCCACAAGTCAGCCTCCCACTATGCTGGGTTCCAGCTGGCAGGGGAATATTCATTTTTTTGTGCGTAATATGGAGGCACTTCCTTGCGTGCGAAGATAGCTGGTGGGTCCGACATGTCAGCGGGGGGCACTTTATTTCGTGAAATACAGAGACCCTTCCGGTGGGTCCCAGATGTCAGGTGGAGGAATCATTATTTTGCGCGTAATAAGGAGGCATTTCCTTGTGTGTGGCCGTGGACCCAGCTGTCAGCCTCTCCACGCACAGTCTACTTCCGATGGTGTCGTTCGTTGACCACATTGACCATGCCCTGCCGAGCACATGCATAGTGGTGGACAACGGCGAGGCCCCGGACAGCAACGAGCCGGAGATGGGAAGGTGCGGGAGTAGAGTCGCAGACAGAGAGGTGTACGAGGGTTAACTGGTTCTAGTGCGGTGTGGTTCGGCAGTCGATGGAGAAGAACAAGAGGTGTGGAGGGGTGGAGGGATGGCCTGGCCAACGGTGGAGTAGTGCTTCATAGCGAAGCGTGCTAAGCAGAGCTGCTAGCAACAGGAGGCGGGAGGTGGTCCCGACGGCGCTAGAGGAAGAAGACGAGAGATTGAAGATGGATGCCGATCGTTGGATGTACATCCAACGGCTAACATGTCAGAATAATTTGTTGACTAAATTGACAATGACTAGCATTGGCTTCGACCTATTGGCCCACATTTCAGCCTCCAAAAATGTGGCACGTATTCAACCCATTTTTTCAGAATTTACAGTCTTTTTTTGCGCGGTAGAATTTACAGTCAATTTGATCTCTTTTTTTGAATTACAGCCATTAGCTGGGTGATACGTCTCCAACGTATCTATAATTTTGATTGCTCCGTGCTATATTATCTACTATTTTGGGTAATACTGGGCTTTATTTTCCACTTTTATATTACTTTTGGGACTAACCTATTAACCGGAGGCCCAGCCCAGATTTGTTGTTTTATGCCTATTTCAGTGTTTTGAAGAAAAGGAATATCAGACGGAGTCGAAATGGAACGAAATCAACTGGAGAAGTTATTTTTGGAAGGAAACACACCTAATGGACTTGGACACCACGTCAAGCAAGGAACGAGGTGATCACGAGGGAGGGGGGCTCCCCCCTAGGGCGCGCCCCCTGTCTCGTGGGGCCCTCGTGGCTCCCCTGACGTACCTCCTGCACCCATATATACCTACGTGACTAAAACTTCCAGAACACAAGATAGATCGAGAGTTCCGCCGCCAGAAACCTCCGTAGCCACCAAAAACCAATCGGGACCCTGTTCCGGCACCCTGCCGGAGGGGGTAACCCTCTCCGGTGGCCATCTTCATCATCCCGGTGCTCTCCATGACGAGGAGGGAGTAGTTCTCCCTCGGTGCTGAGGGTATGTACCAGTAGCTATGTGTTTGATCTCTCTCTCTCTGTCTCTCTCTCGTGTTCTTGAGATGATATGATCTTGATGTATCACGAGCTTTGCTATTATATTTGGATCCTATGATGTTTTCTCCCCCCTCTACTCTCTTGTAATGAACTGAGTTTCCCCTTTGAAGTTATCTGATCGGATTGAGTCTTTAAAGATTTGAGAACACTTGATGTATGTCTTGCCGTGGATATCTGTGGTGACAATGGGATACCACGTGCCACTTGATGTATGTTAAGGTGACCAACTTGCGGGTTTCATGACATTGGGAACCTATGCATAGGGGTTGTCACACGTTTTCGTCGTGATTCTCCGGTATAAACTTTGGGGCACTCTTTGAGGTCCTTTGTGTTGGTTGAATAGATGAATTTGAGATTGTGTGATGCATATCGTATAATCATGGGATTTTTGTATTCGTGCCCCTAGTTGGGTCACGCTCGACTGATTTGCCCCTATTTTTTCAACAATTGCGGTTTTGCCCAGCTCACTTCACTCGCCTTGTGTTTTTGCCCTTCCGGGGCGGTTCCGACCAGTGAGCAGTCGCCACGTGGCGAACCGTGATTGGTCGGAACCGCCCCGGAAGGGCAAAAACACAAGGTGAGTGAAGTGAGCTGGGCAAAACCACAATTGTTGAAAAAATAGGGGCAAATCAGTCGAGCATGACCCAACTAGGGGCACGAATACAATTGTTCCTATAATCATACCCACGGATACTTGAGGTGACATTGGAGTATCTAGGTGACATTAGGGTTTTGGTTGATTTGTATCTTAAGGTGTTATTCTAGTACGTACTCTAGGGCTGTTTGTGACACTTATAGGAATAGCCCAACAGATTGATTGGAAAGAATAACTTTGAGGTGGTTTCGTACCCTACCATAATCTCTTCGTTCGTTCTCCGCTATTAGTGACTTTGGAGTGACTCTTTGCTGCATGTTGAGGGATAGTTTTATGATCCAATTGTGTTAGTATTGTTGAGGGAACTTACACTAGAGAAAGTATGAACCCTAGGCCTTGTTTCCTAGCATTGCAATACCGTTTACACTCAATTTTATCATTCATTACCTTGCTGTTTTTATATTTTAAGATTACAAAAACTATTATCTACCATCCATATACCACTTGTATCATCATCTCTTCGCCGAACTAGTGCACCTATATAATTTACCATTGTATTGGGTGTGTTGGGGACACAGGAGACTCTTTGTTATTTGGTTGCAGGGTTGCTTGAGAGAGACCATCTTCATCCTATGCCTCCTACGGATTGATAAACCTTAGGTCATCCACCTGAGGGAAATTTGCTACTGTCCTACAAACCTCTGCACTTGGAGGCCCAACAACGTCTACAAGAAGAAGGTTGTGTAGTAGACATCACTGGGTTGGGTGAACAAATAATGTAGCGTCCATGCGGCCTGTTTATTTTATTTCCTAAAAAATTATAGCCCATTTGCACTTTCTCGAAATACACGATTTTGCTGGGCTGATTCTAATTATAATGTTGGGTTGGGCCAGCAATGTTATAAAAAATAAAAAGGGGCTGAGCATTTTGCTATAAATATATTTAAATAACAAGTGATATTATTACATTCGTCCTTAAATCTTACCAAGCTTTTGTACACAATCACTAGGATTTTCGTGCGAAAACAATCCAGGATTTTATTTGTTAAGAAATTATTTTCATAAGTTAATAAGATGTGGGATATTGTTTTCTTACATATGTAAGTATCTGTTAAATATATGATGACAATAAAAATAATAAATAATAACATATAAAATAATTTTTTAGAAAAACAGGGAGCATCTCCCCGGTTCCATTGCTGAGAATGAAACCATAACATATTCTGATACAGCAGCTCAAAGAGCAGTTCGAAAGCAAAGGTAGAAAAGCTACAAACTAGGGGGGTGGATGAACAAGTTCTCTGAATAACACAAATCACCCGAGCGGTGCCAAAGGCAGAGCGGATAGAGCACTCAAATGACACAAGGAGGGTCCAGCGAAGCCTTCGTGGTCTTCAGCCGAGGGGCCGTGTCAGCCTGCGGCGACAAGTAAGCAAGCGGAGACACCGTACTGGAAGGCGTAGCATGGTGGATGTCCCTCTTTTTCGGCGCCAGGTGCCCATCATCTTCATCAGAGATCTTGAGACGAGCCCACGGGTCCAGCCCCAGAGCAGGTCAAGCCTTGTTCAGCCACAAGTGATCGCCAACGGTTTCTGGAGGGATCTTGTTAGGGTTTCCATGAAGCTCATCAACTTGTCCTTGTCCGATCCGGAGGAGTGAATCGCCCTGTTCCTCACCATGTTCCTGATCAACCTCAAGACCCGCGGAATGGAAATCCAGGAGGTGTTACTGAAAATCATAGCATTTCTATATTTCCAGAGGCACCAAAGGACAGCTGAGCTAGCAGTGTTTAAAACTGAGCACTTTTTGGTAGCAATCCAGAATCTGGCGACAGATTCGAAGGATGAGCCAATCTGACTAGAGAAATATTCCTCAATGTGGGGCCAGAGATGTTTAGCAACTATACATTCAAAAAATAGATGAGAACAAGACTCTTGTTCCAAGCAGTAAACACAATCAAGGGGTTTGATGATGTGTCTCTTCCTAAGGTTATCCCTAGTCATCAATTTGTTTTTGGAGAGAAGCCAGAGAAATACATGAATTTTAGGGGGAACTCTCAATTTCCAGACAACAGGGATAAACACGGGTTGAACCCCTCTAAAGTTGATAACATGATAGAGGGAGCTGGAGGAATACTTCCCCTTATTGTCTAGCTGCTAAATCAGGGCATCCCGCTCGGCAGTAAAGGTAATGCGTTTGGCAATTTCCTCCAACTGGAACCATTGTTCCATGAGACTATCACTAAAGTTCCTTCTAAAAGAGAGTTTTAGGCATTGACCGTCCCAAACTTCATCAAGCCTTGGATGAACTCCTTCTGCTTATTGAGCTGATTGGGCATGCCATCGAGGGATAACGACTCCAGCTCCGCCGACTCGGCATGTTCGCCTCCGTGGCTAGGGTGCTCCTAGGAGCCATCGCCTGCCCATGAGAGATCTTTCGAGGTCTCTGCGTGGCGGCAAGCCCTCTCTTTTTTTCCGCAACCTTAGTTGCCGCTCCCTTGTTACGAGTAGTTCTTGACCTAAAGCTCTGCTCATCGGCCATGGCAACGACGGACAAAGAACAAGCACTTATGAGGAGGAAAGGTAGAGTGATTTTCGGTTAGGTAGTTCCCCTTTTTATAACCTAAGTACTAGCACTAGTACTAATACCTGCATAGTGGGAACACGTTCAGGTCTGGTACGTACTACTAGTAGGTGTGAGCAGGCTTTCGAATGTGATGGGAACAAGGTAAAGATTAATTGATGGTTTTGGTTTCGAGGCCCGAAACGGCTCCCGATGAGTTTAGCGGAACATAAATTTCAAGTACTACACTGCTCAAATGCGTAAATATTATGTTACTCTCAAAAATTGGCACAAAATACGAAGGAGACCAATGGAAGTACTACTAGCAACCCATGATTTAACTACTCGCATGCGCGTAGTGGAGTAATAATGTCTTTCTTCTACCCTCACGTCCACTCAATTTGCATGCGCTGCATTAATTGACCATCGATGAAGGTGGATCTTGGTACAAAATTGCGTCCACCCGTGTACCTGCGTATGCGTGCGAGGAATGAGTGCGTGCACATCTTCGCTTCGTGCATGTACCGCCAGTATGGCTCAGGGAGGACGAGTACATTCTTCTGGAACCAGCAGCACGTCACTGTGATCAATCCATGCAAGGAGGTCGCGACAACGCCTACACATGTGCCACGTGGCTTCATGAACTATAAGAGAGACACTGTGTAGCGTGCCATTGGTATTCTAATTTATGTGTTTTGCACAGACTCGAAGTACTAGTAAGGTACACGTGCATTGCACGCATCAGATTTTGCAACCAAATTATGAATAAATACCACACTATAGCATGTAAGCTCTGAGTCATATATGCCTGATGTAGCCCTTCGTTTAATTCTTATAGTTCATCTCATTCAAAATCAATTAGTTTTTATAAAAAAGCTAAGAACGCGGGAATAGGAAAAACATGGGATTATAGTGGAATGTCGTTTGAATCCTACAGGATTGTACTTGTGTTTGATTGTGCATAGAAAAAACGCAGAATTCTTTCAAAGAGGTTTGAGTGGATGGGATGTTTCCTATGAAATCTAGTGCAAATGAATCATATGGAGAAATTCCTTTGGTTTACAATCCTACGAATCAAACAACCAAGATAGGAAAAATTCCTAATGATTAGAATCCTCCAAAATTCCTTTGAGAATCCTTTGAATCAAAGAAGCCCTTAATCTATTTTATGATTCATGGAATTGTGCATTGTAAAGCATAAAGTTAAAACAATGGCAATTCAACTATAAAAAAGTTTGGGCAGTTATGATACGGAAGATTCTAGAACAAAAGAGAACCACTTTTGTTTTGAGGTTTGTGCATTATGCTTAAGTTCAACCATGGAGTCTGCTAGATTGTACATGTGGCAAAATCCGGTGGGAGGCTAGAAGATGGTGCGAGGGGGCCGAGTGGAGGGAGACTATGAAGGAATGCACAGGTGCAAGATCGATATTTAGAGAGAGGGGGCGAACACATGCGCTGATGCGCGCAGTGGCGGAGCCATGAAAAATAAATGAGCTAGGGGGCCAAGCATTGCTAATCCTTTACGAGGAGGGTCAATTCATGAACTTAAACCATTTTTAGCAGCAATTGTCTAATGATCACATTCATATTAGCCTTGATATATAGTGATGTTAGGGGGGAGGGGGCAGGGCCCTTACTGCCCCCTGTCTTCGCCATTGTGCATGCGTCTGAGAGATGAAGCGGAAGGCATGGATGATGAGAGGGGGGCGTTGGATACATAATTAATGTGGGTGTATTAGCTATATATGTTAATCCTATATAGAGAGGCATAGATTGATCGATGTGCACGTGGGAAAGAGGGTGAGACCTCACTGGATATATCGATTGATCGGTTTGTGTGGAAAACTTTGAAAGACCTAGCTATATACACACATACATAGAGGAACATCGATCATTGCGCATGCACGCATGAGAGATAAAGAATGCCCGATATGATGGAGAGGGGGATGTGTGTTGGTGTGTGCCTTCATGGGAGACCGACCTGAAGAAAAAGATTGCATGCGTGCGTGGATAATGCCGACTGGTAGTGTGTGTGCATGCATGCACGAGAGAAAGTTAGTGGTAGAATTATAAAGAGAAGACTACTGTGTGGGTGTAAAAGAATAGCTGAATAGGTGAGGTCACAATCAATGTAAAGTTGAATTCAAATATTTGAATAAGAGATTCTGACGTTTGAAACCCATGCATGCATGAATATAACAGAGATCTGAACGGTGTGGTTTGGAAACAAGCATGTTGTAATGTATACACATTGAACAAGGTCAGACTGATTTGAATTTGAGATACCGATGACAGACATCATTTGGCCACGTCGCATCCATGCATGGACACACTATTCTAATTGGAGATGATGGGCGGCTTTTGCATCACATATCTATATCTATACCCCTATATATATATTATATTTTATATTTTTTTATATTGTGTGCGGGTAACTTTAACTTTGAAAGATGGTCATTGGATGAGGCGAATCCGATGGTCCAAAGATGGCAAATTTGAGCACTACTCGCCGTTGGATATCATCTAGATTCCACCAGATTTCGCCACATGTATAATCTAGAAGACTCCATGGTTGAACTTAAGCATAATGCACAAACATCAAAACACAATCACTTCTTATTTGTTCTAGAATCTTCCGTATCAGAATTGCCCAAATGTTTTTCTACATGATTTTCTATTATTTGTTTTTACTTTATGTCTTACGACGCACAATTCCATGAATCTTAAAATAGATTAGCTTTCTTATAAAAACTAGATGATTTTGAATTAAATGAACTATAAGAATTAAACGAACATCTACATCATGCATATATGACTCAAAGCTTGCATGCTATAATGTGGTATTTATTCATACACACACTTATTACATCGAGTGTCTCAAAAGAGAACTTATTACAATAAATATGGCTTAAGGCCATCTAGTGATGATAATAGCGGAAGGCTTGGAAGAGTACCAAATCTCATGCGTGCAATGCACGTGTACCTTACTCTAGTCTAAATGGTGTTTGTGTGTGTGTTGTGCGTGTTGAGGTGCAAATTGTCTTTTTTTGGGTACATGTTAAGCTTGTTCTTCCGAAATTTCAAGCCGCGCCTTGTTATGCCGAGAATGCAAGCTAGCATCTCTGTCTATCATGCTGCGAAACTCCCGCCTCTTCAACCCGCGCCTTGTTAGGCTGAAATATTTAAGAAATATCTTTGTCTCGTTGTGCTCCAACAACTCCCTCCATCTCAACCCGCGCCTTGCTATTCCGAAATTACAACGCGCGCGAAAACTCCCACCTCCTGTGAAATCCCGACACGCAAAATGCTCGTGGTACCCCTGAACCGAAAGAACCGCCTCAAATCGGTGGGGGTACTTTCATAACTTACCCCACATTTCGGACAAGCGCGTCTCTAAGCCATGGTTCCCCACTGCCATACCATCCGCCCACCCATTCGTACACCGAGGCCGCGAAAACCCACGATGAAACCCCACACCCTGCTCCGTCCGCCACCTAGCCAGAGCCTCTTCCCCGACGAATCCGTCCACAGCAACACCTCGACGTCCCTCATCCACCGTACCAGATGAGGATCCGTCGTCGATCTCATCGTCCCGCCGGTTCAGCCACCCCGTCCTCCACCTCCAAGGAGCTGCCCCGATGTTCCCCTCATCTATCGCGCCACCTCCATTCCCACACCGCCGTCTTCATCTGCACCACCGGAAGAGCATCATCATCACCGTTTCCTCAGATGAAGCTGCGGCCTAATCGGCGCCACCAAAGAGGTTGTACACTAATCGCCGCATTTTCTTCTTGATTCGATCTCACGGTGCTGCTGGCGCTCGGTCCCAAGCCGACACGGCGCGGCTCCATCCACGGCGGCATCGCCGGCCACTTCCTCCATGGCGTAGCTCCCTCGGCAGCGACGTCCACATCAGTAGGACCCGCTGCTGCTTTAGCTCTCGCTCGCGCTGCTGCTCTGCTCTTGCTCTCGGTCCCCTGCCTGGTCTGCTCTTGCTATTGCTCTTGCTCGTGCTGCTGCTCTCGCTCTTGCTCTTGCTTGCAATGCTGCTCCGATTTAGCTACACTTCACTCCGATGCCGCCGGGGTGAAGGAAGAACCAGCCACAGCGGGGAGGGGAGGCTCGCCAGAGAGGTACCCCACTATCAATCTTAGGGTTCAGGATGGGGGCGGTGGTCGCCGGCGGTGGCGGGGCGGTGGCGTGGGGATCGCCGAAGAAAAAGCTCGTCACGGGGGGCCTAGAGGAATGGCCGGGGCGGCGGCAGACCGGCGGTGGGGAGTGTTTTCGGGGCGGGCGGGGCAGCGCACCGCTCGCCGCGGGCGGCGGGGGGCTGCTGTTTGGCCGGCTCAAGGGGGTGGAGGTTGAAGATGAACCGCAAGCCCTTGATTTCGTATCCAACGGCTGCAAAATCGACTGACCAGAGATGAAAAAGGCAGTCGACCGACGTGTAGCCTCACCTTGCTAGTGCGTTCAGTTTCGACAACAAAATTCAGTTTCGGCAGCAAAATTCAGGTTCGACAGTTAAGTTCAATTTTGACAGTTAAGTTCAGTATCGACAGCTAAATTCAGTTTCGGCAGTTAAGTTCAGAGATGAGTGGCTGATGTATTTGACACCTAGCACTTTGTGGTTATGTATTTTACGTCATGTATTGGAGATGCTATTAGAATTCCACTCAGGTTAACGTTGTTCGTTGTCTCTCTTGTCCTGCTTCAGCCTCGGCATCATACAACTCACCGGAGCAGCTCCAACGACGAAACCCTCCATCACAGCGGAGCAGTACCTCGGGCTCCATCTCCAGACGCCTAAGATCTTCTTCCCCTCCTCCGACAGCCAAGTCATCCAGAGCATCCTCACCGGCCAACCCAATCACGCTGAGATCGACATGGCTTCGCCAAAGAGGTTGTACACTTCTTGCATCTCTTTTTTACTCTACATGTTATATATATTGTCCACTGAGCACTCGTAGTAACGGGAAATACGATTCTTTTATCCTACTATATGACAAGCAGTGAGGTACCAGGCAACTTAGCTATCCGTGATGGACTCTCTTGAACACCATCATTATTTATCTCTGCGCGTTTGAGCTGTGCATTTGTCGATGGGCCTGGGAGTTGAGCTAGTATGGCAGTTGCCTGGGTCCAACGTAATAGAAGTAGCACAAAAATATTTTTTAGTGTTGGATTTTCCTTTCTCAAGCCTGCCTACTAGAATCGCCAGTGCTTGAAAGGAAAAGTGAATGAAAAACGACGGAATTGGAAAGTTTCCTATGGTACTACTTTTCATGAATTTGGTGCAAAGGAATGGAGCAAAGGAAAATTGTAGGATTTGTTCCTTTAGTGTCTCCTTGAAAGAAAAACCGTAGGAATTCTAATTTCCACTTCTCCTCCTTTTCATATTCCTATTCATCAATCACAAGACTAAGAGATAGTAGCATAATAGCGTTATAACCGTACATTTTCTTGTGGTTTGACTTAATCTCACCATGCTTTTTTGCATCCTGTGATCTTCCAATTGTTGTGAATCAAACACCCAGATTGGCAGAAATCCTGTGTTTTTAAATTCTATGTTTTGCACGTGCATTCCTATCCTATTCCTGTCTATTTCCTATCCCTGCATTGTTAGAATCCTCAAATTCAAACAAGCCCTTACTCAATTACTTCTGTTACATATATGTGTCAAAGAAAACCTTGTGTGGTTTGTCCTGCTCCTGCGGCACTGTGTTCCACCCCAGCTCAGCTGCTCCAACAACGGAAGGGTTCACCACAACAGGGATCCGCTCTCCAGACTGTCTTTCGCCGCCTCAGATCTTCTTCCCCGCCGTCGGCAGCCACGGCAACTGCATTACCATCATCAACTGAGCAGATGACGTTGAGGACTACACGGGTCCGCAAGAGAGGTCGCACTCTTCCGTGTCTGCTTACGTTATGCGTCGCTTAATATGATGAGATGCTACATTATCGTCGTGTTCACCTATTAGACTCCGAGTCAGGTCCAAACTAATGTCGAAACTTGAGTTTTTAAATGGTTGTGGGGTACATATTGGGGCAGCAATCAGTACTATCTGTCTACTATCTGGTTAATCTTCGGTGTCTACTGTGAGTTTCATGTTGGGTGCAAACAAACATTAAAGGAGCCATTATCTGTATTTTTTAACTAAAGCTATTATCTGCCTTCTATCATTGGTTTTGGGTCTATCCACAGTTTTCTACCATCACTTTGGATATGTGCATGCGCTCCTTACATAATCTCACTATGTTTTATTCCTATGCATGCCAGTTATTGTACACAATGGAACTGATCATGTAGAGCAAAAGGGACGACCTTGCGTGGCAATAAAATTTCATGCAGACGTCGTTCCATGGTGGACGCAAAGGCAGCCCCCCTCCACCCATTTCGGATCGGAATCAAGAGGAAGATAACTGTTATGAGGGGGATTCAGAAGGAGAAGACCACTCCTATTTACCCCATGAGGTCTTCGCTCTAACTTGGCATGCTAATGTTGGTAATTTCATGCATATGGTGCCTTGCATTGCTTACTGTATACATTAAAGATGTCATCTGCTTAGTTTAGACATGCTTTGTGTCAATGCCATCTGTTTAGTTTCTTTATCGTATATGTGAATCATGCAATGCCATCTTGTCTAGCCAGGCATCATATATGTGAATTTTGCAATGCCACCCTAGTTAGCCAGTCATCTTATATGTGAATTATATCATGCCATCATTTTTTTATTACGTGTTAAATTTGTCAACAATTTTAGTACATTCAATTACTCTTCCTGTGCATCAGCCATTTGGCACGGTCATGGAAAAATCTGGAGTGGAAACAAGGTCTTCAGAGCAGACAATGCTATCTGACGAAGCGCATATCTTGCTGGTTATCGATAGCTCCTCAGATGAGGATTCAGAGACAGATGACCAGTCATATTCCCCCCCCCCCCGAGGTGCATGCCCTAACTTGGCAGGGTTATGTTGCTCATATCGTGCGTATGGTATCTTGCATTGCTATGTCATTTGCTTAGTTTAGACATGCTTTGTGTGAATGCCACAAGTTTAGTGTCTAATTACCATATATGTGAATTATGCAATGCCATCTTGTTGCAAGACATTATATATGTGAATTATGCAATGTTATCTTGTTGCAAGGCATTATGTATGTGAATTATGCAATGCCATGCTGTTTAGGCAAGCATCATATATGTGAATTATAGCATGCCGTCCTTTTTTGTATTTCTCATTGCTTTTGTCGACAATGTTTGTATATTCAACTGCTCTTCCTGTGCATCAGCCATTTGAATTGGTGATGGAGAAATATGGAGTGAAAACAAGGTCTTCAGAGTAGACAATGCTACCTGCTAAAGCAGATATCTTGCTGGTTACAGATAGCTCTTCAGAGGAGGATTCAGAGGCAGATGACTAGTCCTATTATCCCCCTGAAGTGTATGCTCAAACTTGGCAGGGTTATATTACTCATATAATGCATATGTTGTATTGCAATGCTTAGTTTTTACATCATATACACAATATTGAATGCCATCTCCTTAGTTGACACATCATATATGTGATTGCCCTCTGCTCACTTCCTTAGTATATAAATCATATATTTGAATTATGTCATGCTGTGATGTTTACATAGACAGCATGTATGTGACGCCCTCGATTTGACCGTACACTAATCATACACGCAAATGTGTACGATCGAGATTAAGGACTCACGGGAAGATATCACAACACAACTCTAGACACAAATGAAAATAATACAAGCTTGATATTACAAGCCAGGGGCCTCAAGGGCTCGAATACATAAGCTCGAATACACAAGAGTCAGCGGAAGCAACAATATCTGAGTACAGACATGAGTTAGACAAGTTTGCCTTAAGAAGGCTAGCACAAAAGCAACAATGATCAAAAAGGCAAGGCCTCCTGCCTGGGAGCCTCCTAACTACTCCTAGTCGTCGGCGGTCTTCACGTAGTAGTAGGCATCCTCCGGGTAGTAGTAGTCATCAGTGGCGTCGTCTGGCTCCTGGGATCCGTCATCTGGTCGCAACAATCGGCTATGGGGAAAAAGAAGTATCAAAGCAAACGTCAGTACTCATCCAAAGTACTCGCGAGACTTACATCAGATCTAAACTAAGTATGCATCTGTATCAAAGGAATGGGTTGTATCTGTGGACCAAACTGCAGAATGCCAGAAGGGAAGGGGAAAGCCTAGCGTATCGAAGACTAGCATCCTCTGGAAACCACCATCTTGCAGCAACAGGAGGGAGTAGAGTAGCATAAAGTAAAGTAGTAGAAGTGTTATCAACCTCGGCCAGAGATCCTTTCTCGACTCCCTACGAGAAAGCAATCCCAGAGCCATACTATCCAAGTGTCAACACATTCCAATTCTCATCACCATCCAGTTCTCATAACAAGTTTCCAGTTCTAGTTGTATCGATCGGGATACAACTCCAACTGTCCGTTACCGTAGGACAGGCTATCGATAGATGTTTTCTTCCCTGCGGGGGTGCACCAACTTACCCACCATGCTCAATTAACTCCAGCTGGACACACTTTCCTGGGTCATGCCCGGCCTCGGCCAAACAATACGCCGCAACCCGACCTAGGCTTAATAGAGAGGCCAGCACGCCAGACTAAACCTATGCCCCCAGGGGTCATGGGCCATCTCCCCGGGAACTCCTGCACGTTGCGAGGGCGGCCGGTGAGCAGACCTAGCTACCTCCCTAAAAAGGCAGGAGCTTACCAGTCCAACTCGGCGCGCGCCGATTAGTCGCTGACGTCTATTAAGCTTTGGCTGATGCATACGACATAGAACGCCCATACTATGCCCACGTGATGGTTAGTGCTATCAGGCCAGAGGCCCCTCGGATCAAATATCCAAATCGTAGTGGATTAGGAACGCGCGGTAACGAGCAGAGACTCACGATCGATGTGACCCCGTCGCCCTGTCTCGAGTACTTGCGGCAAGGGCTAAGAATGTCCGGCCACGCCTCGTAAGTATCTCACGGGCACCTTCCAGGTCAACCCGACTCCACATCACTCGCTATTAAGCTCGCGCGGGTACCCCTCAGGTTCGACCCATCTTTGGTAACATGGCTCAGTGTAAAGTCATAGTAACCATAGTAACTGTGTGTCTAACACCAAGGGGAAAACCAGAGGAATCACCCCCGGTGAATCCCACTCGATGTTATCATCAAGGTGAACGTAAGAGGATCCACCCTCGAGGTTTACACTTGAGGGGTTGCACGAGAGAGCGGTAACGGAAGTGGTTAAGGAGGAAATCACCCTCTATGACCTCGACCGTATAGCTGCACTGCAGAGATCTCATCAGGAGTGATGTAAGAGGTTCCACCCTCGGCACTCGATGGTAACTCTGCATAGTTGTACAACTAGGGGGGTGATGTGTGGTGTCGGGGCCTGGACGTCAATCACGTTGATCGAGTCATCGAACATAAAGCGAGGCAATTGGGACAAGGTGGGGGTCACTGATGGATCACTAACCAACCTATACTAAGCAGTTTAGGATAAGCAGGTAAGGTATGAAAGCAGGTAACAACAAAAGGCTATGCATCAGAGTAGGATCATACAGAAAGCAGTAGTAGTCCTAATGCAAGCATGAGAGGGAAAGAAATAGGCGATATCAGAATGCTCAATGGGGGTTTGCTTGCCTGGTTGCTCTGGCAAGGAGGGGGGTCGTCGTCGACGTAGTCGATTACAAGGGCAGCATCGGTCTCGGGGTCTACCGGAGAGAATAGGTGGAAGAAACAGTAAATATAAAGCAAACATAGCACCACAAAGCATAACATGGCAATAAGATGCACCGGGTGTGACCTAACGCGGTAGGAGGTGATACCGGTGAAGGGGGGGTAACATCCGGGAAAGTATCCCCGGTGTTTCGTGTTTTCGGACAGATGAACCGGAGGGGGAAAGTTGCGTGTTCGCTATGCTAGGGACGTGTGGCGGACGAACGGGTTGCGTATCTGGGTTCGTCTCGTCGTTCTAAGCAACTTTCATGTACAAAGTTTTTCCAACCGAGCTACGGTTTAGTTAATATGATTTTCTAAAGTTTTTATTAATTTCTGGAATTTAATTATTTATTTCAACATTACCTAGAATAGTAAAAGATGACGTCAGCATGACATCATGCTGACGTCAGCAGTCAACTGTGCAGTTGACTGGGTCAACTACATGTGGGACCCGCATGTCATACACTGTTTAGATTAATTAGGGTTTAGCTAATTAATACTGTTTAATTAAATTAACTAATTAATTAGAGTAATTTAAACAGGATTAATTAACTTAATCAATTTACTAATTAATTAATTAACTAATTAATAAATTTACTAATTACATTTTCATTTTCTTTTATTTTCGTTTTAGCGGGTGTGTGGCCCCTACGTCAATGGCCCAGGGGCATCGGGCCCCACCCGGCAGTGGCCCAGGAGGCCGACCGGGGCAGGTGCGTGGTAACGGGCGTGGGCGCCCGTCGGGGCTGACCCGAGCGCAGCGGGCAGAGCCCCGGGGCGCCGGATCGGGGTGCCGATGGGAGGGCAGCAAGGGCGCTGGCCGACGCATAGCAGCAGGGAGCGGCGGGATGCCGACGGGGGAGGGTGCGGTGGTGAGCGCGAGGCCATGGCGCGGGACAGTGGCTAGTGGCGGCACCGGCAGCAGAACAACGAGCAACAGGGGGCGGGACGCGCGAGCTTTAGCGCGGGCAGGCGCGGCGTTCGGGGCGCGACTCGGCGCGCGTATGGTGGGGTGTGAACGGCGCCGACGATAGAGGGGAAGGAGGAGAGCTCACGGCGATGCGTAGGGACAAGGGCAGCGGTGCTCGAGGAGGTTGACGGGGACGGCGTGACGGAAAGGAGGCAACGAGGTCGGGGTGGCGCGGGGTTCCGGCGACGTCCGTGGGGCTCCGGGCGGCGGTGAACAAGGACGAGGCGGCGGCGTACGGCGGGTCGGGCGCGGCGTCGGGGCAACCAGATTGGGAGAGGGGGGAGGCGAGGAGGAGGGTGGTGGGGCGGTGCGGGCGGTGTTCGGCGGGGCCGGAGCAGCTGGCCTGATCCAGACGGGATCGGGTGAGGGAGGGGAGTGGGCAACGAGGAGGAGTGGGGGTCGAGCAGAGGGAGTGGGGGTCGTGGGGGAGTTAGGGTTACGGGGAGGGAGTGATAAGGAGGCCCGGCTGGGCCTGGTAGGCCGGCCGATGCGGCTGCCAGCTGGGCCGTTCGGTCCAGCGTGTGGGGGGGTCTTTTCCCTTTTTTAGCATTTTCCCTTTTTTAAACGAAAAACCTTTTCTGTTTTCCTTATTAAAGGACATTTAAACACTTTTAAAAAAATGGTTCCACCACCAAAATTAGTTAGGGATTATTTGCCACATGACGACCATTTTAGATTGTATGTCTGAGCAATTTTGAATTTCCCTCATAATTTGAATTTGGAATTTGACTTTGATTTTTCATCAAGTGACAATTAGCTCAGTAAGCATGGTGACCTGGCACCATTGACAGGTGATTACTGTAGCATGAGACTGGGGGTGTTACAATGTATCTGAATTATGGCATGCCAACCCATTTTCTAAAGACATAATATAGTTATATCATCTCATCCTGTTTACATAGTCATCATATTTAAATTATGTCATTCTATCCGTGAATTATATCATGCCATCATGTTTCCATCGACGGCATGTTTGTGATTTATGGCATGCCAACCACTTTAATAGACACATCGTATAGTTATATCATGTCATCCTGTTTACATAGTCATCATATTTTGAAGTATGTCATTCTATCATGTTTAGTTAGCCATTATACATGTGAAATTGTGTCATGCTATCCTGTTTAATTAGCCATCATATATGTGAAATTATGTCCTGCTATTCTATTTTCTTAGACAACATAAATGTGAATTATTCCATGCCCTGTTTTCCTACTATCCATTGCACCTGTCTATCTTACAATGTCTGTACATTCAATTACTTTTCTTGTTTATCAGCCATTTCAATTGGAGGGAGTGATGGCAGTATCTGTGGGAGTAAAAACATGGTCTTCAGAAAAGATCGTGCTACCTGTCGATGCAGATAGAACCACGGTTGTACTTGCCCAAGAACTAGCCCCACCACACATAACCCACACTCATGCAGATTGTAACCCTACCCAGTTGGACAGAGAACCAGCTACACCCCTTCTAACCCCAACCCCAGCAGATAGACACCCAGTTCCTATTGACACAGCACCGTCTCCACCACAAAGCACCCAAACACGAGCAGTTAGTAAGGCAACTGCAGTGCCCAAATCACGAGGTCCACCACTCCGAACCCGAAGTCAACGCTTAAAGTAGAAGAAGAATTGTTGTCAGGTCAGGTTCCGTAGCTATGGTTCATACTACTTTGCTCTTGCATCACTATATTTACTGATACCAACTAATTTCAAATTTGAAGGATGCAATTGAAACTCCAATGGCGCAACAGGTATGTTTTAAACCTGTTTCTTCAACGTGTTTGGTTGTTTGCTGTTGTAACTTGCTCTATGTTGATTTCAGTTTCAATTGAATAAGAAGTTATGTTCTCATGCCATGCACATTACAAGTGTTGTTATTGCTATGTAGTTTCCCACACTTATATTCTATCTATGCTGCTTTGTCTTAAATAGATATGATCCGAACTGTATCTATCTTGATTTGGCAACATAAACTAGAATGATATAGACCATACAGTGACCATACTACATAGATATATGTTTGTTTCATGTTGTTATCATGTCCACCTTACTACTGAACTGGTTTACCAAAATGAGTTTCATATACTACATTGTAAACCTGACATGTGTTTGTTTGTTTCTCTTTTAGAACGCGGATAAAATATTGGAGAAGAGTAGCCTGTTATGCAATGGTAAAGGAAGTAATGCAGATAAGGTTAAAGATAGTGAGACATCCCTGTTGGTCTCCAAGAAAGCTGATAAAAACTATATTGAAGACACTGAGACAACCCCAAAGTCCTGTCTTGATGTAGTGTTCAAGTTACTGGCTACCACTGCTGGCACCAGCTCTTCGAACTCATTGCCTGAATCAGTTCGGCTTCTTGAGTGTCAACTTCCAGTTTAAAGACATCGATCAGATGTTATGCGACAGGAAGCCGAAGGACTGAGGAAGTCCCTGCAGAATTCAGATGCATACTTTCTGGTGCAACAGCAAGCGCTGGAGGACTTAACCGCCAAACAAGAGAAACTTAATAAGCTTGCTAAGCATCTTACCAGCATTATGGGTACCCATGATATTGTTTCTTGAGCTCTTCTGAAGTGGTTTCAGTTCTGGACTTGTTTTGCTGCGGCGTTTATATGCTGCTCTGTTCCCTATATTTGCACTGGTGGCAAACTTTGATGCCCAGTGGATGTAATATGTGTAATAGCCGTGATAGCCTAGTCTAAGTTGCTTGCTTATTTATTTCCTTGTTGTCTTGTTTATTTGTTTGCTTGTAGTTAGTGCAGTTCTTTTTCTGCGGTTTGCTGGTGGCTGCAATAACCTATTTTTTAAAACTAGGCCACAATAACCATAGTCTAATATTTACTGTAGTGACACTGGGCCTCCTACGGGCCATAAAAACAGTGTGCCTTCTATGGGCCGTATAAACAGTGGGCCTTCTACGAGCCGTAGAAACAGTGGGCCTTCTACGGGCCGCAGAAACAATGGGCCTTCTACGGGCCGTAGAAACAATGGGCCTTCTGTGGGCCGTATCATCAATGGGCCTTATACGGGCCGAATGATCGATTGGCCAAACATGGGCCAAACAGACCGCATTCTGGCCGTAAACGGGCTAGAGTTGGAATTATCCGTTCATGGGCCGACCATAACGGGCCATCGTTAATAGGTCGTATTTGATGACAAAACGGCCCAACGTATTAACGGACCACAAACGGGCCGACTGTAACCACGGGCTGAATTTGGCCCACAAGCAGAAAATGACAGTAACGGGCCGTAAGTAAACAAATGCTGGAAATGAGCCCAAGAATAAATGGGCTCTGAGAAGGCCGAAAGATAACATGGGCTGGAGACGGCCCAACGGAATAACGGGCCGTTAATGGGTATAAAGTGATACATTGTTCATTATGGGCCAGTTTCACCACGGGCCATTAATGGGTGTAAAGTGATACACTGTTCATTACGGGCCAGTTTCACCACGGGCCGTTAATAGGCCAAGAGTTACATAGGGCCTCATATGGGCCGAAATACGTCATGGGCCATACATGGGCCAGAAGTGAAAACGGGCTGGAATCATATTGGATGGCCGAGATGACGCTACTGGGCCTAATTCGGAGAGGGCGTAACGGGCCTTGGGTTAGTGGGCTGTAAATGGGCTATATGTGAACAGGCCGTTAACAGGCTTTCCATGGGCCGGCCCGCCACCTTTTGACCAAGTCAAACGGGTCGGCCTTTTCACAGGAATGGGCCTCTGTCGGGCCGTGCCACGTGTCAACGTATCATAGGCGCCTTCTGTCCAATGAGTGGATGACATCTGTCCTGACGATGAGCCGACACGTGTTTCCTCCAGCCAATGATGATTTTACACGTGGAAAATCCCCATTGGTCGGGGGCTGTTAACGGGTTATCGGATCCAAAACCCGACCTGATAGCCTAACCGCATTCTGTTACGGTGGATGCCACGTTTCGGTCACCCTTGACGAAAGCACTTCTGTGACGCGCGATTTATCGTCATGAAAGTGGACACTTCCGTGATGATAATTTTGGTAATGTCATGGAACACTTCTACGACAGCACAGGTATGACTATCTTGATTCTGTCATAAATTTGTCATGGATGTACATGCATGAAAAAAAAGCGACCTACTGTGACAAACACGTATCATCAGGGAAGTGTATTTTTTTGTAGTGCTACTCCTCGCATTGACATCAATTGATGGGCATCTCCATAGCGTGTTGATTAGCCGCGTTGATGTGGGACTTTCTCCCTTTTTGTCTTCTCCACACAACCTCCACCATCATATTCTATTCCACCTATAGTGCTATGTCCATGGCTCACACTTATGTATTGCGTGAAAGTTGAAAAGGTTTGAGAACATCAAAAGTATGAAACAATTTCTTGGCTTGTCATCGGGGTTGTGCATGATTTGAATGCTTTGTGTGCTGAAGATGGAGCATAGCCAGACCATATGATTTTGTAGGGATAACTTTCTTTGGCCATGTTATTTTGAAAAGACATGATTGCTTTATTACTATGCTTGAAGTACTCCTGTCTTAATGTCAAATGGTAGACTATTGCTTTGAATCACTCGTGTCTTAATATTCATGCCATGATTATATTACATGATCAAGATTATGCTAGGTAGCATTCCACATCAAACATTATCTTTTTTATCATTTACCTACTCGAGGACGAGCAGGAATTAAGCTTGGGGATGCTGATACGTCTCCGTCGTATCTATAATTTTTGATTGTTCCATGCCAATATTATACAACTTTAATATACTTTTGTCAACTTTTTATACTATTTTTGGGGACTAACATATTGATCCAGTGCCCGGTGCTAGTTCCTATTTGTTGCATGTTTTTTGTTTCGCAGAAAATCCATATCAGATGGAGTCCAAATAGGATAAAAACTAACAGAGATTTTTTTGGAATATATGTGATTTTCGGGAAGAAGAATCAATGCGAGACGATGCCCGAAGGGGCCACGAGGACAAAGAGATGGATCCAATCTCGGAGGGCCTCTCGCCCCTCCACCGCCATGGAGGCCATGGACAAGACGGGTAAACCCTCTCCAATCTAGGGAGAAGGTCAAGGAAGAAGAAGAAGAAGAAGAAGGGGGCCCTCTCCCCCTCTCTTCGGTGGCGTCAGAACGCCGCCGGGACCATCATCATCACCGCAATCTACACCAACACCTCTGTCATCTTCACCAACATCATCATCACCTTCCCCCGTCTATCTACAGCGGTCCACTCTCCCGCAACCCGTTGTACCCTCTACTTGAACATGGTGCTTTATGCTTCATATTATTATCCAATGATGTGTTGCCATCCTATGATGTCTGAGTAGATTTTCGTTGTCCTATTGGTAATCTGTGAATTGCTATGATTGGTTTAATTTGCTTGTGGTTATGTTGTTGTCCTTTGGTGCCCATCATATGAGCACGCGCGTGGATCACACCATGGGGTTAGTTGTATGTTGATAGGACTATGTATTGGAGGGTAAGAGTGAGAGAAGCTTCAACCTAGCATAGAAATTGATGCATACGGGATTGAAGGGGGGACAATATATCTTAATGCTATGGTTGGGTGATACGTCCATTTTGCATCATGCTTTTATATCGATATTCATTGCATTATGGGTTGTTATTACACATTATGTCACAATACTTATGCCTATTCTCTCCTATTTTACAAGGTTTACATGAAGAAGGAGAAGGCCGGCAGCTGGGATTCTGGGCTGGAAAAGGAGCAAATATTAGAGACCTATTCTGCACAGCTCCAAAAGTCCTGAAACTTCACGGAAGACATTTTCAGAATATATAAAAAATACTCAGCGGAAGAAATTCACCAGGGGGGCCACACCCTGTCCACGAGGGTGGGGGCGCGCCCTACCCCCCTGAGCGCGCCCCCTACCTCGTGGGCCCTCTGGTGGCCCTCCGGTGGCCATCTTCTGCAATATGAAGTCTTTCAAAGGGAAAAAATCATAAGCCATCTTCTCGGACGAAACTCCGCCGCCACGAGGCGGAACCTTGGCGGAACCAATCTAGGGCTCCGGCGGAGCTGTTCTGCCGGGAAAACTTCCCTCCGGGAGGGGGAAATCATAGCCATCATCATCACCAACGCTCCTCTCATCGGGAGAGGGCAATCTCCATCAACATCTTTATCAGCACCATCTGCTCTCAAAACCCTAGTTCATCTCTTGTATCCAATTCTTGTCTCCAAATCCGGGATTGGTGCTAGTAAGTTGCTAGTAGTGTTAATTACTCCTTGTAGTTGATGCTAGTTGGTTTAATTGGTGGAAGATCATATGTTCAGATCCTATATGCATATTAATACCGCTCTGGTATGAACATGTTTATGCTTTGTGAGTAGTTACTTTTGTTCCTGAGGACATGGGAGAAGTCTTGCTATTAGTAGTCATGTGAATTTGGTATTCGTTCTATATTTTGATGAGATGTATGTTGTCTCTCCTCTAGTGGTGTTATGTAAACGTAGACTACATGACACTTCACCATTATTCGGGCCTAGAGGAGGGCATTGGGAAGTAATAAGTACATGATGGGTTGCTAGAGTGACAGAAGCTTAAACCCTAGTTTATGCGTTGCATCGTAAGGGGCTGATTTGGATCCATATGTTTCATGCTATGCTTAGGTTTACCTTAATACTTTTGTTGTAGTTGCGGATGCTTGCAATAGAGGTTAATCATAAGTGGGATGCTTGTCCAAGTAAGGGCAGTACCCAAGCACCGGTCCACCCACATACCAAATTATCAAAGTACCGAACGCGAATCGTATGAGCATGATGAAAACTAGCTTGACGATATTCCCATGTGTCTTCGGGGGCGCTTTTCTCTCTATAAGAGTTTGTCCAGGCTTGTCCTTTGCTACAAAAAGGATTGGGCCACCTTGCTGCACTTTATTTATTTATGTTACTTGTTGCTCGTTACAAATTATCCTATCACAAAACTATCTATTACCACTTATTTCAGTACTTGCAGAGAATACCTTGCTGGAAACTGCTTATCATTTCCTTCTGCTCCTCGTTGGGTTCGACACTCTTACTTATCGAAAGGACTACGATAGATCACCTATACTTGTGGGTCATCAAGACTCTTTTCTGGCACCGTTGCCGGGGAGTGAAGCGCCTTTCGTAGGTGGAATTTGGTAAGGAAAAATTTATATAGTGTGCTGAAATTTAC
Organism: Triticum urartu; assembly: GCF_056163025.1. Classification (NCBI taxonomy): domain Eukaryota; kingdom Viridiplantae; phylum Streptophyta; class Magnoliopsida; order Poales; family Poaceae; genus Triticum; species Triticum urartu. Next base: position 113,949,775 of record NC_141877.1, read on the forward strand.
TGTCATTTGTTACTATGGAAAGTAATCCTCTGAGGTGCTTGTTCGGGGTATCTTCACCCCGACCAGTAGAGCAAAGAGTTGCTCCTCAACCTACTGAACCTACTGAAGATGAAAATGTCTGCTTTGAAATTCCTTCGGGTATGATAGAAAACTGCTAGCTAATCCCTTTTTAGGAGATGGAACAAAACATCCCAATGAGCATCTAATATATGTGGATGAAGTTTGAGGATTATTTAAGCTTGCAGGTGTACCCGGAGATGTTGTTAAGAAGAAGGTCTTCCCTTTATCTTTGAAGGGAGACGCGACATAGTATAGGCTATGTGATGATATGAGGTCTTGGAATTACAAACGATTGAAATTGGAATTTCATCAGAAGTTTTATCCTATGCATCTTGTTCATCATGATCGCAATTATATATATAATTTTTGGCCTCACGAAGGAGAAAGCATCTCTCAAGCTTGGGGAGGCTTAAATCAATGTTATATTCATGCCCCAATCATGAGCTCTCAAGAGAAATTATTATTCAAAATTTTTATGCTTGGCTTTCTGATAGCAATCGCACCATCCTTGATACTTCTTGTGCTGGCTCTTTTATGATGAAGACTATTGAATTCAAATGGGATTTATTGGAAATAATTAAACGCAACTCTGAAGATTGGGACCTCGACAAAGGTAAGGAGTCAGGTATGACACCTAGTTTTGATTGTGTTAAATCTTTTATGGATATCGATGTTTTCCGTAAATTTAGCACTAAATATGGACTTGACTCTGAGATAGTAGCTTCTTTCTGTGGATCTTTTGCTACTTATGTTGATCTCCCCAAGGAGAAGTGGTTTAAATATCATCCTCCCATAGAAGTAAAAGTAGTTGCACCTATTAAAGTTGAAGAAAAGATTGTCACTTATAATGATCCCATTGTTCTGACTTCTTATGTTGAGAAACCACCTTTTCCTGTTAGGATAAAGGATCATGCTAAAGCTTCAACTGCGGTTCGTGAAAGCAATATTAAAACTTATACACCTCATAAGCAAATTAAAGTTGAACCTGATATTGCTATTGTTAAAGATCTCTTGTCTGATAATATTGATGGGCATGTTATTTATTTCTATGATGAAACTGCTAGAATTGCTAAACCTTGTGCTAAAGTTAAACCTAGACCTGTGGTAGGCACGCCTGTTATTTCTGTTAAAATAGGAGATCATTGTTATCATGGCTTATGTGATATGGGTGCTAGTGCTAGCGCAATACCTCATTCCTTATACAAAGAAATTATGCATGAGATTGCACCTGCTGAACTAGAAGATATTGATGTCACGATTAAACTTGCCAATAGAGATGCTATTTCACCGATGGGAATTGTTAGAGATGTTGAAGTCTTGTGCGGGAAAACGAAATATCCTGCTGATTTTCTTGTTCTTGGTTCCCCACAAGATAGCTTTTGTCCCATTATATTTGGTAGACCCTTCTTAAACACTGTTAATGCTACCATAGATTGCAAAAGGGATGTTGTTACTGTCGGTTTCTAAATTTAGTAGACAACACCGTGAAGAAGAATTACCTAGTAAGGATGAAATTATTGGTCTTGCTTCTATTGCCGTACCTCCTAGTGATCCCTTAGAACATTATTTGGTAGACCATGAAAATGATATGTTTATGAATGAAAGAAGGGAAATAGATGAAGTATTCTTTAAACAGGAACCTTGATACGTCTCCAATGTATCTACAATTTTTGATTGCTCCATGCTATATTATCTACTGTTTTGGGCAATATTGGGCTTTATTATCCACTTTTATATTACTTTCGGGACTAACCTATTAACCAGAGGCCCATCCCAGATTTGATGTTTTATGCCTATTTCAGTGTTTTGAAGAAAAGGAATATCAGACAGAGTCAAAATGGAACGAAATCAACTGGAGAAGTTATTTTTGGAAGGAAACAAACATGATGGACTTGGACCCCACGTCAAGGAAGGAACGAGGTGCTCATGAGTGTGGGGGCCGCCCCCCCCCCCTAGGGCGCGCCCCCCTACCTCGTGGGGCCCCCGTGGTTCCCCTGATGTACCTCCTGCACCCATATATACCTACATGATTGTAGGATCGAAAGTATGTCTAGAGGGGGGTGATCAGACTACTTGACCAAATAAAAATCTAGCCTTTTCCCAATTTTAGTTCTTGGCAGATTTTAGCTATCTTAGCACAAGTCAAGCAATCTCCACACAATTCAAGAAAGCATGCAAAAGAGTATATGAGCAGCGGAAAGTAAAGCATGCAACTTGCAAGAATGTAAAGGGAAGGGTTTGGAGGATTCAAACGCAATTGGAGACACGGATGTTTTTGTCGTGGTTCCGATAGGTCATGCTATCGTACATCCACGTTGATGGCGACTTCAACCCATGGAGGGTAACGGTTGCGCGACTCCACGGAGGGCTCCACCCACGAAGGGTCCACGAAGAAGCAACCTTGTCTATTCCATGATGGCCGTCGCCCACGAAGGACTTGCCTCACTAGCGGTAGATCTTCACGAAGTAGGCGATCTCCTTGCCCTTACAAACTCCTTGGTTCAACTCCACAATCTTGTCGGAGGCTCCCAAGTGACACCTAGTCAATCTAGGAGACACCACTCTCCAAGAAGTAACAAATGGTGTGTTGATGATGAACTCCTTGCTCTTGTGCTTCAAATGATAGTCTCCCCAACACTCAACTCTCTCTCACAGGATTTGGATTTGGTGGAAAGAAGATTTGAGTGGAAAGCAACTTGGGGAAGGCTAGAGATCAAGATTCATATGGTAGGAATGGAATATCTTGACCTCAACACAAGTGTAGGTGGCTCTCTCTCAGAAAATGTGTTTTGGAAGTGTAGGTATGTTCTGATGGATCTCTCCACTAATGAAGAGTGGGTGGAGGGGTATATATAGCCTCCACACAGAATCTAACCATTACACACAATTTACCAAACTCGGTGGAACCGAATGGTTAAACTCGGTCGGACCGATTCAGCAAACCTAGTGACCGTTAGGATTTTCGGTGGGACTGAGATGCAACTCGGTAGGACCGATATGGTTAGGGTTAGGGCATAACGTAATCTCGGTGTGACCGATTACACAAACTCGGTGGGACCGATTTTGGTAATAAGCTAACCAGAGAGTTGGTCACGTAAACTCGGTGGGACCGATTCGCTCATCTCGGTGAGACCGAAATTTTACAAAAGGGAAACAAAGAGTTTACATTGCAATCTCGGTGGGACCGATCGCTCATCTCGGTAAGACCGAAACATTACGAAGGGAAACCGAGAGATTACAATCCCATCTCGGTGAGACCGAGATCCCTATCAGTGAAACCGAATTGCTAGGGTTTGTGGCAGTGGCTATGACATTTGAAACTCGGTGGCGCCGGATAGAAAGAATCGGTGGGGCTGAGTTTGACTTTTGGTTTAGGTCATATGTGGATGTGGGAAGGTAGTTGAGGGTTTTGGAGCATATCACTAAGCACTTTGAGCAAGCAAGCCATTAAGCAACACCTCATCCCTCCTTGATAGTATTGGCTTTTCCTATAGACTCAATGTGATCTTGGATCACTAAAATATAAAATGTAGAGTCTTGATCTTGAAGCTTGAGCCAAACTTTTTTGTCCTTAGAATTTTATGGGATCCACTTTCCTCGTCCATGCCATGCCATTCATTGAGCTTTTCCTGAAATATTAATCTTGGAATAATGTTAGCTCAATGAGCTATATGTTGTTAGGAATTACCAAAACCACCCGGAGATAGTTGCACTTTCAATCTCCCCCTTTTTGGTAATTGATGACAACATATAGATCAAAGCTTCGACAAATGATAATATGAGTGAAAGATATTGTCGCTTTGAGAAGTATGTGAAAAGCAAGAGCTCCCCCTAAATTTGTGCATATCTTAAGATTTGCTTTGGACTGCAAATGCACAATGAGTTAGGATCATGGGTTACTCTTCCATGTCACATACATCTTGGTGGAGCGCTCAAAATGATAAGAATTAAATACATGCACTCATCACCAAGCAAAGTGAATGATCATATAAGGATGAGTGAGATAATATCATCTAACAAGCATAAGTGTAGCTTATGATCAACCACATGATCATCAATGTCTCACAGATAATGGCATAGTATCTCAAGCAATCAAAAGACAAACAAAGTTCAACCAAGAAGACAAGAGAGAACAAAAGCAAACTCTCTCTCTCTCGAAGCCTATGATGTATACATTTTTCTCCCCCTTTGGCAACAAGTTACCAAAAAGTTCATAGAAAATGCATAGCACTAGAACGTCTCTCAGGCTTGGTCTTCAGGTGGTGGTGTCCGGAGAACTCCAAGGACGAAGGCTTCAGTTGAAGTAGATGGAGCTGCTGGGGTAGGTGCTGGAGCCGGCGGCACTGAAGCTTTAGCTGGTGCAGATGAAGTGGCTCTGGTGTCTGGAACAGGCACTACAGCATATCTCTAAGCTCGAGGCACTCTGGCAAATGCATCAGTGGTTGTCTTGCCCTTCCTCTCTTGCATGTCATCCTGTAGCTACTCCACAACAGACTGAATCTCAGTTACTTTGACATCTAAATCATAGAATTTTTGTTCCACGATTCTTTCCAGGCTCTCCTGGTTTTGAGTTAGGGTGGCCAACCCCTTCTCAATCCTCAGAGATGATGCTATCAAGTAACCAAGCTGGTCCTGCTTGCTTTTCAAAAAGTACTCAGATGCCTCCTCTTGAGTTGGCATCTTGGCAGCCTTCTCCATCTTTGCCTTCTCCTTCTTTGCTTGTGCTTGCACCGAGGAGGGTTCATCTTCATTCACCACAACTTGGTTGTCCTCGAAGTCTGGGTAGATAGGCAAGTGTTCCTTGTCCAACAAATATGTGTCTGTGCCCATCTTTGAGTTTATCAACTCCTGGATTTGTGGGGCATATCCACAACTTCTTTTCTGGTTAGTTGTTGTCCTCTTGATAGTCTCAACTATAAGGCTCATGACCTTGAACTTCTGTGGCACATCAAATATATGTAGAAAGTTAATTGCATGGCCTCTGATCATGTTGTGGTCACCTGACTTGGGCAAAAGAGTGTGGCTTAGGATCCAGTTGATCGTTGGCAGTCCTGGCAGAAGAAAATGGACTGACCCAAACTTTAAAGTCTCAAGGGCATCTTCAGGAATCTCCTTGTACATCTGTGACATAGAATTGTGATCCATCTTTTTCTTGGCATAAACATCCAAGTCATCTTCACTTTCCTTTGGGGCATTGATCAGATTGGCCCATTCCTCAATAGTTGATTGGTACTTTGCACCTTCAAACATCCATACTATCTTGCCATCTGGATGAAAGTGTGATGTGGAGTAGAATTGCATTATGAGCCCCTCATTCCACTTTGTGAGCTTCTGCCCAACAAAGTCTGCAACTCCACAAGCACAGAAGCTGTCAAACACACCAGGATAGTGTTCCTCATTTTCCTTCATGTAGGTCCAGTTGACCCACCTCATATCACTATAGGGTTCTTGTCCAACAAAATTGTCTCATAGAAATCCTGCCGTTCCTTTGTGTGGAACTTGTTATCAACAGCAGTCCTTCTCCTTGTAGCATATGGATCTGTCTCTCTCCATTTCCTCAGTCCTGAGTCTCTCCTGATCTTCATGTTCTCAGCCACAGGATGAGCATCATTGTGGTCTGGAATTTTTGGCTTCAATTTTGTCAGAACATGCTCTTCATCTTCTTCTTCAGCAACAGTCTCAGGCACTAGGGCCTTGTTCTTCTTAGCAGCTGGTATGTTTCTGGTATTTCTCTTTGGTGCAGTCTTGGGCTTGGAGGCAGCTTTGGGTGCTTCTTTGGGCTTTGATGATGCAGCCCCTGTCCTGATAGCATCACCCATAAGCTTCTGTGCCTTGGGTGCTGGTGCAGCAACCTCTTCTTCCTCTTCTTCTTCCATCATGGAAGCCTTTCCAATCACTCTGGCCATGGTCTTCTTGACCCTTTCCTTCCTTTTCTTTCCTTCTACAGCAGGCTCTTTGGGTTGAGATTCCAAAGATGCTTGAGAGGATGCTCTGGCCTTAGACATTGGTTGTCTTCCTGCTGGCCTTTTGATCTTCATCCCTGGCTTAACTGCAGCTGAGCTGTACTCCTTCTTAACTACTTTCTTCTTTGATGTGGCCTCATCCTCAGTGGCCACATAGTCTTCATCCTCAGACTCTAAAGTTTTATTCTTGCTTGCTCTAGTGGCAGCCTTTGCCAAATTGCTTGGGGTGCTCCTGCTACCATCATCTGAACTGCTAGAGGGACTAGTACCCTCACTCAGGTGAACCTGCTCCTCTGACCTGTTCTGGCTGTCACTCTGGTCAGACATGTTGCAAACACTGACAGCAGACCCTGTGAATAGATACAGATGAGATAGAGTGGATGAGCATCACAAAATGCAGAGGTTTTTGCAAAAGAATGAGTCAAAAACTTAGTTTTAGTTTTCCACACAAAGCATTTCGGATCAACCGATTTGCAAACTCGGTGATACCGAAGCAGCTGTTAGAACCTAAACTAGTGAACTCGGTCAGACCGAGTCACAGTTCGGTGGCACCGAGACTGCTAGGGTTTCACAAAGTCCTGAACTTGGTCACACCGATTTGCAATTCTCGGTCAGACTGAGAACCACATGTGCAATGGCCTTGGCCGAATCGGTGGAACCGAGTTCTGCAACTCGGTGGGTCCGAGATGGTTTCGGCGGAAACCTAACCCTAAATTTTCGATTCAACTCTAATTTACGGAGTGTTTTGACTGGATATAAGCATTTTCAATCGTGGTAAGAATCATAATGAACACAATGTGCTAGGAATCGGACGGGGATAGCACTGTGATTGAGTCCATACCCTAGTTCGGCGATGAACTCGCTACGGCGGCAACGGCGGGGAAGAATTCCGTTGACGGCGGCGGAGACCAGTGACAGGAGGCGACTGGCGACGAGGAGGACGATCCGGAGACCCAGGAGGCAGAGCGAGCTATGCGCGGGCGAAGGGGTTTCAGAGAAATTTCCAAAATTTTGCCCGTGAGTATATATAGCCCGACCCTGTCGGTGTGACCGAGTGGAACAACTTGGTGGCATCGAGATGCATAAATGTTGACAATTACAGCAACTCGGTGTGACTGAAAAGTTCAAATCGGTTGCACCGAGATTGAAAACCTAGATCGACTTAGTGATCTCGGTATGATCGAAATGGATGAATCGGTCAGACCGAAACACACAAAGAAGTTTTGGAAGTTTAAGTCTATGACGAATCGGGGACTCCGAGTGCTCCTCACACAGAGTGGTTCGAATCTGACTTGATCAAATTTTGTGATGTAGCATGAATAGAGTTTGAGACGAGAAAAGCATAGATAGCTAGAGAGGGTTCTTAGGCATTCTTGTCCATCCACTTGGCAAAAGAAAAGAAAACCAATCAATCAAAACAACAAGTGGATGTCCTCGAATGAGTAAAATATGCAATCAACATGCTCACACAATAAAATGGCAATTGAAATATGTGGCAAAGCATGCACAACCAATTCTAGCATCTATCAAACAATTTGCGATGACTAGGTCATCTATATATGAGTATATTGACTTAGGAGTCAAATGAGAACATTTGATCATAGGTCATACTCATCGTTTAAGCACAAGTGGGGTTACCACTTTTACATAAAGCATTGTTGTGTTCACACCATTAGAGTTGCTTTAGCTCAATTCTTAGAGTAAAGCTCCCCCTAGATGTGAGATCCCCCCTAAGAGGGATGAACTAACCTTGGGTTTTGTCGATGATGACTTCATGTAGATGTTGAAGATGTGGATGCTCAATGTTGATGTAGATCATTTGGAGCTATCCATTGGAGTGAGTTGCACTTTCAATACCTACACGGGTTAGTCCCACAAGGAACAAACAAGGATATCCATAGACATAGAGTGATGCACACACAAGATTATGTCTATGAAAGCTTTTAGGTTACCTTGTCCCTTGTCTTACCAACAAGAGGGTTTGTGATTCCTTGAACTAGTGCAAGATGTGGAAGTTGATTGCACTTGTTCTTGCCAAGATGATAAGAGTGAAGTATGTTGGCGGAGTCACCCTCAAGAACTCTCTAGTTCTTCTTCTTCGAGATCCACATCATCTTGATGGGAATCCTCGGTGTTGTAGTTGTACCTGATGAAGTGGAACTTGAAGTAGTCTTGGGAACCCATTTGACCAAGGCCTTAGGAGCTTCTTCAAATGCATCAATTTCCTCTTGAAGCTTGTCCTTGCCTTTTTGCTTGTGGTCTTGTGGTGGAAGATCATCTTGAGCTTGTGTCCCTTTGAGAGAAGTAGGATCATACTTCTCTTGTTGAGGAACAAACTTCGTCTTGGGGTATTGATCTTCTTCCCACTCAACTCCATTGGCATTGAACTTTCGTTCAAAACCAACACCTTGATTCTTCCGGTGCCTTCCTTGCTAGCGTACGATTTCCTCGAATTGCTTACTTCCGGCAAGGCTCTTGTAAACACCTTTCTCTATAATTCCCTTCAATAAGCTATTTTCTTGCTCAAGTGTATCTTGGCTAAGAGAATCATTAGTGGAATCAAGAGAACTACTAGAAGCAACAATATTGGATTTAGCATGATTATTGTTACTACTAGAGGAAGAATCTTTCTTGTTCTTGTTACTAGAATTGACTTGAGGCATGTAAGTGGATAAGAGTAAACGCTTGGCAATGCAAGAAGAACTTTTCTTGCGAAGATCATCATTGATTGCTTTTAAGAACTCATGCTCTTGCTCAAGATTGAGCTTTTCAAAGCGCAATTTCTCATGAGTCCTTAAAAGTTCTTGATGATCTCCTAAGATAGTTTCATGAGCTAACTTAAGAGTGTTTAGTTCTTTAGTTAGAGACTCAATCTTCTCCTTATCATTGTCATTCGTTTTATCTTGATTAGCATGATTAATTGACGTTTCATCATAGTATTCATCACTAGAGTTGTCAACAAGTAAATCATCATCACCTAACAAGTCATCTTCATCACTATTGAAATCAACATACTCGGGGTGTGATACCTTTGGGCCTTTAGCCATGAAGCATGTTCCAACTCCTTCATTTGGTGAGTCAAATATGTCGTAGGAGTTGGTTGTCACAAGTGCTAGACCGGCAACACCTTCATCTTGAGTATATTCGGAGTCGGAGTGATAGCTTCTCTCGGAGTGGTTGTCAGAATCGGAGCCGGATACCCATTCACCAACATGAGCTTGATGTCTTTATTTTGTGTAGCTCCTTGATGACTTGTCCTTTCTTTCCGAATCCTTGCTTCTCCGTGAGGGTCTTCGTTCATAATGATCATCTCTACTCCTTCTTTCTCTAGATAGTGATTCTTCTCTTCTACTTCTTCTCTTGGGAGAATCTTCTCTTCTCTTGTAGGGGGGCGTACACTCATTGGAATAGTGTCCGGGCCTTCCATAATTGTAGCAGTTTCGCTCTCGACTAGAAGATCTTTTGTCATTGTAGGACCTTGATTTGGAGCTTCTCTCTTTGGTTCTACTCTTGTAGAACTTGTTGAAGTTCTTCACCATTAAGCTCAATTCTTCATTGAAGGTTTGTTTCTCACTCGATGATGTGGGGGCTTCACATGAGGCTTTGTAAGCACCACTTGATTTGTTGTGAAGTTCCTCTTTATCCTTGAGTGACATCTCATTAGCAAAAATTCTTCCAATGACTTCCGTTGGCTTGAGATCTTTGTAATTGGGCATCATTTGGATCAATGTGCACACGGTATCATATTTTCCATCCAAGGCTCTTAGGATCTTCTTGATGATGAATCTATCGGTCATCTCTTCACTCCCTAAGCCGGCAATCTCATTTGTGATAAGAGCAAGCCTAGAGTACATTTCAGCGACACCTTCACCATCCTTCATTTTGAACTTGTCAAGTTAACCTTGAAGCACATCCAACTTGGATTCCTTGACGGAGTCGGTACCTTCATGCATGTCAATCAAAGTATCCCAAATTTCCTTTGCATTCTCAAGATGGCTGATTTTGTTGAATTCTTCGGGGCACAATCCGTTGAAGAGGATATCACAAGCTTGAGCGTTGTATTGTAGCATATTCAACTCATCTGCGGTAGCTTCACGATTCGGTTCTCTCCCATCAAAGAATTCACCTTGGAAGCCAACACACACAATAGCCCAAACGGCGGGGTTATGTCGAAGAATATGCATTTTCATCTTATGCTTCCAATTACCAAAATTAGTACCATCAAAGTAAGGACCTCTACGGTGATAATTTCCCTCGCTAGACGCCATACTCTCCTAGGTTGTGAAACCAAGGCTATGAGCACCAAAAGCTATGGAAATCAAAGCAAATGGAGACCAAAGCTCTGATACCACTTGTAGGATCGAAAGTATGTCTAGAGGGGGGTGATTAGACTACCTGACCAAATAAAAATCTAGCCTTTTCCCAATTTTAGTTCTTGGCAGATTTTAGCTATCTTAGCACAAGTCAAGCAATCTCCACACAATTCAAGCAAGCATGCAAAAGAGTATATGAGCAGCGGAAAGTAAAGCATGCAACTTGCAAGAATGTAAAGGGAAGGGTTTGGAGGATTCAAACGCAATTGGAGACACGGATGTTTTTGTCGTGGTTCCGATAGGTGATGCTATCGTACATCCACGTTGATGGAGACTTCAACCCATGGAGGTTAACGGTTGCGCGAGTCCAGGGAGGGCTCCACCCACGAAGGGTCCATGAAGAAGAAACCTTGTCTATTCCATCATGGTCGTCGCCCACGAAGGACTTGCCTCACTAGCGGTAGATCTTCACGAAGTAGGCAATCTCCTTGCCCTTACAAACTCCTTGGTTCAACTCCACAATCTTGTCGGAGGCTCCCAAGTGACACCTACCAATCTAGGAGACACCACTCTCCAAGAAGTAACAAATGGTGTGTTGATGATAAACTCCTTGCTCTTGTGCTTCAAATGATAGTCTCCCCAACACTCAACTCTCTCTCACAGGATTTGGATTTTGGTGGAAAGAAGATTTGAGTGGAAAGCAACTTGGGGAAGGCTAGAGATCAAGATTCATATGGTAGGAATGGAATATCTTGACCACAACACAAGTGCAGGTGGTTCTCTCTCAGAAAATGTGTATTGGAAGTGTAGGTATGTTCTCATGGATCTATCCACTAATGAAGAGTGGGTGGAGGGGTATATATAGCCTCCACACAGAATCTAACTGTTACACACAATTTACCAAACTCGGTGGGACCGAATGGTTAAACTCGGTCGGACCGATTCAGCAAACCTAGTGATCGTTAGGATTTTCGGTGGGACTGAGATGCAACTTGGTAGGACCAATATGGTTAGGGTTAAGGCATAACGTAATCTCAGTGTGACCGATTACACAAACTCGGTGGGACCGATTTTGGTAATAAGCTAACCAGAGAGTTGGTCATGTAAACTCGGTGGGACCGATTCGCTCATCTCCGTGAGACCGAAATGTTACAAAAGGGAAACAGAGAGTTTACATTGCAATCTCGGTGGGACCGATCGCTCATCTCGGTAAGACCGAAACGTTATGAAGGGAAACAGAGAGATTACAATCCCATCTCGGTGAGACCGAGATCCCTATCGGTGAAACCAAATTGCTAGGGTTTGTGGCAGTGGCTATGACATTTGAAACTCGGTGGCGCCGGATAGAAAGAATCGGTGGGGCCAAGTTTGACTTTTGGTTTAGGTCATATGTGGATGTGGGAAGGTAGTTGAGGGTTTTGGAGCATATCACTAAGCACTTTGAGCAAGCAAGCCATTAAGCAACACCTCATCCCTCCTTGATAGTATTGGCTTTTCCTATAGACTCAATGTGATCTTGGATCACTAAAATATAAAATGTAGAGTCTTGATCTTGAAGCTTGAGCCGAACTTTTTTGTCCTTAGAATTTTGAGGGATCCACTTTCCTCATCCGTGCCATGCCATTCATTGAGCTTTTCCTGAAATATTAATCTTGGAATAATGTTAGCTCAATGAGCTATATGTTGTTAGGAATTACCAAAACCATCCGGGCATAGTTGCACTTTCAGTGACCTAAAACTTCCAGAACGCACAATAGATCGGGAGTTCCGCCGCCAGAAGCCTCGGTAGCCACCGAAAACCAATCTAGACCCGTTCCGGCACCCTGCCGGAGGGGGAAATCCTTCTCCGGTGGCCATCTTCCTCATCCCAGTGCTCTCCATGACGAGAAGGGAGTAGTTCTCCCTCGGGGCTGAGGGTATGTACCAGTAGCTATGTGTTTGATCTCTCCCTCTCGTGTTCTTGAGATGATACGATCTTGATGTATCGCGAGCTTTGCTATTATATTTGGATCCTACGATGTTTCTTCCCCCCTCTTCTCTCTTGTAATGAATCGAGTTTCCCCTTTTGAAGTAATCTTATCGGATTGAGTCTTTAAAGACTTGAGAACACATGATGTATGTCTTGCCGTGGATATCTGTGGTGACAATGGGATACCACGTGCCACTTGATGTATGTTAAGGTGACCAACTTGCGGGTTTCGTGACATTCGGAACCTATGCATAGGGGTTGGCACACATTTTCGTCGTGATTCTCCGGTAGAACTTTGGGGCACTCTTTGAGGTCCTTTGTGTTGGTTGGATAGATGAACTGAGATTGTGTGATGCATATCATATAATCATACCCACGGATACTTGAGGTGACATTGGAGTATCTAGGTGACATTAGGGTTTTGATTGATTTGTGTCTTAAGGTGTTATTCTAGTACGAACTCTAGGGCTGTTTGTGACACTTATAGGAATAGCCCAACGGATTGATTGGAAAGAATAACTTTGAGGTGGTTTCATACCCTACCATAATCTCTTCGTTCGTTCTCCGCTATTAGTGACTTTGGAGTGACTCTTTGTTGCATGTTGAGGGATAGTTTTATGATCCAATTATGATACTATTGTTGAGGGAACTTACACTAGCGAAAGTATGGACCCTAGGCCTTGTTTACCATCATTGCAATACCGTTTACACTCACTTTTACCATTAGTTACCTTGCTGTTTTTATAATTTCAGATTACAAATACCTTTATCTACCATCCATATTGCACTTGTATCACCATCTCTTCACCGAGCTAGTGCACCTATACAATTTACCATTGTATTGGGTGTGTTGGGGACACAAGAGACTCTTTGTTATTTGGTTGCAGGGTTGCTTGAGAGAGACCATCTTCATCCTACGCCTCCTACGGATTGATAAACCTTAGGTCATCCACTTGAGGGAAATTTGCTATTGTCCTACAAACCTCTGCACTTGGAGTCCCAACAACGTCTACAAGAAGAAGGTTGTGTAGTAGACATCAAGTCGGAGCATGATTTATTTATTGATTGCCTTCCTTATGAGTGGCGGTCGGGGACGAGCGATGGTCTTTTCCTACCAATCTATCCCCCTAGGAGCATGTGCGTAATACTTTGCTTTGATAACTAATAGATTTTTGCAATAAGTATGTGAGTTCTTTATGACTAATGTTGAGTTCATGGATTATACGCACTCTCACCCTTCCACCTTTGCTAGCCTCTCTAGTACCGCGCAACTTCCGCCGGTACCATAAACCCACCATTTACCTTCCTCAAAACAGCCACCATACCTACCTATTATGGCATTTCCATAGCCATTCCGAGATATATTGCCATGCAACTTTCCACCGTACCGTTCTTCATGACACATTCATCATTGTCATATTGCTTAGCATGATCATGTAGTTGACATAGTATTCGTGGCAAAGCCACCATTCATAATTCTTCCATACTTGTCACTCTTGATTCATTGCATATCCTGGTACACCGCCGGAGGCATTCATATAGAGTCATCTTTGTTCTAGTATCGAGTTGCATCATCGAGTTGTAAATAAATAGAAGTGTGATGATCATCATTCAATAGAGCATTGTCCCAAAAAAGGAAAGAAAGGCCAAATAAAAAAAGAAAGGCCAGATAAAAAAGAAAGGCCAAATAAAAAAATAAAAAAATAAAATAAAAATAAAAAGGGACAATGCTACTATCCTTTTTTCCACACTTGTGCTTCAAAGTAGCACCATGATATAGCGAGTCCCATATATTGTGCTTCAAAGTAGCACCATGTTCTTCATATAGAGAGTCCCATATGTTATCACTTTCATATACTAGTGGGAATTTTACATTATAGAACTTGGCTTGTATATTCCAATGATGGGCTTCCTCAAATTTCCCTAGGTCTTCGTGAGCAAGCAAGTTGGATGCACACCCACTAATTTCTTTTGTTGAGCTTTCGTATACTTATAGCTCTAGTGCATCCGTTGCATGGCAATCCCTACTCACTCACATTGATATCTATTGATGGGCATCTCCATAGCCCGTTGGTACGCCTAGTTGATGTGAGACTATCTTCTCCCTTTTTGTCTTCTCCACAACCACCATTCTATTCCACATATAATGCTATGTCCATGGCTCACGCTCATGTATTGCGTGAAGATTGAAAAAGTTTGAGAACATCAAAAGTATGAAACAATTGCTTGGCTTGTCATCGGGGTTGTGCATGATTTAAATATTTTGTGTGGTGAAGATGGAGCATAGCTAGACTATATGATTTTGTAGGGATAGCTTTCTTTGGCCATGTTATTTTGAGAAAACATAATTGCTTAGATGGTATGCTTGAAGTATTATTATTGTCTATGTCAATATTAAACTTTTGTCTTGAATCTTATGGATCTGAATATTCATGCCACAATTAAGAAGAATTACATTGAAATTATGCCAACTAGCATTCCACATAAAAAATTATCTTTTTATCATTTACCTACTCGAGGACAAGCAGGAATTAAGCTTGGGGATGCTTGATACGTCTCCAACATATCTATAATTTTTGATTGCTCCATGCTATATTATCTACTGTTTTGGGCAATATTGGGCTTTATTATCCACTTTTATATTACTTTCGAGACTAACCTATTAACCGGAGGCCCAGCCCAGATTTGCTGTTTTATACCTATTTCAGTGTTTTGAAGAAAAGGAATATCAGATGGAGTCAAAACGGAACGAAATCAACTGGAGAAGTTATTTTTGAAAGGAAACACACCTGATGGACTTGGACCCCACGTCAAGGAAGGAACGAGGTGCTCACGAGGGTGGGGGCGCCCCCCCTAGGGCGCGCCCCCCTTCCTCGTGGGGCCCCCGTGGCTCCCCTGACGTACCTCTTGCACCCATATATACCTACGTGACCTAAAACTTCCAGAACGCACAATAGATCGGGAGTTCCGCCGCCAGAAGCCTCGGTAGCCACCGAAAACCAATCTAGACCCGTTCTGGCACCCTGCCGGAGGGGGCAATCCTTCTCCGGTGGCCATCTTCATCATCTCGGTGCTCTCCATGACGAGGAGGGAGTAGTTCTCCCTCGGGGCTGAGGGTATGTACCAGTAGCTATGTGTTTGATCTCTCTCTCTCTCTCGTGTTCTTGAGATGATACGATCTTGATGTATCACGAGCTTTGCTATTATATTTGGATCCTATGATGTTTCTTCCCCCCTCTTCTCTCTTGTAATGAATCGAGTTTCCCCTTTTGAAGTAATCTTATTGGATTGAGTCTTTAAAGACTTGAGAACACTTGATGTATGTCTTGCCGTGGATATGTGTGGTGACAATGGGATACCACGTGCCACTTGATGTATGTTAAGGTGACCAATTTGCGGGTTTCGTGACATTGGGAACCTATGCATAGGGGTTGGCACACGTTTTCATCATGATTCTCCGGTAGAACTTTGGGGCACTCTTTGAGGTCCTTTGTGTTGGTTGAATAGATGAACTGAGATTGTGTGATGCATATCGTATAATCATACCACGGAGACTTGAGGTGACATTGGAGTATCTAGGTGACATTAGGGTTTTGATTGATTTGTGTCTTAAGGTGTTATTCTAGTACGAACTCTAGGGCTGTTTGTGACACTTATAGGAATAGCCCAACGGATTGATTGGAAAGAATAACTTTGAGGTGGTTTCATACCCTACCATAATCTCTTCGTTCGTTCTCCGCTATTAGTGACTTTGGAGTGACTCTTTGTTGCATGTTGAGGGATAGTTTTATGATCCAATTATGATAGTATTATTGAGGGAACTTACACTAGCGAAAGTATGAACCCTAGGCCTTGTTTACCATCATTGCAATACCGTTTACGCTCACTTTTACCATTAGTTACCTTGCTGTTTTTATAATTTCAGATTACAAATACCTTTATCTACCATCCATATTGCACTTGTATCACCATCTCTTCGCCTAACTAGTGCACCTATACAATTTACCATTGTATTGGGTGTGTTGGGGACACAAGAGACTCTTTGTTATTTGGTTGCAGGGTTGCTTGAGAGAGACCATCTTCATCCTACGCCTCCTACGGATTGATAAACCTTAGGTCATCCACTTGAGGGCAATTTGCTACTGTCCTACAAACCTCTGCACTTGGAGGCCCAACAACGTCTACAAGAAGAAGGTTGTGTAGTATACATCAAACCTATTCTGAAAAACAATTTACCTATTGAAATCTTAGGGGATCCTCCTCCACCCAAGGGTGATCCTGTGTTTGAGCTTAAACCGATACCTAATACTCTTAAATATGCTTATCTTGATGAGAAAAAGATATATCCTGTTATTATTAGTGCTAACCTTTCAGAGCATGAGGAAGAGAGATTATTGAAAACTCTGAAGAAGCACCGTGCTGCTATTGGGTATACTCTTGATGATCTTAAGGGCATTAGTCCCACTTTATATCAACATAAAATTAATTTGGAAGAAGATGCTAAACCAGTTCGTGATCATCAACGACGGCTGAATCCTAAAATGAAAGAAGTGGTAAGAAAGAAAATACTAAAGCTCCTTGAGGCAGGTATAATCTATCCCGTTGCTGATAGTCAGTGGGTAAGCCCTGTCCATTGTGTCCCTAAGAAAGGAGGTATTACCGTCATTCCTAATGATAAAGATGAATTGATTCCTCATAGAATTATTATAGGTTATAGGATGGTAACTGATTTCCATAAATTAAATAAGGCAACTAAAAGGATCATTACCCCTTACCTTTTATCGATCAAATGCTAGAAAGATTATCTAAACATACACATTTTTGCTTTCTAGATGGTTATTCTGTTTTCTCTCAAATACCTATGTCAGCCAAAGATCAATCAAAGTCTAGTTTTACATGCCCTTTTGGTACTTTTGCTTATAGACGTATGCCTTTTGGTCTATGTAATGCACCTGCTACCTTTCAAAGATGCATGATGGCTATATTCTCTGACTTTTGTAAAAATATTTGTGAGGTTTTCATGGATGATTTTTCCTTCTATGGATCTTATTTTGATGATTGCTTGAGCAATCTTGATCGAGTTTTGCAGAGATGTGAAGAAACTAATCTTGACTTGAATTGGGAAAAGTGCCACTTTATGGTTAATGAAGGTATTGTCTTGGGGCACAAAGTTTCTGAAAGAGGTATTGAAGTTGATAAAGCCAAGGTTGATGCTATTGAAAAGATGCCATGTCCCAAGGACATCAAAGGTATAAGAAGTTTCCTTGGTCATGCCGGATTTTATAGGAGGTTCATTAAGGACTTCTCAAAAATTTCTCGGCCTCTGACTTGTTGGAAATATGCCCTAGAGGCAATAATAAATTAGTTATTATTATTTTTCCTTGTTCATGATAATCGTTTATTATCCATGCTAGAATTGTATTGATAGGAAACTCAGATACATGTGTGGATACATAGACAACGCCATGTCCCTAGTAAGCCTCTAGTTGACTAGCTCGTTGATCAATAGATGGTTACGGTTTCCTAACCATGGACATTGGATGTCGTTGATGATGGGATCACATCATTAGGAGAATGATGTGATGGACAAGACCCAATCCTAAGCCTAGCACAAGATTGTGTAGTTCGTATGCTAAAGCTTTTCTAATGTCAAGTATCATTTCCTTAGACCATGAGATTGTGCAACTCCCGGATACCGTAGGAATGCTTTGGGTGCACCAAATGTCACAACATAATTGGGTGGCTATAAAGGTGCACTGCGGGTATCTCCAGAAGTGTCTGTTTGGTTGGCACGAATCGAGACTGGGATTTGTCACTCCATGTAACGGAGAGGTATCTCTGGGCCCACTCGGTAGGACATCACCATAATGTGCACAATGTGACCAAGGAGTTGATCACGGGATGATGTGTTACGGAACAAGTAAAGAGACTTGCCGGTAACGAGATTGAACGAGGTATCGGGATACCGACGATCAAATCTCGGGCAAGTATCATACCGATAGACAAAGGGAATTGTATACGGGATTGATTGAATCCTTGACATCGTGGTTCATCCAATGAGATCATCGTAGAACATGTGGGAGCCAACATGGGTATCCAGATCCCGCTGTTGGTTATTGGCTGGAGAGTTGTCTCGATCATGTCTACATGGTTCCCGAACCCGTAGGGTCTACACACTTAAGGTTTGATGACGCTAGGGTTATAGGGAAAGTATGTATGTGGTTACCGAGTGTTGTTCGGAGTCCCGGATGAGATCCCGGGTGTCACAAGGAGTTCCGGAATGGTCCGGAGGTAAAGATTTATATATGGGAAGTCCCGTTTTGGTCACCAGAAAAGTTTCGGGAGCTATCGGTAACGTACCGGGACCACCAGGAGGGTCCTGAGGGTCCACCAGGTGAGGCCACCAGCCCCAGAAGGCTGTGTGGGCCAAGTGTGGGAGGGGACCAGTCCTAGGTAGGCTGGTGCGCCCCCACCAAGGCCCAAGGTGCAGGGAGAGTGGGAGGGGGCAAACCCTAGGTCCAGATGGCCCTTAAGGCCCACCCTAGGGCGCCCCCCTCTCTCCCTCTCCCCTCTAGCCGCCACCCTAGATGGGATCTAGGGCTACCGCCCCCCCCCCCCTTGGGGAGGGAACCCTAGAGGGGGCGCAGCCCCTCCCCTCCCCTATATATACTTGAGGTATGGGGCTGCCCAACATATGTGATTTGATCTCTCTCTTGGTGCAGCCCTACCCCTCTCCCTCCTCGTCTCTCGTAGTGCTTTGCGAAGCCCTGCTGGAATACCGCGCTCCTCCACCATCACCATGCCGTTGTGCTGCTGCTGGACGGAGTCTTCCCCAACCTCTCCCTCTCTCCTTGCTGGATCAAGGCGTGGGAGACGTCACCGGGCTGTACGTGTGTTGAACGCGGAGGCGCCGTTGTTTGGCGCTTAGATCAGAAACGACCGCGATTTGAATTGCTGCGTGTACGACTCCACCAACCGCGTTCTTGTAATGCTTCCGCATTGCGATCTTCAAGGGTATGAAGATGCACTCCTCTCTCTTGTTGCTAGTCTCTCCATAGATTGATCTTGGTGACACGTAGGAAAATTTTGAATTTCTGCTACGATCCCCAACAGTGGCATCATGAGCTAGGTCTATGCGTAGTTTCTATGCACGAGTAGAACACAAGTTGTTGTGGGCGTCGATTTTGTCAATTTACTTGCCGTTACTAGTCTTATCTTGATTCGTAGGCATCGTGGGATGAAGCGGCCCAGACCGACCTTACAAGTACGCTTACGTGAGACTGGTTCCACCGACTGACATGCACTAGTTGCATAAGGTGGCTAGCGGGTGTCTGTCTCTCCCACTTTAGTTGGATCGGATTCGATGAAAAGGGTCCTTATGAAGGGTAAATAGAAATTGGCATATCACGTTGTGGTTTTGGCGTAGGTAAGAAACGTTCTTGCCAGAAACCTATAACAGCCATGTAAAAACTTGCAACAACAATTAGAGGACGTCTAACTTGTTTTTGCAGCATATGTCGTGTGATGTGATATGGCCAAAAGGATGTGATGAATGATATATGTGATGTATGAAATAGATCATGTTCTTGTAATAGGAATCACGACTTGCATGTTGATGAGTATGACAACCGGCAGGAGCCATAGGAGTTGTCTTAATTTATTTATGACCTGCGTGTCAACATAAATGTCATGTAATTACTTTACTTTATTGCTAACCGTTAGCCATAGTAGTAGAAGTAATAGTTGGCGAGACAACTTCATGAAGACACGATGATGGAGATCATGATGATGGAGGTCATGGTTCATGCCGGTGACAATGATGATCATGGCGCCTCGAAAATGGAGATCAAAAGGAGCAAAATGATATTGGCCATATCATGTCACTATCTGATTGCATGTGATGTTTATCATGTTTTACATCTTATTTGCTTAGAATGACGGTAGCATAAATAAGATGATCCCTCGCCATAATTTCAAGAAAGTGTTCCCCCTAACTGTGCACCATTGCTAAGGTCCGTTGTTCCGAAGCACCACGTGATGATCGGGTGTGATAGGTTCTAACGTTCGCATACAACGGGTGTAAGCCAGATTTACACACGCAATACACTTAGTTTGACTTGATGAGCCTAGCATGTACAGACATGGCCTCGGAACATGGAAGACCGAAAGGTCGAACATGAGTCGTATAGAAGATACAATCAACATGAAGATGTTCACCGATGATGACTAGTCCGTCTCACGTGATGATCGAACACGGCCTAGTTGACTC
The DNA here is from genome assembly GCF_056163025.1 of Triticum urartu. Classification (NCBI taxonomy): domain Eukaryota; kingdom Viridiplantae; phylum Streptophyta; class Magnoliopsida; order Poales; family Poaceae; genus Triticum; species Triticum urartu. The sequence goes on from NC_141877.1 coordinate 113,970,349, forward strand.
GGATCATGTATCACTTAGATGACTAGAGGGATGTCTATCTAAGTGGGAGTTCATTAAATAATTTGATTAGATGAACTTAATTATCATGAACATAGTCAAAAGGTCTTTGAAAATTATGCCATAGCTTGCGCTATAGTTCTACTGTTTTAGATATGTTCCTAGAGAAAATTTAGTTGAGAGTTGACAGTAGCAATTATGCGGACTGGGTCCGTAAACTGAGGATTGTCCTCATTGCTGCACAGAAGGATTATGTCCTTAATGCACCGCTCAGTGTGCTGATCCTCGAGCGTTGTCTGTAGATGTTGGGAAACATCTGACATACAAGTTTTGATGACTACGTGATAGTTCAGTGCGTAATGCTAATGGTTTAGAATTGTGGCACCAAAGACGGTTTTTGAAACATCGCAGAACATATGAGATGTTCCAAAGACTGAAATTGGAATTTCAGACTAGTGCCCACGTCAAGAGGTATGAGACCTCTGACAAGTTTCTTAAGCCTGCAAACTAAGGGAGAAAAACTCAATCGTTGAGCATGTGCTCAGATTGTCTGAGTACTGCAATCGCTTGAATCAAGTGGGAGTTAATCTTCCAGATGAGATAGTGATGATTCTCCATAGTCACTGCCACCAAGCTATTGGAGCTTCGTGATGAACTATAACATATCAGGGATAGACATGATGATCCTTGAACAACTCGCGATGTTTGACACCATGAAAGTAGAAATCAAGTAGGAGCATCAATTGTTGATGGTTACTAAAACCACTAGTTTCAAGAAGGGCAAGGGAAAGAAGGGATACTTCATGAGATGGCAAATCAGTTGCTGCTCTAGTGAAGAAACCCAAGGTTGAACCAAACCCGAGACTAAGTGCTTCTATAATGAGGGGAACGGTCACTGAAGCAGAACTACCCTAGATACTTGGTAGATGAGAAGGCTGGCAAGGTCGACAGAAGTATTTTGAATATACATTATATTATTGTGTACTTTACTAGTACTCCTACTAGCACCAGGGTAATAAATACCGGTTCGGTTGCTAAGTGCTAGTAACTCGAAATAAAAGGCTACGGAGACTAGCTAAAGGTGAGATGACGATATGTTGGAAGTGTTTCCAAGGTTGATGTGAACAAACATCGCACGCTCCCTCTACCATCGGGATTGGTGTTAAACCGAAATAATTGTTATTTGGTGTTTGCGTGGAGCATAGACATGATTGGATTATGTTTATCGCCACACGGTTATTCATTTAAGGAGAATAATGGTTACTCTATTTATTTGAATAATACCTTCAATGGTCTTGCACCTAAAATGAATGGTTTATTGAATCTCGATCGTAGTGATACACATGTTCATGCCAAAAGATATAAGATAGTAACGATAGTACCACGTACTTGTGGCACTGCCATTTGAGTCATGTTGGTGTAAAATGCATGAAGAAGCTCCACGTTGATGGATCTTTGGACTCACTCGTTTTTGAAAAGATTGAGACATGCGAACCATGTCTATTGGTAGATATGCATGAAGAAACTCCATACAGATGGATCGTTTGGACTCACTTGATTTTGAATCACTTGAGACATGCAAATCATACCACATGGGCAAGATGACTGAAAGACCTCGTTTTCAGTAAGATGGAACAAGAAAGCAACTTGTTGGAAGTAATACATTTTGATGTGTGCAGTCCAATGAGTGTTGAGGCACGCAGTGGATATCGTTATGTTCTTACTTCACAGTGATTTGAGTAGATGTTGAGTATATTTACTTGATGAAACACAAGTCTGAATTATTGAAAGGTTTAAGTAATTTCAAAGTGAAGTTGAAGATCATCGTCACAAGATGATAAAATGTCTATGCTATGATCATAGATATGAATATCTGAGTTACGAGTTTGGCACACAATTAAGACATTGTGGAAATTGTTTCACAACTAATACCGCCTGGGCCACCATAGTGTGATGGTGTGTCCGGACATCATAACTGTGCCCTATTGGATATGGTGCATACCATGATGTCTCTTATCGAATTACCACTATCGTTTATGGGTTAGGCATTAGAGACAACCGCACTCACTTTAAATAGGGCACCACACAATTCCGTTGAGACGACACCGTATGAACTATAGTTTAGATAAAACTAAGCTGTCGTTTCTTAAAGGTTTGGGGCTGCGATGCTTATGTGAAAAAGTTTCAGGCTGATAAGCTCGAACCCAAAGCGGATAAATGCATCTTCATAGAATACCCATCTTCATAGAATACCCAAAAATAGTTGGTTACCTCCTATTTCAGATCCGGAAGCACAAGTGCTTGTTTCTAGAAACGGGTCCTTTCTTGAGGAAAAGTTTCTCTCGAAAGAATTGAGTGGGAGGATGGTGGAGACTTGATGAGGTTATTGAACCGTCACTTCAACCAGTGTGTAGCAAGGCACAGGAAGTTGATACTGTGGCACCTACACCAATTGAAGTGGAAGCTTATGATAGTAATCATGAAACTTCGGATCAAGTCACTACCAAACCTCATAGGTCAACAAGGATGTGTACTACTTCAGAGTGGTATGTAATCCTGTCTTGGAAGTCATGTTGCTAGACAACAATGAACCTACGAGCTATGAACAAGCGATGGTGGGCCCGGATTCCGACGAATGGCTCGAGGCCATAAAATCTGAGAGAGGATCCATGTATAAAACAAAGTATAGACTTTGAAAATAACTACTTGATGGTTGTAAGGTTTTTGGGTGCAGATGGATTTTAAAAGGAAGACGGACAATGATGATAAGTGTCACCATTAAGAAAGCTCGACTTGTCGTTAAGATGTTTCCCGACAAGTTCAAGGAGTTGACTATGATGAGACTTTCTCACTCGTAGCGATGCCAAGCGTCTGTTGGAATTATGTTAGTAGTTACTGCATTATTTATGAAATCTTGCAGATAGGATGTCAAAACACTGTTTCCTCGATGTTTTTTCTTGAGGAAAGGTTGTATGTGATACAACCAGAAGGTTTTGTCAATCCTGAAAGATGCTAACAAGTATGCAAAGTTCCAGCAATCCTTCTAAGGACTGGAGTAAGCATCTCGGAATTGGAATGTACGCTTTGATGAGATGATCAAAGATTTTGGGTTTATACAAAGTTTATGAGAAACTTGTATTTCCAAAGAAGTGAGTGGGAGCACTATAGAATTTTTGATGAGTATATGTTGTTAACATATTGTTGATCAGAAATGATGTAGAATTTTTGGAAAGCATAAAGGGTTATTTTGAAAAGTGTTTTTTAATAGAAAACCTGGATTAAGCTACTTGAACATTGAGCATCAAGATCTATAAGGATAGATCAAAATCTCTTAATAGTACTTTCAAACGAACACATACCATGACAAAATTTTGAAGGAGTTCAAAAATAGATCGGCAAAGGAGTTCTTGGCTGTGTTATAAGGTATGAGTATTGAGTAAAACTCAAGACCTGACCACGGCAGAATAGAGAGAAAGGACGAAGGTCGTCCCCTATGCTTTAGACATAGGCTCTAAAGTATGCTATGTTGTGTACCGCACCTGAAGTGTGCCAAGCCATGAGTCAGTCAAGGGGTACAAGTGTGATATAGGAATGGATCACAGGACAATGGTCAAGGTTATCCTTAGTAACTAGTGGACTAAGGAATTTTCTTGATTATGGAGGTGGTACAAGAGTTCGTTGTAAAGGGTTACGTCGATGCAAACTTTGACACTAATCTGGATGACTCTGAGGAGTAAATCGGATTCGTATAGTAGAGCAGTCATTTGGAATAGCCCCAAGTAGCGTGTGGCAGCTGCATATACAAGATGACATAGAGATTTTTAAAGCACACATGGATCTGAAAGGTTCAGACCCATTGACTGATAAACCTCTCTCACAAGCAAGATATGAACACACCCCATGGGTGTTGGATTCTCTACAATCACATAGTGATGTGAACTAGATTATTGACTCTAGTGCAAGTGGGAGACTGTTGGAAATATGCCCTAGAGGCAATAATAAATTAGTTATTATTATATTTCCTTGTTCGTGATAATCGTTTATTATCCATGCTAGAATTGTATTGATAGGAAACTCAGATACATGTGTGGATACATGGACAACACCATGTCCCTAGTTAGCCTCTAGTTGACTAGCTCGTTGATCAATAGATGGTTATGGTTTCCTGACCATGGACATTGGATGTCGTTGATGATGGGATCACATCATTAGGAGAATGATGTGATGGACAAGACCCAATCCTAAGCCTAGCACAAGATCGTGTAGTTCGTATGCTAAAGCTTTTCTAATGTCAAGTATCATTTCCTTAGACCATGAGATTGTGCAACTCCCGGATACCGTAGGAATGCTTTGGGTGCACCAAACGTCACAACGTAACTGGGTGGCTATAAAGGTGCACTGCGGGTATCTCCGAAAGTGTCTGTTGGGTTGGCACGAATCGAGACTAGGATTTGTTACTCCATGTAACGGAGAGGTATCTCTGGGCCCACTCGGTAGGACATCACCATAATGTGCACAATGTGACCAAGGAGTTGATCACGGGATGATGTGTTACGGAACGAGTAAAGAGACTTGCCGGTAACGAGATTGAACGAGGTATCGGGATACCGACGATTGAATCTCGGGCAAGTATCGTACTGATAGACAAAGGGAATTGTATACGGGATTGATTGAATCCTTGACATCGTGGTTCATCCGATGAGATCATCATGGACCATGTGAGAGCCAACATGGGTATCCAGATCCCGATGTTGGTTATTGTTCGGAGAGTTGTCTCGGTCATGTCTACACACTTAAGGTTCGATGATGCTAGGGTTATAGGGAAAGTATGTACATGGTTACTGAATGTTGTTCGGAGCCCCGGATGAGATACCGGACGTCACGAGGAGTTCCGGAATGGTCCGAAGGTAAAGATTTATAGATGGGAAGTCCCGTTTTGGTCACCGGAAAAGTTTCGGGTGCTATAGGTAACGTATCGGGACCACCGGGAGGGTCCCGGGGATCCACTAGGTGGGGCCACCAGCCCCAGAAGGCTGCGTGGGCCAAGTGTGGGAAGGGACCAGTCCCAGGTAAGCTGGTGCGCCCCCCCCCCACCCCACCAAGGCCCAAGGCGCAAGGAGAGTGGGAGGGGGCAAACCATAGGTCCAGATGGGCCTTAAGGCCCACCCTAGGGCGCCCCCTCTCCCCTATAGCCGCCACCCTAGATGGGATCTAGGGCTGCCGCCCCCCCCCCCCCCCTTGGGGAGGGAACCCTAGATGGGGCGCAGCCCCTCCCCTCCCCTATATATACTTGAGGTATGGGGCTGCCCAATATATGTGATTTGATCTCTCTCTTGGTGCAGCCCTACCCCTCTTCCTCCTCGTCTCTCGTAGTGCTTGGCGAAGCCCTGCTGGAATACCGCGCTCCTCCACCATCACCATGCCATTGTGCTACTGCTGGACGGAGTCTTCCCCAACCTCTCCCTCTCTCCTTGCTGGATCAAGGCGTGGGAGACGTCACCGGGTTGTACGTGTGTTGAACGTGGAGGCGCCGTTGTTCGGCGCTTAGATCGGAATCGACCGCGATCTGAATCGCTGCATGTACGACTCCACCAACCGCGTTCTTGTAATGCTTCCGCATTGCGATCTTCAAGGGTATGAAGATGCACTCCTCTCTCTCGTTGCTAGTCTCTCCATAGATTGATCTTAGTGACACGTAGGAAAATTTTGCATTTCTGCTACGATCCCCAACATGACTAATTTATTACAAAAAGATATACCATTTGTTTTTGATGATGATTGTGTAGAAGCATTTGAAATACTTAAGAAAGCATTGATCTCTGCACCTATTGTTCAGCCACCTGATTGGAATTTACCCTTTGAAATTATGTGTGATGCTAGTGATTATGATGTAGGTGTTGTTCTAGGACAAAGAGTTGATAAGAAATTAAATGTTATTCAATATGCTAGTAAAACCCTAGACAATGCTCAAAGAAATTATGCTACTACTGAAAAAGAATTCTTAGCGGTTGTATTTGCTTGTGATAAGTTCAGACCTTATATTGTTGATTCTAAAGTAACTATTCACACTGATCATGCTGCTATTAAATATCTCATGGAAAAGAAAGATGCTAAACCTAGACTTATTAGATGGGTTCTCTTGCTACAAGAATTTGACTTACATATTGTTGATAGAAAGGGAGCTGAGAACCCCGTTGCAGACAACTTGTCTAGGTTAGAAAATGTGCTTGATGACCCACTTCCTATTGACGATAGCTTTCCTGATGAGCAATTAAATGTCATAAATGCTTCTCATACTGCTCCATGGTATGCTGATTATGCTAATTACATTGTTGCTAAGTTTATACCACCTAGTTTCACATACCAGCAAAAGAAAAGTTCTTCTATGATTTGAGGCATTACTTTTGGGATGACCCACTTCTTTATAAAGAAGGAGTAGATGGTGTTATTAGACGTTGTGTACCTGAGCATAAACAGGAACAGATCCTACGCAAGTGTCACTCCGAAGCTTATGGAGGACACCATGCTGGAGATAGAACTGCACATAAGGTATTGCAATCTGGTTTTTATTGGCCTACTCTCTTCAAGGATGCCCGTAAGTTTGTCTTATCTTGTGATGAATGTCAAAGAATTGGTAATATTAGTAGACGTCAAGAAATGCCTATGAACTATTTACTCGTTATTGAACCATTTGATGTTTGGGGCTTTGACTATATGGGACCCTTTCCTTCCTCTAATGGATATACACATATTTTAGTTGCTGTTGATTACGTTACTAAGTGGGTAGAAGCTATTCCAACTAGCAGTGATGATCATAACACTTCTATTAAAATGCTTAAAGGAGTTATTTTTCAAAGATTTGGAGTCCCTAGATATTTAATGACTGATGGTGGTTCACATTTTATTCATGGTGCTTTCCGTAAAATGCTAGCTAAATATGATGTTAATCATAGAATTGCATCTCCTTATCATCCTCAGTCTAGTGGTCAAGTAGAATTGAGTAATAGAGAGCTCAAATTAATTTTGCAAAAGACTGTTAATAGATCTAGAAAAAATTGGTCGAAGAAACTTGATGATGCATTATGGGCCTATAGAACTGCATATAAAAATCCTATGGGTATGTCTCCGTATAAAATGGTTTATGGAAAAGCATGTCACTTACCTCTCGAACTAGAACACAAAGCATATTGGGCTATTAAAGAACTCAATTATGATTTCAAACTTGCGGGTGAGAAGAGGTTATTTTATATTAGCTCACTTGATGAATGGAGAACCCAAGCCTATGAAAATGCCAAGTTGTTTAAAGAAAAAGTTAAAACATGGCATGACAAAAGAATACAAAAGTGTGAGTTTAATGTAGGTGATTATGTATTGCTATACAACTCTCGTTTAAGATTTTTTGCAGGAAAACTTCTCTCTAAATGGGAAGTTTCTTACGTTATCAAGGAGGTTTATTGTTCCGGTGCCATAAAAATCAACAACTTCGAAGGCACAAATCCGAAGGTGGTGAACGGTCAAAGAATCAAACATTATATCTCAGGTTATCCCATAAATGTTGAAACCAATATTATTGAAACCGTAACCCCGGAGGAATACATAAGGGACACTTTCCGAAACGTTTCAGACTCCGAAAAGGAATAGGTATGTGGTACGGTAAGTAAACCGACTCCAAAATAGTTTTAAAAGCAATATTTCTCCATTTTGGAATATTTAGAAAAATAGAAAAATAAGTAGTAGTCCGGGAAGGACACGAGGGCTCCACGAGGGTGGAGGGCACGCCCTACCCTCCTGAGTGCAGCCCCCTACCTCGTGGGCACCTCATGTGCTCTCCGGACTCCGTTTTCATACACGACACGTATTTTGGTCGGTAAAAAATCATTATATAATCTCCCGGAGGTTTTGACTCCCGTATCACGCAAAAATCCCTTGTTTTTGTTTCGAGCTGTTTTTCTAACAGATCCAGGTCATCATGTCGTCTTCAAGCGCCCCCAAGGACCAGTTCTTCGAGAAGGTCATCAACCCCTACCTTGCAGAAGTGCTGCAACACCCTCAAACCATTGAGATGCGCGAGGGGTTGTTGCACATCCGCGATGCTGAGGGACCAAGGAAGACCGGAAGACCGGAGGCAAGGCTCGAGGAATTGGAGCAAGAAGTTTTCAAGTGTCAGGAGATGGTGGAGCGTGGACTCGATTCCAATCACATCATGATCATGGAGTTCACCAACAACCACAAGCTGGACGTCAAGGACATTGGGGAGGTGATCTTCAAGCTTCGTGAGAAAAACGAGCACCTCCAAGCCCAGATCTATGACCTGCAAAATCAAAACTGTGAGTATGAATATAGATTCAAGAGGATGAGTTTGGATGTAGATTTGAGGTTCCAGGAGACTCGGTCATCCTTCTATGATGGTGAGCCTATGCCTTGGAAGAAGGACGACAAGCCTACGCCATCAACAAAATCATCAACGTCTCCACCAACAAAGAAGAATTGAGTATCTGGTATGGGCACTCCCCATGGCAACTACCAAGCTTGGGGGAGTGCCCCGGTATCGTATCACCATCACTTTTATCTTTACCGTTTTTCTTAGTTCGATCCTTTTGATAATATCTTGATCTAGTAGAATAAAAGTTCTTAGTATGATCTAGTCGTGAGTTTTGCTTTATAATTCTTCTATGTAATCGAGTCCATGAGCTATATAATAAAGATTAGTGTTGAGTCAAGGGCTTGATTATTTTGCCATGATCTTAAGTGAATAAGAGAAAAAATAAAGAAATAAAAAGAAACAAAGAGATCATGTGAGTCTTATGGAGAGTAATGAGCTGACATAGAAAAAGTATGATGAATAAAAGTTGTTGAGGGTTGACAAACTTAGTTTTGGTCATCGTTGCAATTACTAGGAAGTAATAAATAAAGAGAGGTCTTCACATATAGATATACTATCTTGGACATCTTTTATGCTTGTGAGCACTCATTAAAAATATGACATGCTAAAAGAGTTGACGTTGGACAAGGAAGACAACGTAATAGGTTATGTTTTCTTACATCTGAGATAAATTATATTGTCATGGATCATCCAACATGGTTGAGCTTGCCTTTCCCCTCGTGCTAGCCAAATTCATCGCACCAAGTAGAGATACTACTTGTGCTTCCAAATACCCTTAAACTAGTTTGCCATGAGAGTCCACTATACCTACCTATGGATTGAGTAAGATCCTCTAAGTAAGTTGTCATCGGTGCAAGCAATGAAAATTGCTCCCGAAATATGTATGACTTATTAGTGTGGGAGAAATAAGCTTTATACGATCGTGTGATATGGAAGAAATAAAAGCGACAGACTGCATAATAAAGGTCCATATTACAAGTGGCAATATAAAGTGACGTTCTTTCGCATTAAGATTTTGTGCATCCAACTATAAAAGCGCATGACAACCTCTGCTTCCCTCTGCGAAGGGCTTATCTTTTACTTTTATCTCCTACATTGCATAAGAGTCATGGTGATCTTCACCCTTCCTTTTTACATTTTATCCTTTGGCAAGCACAGTATGTTGGAAAGATCCTGGTATATATGGCTAATTGGATGTGAGTTTTCATGAACTATTATTGTTGACATTACCCTTGAGATAAAACGTTGGGAGGCAAAACCATAAGCCCCTATCTTTCTCTGTGTCCGATTAAAACTCCATACCCATAAGTATTGCGTGAGTGTTAGCAATTGTGAAAGACTATATGATAGTTGAGTATGTGGACTTGCTGAAAAGCTCTTATATGTTGACTCTTTCCTATGTTATGATAAATTGCAATTGCTCCAATGACTGAGATTATAGTTTGTTAGTTTTCAGTGAAGTTTACGATTCATACTTGAAATTGTGATTGAATTATTACTCTAGCATAAGAAATCATATGACAAGAATTATATAAGTTGTTGTTCTAAGAATGATCATGATGCCCTCATGTCCGTATTTTATTTTTATTGACACCTCTATCTCCAAACATGTGGACATATTTTTCGATTTCGCCTTTTCGCTTGAGGACAAGCGAGGTCTAAGCTTGCGGGAGTTGATACGTCCATTTTGCATCATGCTTTTATATCGATATTCATTGCATTATGGGCTGTTATTACACATTATGTCACAATACTTATGCATATTCTCTCTTATTTTACAAGGTTTACATGAAGAGGGAGAAGGCCGGCAACTGGGATTCTGGGCTGGAAAAGGAGAAAATATTAGAGACCTATTCTGCACAGCTCCAAAAGTCCTGAAACTTCACGGAAGACGTTTTCAGAATATATAAAAAATACTCAGTGGAAGAAATTCAACAGGGGGGCACACCCTGCCCACAAGGGTGGGGGCGCGCCCCCTACCTCGTGGGCCCTCTGGTGGCCCTCCGATGGCCATCTTCTGCTATATGAAGTCTTTCGATGGGAAAAAAATCACAAGCCATCTTCTCGGACAAAACTCCGCCGCCATGAGGCGGAACCTTGGCGGAACCAATCTAGGGCTCCGGCGGAGCTGTTCTACCGGGGAAACTTCCCTCCGGGAGGGGGAAATCATCGCCATCATCATCACCAACGCTCCTCTAATCGGGAGAGGGTAATCTCCATCAACATCTTCATCAGCACCATCTCCTCTCAAAACCCTAGTTCATCTCTTGTATCCAATTCTTGTCTCCAAGTCCGGGATTGGTGCTAGTAGTGTTAATTACTCCTTGTAGTTGATGCTAGTTGGTTTAATTGGTGGAAGATCATATGTTCAGATCCTATATGCATATTAATACCCCTCTGATTATGAACATGTTTATGCTTTGTGAGTAGTTACTTTTGTTCCTGAGGACATGGGAGAAGTCTTGCTATTAGTAGTCATGTGAATTTGGTATTCGTTCTATATTTTGATGAGATGTATGGTGTCTCTCCTCTAGTGGTGTTATGTGAACGTCGACTACATGACACTTCACCATTATTCGGGCCTAGAGGAGGGCATTGAGAAGTAATAAGTACATGATGGGTTGCTAGAGTGACAGAAGCTTAAACCCTAGTTTATGTGTTGCTTCGTAAGGGGCTGATTTGGATCCATATGGTTCATGCTATGGTTAGGTTTACCTTAATACTTTTGTTGTAGTTGCAGATGCTTGCAATAGAGGTTCATCATAAGTGGGATGCTTGTCCAAGTAAGGGCAGTACCCAAGCACCGGTCCACCCACATACCAAATTATCAAAGTACCGAACGCGGATCATATGAGCGTGATGAAAACTAGCTTGACAATATTCCCATGTGTCCTCGGGGGCGCTTTTCTCTATATAAGAGTTTGTCCAAGCTTGTCCTTTGTTACAAAAAGGATTGGGCCACCTTGCTGCACTTTATTTACTTTTGTTACTTGTTGCTCGTTACAAATTATCCTATCACAAAACTATCTGTTACCACTTATTTCAGTACTTGCAGAGAATACCTTGCTAGAAACCGCTTATCATTTCCTTCTGCTCCTCGTTGGGTTCGACACTCTTACTTATCGAATGGACTACGATAGACCCCTATACTTGTGGGTCATCATTGGGTTTTACCTTAATGAACGTTAGTAGTTGCAGATGCTTGCTAATAGTTCCAATCATAAGTGCATAGAATTCCAAGTCAGGGATGACATGCTAGTAGTGGCCTCTCCCACATAAAACTTGCTATCGGTCTAGTAACATAGTCAATTTCTTAGGGACAATTTCGCAACTCCTACCACCACTTTTCCACACTCGCTATACTAACTTTATTGCTTCTTTACCTAAAACAGCCCCTAGTTTTTATTTACGCGCTCTTTACATTCTTGCAAACCTATCCCGTTACACCTACAAAGTACTTCTAGTTTCATACATGCTCTAGGTAAAGCAAACGTTAAGCGTGCGTAGAGTTGTATCGGTGGTTGATAGAACTTGAGGGAATATTTATTCTACCTTTAGCTCCTCGTTGGGTTCGGCACTCTTACTTATCAAAAGAGGCTACAATTGATCCCATATACTTGTGGGTTATCAAGACCTTTTCTGGCGCCGTTGCCGGGGAGTTATAGCGTGGGGTGAATATTCTCGTGTGTGCTTGTTTGCTTTATCACTAAGTAGTTTTTATTTTGTGCTCTTGTTTTCTATCTTTAGTTATGGGTAGGAAACGCAAAATACCAAAAAAATAGTGGTACCTACTGAACCAATGGTTGAAAAACCACTCAAAATCTATCACACTCCTGAAGATTTTTACTTGGATCATCTTTGATCCCTATGTGCTCATGCTGAAACCCCAACTAGCTTAGTTGATGGCAAATCTTTAGATGAACATGCTTGTTATGTGCGACACCGCTTATCTCAAAAAGGGAAACTTTTACTGGATCAAATTCATCGTTTGCAATGCTATGCTTGGAATTTATGTGAAATATATGGTTTTACTTGTTGTTCTGAAGACCCTAAGAAACACCTTCCCTACCAATGTGAGTTTAGTGATAATGGAATCGTATCTTCGTATGCTAAGGGTGTTTATAATTACTATGATGTTCAACAAATTGAAGAATTTGTTGCTTTTAAGGGTGCTTATGAAATTGCTTCTTTGATTGGAAAGTATGATGCTACTCTTTACAAATCTGAGAAATTTTCCATACTTAAATATTGTTATGATAATTATGCTTCTAATGCCTATGTTAAACCATATATTGAGCAGTCCTCTGCTGTCCAAGAAGAGACTAATATTTTGCAGTAGTCTATGGAAGAAGGAATTGATGAAACTTTGGGCTCATTGGATGAAAAAGATGATGAGGAGAGCGAAGAACAAAAGGAGGAAGAGCAGATTAGCTACCCATACCCACCTTCTAATGAGAGTAACTCTTCAACTCATACCTTGTCTGATTTCCCTTCGTGCTTACCGGAGGATGATTTCTATGATGATTGTTATGATCCCGATGATTCTTTTGAAATATCCCTTTTTGGTGATGCTTGCTATGCTTGTGGCCAAGATGCCAATATGAATTATGCTTATGGAGATGAACTTGCTATAGTTCCTTATATTAAATATGAAATTGTTGCTATTGCACCCACACATGATAGTCCTATTATCTTTTTGAATTCTCCCGACTAGACTATATCGGAGAAGTTTGCCCTTATTAAGGATTATATTGATGGGGTTGCGTTTTACTACTACACATGATGATTTTGATAGATATAATATGCATGTGCTTGCTTCTCCTAGTTGCAATTATTATGAGAGAGGAAATACATCTCCGCCTCTCCATGTTTCTAATATGATAAAATTGCAAGAAACTGTTTATACTATCCATTGGCATTTACTATGTGTGCATGAATTGTTCTTTTATGACATGCTGATGCATAGGAAGAGAGTTAGACTTCGTCATTACATGATATATGCTACTTTGTGCTCACTACTAAATCTCAAAACATTGTTAATTAAAATTGGCTTTGATATACCTTGGGATCCGGGTGGGTCCATTACTTGAGCACTATATGCCTAGCTTAATGGCTTTAAAGAAAGCGCTGCCAGGGTGACAACCCGGAAGTTTTGGAGAGTCATTTATTTCTGTTGTGTTCTTTTATAAAGTTTTAAAATAAAAATAATGTGCCAAGATTTGCCTTTAGGATATTTACATTGCTTGTTGGTTTGTGCGGTGCAAAACAGAAAGTTTGGCTGTAGTGCGCAATTTTACATTTGTTACTGGAACGCTAAACGGTTCTGAAACTTCTTGCACTGTATTTCTATACAAATTGTTTATTTTTCCTAATTGTTTCAGAATTTTTGGAGTACCAGAAGTATGGTGAATGTTCAGATTACTACAGACTGTCCTGTTTAAGAAAGATTCTGTTTTTGATGCATAGTTTGCTTGTTTTGATGAAACTACAAACTTCCTAGATAGTTGTGCTGGTTGTGTTTTCAGGGAACGAACTCTTGCCCAAGCCTAAGAATTATTGAATAACATATTGGAAAATTATGATGATTGGACTATTTCTGAACCACCGCCTAAACCCACTCCGAAGAAGAGGGGTATATTATATCTCAGTCCCGAAGATATGCAAGAGGCAAAGAAATATATGAAGGAAAAGGTATTAAAGCTGAGGATGTGAAAAATTTACCTCCTATTGAAGAAATACATGGGCTTAATACACCACCAATGCCTAAGGTGGTAGAGGTAAATTCTCTTATGAAGTTTAATGAAAATGATAATCCTCACAATATGCATCCTAGTCAATGCCTTTATGAGTTTGAAAACTACATTAGAAAACAAGATCACTTCAATGCAAATGTTATGAAACAATTGAAGTATAATTCTGATATGATTGATCGCTTGTGTGACTTGTTATTTAGAATATCAAATGATGTTAGAGGTGTTGGAAAACATGCTCGTATGGTTCAAACTCAATTAGAATAAGTTGCTAAATCTCAAAGGGAATCACTTGATGAAATGAATCATAATATGAATGACTTTTCTGTTAGAGTTGCAACTAGAGGAGGTAAAATGACTCAGGAACCACTTTATCCTGAGGGACACCCTAAAAGAATTGAACAAGATCACAAAGAGCTAACACTAGTTCACCTAGTCGTTCCAGGAAGAAAAAGAAAAAAGAAAAATCATAGGACTGTGCACACTTCTAGCGAATCTGAAATAGAGAAACCTCCTGATAATGAAAATGAAGTTTCTATATCAGATGCTAAAACTCAATCTGGTAATGAACACTCACCTAATGATAATGAAAAAGGTAATGATGAGGTTCATGAAGACACTCAACCAACCAATGATAAAGAACCAGATAATGATGTTGAGATAGAACCACCTGTTGATCTTGATAACCCACAACCTAAAAATAAAAGATATGATAAAAGAGACTTTGTGGCTAGGAAACATGGTAAAGAAAGAGAACCATGGGTTCAAAAACCTATGTCTTTTGCACACAAGTCAACTAAAAAGAATGATGATGAAGAATTTGAACGCTTTGCTGAAATGTTGAGGCCAGTCTTTTTGCGTACTCGCTTGACTAATATCCTGAAAATGCCTCCTTATGCAAAGTATATGAAAGACATCATCACTAATAAGAGAAAAATACCGGAAGATGAAATCTCCACTATGCTTGCTAATTATACTTCTAAAGATGGAGTACCTAAAAACATGGAGATCCGAGAATACCAACTATACCTTGCTCTATCAAAAAGAATTATGTGAAAACTGCTTTGTGTGATTTAGGAGCTGGTGTTAGTGTTATGCCTTTCTCTTTATATAAAAGACTTGACTTGAATAAACTCACACCTACTGAAATATCTTTGCAAATGGCTGATAAATCAACTGCCATACCTATCGGTATCTGTGAGGATGTGCCCGTTGTTGTTGCTAATGCTACTATTTTTACTGACATTGTTATACTTGAGATGCCCGAGGACGACAACATGTCAATTATCCTTGGTAGACCCTTTTTGAATATTGTAGGGGCTGTTATTGATTCCAATAAAAGTAAGGTCACTTTTCATATCAATGGTAATGAACATACGGTGCACTTTCTGAAGAAACAATTCCAAGTGAATGGTATTAATGTTATTGAAAAATCTCCCACAATCACTGTTGGAAGTTTTCAAATACCTCTACCTACTGTCAAAAAGAAATATGAAATGCTTATTGTTGGGGAAATGCATATCCCCATTGAGGTAACTTAGTGATTTACGAAAGTTCTTCGATTTCATACTAATCAAAAGTGGTTGTTAATAAGACTTGATCAACCTTATTAATGAATCATTTTTGAACGGTGTGAAGTTGATGAATTTAGTAAGCACTACTTTCTGTCCTTACTTTTTATTCCCTGTTTTTATTAGTTAAATAAAATAAAATGCCATGTTTTGTCTGTTTTCGGATTTTCCCGTGCAATAAAAAATGACCCAAAATAAAAGTTCTCAGAATGCCCTGAAAATCTTATATGATTTTTTCCTGAATATTTAAGAATTTTTGGTGCAAAAATAACCAAAGGGGGGTGCACTAGGTGGGCACAACCCACCTGGGCATGCCAGCAACCCCTGGCACGCCCTGGGGGTTGTGGTCCCCACGTGGGCCCCTCACTTATCTCTTTAGCCCACATTGCCACCTACCTCCAGAAAAAAATCACCCTTGCTCTCTCTCCCGTGTTCTTGCTCATTTTGCTGCCAATTTCGATCTCTTTGCTCGATGCTCCATTTCCGAAACAGTTTCGAGAGATTGCTGCTTGGTATGTGACTCCACCATTTGTCCAATTAGTTTTTGTTTTAGTGGTTTATACTTTGAATAATTAGCTACTCTTGGTGCTGCTGTAGACGTGCTTGCATGTTGAATTCTTAGTGTTCTAAGTAGTTTGAATGCTTGCTATGGCCTCTATGTATCCCTATGAGTAGTCACTACAAAAAAAGACACATCCGTGACATTTTGGGCCAAACGAATTTTTTTTTCTGTCATACATATGACACTTCTATGACGATAATTGTGACAAAACCCGGTATCATCATAGATGTGGTGGGCTCCTACTTCTATGACAAAAAATCATGACAGAAAATGGGCTTTTCATCCTGGGCAGGCCGGAGACGCAGTTGCATGACATTCTTTGGGCCGTCCATGACGGAAAAAACCGTGGTAGAAGCGAGGGCGAGGAAAATTTCGGGGAGTTCCCGGTTACGGTGGGAGGTCGGGGGCCGAGCGATGCGCGTTTCTCTCATACACGTACGCGCGTCTGTGCGAGGCGTTGGCTCTAACTGAACCCGAGCGAGGTGTTGGGCTCTAACTGAACCCAAGCGATTGCACTGCAGGCTACGCGTTACTGAACCCGAGCGATCGATCGATGGCTGTTAACTGAACCCGGTCGAGCGATTCCTTCGCTACTGCTGCTAACTGAAGCCAATCGATTGGATGAACAGTGAGCATTGCGCGGGGGGGTGGATGAACAGTGAGTGGTGGCGTTGCCTTTGGATGAACAGGACCCCGTGGAGTGGAGGGCTAGATGAACAATGGACGATGGAGGGGTGCCCGTGGAGGGGTGGTTGAACAGGACCCCGTGGTGTGGAGGGCTGGATGAATAGTAGACGGTGGAGGGGTGGTTGAACAGTAGCCGGTGGAGTAGCGCGCGGTGGAGGCTGGATGAATAGGAGCCCGTGGAGGCTGGAGGAGGTCGACAGTAGCCCGTGGAGGCTGGAGGAGGTCGACAGTGGAGATGAACAGTATCCCGTGGAGTCCCGTTTTGTGGTACGCCATACCCCTCCCGATGAACAGGACCCCCGTTTCGACCGTAGGAGGTCCGTTTCGTCCGTTTTGCGGTACGCCACACCCCTCCCGATCAACATGACCCCCGTTTCGACCGTAGGAGGTCCGTTTCCTCCGTTTTGCGGTACACCACACCCCTCCCGATCAACAGGACCCCCATTTTGACCGTACGAGGTCTGTTTCCTCCATTCTACGGTACGCCAGGCCTCGTTTCCATCGCCTGTTCCGTCCAAGCCCTCCCGACGAACACGACCACGCATTCCGTCCGACCCAGCCGGTTGGCTCCCACGCTTTCCGTTGCCTCCTGATGAACACGACGCACTCCGTTGCCTCCCGATGAACATGACGCATTATGTTGCCTCCCCATGAACACGACGCATTCCGTTGCCTCCCCATGAACACGACGCATTCCGTTGCCTCCCCATGAACACGACAACGACGCTATTTCTCTGTTCCGACCCAGCCATGTACACGAGCCCTGGCCGTACATATGCGCGAGTAGGTGTTCGAGACCCTGCCCATATGTACACATACGTGGCCGTATTTTCTTTCTTGCACCCTGGCCACTGTACATACGTGTACATGCTATGTGCGCGCCTCTACTATGACACGTGCACGCCTCTACATCGACCAGTATGTACATACACGTTCGCAACCAGAATGACAACGCTACGTACGCTTCGACCAGGTGGGTCCCGACTGTCAGGCACTTCCTTGCCTGCGAAGATGTAGCTGGTGGGTCCCATCAGTCAGGGGGGCAAATCGTATTTTTTTTGCCCGGACGCACTTCCTTGCGTGCGAAGGTGTAGCTGTTGGGTCCCAGCAGTCAGGGGGCGAATCGTTTTTTTGCCCGGACGCACTTCCTTGCGTGCGAAGGTGTAGCTGGTGGGTCCCAGCAGTCGGGGGGCAAATCGTTTTTTTTCGGACGCACTTCCTAACGTGCATAGATGTAGCTGGTGGGTCCCAGCAGTCACGGGGGCGAATCGTTTTTTTCGGACGCACTTCCTTGCGTGCGAAGATGTAGCTCGTGGGTCCCAGCAGTCAGGGGGCGAATCATTTTTTTCACGAAATACGGTGGCCCGTCCGGTGGGTCCCCGCTGTCAGGTGGAGGAATAATTATTTTGCGCGTAATAAGGAGGCACTTCCTTGCGGCTGCCGTGGACCCATCTGTCAGCCTCTCCATGTAGAGTCCACGTCCGATGGAAGTTGTTCCTTGACCACGTTGACCACGCCGTGCCTAGAGCACCAGGGCGGTGGACGATGATGAGGCCTAGGAAGGGGACGACGCGGAGCCGGGGAAGACGCGTCAGTAGATGCACATGCGGAGAGGAGTACGAGGGTTCACTGGTTCGGCTGCGCTGCCGTCGCCACAAAATAACAGGGGGTGTGGGTGAGTGGAGGGATGGCCTGGCCAGCGGTGGGAGTAGTAGGGGGCGGTGAGGCCTCCGCGGCAGCACAGCCGGCCACGGGAGGAAGGAGCAGGCGGCACGACCGGCGCTGCTTTGGGCGGCTGGAGCAAGAAGACCAGAGGTTGAAGAAGCACGACGGCCGTTGGATGGACATCGTACGGTCACTGGAGCTAAAATCATTTATATTGACTAAGTTGACAAAGCCCTTGGTACGTCAACTTAGTAGGCCCACAGGTCAGCTTCTGAAACGGTGCACCCCAGATGTCAGGGGGAGGAATCATTTTTTGGGCGGGTGAAGCTAGAATATCCGAGATTAAAGAAGAAGCACGGCATCCGTTGGATGGACATCCAACGGCCACTGCTGCTAGAACCGTGTGTTGACTATAAGTTGACAAAGCCTTGCATACGCGTCAACTCTGTTTTTTTAGGCGACACATCAACTTAGTAAGGCCAGAAGTGTGTGGCAGAGAACTTATAGCCCATTTGAGATTTGTAAGAATGTGTAGCCCATTTTTGAATTCTAATGGAATTTACTGCAGCCCATTTACAATTTGTTAAAAGTACAGCCCATTTCAACCAACCGTTCAAAACAGAATTCAATAAAATTTCCCACATTTTGATGGGATTCGAAATATTTTTATCCCAAAATTTCTAGTCAGATTAAATACAACTTCAATATAAATTTATATTACGTAAAAATCCAACGAAACATTGCGCTCGGAACAATTAATGAAATTAAAATTTTCAATATCCAAAAATAATATTTTATAAAGTAATCACGTGTTTGGTGCATTTTTTATAGTTACCGCCCAGTTTTTATAATTACATCCCATTTATTATTTCTTAAAGCCCATTTTCTTGTAAAGCCTAATGCATCCCTCCTTGGAAAGATTTGCAGCCAAGTGGGGCGGAGAATAACAACTTGACCTTGCTTGGGTATTCCTAAAAAAAGGTATAGCTGGGCTAGCCATTTTTAGCTTGAAAAATAATAATATTTGGGTTGGATATCTGGCCTGGGCTAGACGGGCCACAGCCCGCCCAGTTAATACCTACAGTGATGTTTTCGTTGCTGTTCAGAGTAGAAAAATTAATATCTGGGCTAAACATCGAAAAACTCTGCAGTGCTCACACCTCAAAAACACAAATACTGCTCGAGTTGCATGGTCCCAGCTGTCGGCCGCTTCTTGTGCAATTCTCTCGTTTATTGACTACCCCCTCCTTTCCGGTTTATAAGGCTCAATTCAAAAATCTCACCAACCAAGGCAGATGATGAGTGGTGGAATATTTTTTGTAGTTTGCAAAAGCACCCAATTAATGCTCTTGTTTTCCTCAAAAAATTATGTTTACGAATGCATTAATTGCAATGCATGCATGCATAAAGTGCATGCATTGGTCAGTTTTCTCTTAATACTTGCATGCAATGATTTAATGCACCTTGAAGTCTGAACATGTGATGGGAAACAACCAAATTGAGCCTTATAAAATGGAAAAACTAAAATTTTAAGATAAGCCCTATAAACCGGAAAGGAGGGAGTACTACATAGGTTGACAATGGTGTGGGACCGTGATGTCAGGAAACCAGGAGGAAGCAAAATAAATTATAGTTATATATATATAATAAGGAGGCACTTGCGTACGTGAGGCTATGGACCTTGTGGGTCCCCATTGTCATCCTCCAAGTAAAGTCATCTCCTTGCACGCGCGCGCTTTCCGCCCGAAACAGTCAGCGCCGCCCGCCCCGCTTCCCGGTGCAGGTGATTGCTCCGCCTTCAAACGACACAAGTGTCGTCCATCCATCCATCTGCCGCCCATATTAATGATACGCGGTTGCCGAGGCGGCTACTCCGGCGCCACACGTCCATCCCTCCGCCCGCCCACCATTGCTATATAAACTGCTGCGCCGGCCATAGCCGCAGTCATCCGCATTGGTTCCCTTTCTCCTGTCCACACCACTACTGCCCACCATGGCTTCCTCGCGCTCCAGCACTCTTTGGGACGAGTGGACGACGGACCACAAGGAGATGGCAGCCATTGCTGCTGACCGGCTGGCCGGCAGGCAGCCAGAGGACGACGACGTCCCAATGGAGAACATGCTAGTCGGTGATCCGGCGCCAACCCCCTCCTCCGCGCCATCCTCGCTGGTGCATTGCACCATGACCATCGGCAAGGCCCGTGCCCAATATATGGACAGGGTGAGGCAGATGCATGAGGAGCAGTTCCGGGAGGTGCAGGCCGATGCCGCCTACAACCACCATCTCCTCCAGGAGCACCTGCAGGCGGAGGAGCAGATCGCCGTGGAGCGGGCAGAGCAGGAGACGCTGCTCGACTCGTACCGCTCCGCCCGCAAGGGCCGCCTCGAGCGCTAGCGGTACCGCATGCAGGTGGCGGAGGCTACGGCCGCCTACAAAGAGGCTAGCAAAGAGGGCGATGAAGTGGGTGAGGCGCTATTTGGCGAGACTGAGGACGAGGCAGAGGACAATGCCGGCTCCGGCGAGTCCCCGCTCTGCTGGCGTCGACGAGGCCCTGCTCCGCCGAGGCCTCGCGGCACCAACAACGAGGCAGAGGACACCGCCGGCTCCGACGAGTCCCCGCTCCGCTGGCGTCGACGAGGCCCTGCTCCACCGAGGCCCCGCGATGCCAACAACGAGGCAGAGGACACCGCCGGCTCCGCCGAGGCCCAGCCCCGCCAACAACGAGGCAGAGGACATCGCCGGCTCAGCCGAGGCCCCACCCTGCCGGCAACGTGGGGGAGGATTTCCACCGCTCCGCTGAGGCGCTGCCCGCCGGCAACGAGACAGAGGACATCACTGGCTCCGCCGAGGCCTCGCCCCGCTGCCAACGAGGCCATGCCACACAAAAAACGAGGAAGAGTAGAACACGATAGGTCGCAGCCGCTCGGGTCCAAGTAAGGCCACCGCTGCTACCCTCCGGTTGCAGCCAAGCTAGGCGGGTTGACCATTGACGGGCGGTTAGCTTCTTGGCAGCGACGTGGAGTCAGAGAGCTGCGTTGTAGAAGAACGCTGCTTCTACTTAACTGCTGGTGCAGTTGGCTGACTGACACGTGGGCCCAATAGGCCACATGTCAGTTACGCAACTGCACCTGCAGTTAAGTCACTAAAGCTTCTGTTCGGCTCAGCGGGACACAGGTGGGTAGCTTCGGTTAATTAATTATACCTCCAGCACACCCCTTTTTAGTTGAAGAATGTATGAAATGTAATGAAATCCGGCATGTTTATATGAAATCCGACCGTGTATGAATGAATTTATTTCGATTAGTTTGAATTCCTGTATCATTGGCATTGGATGAAGATGCAAAACAATACATACTAGCATTATTCTAAGGGTGATCACCTTGTTTGCAGCAGTTTCACATGTACTCCCTCTAGTCCTTTCTAGTCTGCATACAAGTTTTGTCTACAGTCAAAGTATCTCTACTTTGACCAATCTTACACAAAAAAGTATGCACTTTCACAATGTGCGAAGTAAAAAGGAACAGAAGGAGTACAAAGAGTTTGAGCAGCTTTTTAGCGTTTCTATACATTGCAATCAAACACACAGGCCTGGTAATTCATAGAGAACATTCAAAACAATCGATGATTATGCATCTCAGCGACTCACATGTCAGAGGCAATATTTACTTCACAACTAAAGAATAAATAAAAAATTGATCGACGCTGCTGACAGCAAAGGGCGTCCCATTCAAAAATATCAAATGCATGTCTTGCTAAAATCAATGAGCAAAATTTGACAAGGTTGTCCCATTCCAAAATAGCAAATGCCTACGATTGTGGAATGGGCACGGTTTGCCATCAGTTCGGACATTGACATGGCACCTCGTGCTAAATAAACTAGCTGTTCTTTTTGTGCAGTTCCACCAAAATCAACCAAATTCGCGCGTAGCTTGTATGATTTCGCCCTTATATGTTGCAACGCCTTGAACTTATCGGCACATCCTTTCTTGTGGTGGAAATGAATGATTCGATGTATTCATGAACATTTTGTGCAGTTCCCATTGAAATCAAGTTGAGCACCCCTGTTTGCACAAATACAAAAAAGTGATTAGTATAAAGCAAATTGTACTATGAATTGACAGTTTCGACAGGCACATACATGGTCCATGTAGAGCACACTTTTAGAAAAATGGAACTCACCAGAAAGAATCCTAGAGCAACATTGTACTCGCGCATCACAGCAAAAAAATGGAGATTTGTCAGTCCTTCTGAGCTGAAGTTAGTTTGGTCTTATGGGGAGTAATGTAACCATCCTTCAACTGCTCCTTCTGATGATAAGATAGACAGGGCTTCTTCATCCTTGCATAATCGGAACTAGTCACTTCACGTACTCCATATTCTTCTTCAGAGGAAGATGATCCTGTTGTGCAAAGACAAGAGGACTACTAAATGCTAGCATCCATGTTTTCTCAAAAAAAAGGAAAGGAAATATTTAAAACATCACAGATGAAGCACTTCTCAAGGACAATACCACTTTTTCATGACAGTATCTAAACAGTAGCACAACACCAATAGAGATGACAAAGCTCAATCATATGGATGAAATCAGTGGGCGAGTACCAACCTTTGTCAGGAGGCTTATTGTGTAGAGATACAGATGAAGCACTTCTCCGGAACCATCTGTTGCTATCTACGGTGGTGGCCATGCTTACTATATACTCCTCGATTAGTTTAATGTTTCCAACATCTTCTTGTGCAGTTCCACTAAAATATATGGTATCTTCAAAGAAGATCCCTGTTTGCACAAGTAGAGATAATTACATATTACATTAAGAGTGGCATCAAATCAGTGGCAAAACAATTGCTCGTTCCAGCCATAGCAATAAATTAAGATGCAAAACTATATCATTACTTGTGTCATCACAGTTCCAATGCTTCATTACAGCACCGGGAGTTGATTTTTGTTTTTCTTCCGCTTATTCTTCCCCTTCATCACTTGGTTCAATAACAGACAAGCTTCGCCTTCAATGTAAGATTTGTCATGTCAATTAGGGAGCACAAGTATAGTACTAAACTTAATTTTCTGATGAAAGTGGCAAAATATAGGCCAGCAGTTGTGAAATATCCTTATCTTACCTCAATGGGATATTACGGTGCACATACAGATTGGAAGCCTTGTCTCCATTTGTGCAGTTCACTAAAATCAAGCAACATTATCGTACAAGTAGCACAACATATGAAAGCACACTGCACAATCATGTGAAAGAAGGCTAGTACTGACCTCTCATGATGCGGAATTCAAACAACTCACAAGAAGAAGATCTGAACCAAATTCGCCTTAACGGATAGGAAGTAAGATCTCCTCTTGTGCAGTTCCACTAAGATCAAGCAATCAAGCAACATTGTCGGTGTGACATTTTGGTTGAACTGCACAAAACACTCTTAAAACAAAAGTGTTTTGTGCAGTGCAACAAAAGGTCACAATGGCAGCGAGGTGAAGTAGATAACTCTGTTTACACAGAGGTGCAAAGGAAACAATTAGTAGTCAATAACGGTGGATGACACCGAAGCCAACAAAAAGAAGCATCTACCTTATCTAAATGGGAAAGAAAGCAAGACAGTAGCATTTCTCAAATGGTGGCATTAATTAATATTAACATAGATATTATATTAACAATAAAATTCGTTAAACATGTAATTTGCTTTTAACTGTGGCATTGCATCAATTTTCCAACGGCATTATTAGAGGGTGTTTGTTTAGAGGGACATTTTGGTGTAAGGACTAAAAAACTCCATGTCAGTCCCATCTAAACCAAACAGGAGGGACTTTTAGGGACTAAAAGTGGGCATTTGGGACTAAACAAAGAAGACTCCGAGGGAGTCTTTTTTGGGACTTTTTCCAAAGGTTGCCCCTGCCACGCATCGCACCTTGTCTCTATTAGTTCATTACTAGGGGTAACACATGGTCTTTTAGCATGTCATTTAACAACCTCTAGTCCATGTTTAGTCCCTGGAACCAAGCAGGTAGGGACTAGGGAGTTTTTAAACAAATAGGGCCTTAGATTAACAACAGCTAATGAGTTGCACGGGAAAGTGGACGCACCAGCACCATGTGCATCTACCGATGTACTGTGGTCATGCACAGTCTGTTGCAACAAAGAACAAACAACCAAGGAGCATATTTGTGTTGGTCCTAGTTTTGTTATCTTTAGACACATTTCCCTATGTGAGCGCAGCAAATCTAGTCCTGCTCAAACTCTACAGCCTTGTCCCTTCCTTTCCTTTTTGAACTAGTACTTTCGCCCCTTCCTTTCCTCTTTGAACCACGTCCTAGATTTATGCGATACAACTTTCCCCACTACTTTCCCCCATTCCTTTCCTCTTTGAACCACGTCCTAGATTCATGCTATACAACGTTCCCCCTTCATTTCCTCTTTGAACCACGTCCTAGATTCATGCTATATATAACTTTTCCCACTACTTTCCCCCACTCCTTTCCTCTTTGAACCACGTCCTAGATTCATGGTATACATGCAGATAGAGCAATGCATGTGGAGTAAGTAAATTATACCTTAAGGTTCTTGGGGCGTGGTTTGGTGGGCGACGGGACGGCGGCGAAGAAGAAGGGGTCGGAGGCCCTCCCGCGCCGCCGCTGGGTGGAAAGTGAACAGCTGTGCCAGTAGTCCCTCGCCGATGGCGACAGCGTTAAGCCTCCTTCCCTTCCCGGCGGACGGATCCTGCGGGCTCTTTGAGCAACAGTGAGGGGAGAGAGAGGCCAACGAAGTCTTGTTTAGATCTGGAGAGGGCGAGAGAGTGTGAAGAGATCAACTACAAGCGCTGAGGCTCCAGCGGGAGAGGGCGAGAGAGTGTGAAGAGAGCAACTACAAGCGCTGAGGCTCCAGCATGTATATATATACTGGAGAGAGAGAGTGAAGCGTGCAAACCCTAGAACACATTTTGACCAGTCAAAGAATTCTCCTGGCACAAATTATGCTCAAGTGTAGTTATCGAACCCGAGACCTCAAGTTTGATGAGCGAACAGGCTAACCAGCTACACAACCCTCCCGTTATGTTGAACGAGAGGGAAATAACCTTTTATACATTCCTGCATTCGTGTGACAAGCATGTCGTATTTGTGTGTGTGTGTGTGTGTGTGGGAGTCATTGGGATTTCCATCATAATCATGTCATGTGGCTTTGGTGGTAAGACTATCCACAGTGGTGCAGAAATAAAGCAGCCTTAGTCACCTTACCTCTCTCCATGTAGTACGTTGGGTCCCACCAGTCAGAGGGTGAAACAAACAAATTAATAAGAAAAATTAAAAGCGCCGGCGGTGTTTCTTACCTCACACATCTCGCTACTGCTCGGGAACACTGTCCAATTGATCCCTCTGTTCGCTCACGTACTATTTTAAGTGAATCCTCATTATAACATGCACACAAATTTTGGGCACTTGTATTCGACTTAAGTCAGTGTGCCACCGTATCTCGTATACTTACTACTCCCTCCATCTAGGTGTAATAAGTCATGTTAGAAGGTGCAACTGGACCAAGGTGCGTGCGTGTGTGTGTGTTAGAGAGAGCGACAGATCGACCTACTCCTGCAGAGAGATGTTGTGTAGTGTATGATTTTAGCCGCGAGAGTCGGTGCATCCTCTCGTTTCCGGGCGTGTCCGGTAAGGACATGCGGACAGCTGCCACGCCCGCTCCTGACCAGCCTGGCCCACCCAAAGCCCCTCCATCGCCCGCGCGCCCTTCCCGCCCGAAACGGACAGCGCCGCTCCAAAGAATCGGTGCCGCATTCATGCCCGGGCAGAGCAGACGCGACCTCTCACTGGCGCAAGAGTGATGGTTGCTTCGTCCGTCCAACTTACTGTTGGGTCTATGTGATTTGACGGCTCATTGGTCTTTATTACTGAGGTGGTAGGACTTCTGGATGTCCCACGCTTTCGGCGAAAGGAGGTACTACTACTAGATTACAATTTTCTCCATTCTTACAGCGGAGGCATGCAAGAGCAGTGAAAACACGAGGCTCAGTGATTACATGGCCCACCTCACACTATCACCGTGCGACACCTAACTCTTTACATAGTACTCCCTCCGTTCCTAAATATTACTAGATGAGTCCCCGTGCATTGCTGCGGAACAGCGGTATATCTCTCTGCGCAAAATTATCGATTTCATAGAACTAAAAAAACTCTATAACCGCATGACAAATGTGGTAGCCAAACTAAATAAACTCCCATCATCATTTAGATCATCCCACGTAAGGAAAAAAGATCAGCCAACTCCTACTGCATAATGGGATTATATTTTTCTTTTTGACATGTTAATGGGACTTAAAACCTCACTTACATGCATGCTACCGGTGCATGCTTGCATGCAGACATGTTGATGTGATTTAAAACCCACTCACATGCATGTGCCATGGTATTTCTGCATGCTTGCATGTGGCTTAGTGCGGAGCCTCTCAACGTCTAGATCAGACGGCTATTATGGACTGATTTACTTCATCTAATGGCTACATCAATTTTGATGATGTGGCTCAAGGAGAGGATAGAGAATTCCTAGTAGTGGGGGCTAGCTATTACTAGTAGATAAGTCTTTG
Source organism: Triticum urartu (assembly GCF_056163025.1). Classification (NCBI taxonomy): domain Eukaryota; kingdom Viridiplantae; phylum Streptophyta; class Magnoliopsida; order Poales; family Poaceae; genus Triticum; species Triticum urartu. The sequence continues at coordinate 113,997,551 of NC_141877.1, forward strand.
TAGAGATTCCACTACATACGGAACAAAATGAATGAATCTACACTTAAAATGCATCTATATACATCTGCATGTGGTTCATGGTGAAATCTCTACAAAGACTTATATTTATGAACGGGGGAGACGGCGTACTAAGCAAGCTTCTCCTCATTCTGCGAGTTGACGGGACACATCAAAAGTACTCCAGTGTATAGAGCCTTGCCTCTAAGGTAGGCCCCACATGGTTTGCCTCTTTTTTTAACATAACACGTCAAGTCGCAATTTGTTTGTTCACCCGTGGTAGATGATCATCCCTCCACCAAGTGGACAACCAGTACAGGTGCCAAATTACCATGTGGGCTACCTTTTTCGTACAGAAATGAGCTCCACCGTGTACCCGCGCGGGTGTGGTTGGGAAGACGGGAGCACGTGCGTCGTGCATGCACCTCTTCTCTTCATGCACGTCCCCCACCTACGTGGGTGTGTGTGAGAGATACAAACCGCGTTCGTGAGTGTTTTTTGTTTTGGGGTGGGGGTTGATTTCGTGAATTATTTGTGGTAATATGTGTCGATGACATCTCAAACAAAATTTTGCATGCAATGTGTGTAAAATGGAGGCCTATCCATATCATACATAGAGGGTCGGGCAATCCACGAGAAGAGAGGGAGGGGTCATAGCTATCGATAGAGTCGAAGAGAGGATCAAGTGGGTGGGTGCGAGATCGATGAAGAGAGCCATCAAAATTGTGTGTGTGTGCAAGTCAAAGATATAGGGCGACTGGCCTACCGGAACGTTAGAGGGCACATGTCAAGTTTGTGTGTGGCAGGGAGACATGACTAGAGCGCTCGATGTATTGGTGTGTGGGGGGGAGGGGGTGGGGGAGGGGTAGGCAGAGGCCTAACTATAGAGGTAGAACGACTCGTATATGTGTTGAGAAGGAGAGACCCAGCTATGTCTTGAGGGAGATCGGTCGACATCCATACATAACTGAAGGACGGGAAATATGATGGGACAGAGAGAGAGGAGAGAGAGAGGGAGGGAGGGGAGGGAGGGAGAGGGGTAGAGTGCTGGATGGGTGATGGAGTTGCTTCTCGAAGATGGTGGGAGAGGCCTACTAGACAAACTGAGGGTGGAACTGCAATGTTATTGATAAGAGTGGGGATGTGTTTATGTGTGTGCCTGTGCGTGATACATCTGTCGGGACGCATCCATGGATGATGAAGGGGAACCATGTGTTTGGTAAGCAAACCTAACTAGATCGGTAGATCAATTGTTGTTTGTCGGAGGAAGGGAGAGACACAACTGATGAGGTAGATCGATTGACGTGTGGGTAAAAACGAGTTATAAGGACCTAGCTAGCTATATGTATAGAGAGAGATCGGTCGGTGCACGTCCATTTGTTAGAGGCAAATAAGGCCCAGCGAGACGGATAGACAGAGAGAATGGAGCTAGGAGGTGGTGCGAGAGGCCCAACTACTAGCTAGATAGGGGGAGGAGTGTGCGGTTGTGAGATCGATGAAAATAGGGGCGAGAGTTTACACGTGTGTCTGACCATATGAGAGACACGAGGCGAGGACACATAAAGGAGGAGATTGAAGGTGTGTGTGTATGTTGTAGGCAGGCATCGCTGGAGAGGTTTATCGATCGGTGCGTGTCGGAAAGGAGTTGTGGAGACTCTGGGAGAACGACCTAAAGAAAAAAATGAATGTGCCCAGTGGATAGAATGCCGAGGGAGGGGCAGGGCGAGGAGGGAGTGTGCATGCACGAGAGAAAGTTAGTGGTAGCTACAAAGGTTAGAGGATTGTGTGGGTGTAAGAGACTAACAAAGATCATAATTTGATATGAAAGTGGATTCATATATTTGAATAGGAGATCATAGTGTTTTAAACATTGCATGCATGAATATAGCGGTGATACACGTGTTGTGCACATGTTATACCATAATGTGATAATGCATGGCGTTTGCAACTCACAGCTAAATGCCGAACAATCTAAACCATACTATACATCAAACAATCTCACATTTTATTTGAATTTGTGATAATGTGTGGCGTTTGCAGCTTACAACTAAATATCGAACAATCTAAACAATACTATATATCGAACATTCTCACATTTTATTTGAATTTGTGCTAATGTGTGGTGTTTGCAACTCACATCTAAATACTTGTAGGCGTAGGGGGCGGGGCACCATACATAATGTGATAAACACATTATACATATGAGACATGGTTTAGATTATGAAGATCTAGCTAGAGCTAGAAATGTAATGTGATTTGAAATCAAAATAAAGTGGATTCAAAAAATCTAGTTCGAGTTCATATAGTACACATAGTTCATATGTAACTCGAGACTAATCATGTGGTGTGCTATGAAGATAATACACAAACGATGGTTTAACTTGACAATAATGATGATTGTAGATCTTATTAAAACAGAGAAACGAATTAAAATGCTTTGAGTTCACAACAATCGTTACTGTAGATCTTATTCAAATAGAGAAAAGAATTCAAATTTAGTTCATATTGAAGCGGTAGTATATACGTTTGGAATGCACTAAAACGTTCATTTGAGTAGTAGGTTGCATGCATTATACACGTAGCGAAATATTTTAATTGAACATAGCATGAATTCAAAGTTTTGAATGACATTTGTAGTGCGCATTGATTTGGTACAATACACGTCAGGCTTGTCCGGAAATTTCAACCCGCACCTTGTTAGCCCGAAATATTTAAGATATATCTTTGTCTCGTTGTGCTCCGACAACTCCCTCCATCTCAACCCGCGCCTTGCTATTCCGAAACTACAACGCGCGCGAAAACTCCCACCTCCTGTGAAATCCCAACACGTGAAATGCCCGTGGTACCCCTGAACCGAAAGAACCGCCTCAAATCGGTGGGGGTACTTTCGTAACTTACCCCACATTTCGGACAAGCACGTCTCTAAAAAATGGTTCCCCACTGCCATCCCATCCGCCCACCCATTCGTACACCGAGGCCGCAAAAACCCGTGACGAAACCCCACACCCTGCTTCGTCCGCCACCCAGCCGGAGCCTCTTCCCCGACGACGTCGTCCACAGCAACACCTCGACGTCCCTCATCCACCGTACCGGATGAGGATCCGTCGTCGATCTCATCGTCCCGCCGGTTCAGCCACCCCGTCCTCCACCTCCAAGGAGCTGCCCCGACGTTCCCCTCGTCTTTCGTGCCACCTCCAATCCCACACCGTCGTCTTCACCTGCACCATCGGAAGAGCATCATCATCACCATTTCCTCGGATGAAGCTGCGGCCTAATCGGCGCCACCAAAGAGGTTGTACACTAATCACCGCATTTTCTTCTTGATTCGATCTCACGGTGCTGTCGGCGCTCGGTCCCGAGCCGACACGGCACGTCTCCATCCACGGCGGCATCGCCGACCACTTCCTCCACGGCGTCGCTCCCTCGGCGATGACGTCCACATCAGTAGGAGCTGCTGCTGCTTTAGCTCTCGCTCGCGCTGCTGCTCTACTCTTGCTCTCGGTCCCCTGCCTGGTCTGCTCTTACTATTGCTCTTGCTCGCGCTGCTGCTCTCGCTCTTGCTCTTGCTTGCGATGCTGCTCCGATTTAGCTACACTTCAGTCGACTGAATCGACTTTTGGGTCAATCGATTTTCAGGGGGTGGGGGGGCTCGCCGGGGTGAAGGAAGAACCAGCCGCAGCGGGGAGGGGGCTCGCCGGAGAAGTACCCCACTATCTATCTTAGGGTTCAGGATGGGGGTGGTGGTCGCCGGCGGTGGCGGGGCGTTGGCGGGGCGGTGGCGTGGGGATCGCCGGAGAAAAATCTCGGCATGGGGGGGGCTAGAGGGATGCCCGGGGCGGTGGCGGACCGGCGGTGGGGAGTGTTTTTGGGGCGGGCGGGGCGGCGCACCGACGGCCGCGGGCGGCGGGGGGCTGTTGTTTGGCCGGTGGTGGCTGGCGGCTCAGGGGGTGGAGGTTGAAAATGAACCGCAGGCCCTTGATGTCGTATCCAACGGCTACAAAATCGACTGACCAGAAATGAAAAAGTCAGTCGACCGACATGTAGTCTCACCTTGCTATTGCGTTCAGTTTCGACAGCAAAATTCAGTTTCGACAGTTAAGTTCAGTTTCGACAATTAAGTTCGGAGATGAGCGGCTGATGTATTTTACATCTAGCAGTTTGTGGTTATGTATTTTACGTCATGTATTGGAGATGCTATTAGAATTCCACTCATGTTAACGTTGTTCGTTGTCTCTCTTGTCCTGCTTCAGCCTCGGCGTCGTACAACTCACCGGAGCTGCTCCAATGACGAAACCCTCCATCACAGCGGAGTAGTACCTCGGGCTCCATCTCCATACGCCTAAGATCTTCTTCCCCTCCTCCGACAGCAAAGTCAGCCAAAGCATCCTCACCGGCCAACCCAATCATGCTGAGATCGACATGGCTTCGCCAAAGAGGTTGTACACTTGTTATATATATTGTCCACTGAGCACACGGATTTGTTCCTTTAGTGTATCCTTGAAAGAAAAAACGTAGGAATTTTAATTTTCACTTGTCCTCCTTTTCAAATTCCTATTCATGAAGCACAAGACTAAGAGATAGTAGCATAATAGCATTATAACCGTACATTTTCTTGTGGTTTGACTTAATCTCACCATGCTTCTTTGCATCCTGTGATCTTCCAATTGCTGTGAATCAAACACCCAGATTGGCGGAAATCCTTTGTTTTTAAATTCTCTGTTTTGCACGTGCATTCCTATCCTATTCCTGTCTATTTCCTATCCCTTCATTGTTGGAATCCTCCAATTCAAACGAGCCCTTACAGAATTACTTCTCTTACAGATAGTTGTCAAAGAAAACCTTGCGTGGTTTGTCCCGTGATGACCCACAAGTATAGGGGATCTATCATAGTCCTATCGATAAGTAAGAGTGTCGAACCCAACGAGGAGCAAAAGGAAATGATAAGCGGTTTCCAGCAAGGTATTCTCTACAAGTACTGAAATAAGTGGTAACCGATAGTTTTGTGATAGGATAATTTGTAACGAGCAACAAGTAACAAAAGTAAATAAAGTGCAGCAAGGTGGCCCAATCCTTTTGTAGCAAAGGACAAGCCTAGACAAGCTCTTATATGATGTACAGCGCTCCCGAGGACACATAGGAATATCGCCAAGCTAGGTTTCATCACGTTCATATGACTCGCGTTCGGTACTTTGATAATTTGGTATGTGGGTGGACCGGTGCTTGGGTGCTGCCCTTACTTGGACAAGCATCGCACTTATGATTAACCTCTATTGCAAGCATCCGCAAATACAACAAAAGTATTAAGGTAAACCTAACCATAGCATGAAACATATGGATCCAAATCAGCCCCTTACGAAGCAACGCATAAACTAGGGTTTAAGCTTCTGTCACTCTAGCAACCCATCATCTACTTATTACTTCCCAATGCCTTCCTCTAGGCCCAAATAATGGTGAAGTGTCATGTAGTCGACATTCACATAACACCACTAGAGGAAAGACAACATACATCTCATCAAAATATCGAACGAATACCAAATGCACATGACTACTAATAGCAAGACTTCTCCCATGTCCTCAGGAACAAAAGTAACTACTCACAAAGCATAAACATGTTCATAATCAGAGGGGTATTAATATGCATATAGGATCTGAACATATGATCTTCCACCAATTAAACCAACTAGCATCAACTACAAGGAGTAATTAACACTACTAGCAACCTACTAGCACCAATCCCGTACTTAGAGACAAGAATTGGATACAAGAGATAAACTAGGGTTTTGAGGTGAGATGGTGCTGATGATGATGTTGATGGAGATTGCCCTCTCCTGATGAGAGGAGCGTTGATGATGATGATGGCAATGATTTCCCCCTCCGGGAGGGAAGTTTCCTTGGCAGAACAGCTCCGCCAGATCCCTAGATTGGTTCCGCCAAGGTTCTGCCTCGTGGCGGCGGAGTTTCGTCCGAGAAGATGGCTTATGATTTTTTTCCGCATCGAGAGACTCCATATAGCAGAAGATGGCCACCGGAGGGCCACCAGGGGGCCCACGAGGTAGGGAGCGCCCCAGGGGGCTAGGGCGCGCCCCCACCCTTGTGGGAAGGGTGTGGCCCCCCTGGTGAGTTTCTTCCGCTGAGTATTTTTTATATATTTGGAAAACATCTTCCGTGAAGTTTCGGGACTTTTGGAGCTGTGCAGAATAGGTCTCTAATATTTGCTCCTTTTCCAGCCCAGAATCCCAGCTGCCGGCATTCTCCCTCTTTATGTAAACCTTGTAAAATAAGAGAGAATAGGCATAAGTATTGTGACATAATGTGTAATAACAGCCCATAATGCAATAAATATTGATATAAAAGCATGATGCAAAATGGACGTAAAAACTCCCCCAAGCTTAGACCTCGCTTGTCCTCAAGCGAAAAGCTGAAATCGAAAAATATGTCCACATGTTTAGAGATAGAGGTGTCGATAAAAATAAAATACGGACATGAGGGCATCATGATCATTCTTAGAAAAGCAACTCATATAATTCTTTGTCATATAATCTCTAATGCTAGAGTAATAATTCAATCACAATATCAAGTATAAATTGTAAACTTCATTGAAAACTAACAAACTACAATCTCAGTCATTGAAGCAATTGCAATTTATTGTAACATAGGGAAGAGTCAATGTATAAGAGCTTTTCTGCAAGTCCACATACTCAACTATCATATAGTCTTTCACAATTGCTAACACTCACGCAATACTTATGGGTATGGAGTTTTAATCAGACATAGAGAAAGATAGGGGTTTATAGTTTTGCCTCCCAACCTTTTACCTCAAGGGTAATGTCAACAATAATAGTTTATGAAAACCCACGTCCAATTAGCTATATATATCAGGTTCTTTCCAACATATTTTGCTTGCCAAAGGATAAAATGTAAAAAGGAAGGGTGAAGATCACCATGACTCTTATGTAATGTAGGAGATAAAAGTAAAAGATAGGCCCTTCGCAGAGGGAAGCAGAGGTTGTCATGCGCTTTTATGGTTGGATGCACAAAATCTTAATGCGAAAGAACGTCACTTTATATTGCCACTTGTGATATGGACCTTTATTATGCAGTCTGTCGCTTTTATTACTTACATATCACATGATCGTATAAAGCTTATTTCCTCCACACCAATCAACCATACATATTTAGAGAGCAATTTTTATTGCTTGCACCGATGACAACTTACTTGACGGATCTTGCTCAATCCATAGGTAGATATGGTGGACTCTTATGGCAAGACTGGTTTAAGGGTATTTGGAAGCACAAGTAGTATCTCTACTTGGTGCAATGAATTTGGCTAGCATGAGGGGGAAAGGCAAGCTCATCATGTTGGAAGATCCAATATAATATAATTCATCTCAGATGTAAGAAAACATAACCCACTACGTTGTCTTCCTTGTCCAATGTCAACTCTTTAGCATGTCATATTTTAATGAGTGCTCACAATCATAAAAGATGTCCAAGATAGTATATTTATATGTGAAGACCTCTCTTTCTTTATTACTTCCTATTAATTGCAACGATGACCAAAACTGTGTTCGTCAACCCTCAACAACTTTTATTCATAATACTCTTTCTATGTGAGCTCACTACTCTCCATAAGATTCACATGATCTCTTTGTTTCTTTTTATTTCTTCCTCTTTTTCTTTTATTCACTTAGAATCATGGCAAAATAATCAAGCCCTTGACTCAACACTAATCTTTATTATATAGCTCACGGACTCGATTACATAGAAGGATAATAAAGCAGAACTCACAACTAGATCACATTAAGAACTTTTATTCTACTAGATCAAGATATTACCAAAAGGATCGAACTAAGAAAAACGGTAAAGATAAAAGTGATGGTGATAAGATACCGGGGCACTCCCCCAAGCTTGGCAGTTGCCAAGTGGAGTGCCCATACCCATGTGATTATGTCTCTCCTTTCGGGGATGGTGATGTGATGTTCTTGGCGATGATGCCCCTCAAGATACGATTCTCCTCCTCAAGCTTGTTGACTTGCTTCTTGAGGTCCATTATTTCCTTTCGGAGTTTTCCTATAACAGCCAAAGCTCCCTACATCCAAGGGTGCTGCATAGCTGCGGGAGAACCAGTGACACTCTTTTTCATATTCTCATAAGAAAGAAATCTAACATTGGAAGGGATAACCGAGTTTGGAATAGCTGAGCTCTGCAATTCTCCCATTGTGAATCCAGCTTGGAGGTGGGAAGTGACTTCTTGATCCTCTTCCATGGCATTTATCCTCTTCAAATCAGCCTCCATCTCTTCCTCCGTTGCTGGCACAAAGGGGTCAACATGATTGTTTGTCGTTGATCTCGGTGCCGGATGAGACACCCGGCTCTCCCCGACTGACTCTTGCGAAGACATCCTACTCAAATCTGCAGCAGCAACAGCTCGAAACACAAACAGGATATAGTTGCGTGATACGGGAGTCAAAACCCCCGGGAGATTATATAATGAATTTTTATCGACCAAAATACATATTGTGTACGAAAACGGAGTCCGGAGAGCACAAGAGGTGCCCACGAGGTAGGGGCGCACCCAGTAGGGTAGGGCACGCCCTCCACCCTCATGGAGCCCTCGTGTCCTTCCCGGACTGCTGCTTATTTTTCTATTTTTCTAAATATTCCAAAACGGAGAAATATTGCCTTAAAACTGTTTTGGAGTCGGTTTACTTACCGTACCACATACCTATTCCTTTTCGGAGTCTGAAATGTTCCGGAAAGTGTCCCTTATGTATTCCTCCGGGGTTACGGTTTCAATAACATTGGTTTCAACATTTATGGGATTACCTGAGATATAATGTTTGATTCTTTGACCGTTCACCACCTTCGGATTTGTGCCTTCGAAGTTGTTAATTTTTATGGCACCGGAACGGTAGACCTCCTCGATAATGTAAGGACCTTCCCATTTAGAGAGAAGTTTTCCTGCAAAAAATCTTAAACGAGAGTTCTATAGCTGTACATAATCACCTACATTAAACTCACGCTTTTGTATCCTTTTGTCATGCCATCTTTTAACTTTTTCTTTAAACAACTTGGCATTTTCGTAGGCTTGGGTTCTCCATTCATCAAGTGAGCTAATATAAAATAACCTCTTCTCACCCGCAAGTTTGAAATCATAATTGAGTTCTTTAATAGCCCAATATGCTTTGTGTTCTAGTTCGAGAGGTAAGTGACATGCTTTTCCATAAACCATTTTATACGGAGACATACCCATAGGATTTTGTATGCAGTTCTATAGGCCCATAATGCATCATCAAGTTTCTTGGACCAATTCTTTCTAGACCTATTAACAGTCTTTTGCAAAATTAATTTGAGTTCTCTATTACTCAATTCTACATGACCACTAGACTGAGGGTGATAAGGAGATGCAATTCTATGATTAACATCATGTTTAGCAAGCATTTTACGGAAAGCACCATGAATAAAATGTGAACCACCATCAGTCATTAAATATCTAGGGACTCCAAATCTTGGAAAAAATAACTTCCTTAAGCATTTTAATAGAAGTGTTATGATCAACACTACTAGTTGGAATAGCTTCTACCCACTTAGTAACGTAATCAACAGCAACTAAAATATGTGTATATCCATTAGAGGAAGGAAAGGCTCCCATATAGTCAAAACCCCAAACATCAAATGGTTCAATAACAAGTGAATAATTCATAGGCATTTCTTGATGTCTACTAATATTACCAATTATTTGTCATTCATCACAAGATAAGACAAACTTACGGGCATCCTTGAAGAGAGTAGGCTAATAAAATCCAGATTGCAGTACCTTATGTGCAGTTCTATCTCCAGCATGGTGTCCTCCATAAGCTTCGGAGTGACACTTGCGTAGGATCTGTTCCCCTTCATGCTCAGGTACACAACGTCTAATAACACCATCCACTCCTTCTTTATAAAGATGTGGGTCATCCCAAAAGTAATGCCTCAAATCATAGAAGAACTTTTTCTTTTGCTGGTATGTGAAATTAGGTGGTATAAACTTAGCAACAATGTAATTAGCATAATCAGCATACCATGGAGCAGTATGAGAAGCATTTATGACATTTAATTGCTTATCAGGAAAGCTATCATCAATAGGTAGTGGGTCATCAGCACATTTTCTAACCTAGACAAGTTGTCTGCAACGGGGTTCTCAGCTCCTTTTCTATCAACAATATGCAAATCAAATTCTTGTAGCAAGAGAACCCATCTAATAAGTCTAGGTTTAGCATCTTTCTTTTCCATAAGATATTTAATAGCAGCATGATCAGTGTGAATAGTTACTTTAGAATCAACAATATAAGGTCTAAACTTATCACAAGCAAATACAACTGCTAAGAATTCTTTTTCAGTAGTAGCATAATTTCATTGAGCATTGTCTAGAGTTTTACTAGCATATTGAATAACATTTAGTTTCTTATCAACTATTTGTCCTTGAACAGCACCTACAACATAATCGCTAGCATCACACATAATTTCAAAGGGTAAATTCCAATCAGGTGGCTGGACAATAGGTGCAGAGATCAATGCTTTCTTAAGTATTTCAAATGCTTCTACACAATCATCATCAAAAACAAATGGTATATCTTTTTGTAATAAATTAGTCAGAGGTCGAGAAATTTTTGAGAAGTCCTTAATGAACCTCCTATAAAAACTGGCATGACCAAGGAAACTTCTTATACCTTTGATGTCCTTGGGACATGGCATCTTTTCAATAGCATCAACCTTGGCTTTATCAACTTCAATACCTCTTTCAGAAACTTTATGCCCCAAGACAATACCTTCATTAACCATAAAGTGGCACTTTTCCCAATTCAAGACAAGATTAGTTTCTTCACATCTCTGCAAAACTCGATCAAGGTTGCTCAAGCAATCATCAAAAGAAGATCCATAGGCAGAAAAGTCGTCCATGAAAACCTCACAAATCTTTTCACAAAAGTTAGAAAATATAGCCATCATGCATCTTTGAAAGGTAGCAGGTGCATTACATAAACCAAAAGGCATACGTCTATAAGCAAAAGTACCAAAAGGGCATGTAAAAGTAGTCCTTGATTGATCTTTGGCTCACACAGCTATTTGAGAGAAACCAGATAACCATCTAGAAAGCAAAAATGTGTATGTTTGGACAATCTTTCTAGCATTTGATCGATAAAAGGTAAGGGGTAATGATCCTTTTTAGTAGCCTTATTTAATTTGCGGAAATCAATTACCATCCTATAACCTGTAATAATTCTTTGAGGAATCAATTCATCTTTATCATTAGGAACAACAGTAATACCTCCTTTCTTAGGGACACAATGGACAGGGCTTACCCACTGACTATCAGCAACGGGATAAATTATACCTGCCTCAAGGAGCTTTAGTATCTCCTTTCTTACCACTTCTTTCATTTTAGCATTCAGTCGGCGTTGATGATCACGAACTGGTTTAGCATCTTCTTCCAAATTAATTTTATGTTGACATAGAGTGGGATTGATGCCCTTAAGATCATCAAGAGTATACCCAATAGCTGCGCGGTGCTTCTTCGGAGTTTTCAATAATCTCTCTTCCTCATGCTCTGAAAGGTTAGCACTAATAATAACAGGATATATCTTTTTCTCATCAAGATAAGCATATTTAAGAGTATCAGGTAACGGTTTAAGCTCAAACACGGGATCGCCCTTGGGTGGAGGAGGATCCCCTAGGATTTCAACAGGTAAATTGTTTTTCAGAATAGGTTCATGTTTAAAGAATACTTCATCTAATTCCCTTCTTTCATTCATAAACATGTCATTTTCATGGTCTAGCAAATATTGTTCTAAAGGATCACTAGGAGGTACGGCAATAGAAGCAAGACCAATAATTTCATCTTTACTAGGTAATTCTTCTTCACGGTGTTGTCTACTAAATTTAGAAAAATTAAATTCATGAGTCATATCATGTAAACCGATAGTAACAACATCTCTTTTGCAATCTATGGTAGCATTAACAGTGTTCAAGAAGGGTCTACCAAATATAATGGGACAAAAGCTATCTTGTGGGGAACCAAGAACAAGAAAATCAGCAGGATATTTAGTTTTCCCACACAAGACTTCAACATCTCTAACAATTCCCATCGGTGAAATAGTATCTCTATTGGCAAGTTTAATTGTAACATCAATTTCGTCTAACTCAACAGGTGCAATATCATGCATAATTTCTCTATAAAGGCTAATAGGTATTGCACTAGCACTAGCACCCATATCACATAAGCCATGATAACAATGATCTCCTATTTTAACAGAAATAACAGGCATGCCTACCACAGGTCTAGGTTTATCTTTATCACAGGGTTTAGCAATTCTAGCAGTTTCATTACAGAAATAAATAACATGCCCATCTATATCATGAGACAAGAGATCTTTAACAATAGCAATATTAGGTTCAACTTTAACTTGCTCAGGAGGTGTATATGTTTTAATATGGCTTTTACGAACTACAGTTGAAGCTTTAGCATGATCCTTTATCCTAACAGGGAAAGGTGGTTTCTCAACATAAGAAGTAGGAACAATAGGATCATTATAAGTGATAGTCTTTTCTTCAACTTTAATAGGTGCAACTACTTTTACTTCTATGGGGAGGATGATATTTAAACCACTTCTCCTTGGGGAGATCAACATAGGTAGCAAAAGATTCATAGAAAGAAGCTACTATCTCAGAGTCAAGTCTATATTTAGTGCTAAATTTACAAAAAATATCGGTATCCATAAAAGATTTAACACAATCAAAACTAGGTGTCATACCTGACTCCTTACCATTGTCGAGGTCCCAATCTTCAGAGTTGCGTTTAATTCTTTCCAATAAATCCCATTTGAATTCAATAGTCTTCATCATAAAAGAGCTAGCACAAGAAGTATCAAGCATGGTACGATTGTTACCAGAAAGCCGAGCATAAAAAATTTGAATAATCATTTCTCTTGAGAGCTCATGTTTGGGGCATGAATATAACATTGATTTAAGCCTCCCCCAAGCTTGAGCGATGCTTTCTCCTTCGCGAGGCCAAAAATTATATGTATAATTGCGATCATGATAAACAAGATGCATAGGATTAAACTTCTGATGAAATTCCAATTTCAATCGTTGTAATTCCAAGACCTCATATCATCACATAGCCTATACCATGTCGATGCATCTCCCCTCAAAGATAAAAGGAAGACCTTCTTCTTAACAACATCTACGGGTACACCTGCAAGCTTAAATAATCCACAAACTTCATCCACATATATCAAATGTTCATCAGGGTGTTTTGTTCCATCTCCTAAAAAAGGATTAGCTAGCAGTTTTCCTATCATACCCGCAGGAACTTCAAAGCAAGCATTTTCATTTTCATTTTCATTTTCAGTAGGTTCAGTAGGTTGAGGAGCAACTCTTTGCTCTACTGGTCGAGGTGAAGATACCCCGAACAAGCCCCTCAGAGGATTACTTTCCATAGTAACAAGTGACAGTAAATTTCAGCACACTATATAAATTTTTCCTTACCAAATTCCACCTACCAAGGGCGCTTCACTCCCCGGCAACGGCGCCAGAAAAGAGTCTTGATGACCCACAAATATAGGGGATCTATCGTAGTCCTTTCGATAAGTAAGAGTGTCGAACCCAACGAGGAGCAGAAGGAAATGATAAGCGGTTTCCAGCAAGGTATTCTCTGCAAGTACTGAAATAAGTGGTAACAGATAGTTTTGTGATAGGATAATTTGTAATGAGCAACAAGTAACAAAAGTAAATAAAGTGCAGCAAGGTGTCCCAATCCTTTTGTAGCAAAGGACAAGCCTGGACAAGCTCTTATATGATGTAAAGCGCCCCCGAGGACACATGAGAATATCGTCAAGCTATGTTTCATCACGTTCATATGGTTCGCGTTCGGTACTTTGATAATTTGGTATGTGGGTGGACCGGTGCTTGGGTGATGCCCTTACTTGGACAAGCATCCCACTTATGATTAACCTCTATTGCAAGCATCCGCAACTACAACAAAAGTATTAAGGTAAACCTAACCATAGCATGAAACATATGGATCCAAGTCAGCCCCTTACGAAGCAACGCATAAACTAGGGTTTAAGCTTCTGTCACTCTAGCAACCCATCATCTACTTATTACTTCCCAATGCCTTCCTCTAGGCCCAAATAATGGTGAAGTGTCATATAGTCGACGTTCACATAACACCACTAGAGGAAAGACAACATACATCTCATCAAAATATCGAACGAATACCAAATTCACATGACTACTAATAGCAAGACTTCTCCCATGTCCTCGGGAACAAAAGTAACTACTCACAAAGCATAAACATGTTCATAATCAGAGGGGTATTAATATGCATATAGGATATGAACATATGATCTTCCACCAATTAAACCAACTAGCATCAACTACAAGGAGTAATTAACACTACTAGCAACCTACTAGCACCAATCCTGTACTTAGAGACAAGAATTGGATACAAGAAATGAACTAGGGTTTTGAGGTGAGATGGTGCTGATGAAGATGTTGATGGAGATTGTCCTCTCCCTATGAGAGGAGCGTTGATGATGATGATGGCGATGATTTCCCCCTCCGAGAGGGAAGTTTCCCTGGCAGAACAGCTCCACCAGAGCCCTAGATTGGTTCCGCCAAGGTTCCGCCTTGTGGCGGCGGAGTTTCGTCCGAGAAGATGGCTTATGATTTTTTTTCATCGAGAGACTCCATATAGCAGAAGATGGCCACCGGAGGGCCACCAGGGGGGCCACGAGGTAGGGGGCGCGCCCAGGGGGGTAGGGCGCGCCCCCACCCTCGTGGGTAGGCTGTGGCCTCCCGGGTGAGTTTATTTCGCTGAGTATTTTTTATATATTTGAAAAACATCTTCCGTGAAGTTTCAGGACTTTTGGAGCTGTGCAGTGTAGGTCTCTAATAGTTTCTCCTTTTCCAGCCCAGAATCCCAGCTGTCGGCATTCTCCCTCTTTATGTAAACATTGTAAAATAAGAGAGAATTGGCATAAGTATTGTGACATAATGTGTAATAACAACCCATAATGCACTAAATATTGATATAAAAGCATGATGCAAAATGGACGTATCATCCCGCTCCTGCTGCGCCGTCGTCCACCCCAGCTCAGCTGCTCCAACGAGAGAAGGGTCCAGCACAGCAGGGATCCGACCTCCAGACTGTCTTTCACCGCCTCAGATCTTCTTCCCCGCCACTGGCAGCCATGAAAACTGCATTACCATCATCAACCGAGCAGATGACCTCGAGGACTACACGGGTCCGCAAGAGAGGTCGCACTCTTTCGTGTCTGCTTATGTTATGCACCGCTTAATATTACATGCTACTTTATCATCCTATTCACCGATTAGACTCTGAGTCAACTCCAAACTAATGGTCAAACTTGAGTTTTTAAATGGTTGTGGGGTACATATCGGGGCCGCTATCAATAGTATCTATCTACTATCTAGTTAATCTCCGGTGTCTACTATGAGTTTCATGTTGGGTGGGAAACAAATGGTAAAGAAGCCATTATCTGTATTTTTTAACTAAAACCATTATCTGCCTCCTATTATTGGTTTTGGGTCTATCCACAGGTTGCTACCATCACTCTGGATTTCTGCATGCACTCCTTACATAATCTCACTATGTTTTATTCCTATGCATGACAGTTATTGTAAACAATGGAACTGAACATGTAGAGCAAAAGAGACGAGCCTTGCGTGGCAATAAAATTTCATGCAGACGTCGCTCCATGGTAGGCGCAAAGGCAGCCCCCCCTCCATGCATTTCAGATTGTAATCGGGAGGAAGATATATGTTCTGAGGGGGGTTCAGAAGGAGAAGACAACTCCTATTTACCCCCTGAGGTGTTTGCTCTAACTTGGCATGCTGATGTTGGTTATATCATGCATATGGTGTCTTGCATTGCTTACTTTATACATCAAATATGTCATCTGCTTAGTTTAGACATCCTTTGTGCGAATGCCATCTGTTTAGTTTATTCATCATTTATGTGAATTATGCAACACCATATTGTTTAGCCAGGCATCATATATGTGAATTTTGCAATGCCATCCTGCTTAGCCAGTCATCTTATATGTAAATTATATCAGGCCATCCTTTTTTTCGTTACATATTACATTTGTTAACAATGTTAGTACATTCAACTGCTCTCCGTGTGCATCATCCATTTGACACGGTGATGGCAAATTCTGGAGTGAAAACAAGGTCTTCAGAGCAGACTATGCTATCTGACGAAGCGCATATCTCACTGGTTACGGATAGCTCCTCAGAGGAGGATTCAGAGACAGATGACCAGTCCTATTCCTCCCCCCCCCCGAGGTGTATGCTCTAACTTGGCAGGGTTATGTTGCTCATATGATGCGTATGGTGTCTCGCATTGCTATGTCATTTGATTAGTTTAGACATGCTTTGTGTGAATGCCACCTGTTCAGTGTCTAATTACCATATATGTGAATTATGCATTGCCATCTTGTTGCAAGACATTATATATGTGAATTATACAATGCTATCTTGTTGCAAAGGCATTATATATGTGAATTATGCAATGCCATGTTGTTTAGCCAATCATCATGTATGTGAATTATATCATGCGATCATTTTTTTGTATTACGTGTTCCATTTGTCGACAACGTTTGTATATTCAACTACTCTTCCTGTGCATCAGCCATTTGAAGCGGTGATGCAAGTATCTGGAGTGAAAACAAGGTATTCAGAGCAGACAATGCTACCTGCTAAAGCAGACATCTTGCTGGTTACAGAGAGCTCCTCAGAGGAGGATTCAGAGACTGATGACCAGTCCTATTTCCCCCCTGAGGTCTATGCTCAAACTTGGCAGGGTTATATTACCCATGTCATGCATGTTGTCTTGCATTGCTTAGTTTTTACATCATATATGGATTGCCATCTGCTTACTTGCTTACTATATAAATCATATATTTGAATTATATCATGCCATCATGTTTACATAGTACATACACATCATCTATCTGAATTATGGCATGGCAACCCATTTAATAAAGACATCATATAGTTATATCATCTCATCCTATTTAGTGTTTACAATCATCATATTTTGAATTATGGCATTCTATCCGTGAATGTATGTGAATTATGGCATGCCAACCTATTTAATAAACACATTATATAGTTATGTCATGTCATCCTGTTTACATAGTCTCATATTTTGAACTATGTCTTTCCATCTTTTTTAGTTAGCCATCATAATGTGAAATTGTGTCATGCTATCCTGTTTAGTTAGCCATCATATATGTGAAATTGTGTCATGCTATCCTGTTTGGTTAGACAACATAAATATGAATTATTTCATGCCCTCTTTTATTCCCCACTATCCATTGCACCTGTCTATCATACAATGTCTATACTTTCAATTACTTTTGTTGTTTATCAGCCATTTGAATTGAAGAGCGTGATGGCAGTATCTAAGGGAGTAACAACACGGTCTTCAGAAAAGATAGTGCTACCAGTTGATGCAGATAGAACCACGGTTGTACTTGCCCAAGGACTAGATCCACCACACATAACCCAGACTCTCGCAGATTGTACCCCTACCCAGTTGGACAGAGAACCAGCTACACCCCTTCTAACCCCAACCCCGGCAGATAGTAACCCAGTTCCAGTTGACACAGCACCGTCTCCACCACAGAGCACCCAAACACGAGCAGTTAGTAAGGGAACTGCAGCGCCCAAAGCACGAGGACCACCACTCCGAATCCCAAGTCAACGCTTAAAGGAGAATAAGATTTGTTCTCAGGTCAGGTTCTGTAGCTATGGTTCATACTCCTTTGCTCTTACATTACTATATTTACTCATACCAACTATTTTCAAATTTGAAGGATGGAATTGAAACTCCAATGGCGCAATAGGTATGTTTTAAACCTGTTTCCTTAACTGGTTTGCTGTTGTAACCTGCTCTATGTTGATTTCAGTTTCAATTGAATAAATAGTTATGTTCTCATGTCATGCACATTACAAGTGTTGTTATTGCTCTATAGTTACCCACACTTATATTTTGTCTATTCTGCTTTGTCTTCAACAAATATTATTTGAACTGTGTCTCTATCTTGATTTGGCAACAAAAACTAGAATGATATAGACCATAAGTGACCATGGTACATAGATATATGTTTGTTTCATGATGTTATCCTATCCACTTTACTACTGAACTCATTTACCAAAATGAGTTTCATATACAACATGGTAAACATGTGATGTGTCTGCTTGTTTCTCTTTTAGAATGCGGACAAAATATTGGAGAACAGTACCGCGTTATCCAATGGTAAAGGAAGTAATGCAGATAAGGTTTAAGATAGTGAGACAACCTTGTTGGTCTCCAAGAAGGCTGATAAAAACTATCTTGACGACAGTGAGGGAACCCGAAAGTCCTGTCTTGATGTAGTGTTTGAGTTACTGGCCACTACTGCTGGCACAAGCTCTTCGTACTCGTTGCCTGAATCAGTTTGTCTTCTTGAGTCTCAACTTCAAGTTGAAAGACATCGATCAGATGTGCTGTGACAGGAAGCTGAAGGACTGAGGAAGTCCCTGCAGAATTCAGATGCATATTTTCTGGTGCAACAGCAAGCGCTGGAGGATTTAAGCGCCAAACAAGAGAAAGTTAATAAGCTTGCTAAGCATCTTGCCAGCATTATGGGTACCCAGGATATTGTTTCTTGAGATATTCTGAAGTGGTTTCAGTTCTGGATTTGTTTTGCTGCGGCATTTATTTGCGCTGGTCGCCAACTTTGACAACCAGTGTATATGATATGCTACTTTGTTCCCTATATTTGCACTGGTGGCGAACTTTGATGCCAAGTGGATGTAATATGTGTAATAGCCGTGATAGCCTAGCGTTAGTTGCTTGCTTATTTATTTCCTTGTTGTCTTGTTTATTTGTTTACTTGTAGTCATTGCAGTTCTTTTTCCGGGGTTAGCTAGTGGCTGCAATAACCTATTTTTTAAAACTAGGCCACAATAACCATGGGCTAATATTTACTGTAGTGACACTAGGCCTCCTACTGGCCATAGAAACAGTGGGCCTTCTACGGGCCGTAGAAACAATGGGCCTTCTACGGGCCGTAGAAACAATGGGCCTTTTGCGGGCCGTATCATCAATGGGCCTTATACAGGCCAAATGATCGATTGGCCAAACATGGGCCAAACAGGCCGCGTTATGGCCGTAAACAGGATAGAGTTGGAATCGTCCGTTCATGGGCCGACCATAACGGGCCATTGTTAATAGGCCGTATTTGATGACGCTATGAAAATGGCCCAATGTATTAACGGACCATAAACGGGCCGACTGTAACCACGGGCTGAATTTGGCCCACAAGCAGAAAATGACAGTAACGGGCCGTAAGTAAACGAATGCTGGAAATGAGCCCAAGAATAAATGGGCTCTGAGAAGGCCGAAAGATAACATGGGCTGGAAACGGCCCAACGGAATAACATTGTTCATTACGGGCCAGTTTCACCACGGGCCGTTAATGGGTGTAAAGTGATACACTATTCATTACGGGCCAGTTTCACCACGGGCCGTTAACAGGCCAAGAGTTACATAGGGCCTCATATGGGCTGAAAGATATCATGGGCCATACATGGGCCAGAAGTGAAAATGGGCTGGAATCATATTGGGTGGCCCAGATGACGCTACTGGGCCTAATTCGGATAGGGCGTAACGGGCCTTGGGTTAGCGGGCTGTAAATGGGCTATATGCGAACAGACCATTAACAGGCTTTACATGGGCCGGCCCGCCACCTTTTGACCAAGTCAAATGGGCCGGCCTTTTCACAGGAATGGACCTCTGTTGGGTCGTGCCATGTGTCGACGTATCATAGGCGCCTTCTGTCCAATGAGTGGATGACATCTGTCCCAACGATGAGCCGACACGTGTTTCCTCCAGCCAATGATGATTTTACACGTGGAAAATCCCCATTGGTCGGGGCTGTTAATGGGTTATCGGATCCAAAACCCGACCCGGTAGCTTAACGATGTTCCGTTACGATGGATGCCACGTGTCAGTCACCCTTGACGAAAGCACTTCTGTGACGCAGGATTTATCGTCATGGAAGTGGACACTTCCGTGATGATAATTTTGGTAATGTCATGGAACACTTCTACGACAGCACAGGTATGACTATCTTGATTCTGTCATAAAATCTTCATGGATGTACATGCATGACACAAAATGCGACCTACTGTGACAAACACGTATTATCACGGAAGTGTATTTTTTTGTAGTGAGTTGCTATCAATCTTACAAGGTTTTGTTGACAAATTTTTGTCACTCCAAAACTTTTATTTTCAGAAAATTGTAGGCAGACATAATGAACCTATTTGAAAGGAGTTCTTTGAGGAGACGATCCTCGGGGGCATCCTCTAGTGACAGTTCTGCCCGCCGGTCTTACATTGAACCAAGTGAAAGTTCCACACGAGATGCAGCCATCAAAACATGCTTATGGCCTTGTGATGAGTATATGATGCAGGTGGGCATCAAAGAGGAATTTGAGCAATATGTTCATAATGCCGGTATCGGTCCCTGCCTCTCAGATAAGTGTGAACAGTGCCATCTTCTCACTGAATCATTTGTCAAAGGATTTAAATATTTTTCACGTGAGTCTAGGGTGTTGTTTATGCTTTATGACGAACCATTTACTATTCCACTAGAAAATTTTGCTTACCATTGCAAACTTCCATTTTGGGGTTCGCTTGATGAGCCAGTAAAGGTTGAGTATGAGACCTTCTTGACTAGCCTTTGTTACGATGAAAATAGGGGAGTAAGGCAAGGAAGAATAAAGAGCATTCACTTTCCCGCAATTCAGTACCTTGCATTATTTAATGGGAAATGCATAGTAGGCAAGCAAGACTATAGCATACTTTGTTCACCAGACTTGAGCCTCATTCACACCGCTCTCACTGGTGAAAGGAATTACAACCTTGGAGCGATTGTTGCACGTAGACTTCAGCATAACGCCAGAAGTGGCTGGTTCTATGGTGGAATTTATGCCAAACGTTTAGCACGAGGACTTGGTGTTTCACCTTTGCCCTTTGACCCTATCCTACCCACTCGTTATTTAGATTTTGATGCCTTTAAGGAGCATAAGATTCTCAAGGGGGGGGGGGCTGATAACTTCACTTATAATTTGTTGTTTAACCAATCAAATATTGTGGACACATATTTGCCTGCGCCTACTCTTTTTGATTATCACAGCAAGGAAAGATATTTTGTTCTTGAGAGCGAGGCCCGAGCTCACAACGCAGTAGTGTTAGCGGCACGGCCTGCTAAGGCCTCCGCCCCGAGAGCCTCCGTGAGCTACCACGCCGACTACTACCCTCCAGGCTACTAATCGACTACCAAGTTAGGCCAAAAGCCTAAGCTTGGGGGAGTACGTGTTTTCCACCGATTTTACATTCATACATACAATTCTATTTGTCGGTGTTCACACTTTTTCATTGTATCATCCATGCTTGCATTTATTTTCTTGCTTTCTTCTTGTGTGTTTGAAAAACTTTAGAAAAAACAAAAAAAATAGTTATAGTAATTTACTTTCTATGCATGCTTAGTAGTAGTACTAAAAAGAAAACCCAAAAAGATTTCCTTGTTCTTCTTTTGCTTGTTGGGAGCTTTCCCGTGTAAATAGTTTTTCTCGTTTTTGCTTTTTATTTGCTTGTTGAAGAAAACCAAAAACTCCAAAAATATTTCAGTGTGTTTCTCTGAATTTCTTTTCTTTTTATTCGAGTTGTACCGAGGAGAAGACCACGATGAAAATGTTGAGTGGCTCTCATATGAATAACTGTTGAACTAATAAGAACCCTTTTTACCTTGTCTTCTCCTGTTGAATAAAATGTTTGCAGATTCCAGCTTAGTCATGGCACTCTTGCACTATTATTATTTTCCTATCATTTGGTCGTGCAAGTGAAAGGCAATAATGATGACATTTGATGAACAGGCCGGGCAAAGAGAAACTGGTATGAACTCGACTTGTCCTGTCTGTGTAAATATGTTTAACCTAGTGCCAATGCTTCAGCCCATTATGATTAAACATGTTTGCAATGACAATTAGAGATTATAGTTTCTCATGCCATGCATCATTAGCTGGTAGTTAATGATTTATCTTGGATATCAACATAGCATTAAAATGATTATGATGTAGTATGATGATATGGTATCCTCCTCTGAATGTTCAAGTGGCTTGACTTGGTACATGTTCATGCATGTAGTTGAATCAAAACCAACATAGCCTCTATAATATTTATGTTCATGGTGTTCATATCCTACTCATGCTAGTGTCCAATGTTACTTATGCATAATGCCTGGTTATGATCGTTGTTGCTCTCTAGCTGGCCGCTTCCCAATCTTAAATTGCTAGCCTTTGCCTGTACTATGTGGGAATTCTGCTTGTACATCAAAAACCTTGAACCCAAAGTTATTCCAGATTAGTCCACCATACCTACCTATATACGGTATTACCCTGCCGTCCTAAGTAAATTTGCATGTGTCACCTCTAAAAACTTCTAAAAAAATTATTTATTTTGTGTGCCTAGATCGTTCACGGAATGACAGGAGGTGGTCGATATCTTCCGTGCTAAGCATTTATCCTCAGGTCGAGTGTCTATTCACTCACTACCGCACGAGGAAATGGGCAGTGATAGGGATGCCCAGTCCCAAACTATAAAATACAAAAAAAGTTCATCTCTTACATAATCAAACAAAAACTCCCAATGGAGTCAAGACCTTTACTTTCCGCTTGGGGACCGCCACTAGCGTGCTTAGCATGGAAGATGTTGATAACTGGTGGTCGTGAAGTGAATAAGAAGGGTGCATGTCTCAAAATAATCATTTATCTCTATTTTAAAACTTGAGCTCTAACACCTCTGCAAATCACTGCTTCCCTCTGCAAAGGGACTTTCTATTTACTTTTATGTTGTGTCATCACCTTCTATAAACAAGCGTCAGAAACTGAGTAGAGCACAGCGGCCATGATTTATGCATTGTGTATAGCTAATGTTGGATGCATCATGACTGGATCTTTTCTACCATGAATTACAATGTTTAGTCGCTGCTTGAACTTTGGAGGTGCTCTGCATTTATGTTTTGCGGTCTCAGAAAGGGCTAGCGAGATACCATTATTGTCATATTATATCATGTTTTTTCGACAACGTGTTGTTGTTTAAGATATCTTATTATTGCTCACTAGCTGATTATGTCATTGATATGAATAATTATAATCTTTAAGAGTTATTGTTGACATGATTAGTTATAATGTTGGCTGAAAACATGTGTGTTGTTTAAGCTCATTTATGCAAACAAGAGCAAAAGAGTACGTAAAAGTTTTTCTTTCTCACTTTCAGTTTATCAACTGAATTGCTTGAGGACAAGCAAAGGTTTAAGCTTGGGGAGTTGATACGTCTCCAACGTATCTACTTTTTCTCACGCTTTTACTCTTGTTTTGGACTCTAATTTGCATGATTTGAATGAAACTAACCCCGGACTGACGCTGTTCTCAGCAGAACTACCATGGTGTTGTTTTTGTGCAGAAATAAAATTCTCAGAATGGAACGAAACTTTCTGAGGATTTTTTATACCAATAATAAGAATTTCTGGAACCAATACCCACCGGAGAGGGGCCCCTGGGTGGGCACAACCCACCAGGGCGCGCCTCCCTCTCCTGGCGCGCCCATGTGGGTTGTACCCACCTGGTGGCCCCGCTGATGACCCCCCTGATACTATAAATTCACATTATTCTAGAAAAAATCAGGGAGAAAGAATTATCACGATCCACGAGACGGAGCCGCCGCCAAGCCCTGTTCTTTCTCGGGAGGGCAGATCTGGAGTCCGTTTGGGGCTCCGGGGAGGGGGGTCTTTGTTCTTCGTCATCACCAACCCTTCTCCATCGGCAATTCCATTATGCTCTCCACCGAGAGTGAGTAATTCCTTCGTAGGCCCGCTGGTCGGTGAGGAGTTGGATGAGATTCATCATGGAATCGAGTTAGTTTTGTTACGGCTGATCCCTAGTATCCACTATGTTCTTAGATTGATGTTGCTATGACTTTGCCATGCTTAATGCTTGTAACTTTGGGCCCGGGTGCCATGATTTAGATCTGAACCGTTTATGAATTCATCATTATATCCATGTTTTAGATCCGATCTTGCAAGTTATAGTCACCTACTACGGTTATGATCCGGTAACCCCGGAGTGACAACAACCGGGCCCACTCCCAGTGATGACCGTAGTTTGAGGAGTTCATGTATTCACTATGTGTTAATGCTTTGTTCTGGTTCTCTATTAAAAGGAGGCCTTAATATCCCTTAGTTTCCAATATGGACCCCGCTGGCACAGGGGGGTAGGACAAAAGATGCCATGCAAGTTCTTTTAATAAAGCACGTATGACTATTTACGGAATGCATGCCTACATTATATCGATGAACTGGAGCTAGTGCCATATCGCCCTAGGTTATAACTGTCTCGTGACGAATATCATCCAACAAGTCATCGATCCAATGCCTACGAATTTATCTTTATTGTTTCTGCTAAGTTACTACCGCTATCATCACTGTTACACTTGTTACAAATTACTGCTATCATTGTTACTGTTACCGTTGCTGCTGTCACTACTATCAAAACTATCAAACTATTTTGCTACTGATCATATTGATGCAGATAATTAATCTCCATGTGTGATTGAATTAACAACTCAGCTGCTAATATCTTCAAATATTCCTTGGCTCCCCTTGTGTCGAATCTATAAATTTGGGTTGAATACTCTATCCTTAAAAACTATTGCGATCCCCTATACTTGTGGGTTATCACACCGCGCCTCGGTCTTCTCTTCATGCAGGGCGGCCCGGGCATGTGCATCGGCGAGGCAATGCTCGATGGACTCCTGCACTCGCGCGGTAGCCGAGTCGGCGTGTTTCCCCTTCTTGGTCCCTTTGTTGCCTTCGGGGCGCCCGATGCCGGCGCGTCCGGCTTGTAGGTCTCCTTGGCCTTGGCGAGGGTGCGCCGGATATCGGCCAACTTCTTGCACTTCTCGATCCGCTTGAAGACGTGAAGGTACTTGAAGTCTTGGTCGCTGCTGTCCTGGCGATACATGGCAAACATCCGCAGCAGCTGCGCCGAGGAACAAATAGTTGGTGAACGCGCACGGCGAAAATAAGTGGGAGACCGGCGTGCCATACCTGATCCTCAATGCTGGCGCTGCTCTCCGGGCAGGCCGCGATCTCCTCGACGATCCCATGTCATTTGTTGCACGCCGATTGGATGAGCCCCCAGTGGTTCGCCATTGCATTCGACCCACGCTGCATGTAGATGCCTTCGAAGTAGGGGTCGACGAGCATGCGCTCGTCGAACTCGGCCTTGATGCGCTCCCAATACGCCTCGATGCTCTGGTTCGTGCCGGTGATCGGGTCGAAGCAGACGACTTTCCACGCTTCGGCGAGGCACTCCTACTCCTTGGACGCCCACTTGATGCGCGGCTCGCCGGTCCTAGCGGCTCCCTTCTTCTTCTTGGGTTTCCTCGCCGAAACTGGCGCCGGATCCTCCTCCTCCTCCGGCTCCTCCTCGCCGTACTCGAGCTCGCCGTCCATGTCGCCGTTGTGGTCCATCGTGCCGTCTTGGGTAGTGAACCCGGGGGACGCGGCGGCGGCGGCCGAGCCTGTCGTGATGATGTCGTCCATGTCGGCTTCGGCCGCATCAGTGTCGTCGAGATGCGATGTGGAAGCTTGTGAGAAGGGCAGCGCGCCACGGCGGAGAGGAGGCGTCGGGAGGACGCGTAGGCCGGCGGTGAGGTGTACGGAGGGTACTGCACGCCGGCGAAGGCGGGCGAGGTCGTGCGCTGGGCCGAGTGACCATGGGGGAAGGTGATGTTGGGGTTGAACCCGCCGTGCGCGTTCCCGTCGGCGTAGCCCGGCGATGGCGTGCAGCCCCAGGGTTGCGGTGACGACGAGAAGCCGGCCGGAGGACCGACGCTTGGCTGGCTCCAGGGCGCGTACTGGGCGTGGCCGCCAGGTGGATTCATCATCCCCACGTGAGCCGCCTCGGCTTGTTCGACCGAGCGCTCCGCCTGATCCGCCGCCGCCGCAGCCGCGAGCGCCGCGCTGTCCCGGGCCTTCTTGGCGTTGGCCCTGTTCCACCGGTCGGTGGTGACAGCCTCCTGACAGCGAACTTCCGCCTTCCAGTCGGCGTTGAACATGCCCGGGGGCTTGGACAGCGGCGCCCTCGGCTTCCTCTGCTTCGGCTGGACGGCGGCGGCGGTCGCAGCCGTCGTGGCGCGGGGGAGCATGTACTTCTTCGGCGGCATGGCGGCTGGCTAGGAGGGAAGGAGGAGGAGATTGGCGCGAGGAATGGAGAGAATGAGAGAGAAGCCAGGGGAAAGCGGGAAGAAACGGCGGGAAAAGGGTCTCAACTCGCCGACAGAGCGGTCCCATGCCCCTTTTCGCTTGTGCCGGCACTCCGAGTCGCTCCCCCAGCATGCCGGGTTCGGCTCGGGTGCGCCGGCTGATATTTCGTCCCAACCCGATGAAAAACGGACTCATGGGGTGTTATTGGGCCGATTTTCACTCGCCGACACTAAAAAATTGTCTAAAGGATCTATTAGGGGCGCGGCTGGACAAGCTCATACCTCGATGAAGATCAACCTCCCAGCCTCCACCCTTTCGCCGTACTCCGTTGCATGGATTTACCAGTTCCATCTGTACTGCAGAATACGTAGGTGGCGCCATAAAACTTTTAAAAATGTACTGTTCATCGACACTGTGCAAGATGAGCGTGCAGATCTGTGCACTGCAATGTCTGTAGCCTGACTGCCCTGGAGCCGAGCAGGTCGGCACGCGCACGCATAGGGCACCGGAACGTGAGGACACGGCCTAGTGCAGGGCAGAGGCAGGCCCAGCGGCACCTTTTGTTTAATCGAATCTCCGCCGACTAGTTTCTTTCAGAGCTAGTACTAGTACGTGTACCCCAACGCTTCGTGCTTGGGACATGTCTGCCTTTTGACAACTTTAAGGGCCTGTTTGGTTTGTGTCCTGTCCACGGTGCCTGGAAAACGTCAATGCCTGAAACAGGCCTGAGACTGAGAGCACGAGCACCTACTCCAGGCCTGTTCAGGCTGGCCTGAGGGAATGTCGTTTGGTTGATGCCCTGACCTGGAAAAGCATTGGGGAATATTTTATAGGAGCAAGAACACGTACCATTATGGAGCCCACTGGCTCATCAGAATATTTTAACCCTAATTCATATCCAGGCACGCACCAGGCTTGTAAAATCGATGGCCTGGCCTCAAGCTAATGGTGGTGCCTGGATTTACCCAGGCTAATGACGACGACAAACTTTTCCAGGCCAGGCATGCTGTCAAACGCTCAGGTTACTATTCAAACAAGTCTTATCCAAACAAGTCTCAGATAGTTTTCAGGCACGCTCGTGGCCAGGCATGAGTTCGTGAGGAAGGCACGCTCGTGGCCAGGCATGGAGTGAATCGTCATCCGCTATAATGGGGATGCAAAATATTACTTCTAGGCTTGTTTGTACACAAATTCATATGGGTATAGGTGGGATTTTCCCTTCTGGATAAACTACTTCCAATTTGTGATTGGATTCATTCACACTGTAAGAGCAACTTCAATGAGACGACCCATTTTATTCGTGACCGTCCGTTTGAATCGGCGCGGCACAAAAACCGACTCAAATGAACGCGCGTCCGTTTTTCGTCCGCGGGCGATTCATTCCCGACTCATTTTTTAGCCTGATTTGCGTCGGTGCGGACACGCGACGGACGCGCACACGCTCGTCTGCTCCTGTCCTTGGGCCCACTAGTCTGTGGCACATTGGCCTCCCGTCTCATCCTGTGGCCAACAAAGCAACCCTCCCGCCTCCTCCGTCGCCGACGTCGCCGTCCATTTTTTCGGCGACTCTTCCAGCTGCCGCCGCCTCCACATCCGCCCAGCAACGCCGCCCCCTCCCCCCCTGTCGTCCTCCGCCGCCGTTTTTGCCGCCGGGGAGCAAACTGCTTCCCACCGCCGCTTCCCCCACCGCACAGCCGCCCGTCTCCAAGAAGCCGCCTCGCCGCCCCTGCCACATCCGACCGGTACGCTCGTCAGACGCTGGCAGGGCAGCTAGTGTTGGAAATATGCCCTAGAGGCAATAATAAATTAGTTATTATTGTATTTCCTTGTTCATGATAATCATTTATTATCCATGCTAGAATTGTATTGATAGGAAACTCAGATACATGTGTGGATACATAGACAACACCATGTCCCTAGTAAGCCTCTAGTTGACTAGCTCGTTGATCAATAGATGGTTACGGTTTCCTGACCATGGACATTGGATGTCATTGATAACGGGATCACATCATTAGAAGAATGATGTGATGGACAAAGACCCAATCCTAAGCCTAGCACAAGATCATGTAGTTCGTATGCTAAAGCTTTTCTAATGTCAAGTATCATTTCCTTAGACCATGAGATTGTGCAACTCCCGGATACCGTAGGAATACTTGGGTGTGCCAAACGTCACAACGTAACTGGGTGACTATAAAGGTACACTACAGGTATCTCCGAAAGTGTCTGTTGGGTTGGCACGAATCGAGACTGGGATTTGTCACTCCGTGTAAACGGAGAGGTATCTCTGGGCCCACTCGGTAGGACATCATCATAATGTGCACAATGTGATCAAGGAGTTGATCACGGGATGATGTGTTACGAAACGAGTAAAGAGACTTGCCGGTAACGAGATTGAACAAGGTATCAGGATACCGACGATCGAATCTCGGGCAAGTATCGTACCGCTAGACAAAGGGAATTGTATACGGGATTGATTAAGTCCTTGACATCGTGGTTCATCCGATGAGATCATCGTGGAACATGTGGGAGCCAACATGGGTATCCAGATACCGCTGTTGGTTATTGACCGGAGAACATCTCGGTCATGTCTGCATGTCTCCTGAACCCGTAGGGTCTACACACTTAAGGTTCGATGACGCTAGGGTTATAGAGATATTAGTATGCGGTAACCCGAAAGTTGTTTGGAGTCCCGGATGAGATCCCGGATGTCATGAGGAGTTCCGGAATGGTCCGGAGGTAAAGAATTATATATAGGAAGTGCTATTTCGGCCATCGGGACAAGTTTCGGGGTCACCGGTATTGTACCGGGACCACCGAAAGGGTTCCGGGGGTCCACCGGGTGGGGCCACCTACCCCGGGGGGCCACATGGGCTGTAGGGGTGCGCCTTGGCCTATATGGGCCAAGGGCACCAGCCCCAAGAGGCCCATGCGCCAAGAATCAAGGGAGAGGAAGAGTCCTAAAGGGGGAAGGCACCTCCGAGGTGCCTTGGGGAGGAGGGACTCCTCCCTTGGCCGCACCCTTCCTTGGAGGAAGGGCCAAGGCTGCGCCCCCCTCTCCCTTGGCCCTATATATAGTGGGGGGAAGGGAGGGCAACCATACCTAAGCCCTGGTGCCTCCCTCTCCCTCCCATGACACATCTCCCTCCTCCCGCAGCGCTTGGCGAAGCCCTGTTGGAATCCCGCTACTTCCACCACCACGCCGTCGTGCTGTTGGATCTCCATCAACCTCTCCTCCCCCCTTGCTGGATCAAGAAGGAGGAGACGTCGCTGCTCCGTACGTGTGTTGAACGCGGAGGTGCCATCCGTTCGGCGCTAGGATCATCGGTGATTTGGATCACGACGAGTACGACTCCATCAACCCCGTTCTCTTGAACGCTTCCGTGCGCGATCTACAAGGGTATATAGATCCACTCCTCCCTCGTTGCTAGATGACTCCATAGATTGATCTTGGTGATACGTAGAAAATTTTGAATTATTACTACGTTCCCCAACAGCTAGCTGGTCTGTGGGCGCCGCGACTCCCCTCGCCGGCCGTCTCCTTCATCGACGCCCGCAAGCGGTTCGACAGTTTGCCAAGGTACGAAATGGACTCCGCCGACAAGTTCTTTTTCCACAATTTCCTTTGTGACTCTGACGATTTGTCGTCCGACGACGAGGAGAAGATATTGACTGCCGTGTTGGTCCATCACCACCTCAACAGCCAGCGGCCGTTGTTTCATGGCCCCATTCCGGGCCACCTTCCGGCGTTGAATCGCAACCGAGAGAGCGGGCATTTTCTTCTCTGAAAGGACTACTTTGATACAACAAACCCGTTGTTCAAACATCACAAATTTCGCCGCCGGTTCCGTATGAGTAGGTATGTTTTCAACCGTATTAGAGAGGGAGTGGTCGGCTATGATGACTACTTCGAGTGCAAAGAGGATGCCGTCGGCAAGATTGGTTTCTCCTCTTATCAGAAATGCACTGCCGCCATCCGAATGCTTGCATACGGAGTGCCCGGTGATCTCATTGACGAGTATGTCCGTATGAGCGAGTCTACATGCCTAGAGTCCCTGTATAAGTTCTGTAAGGCTGTGATTGCTGCGTTTGGCCCTGAATACTTGAGAGAGCCGGCAGTTGAAGATACAACCCGTTTTGTTGGCGATGAATGTCAGCAGGGGCTTCCCGGGGATGCTTGGCAGCATAGACTGCATGCACTGGGAGTGGAAGAAATGTCCTTCTGCTTGGCAAGGGCAGTATAAGGGACATGTCAGGGCTTGCACTGTCATACTAGAGGCCGTGGCGTCTCAAGATCTCTGCATCTGGCACTCTTTCTTTGGCATGGCTGGATCACACAATGATATCAACGTGCTTCAGCGCTCGCCGGTGTTTGCTAGGCTTGCCGAAGGCAATAGCCCACCGGTGAACTTTACTGTCAACGGCCACAACTACGACAAAGGGTACTATTTGGGTGACGGTATCTATCCTAAGTGGACCACTATTGTCAAGACAATAGCCAACCCTGTCGGAGAAAAAAGGAAAAGATTTGCCCAAGAGCAAGAGAGTGCTAGGAAGGATGTCGAGCGTGCCTTTGGTGTTTTGCAATCTCGATGAGGCATCGTTCGGTATCCTACTAATACTTGGAGCACGCAGAAACTATGAGAGGTGATGACTGCTTGTGTGATCATGCACAATATGATCGTAGAAGACGAGCGCCCGGAACGTCTGTACAATCAAGACTTTCAGTTTCAGGGTGAGAATGTTGTGCCTCAGCATGGAATAGCGGCAACATTTGAGCAGTTCACTCAGTTTCATGAAAATATGCGTGATTGAGAAACTTACATACAACTGCAAAATGATTTGGTTAAGCATATGTGGACTCATGTTGGCAACCAATAGATGTATCTTCTTTTATTCGTTTGCAAAACTATGTGAAATATTTTTATTTGTATTTGGTTTGTAAAACTATACTATTTATTTGGGCGGCCAGACTATTTGGCTTGTTAAACATTTTCATTTCATAATATGTTTGAATGCAAAATCAATGTAAAATTGGACGGCCAGCCGGCCATGCCTGCACATATGAGTCAGCGCGTTGGGCGCGCCGTCGACCCGTATCAAAAATAGGACGGACGCCGGGTGGGCGGCCGACCCAAACGGACAAAAAGCGGACGAAATCGCCGTCCGTTTGGGTCGGCCCGTTGGAGTTGCTCTAACTGCAAACACATAGCACATACCTTAATACAATCCATACATTAATACACCACAATCTATAGTTCTACAGTGTTATTTAATTTAGGAGTTTGAGATTAATTAACACTTACTATATGTGTCAAACGTGCCAATGCAAGTTGGTTAATTATCAAAGACCGAAGAGGAGGAGTTGAAGTTGCACCAGTGCAGATTGGATCCTCGCACACGGCTAGAACCTCCTATCCCAAACACAATTTCTGATCGACGGTGTGCATAGGGGTGCATCGCATACGATAGAGGATAGTATGCGATAGGTCGGTTTACCGCACACATTACACCTGATAGCAAAAGTGTGTGATGGAGCGAGGTTTATTAATTTGGCATATTTTTCCACTAAAGCATAGCACAAGTAGAACTAGAGGGAGGGAGCACATGTGTCAGAAAAAAAGATAGAGAAAACCGGACGAGAGAAGCGGTGTGAGACAGAAAAAAGACCAAGAAGGGAGAAGTGATGCGGGGCGGAAAAATTGTGCGGGAGAAACATTGCGAGACAAAAAAAGAAGCGAAGCGGGTAGAAAATCAGCAAGGGAAATACTCCCTCCTTTTTAAAACATAAGGTGTATTAGTCTTTTAAGAAACTAGTCAATGTATACGTACAATACACGTTAATTTTAAAGTATATTTAGTGCATGCGGATATTAAGTATGATATTATTTACGTATTATTGTGTGATTAACACTATATTTGATATGAAATTAACTGCACGCTAAACATGTTGAGCGCTCAACATTGAAGCAGTCTAGATCGTTGAATTGATATGATTTGATGACCGAGATTAATTGGATCTGCTTATTTGAGTCTTTTTATATTGATATTAGTAAAGGTGCCCGCACGTTGCAACGGGGCATACATATTTAAATGATATAACACTATATGGATCCTCTGAAAAAAACATCATATAGATCCTCATCTATCTCAGGTGGCATTGTTAAATTCTTTTTACCATTATAAACTACTTTTCTTCTTCTCTTCCTCCTTCTCCTTCACCGCTACTCTTCGTGTGCTGGCTGGGCTTGAATTTTAAACTATAGCATTATAGGAGACAAATACGTGCTACAAAAATATTACATATGCTTAAACCATAGAATGTCAGATCCACAATAAGGCATAAGAAAATGTATAGAAAGCTCATCATCTTTTATTGTAGTGGCAGTCGATCTAAATATTGAGATACGACGATATGCATCTGCTTGCTATCCATGTGGGCTAGATTAATTCCCTTTGCTTTTTATTTAGATTTGCAAAGACTACTGAAGATGGTGTATCATTAACATGCAATGGCCAAAATTAGAGTTTGCGGAAAATAAAGTAATGCATCTGGTAAACATTTGAGCTACTCTGCCCTCCATGTTGCTACACTGCAATTTTGGCACGCTGTTGTCTTGTACTTGGCACTCCAAAGAAAAGAGTGATGTGATATTCTATTGGACATATTGGACTCAATTTTTTGTTGGCAAAGGTAGGGAGTTAGTGTTGGCAACCAAGAGAAGATCCACAATTTGATATAAGCACAAAACGTGTAACTTAAAAGCTACTCTCTCCGTCCCAAAATAGATGACCCAACGTTGTACTAAAGTTAGTCTAAAGTTGAGTCATCTATTTTGAAACAGAGGGAGTAATAATACTACCTTCTCCCTCGAGACTTAGTTAAACCATCATTTTGTCAACCATTAAATAAACAACATTAACGGAGGGAGCATGTAATTCTTGCTGATGAAGTAATACTTTATTTTGCAAAAACATGCTACTTTTGTCATAAGTAAGGTAAAACCACCAACAATAACGGAGGGAGCATATATATATATATATATATATATATATATATATATATATATATATATATATATATATATATATATATATAGACACTTAACCTGAGTAACACTATAGAAATAATTTTTAAAAGGTCAAATACGCATTCTTCATGAAACTAGGGGCTTTTGTCTATTAAAAAAATTAAATCTTTGGACAAACCTTTAACTAGTGTAAATGCACGCGACAATCAGCTAGGAATTCCCAGGATCCTTCCTAATTGATTTGGTGCTTATCCGGAAAAAAAAAATTGTAGCCGATGCTAGCAGCCTAGCATGGTTAGCACGCATAGCAACATCCATCTCTATCAAATATAAATAAAACTTCAGCAACTTCTAGTCGGTAGCAGCAACAATTTCATCATTAAAAAAAGCACAAGTCCCCATCGAGGAGCTATCTCAACGCTCCTTATCCACACGCATCGCCTCACCTAGCGCGGGCGCTCCGCCTCCATCCATGGCTCCATCTTCCTCCTCCTCTGCTCCACCCGCTCCTCTCCTCCTCTGCTCCATCCACCTAACCACTCGCTGCTCTTCTCTTCTATCCAGCCCACGAGGGCGGCTTGGCGTCGCCCCGCCCCAAGTTCACTCCTCCTGGCCGTGCTCCACCGCAGAGCCACAACAGCCGCCCTCCCCTGCCCCTGATCTCCTGTTGGCGACCTCTTCGAGCCGACGATGCACTCCACTCCTGGAGTGCGCAGCCGCGATGGCCCAACAAAATACCCCCCCTATCGGTGCCGCACCAGGAGGGTGCCGGGGACCGGCGAGCACGGTCAGGCCGGTGCCGATGCACGACACTGAGGCGACAAAGTCGAGCGAGGCACCGGTTGCGCCGGGCACAACCACCAGATATTCCACTGGCTGGCGCGCCTCCAGCCGCGAGGATGGAGAGCTCCCTCGATCCCCCACTCCTCCGCACACCCGAGCCCCACCTCACGCCGATGGCCAGTGAGTCACCGGCGAGCAGCAGGAGGAGGAGGACGCTGCACCTCACCGCTCCCTTCTCTCGCCCTCCGGCATCCCATCTCCTTCCTCCGTCCTCCCTTCTCTCCCGCTCATCTTGCTCTGTACCCGGCGCCGTGCCGCGCCCGCCAGCTGTCGTGCTCCAAGCTCATGTCGCTTTCCTTCTAGATCCGCCGCCCGAGCGCCATTTTCCACCGGATCCAAGGAGATCCGGCAGGTCCTCGCCGCCCGCACCACCGCAAGGCCGCCGCCGGTCTCGTCTGTGTAATGGGCGCCCAGCCGTTGCCCAGCGCAATCCCACCTCCCTGCCATGGCCGCCCCTGCAAAAAAACGAAACACTGGCTCAAATTAGCCATTCACACACGCACACAGAGAGGAGCGGGAGCCCCATGCGCCGGACCTCCGCTTCCTCTCCGCCGAAGACCAGCACCATGGCCGCCGCCGTCCGCGCCAGACTGCCTCTGGCGCTGCCATCTCCGCCCCTGCCTCGCTCCACCTCTTCCCGACGCGACTACGACCAGGGGATCTTGCGGGCTGACGACGAAAGAGGCCGGGGATGGAGGCAAGTTGCGACACGTCCGCCGGCCGCCGCGAAGCCTCCTACAGCATGCTCGCCCACGAGCCCACCCGGAGCTGTCGCCACCGTGAAGGGCGTCGGCCCACCGCTCTCGGAAGAAAGCGTTTGGATATGATAGAACAAAGGATCGCGGGCTGAATTGTTACAAACCTAGGGTCTGTTTCGTAAAAATGAATCGTTTTTCCAGATTCACTTAAACATGGTTTGCGGGTTGAATTCTCAGAAACAGGGGGGCTTTTCTGTAAAAATGCCGATGACGTACGACCAGAAGCGATGGCTGCTTTATTATTAGGGGAAGTATTGGTATAGATAAAAAATGTGCATGTTTGACCAGGTTTTAGAAAAAAAAATACCAATATCTACTATACCAAATTTGTATAATTAGATCCATCATGAAAATTATTATTTTTATTTGTGTACTGTGGATGTCAATGTTTTATTCTATAATCTTAATCAAACATACATAAATTTTACTTGCATAAAGATCAATACATCTTATATTCTGAAAAGGAGGAAATAGATCGGATCGAGCGCTACACGGCTACAAGATGTGGATCAAGCGGCGAGTTGTTTAGTTGTAACAAGACTCCCGACTCCCGACACCCAAAAAAAAAAAAACAAGACTCCCGACGTTCGCTAGATACATTATAGGTATATGTGTTGCTACAACACAATCAATAGTTCTACAGTGCTACTACTTAATTTTATGTGTCTGCAGTTACTTAATACCTACTACTCCCTCGGTCCCAAAATAAATTATTTTAAGACGGAGGGGTACTATATATGCATCCATTCCTAAAAAACAATATAGTATGTCTTTTCCATTCTGGTACATTGTCCGTTTGTCGATAGTAATAAGATATTGAATTTATAAGAGCATCAAATCTAAATCCTAGTCAGTAGTCACCTAGATCTGTCATATGTTCTGTGATAAAGTGAAAAAGCTTAATCGAGGTGGTGATTGCAGCACCCGTTCCAAGCCCACGTAAAAATTAGTGTTCTGCACGTTATTGATCGGGCTTAGCAGCGGCGAACATGCGTAGTTATTTTGTTGAAGGCTTTGTGTCTTTCTAATTATGCTGGCTTTATTGGTTGCACTCGGCAATCAGAATGAAAATTCTTATCCTTGTTATCGTCGGATGGACGTGGCGACATCAACATGCATGAGTGTATTTCTTCTTGAAGGCATTGCGATGTAGGACCCAACCCTTGTCTGCCTGACCTCACGAATTTGAGGTGGATACGGGAAAGAACATGGAAAAAACATGTAGAAATCAAAGGAGAAACACTTTATTGAATAAGGTCCGCAACAAGTACTCCTCAGATCACTAACAGTACATGGATGCATCAAGATCCAATAACAACAAGAAAAATAAAGATACACAGGTAGTTATTGAGAGAGAGTACTTCTCCAGATCTCATGAGAGAGACGAAAGTTTTGATAATCTTATGATGGGGATCCAAACTCTAGCCGTCGCCCGCCGCTTCCGCTCTGTGCCGCCCTCGGTGTTGAGTAACTTGATTGTATTAGGAAAGCTGGGATAGCGTAGGATATTACTCTATCTTGTCTTGTACTCCAAGATGATCATGTACTCCTATATATATGCCTACGAGGCTCAAACAATACATCAAACTATTCCATCAATCCCTCTCTCACTTCTAACATGGTATCAGCATAATCTCGATCCAAAACCCTAGCCACCACCGCCCCGGGGGCGGTCGATCTTCATGATCGTCATCGGGGGCTGCGCGACCCGTACTTAGGGTTCATCCGCCGATTCGGTCGATCGACTACCTTAGAGAGTCTTTTTCTTGATCCATTGATTGAGGTTTTTCTCTCTCGCCGATCAATTGATCGGTGTTCTTTTTTGGTTTTCTGGTCTACGATCAATTTGCGTCGTCCGCCGTCGTCTGTGATCTACAACACGTGTCTACTCCGTCGTCATCTTCATCAAGCATCTACGCCGCTGCCACGTCCAACGCTTCAGCGGCAGCCGGGCGCACCTTCCTGCGCTGGCCCGTCGTCGCAAGCCGTGAGGCCTGTGGCCGCACTCACGTCCCGCGCGGACGTGGACAGACGCTCGCGTGCCCACATGGCGTGCCTGCACTGCTTCAACGACTCACAGTGTACATGATGGCTCACGCATTGCGTGCATGCGTTTGTTTGCACCTGTTTCGTTTCATGTGGGCTTTGCAGGATACATGAAGATCAACGTTTAAGTTTACACGTTTCTACATCGATCGAGCAACGGGTTGTCGCTGTGTCGTCCCGTCGGGTCACAGCGCCATCGCCCTATGGTTCTCTCCATGGCTGCATCGATCCGCGCCGTTACTGCGTCGTTTCTTCGAGCCGTAGCGCCACGGCACGTGGTCCCCGCCGTCACCCTGAGGTCGTTCCCGTGGTTGCACCAACCCGCGCGCTGCCGCTGCGTCACCTCTTCGGGCCGTAGTGCCGCGGCCCGGGGTCACCCGCCGCCCCGAGGCCGTCCGCTCCAGGCCATCCCCGAGGCTGCACTGACCCTCGCGCTGCCGCTACGTCGTCCCGTCGGGCCATAGCGAGCGTGGCACGCGGTCCCTGTAACCGCCCTGAGGTCTTCCTCGCCGTCGCCCCGACCCACGCGCTGCCGCTGCGTCGCCCCTTCGGGCCGTAGCGTCGCGGCGCGCGGTCCGCTCCGCCGTCCCCGCGCGTCGACTTTTACGTGGTATGCGTCACGCCGCCTTCCTAAGTGCGGGAACGCCATTGTCCGGGCAGGTCCTCGTCAAGCTGTCGGGTTCTTCCTCGCCTACGTCAAGCAACGTCGCTGTGCTTCTGACCTAGCCGCCGCCGCCTCCTTAGGCCGCCGCTGACGAAGCTATGTACCTAGGGTAGGGTCATGGATCTGTCCAAGATACCCTCCCCAAGGACATCTCTAAAAGAACTAGAAGCAGTCGAAGAGAGATCATCATCCACTCGACTATGAAGTTATGTTCCACTCGACAGCTTTGAAGACACTCGACCATGCGAACAACCACTCGACCACCAGAAGATGTGAAGCCACTCACTCCGCAATGGTCAGGATTTAAGTCATAGCTTTAATAATCATTTATAGCACTTTACTCCAGACGTTACCAGTAACGCTCCTCCTTTATGAACATTGAACCCTGTGTAACGGAGGGGAGCTGGGGTCCTGGCGCACTCTATATAAGCCACCCCCTCCTCTGGGACGAAGGTTCGCACCTTTTGTAATTCATACGCATATATCCAGTCGACCGCCTCCGAGCTCCGAGACGTAGGGCTGTTACTTCCTCTGAGAAGGGCCTGAACTCGTAAAACTCGCGTGTACAACTCCTCCATAGCTAGGATCTTGCCTCTACATACCTACCCCCCTATTCTACTGTCAGGCTTAGAACCACGACAGTTGGCGCCCACCATGGGGCAGGTGTCTTAGCGATTTTTTGGAGAAGTTGCAAGTTTTCCGATCCCTGTCATCATGGTCTCAGGCGGAGGTTTGGCTGAGGGCCGCGAGATCCGTCTCGGCGCGCTCATGTTTATCGCCGATGACTCCGCTTGGCTTCAGGAGGCTCCACTCGACGTCGACGCGCTCCCCGTCCGCGGGGCGACGCACTTTCGCGCGTGCGTACGCGGCGTCCTCCTGCGGCAGCCGTCGACCCAGTATCAGTCGGCTCCAGCAGCTTTCCCCCTTCCTGCGGCCCGCCGGAGCAAACGTTCCGGTCGGTCGAGGCTTCAGCGGTGGGTGAGGCATGCGGTGGCCCGCCAGTCGGCCACCCCTCAAGTCACGGCAATCGAGCCCGACGAAACTCTCTACGGCTTGTTCGATCTGTCGACTGGCTCCGTAGAGACTGCATCCGATTGCGACAGCAGCGACCCAGCGGCAGAGGTTTTGATGGTCAATGGACCACGTGGTCCTCCTGGCTTCACCCGTGAAGACGGAGGTGATGGGGACGGTGATCCGTCGCGCGTTCATGAAGAGTACCGCCCCGAACCCCTCTCTTCGCAGCAGAGGGAGGATCTTCGCCACCGGAACATGGATGCACTGCACACTCCTATAGTTGGAGAAACCCCTGAGGCCCAGGCCTTGGAGCAGGCGCGCTTGGCCAACTTGGCTGAGCGCACTCGACTGGAGAACCTCCAGCGTGCACTCGACGATCGCGCTCGGCAACGTGCTCCCAAATCCAGTCGACGCCAGCTTTTTCCACCTCCGACTCAGGTATACCGAACCCCGATCCAGAATCTAGCAGCTGCTGCACGGATAGCAAAGTCGATCCAACCTTCCCAGTCAGAAGCTGGCCGAGGTTTGGTGCAGATCCGAGCTTTGCTCCGAGCGGCGGGAGAACAGAACACAGCCGTATCTCAGTCGCGGAATATGATCCATAGTAGATCTGTGGTTGCAGACACAGTTCAGTCGGCCCACAGCCCAAGATCGCCCCCGAGGTGTGAGGGACATGGAGATCGACGAGATCAGTACAGAAACCGTGAGCAGTATGATCGCCGAGTCGATCGCGATGATCGTCGTCGAGTGCCCACGCCTCCCCCAAGGAGTGGGTCGTACGTGCCTCGACAGCATGAAGACAGGCGCCCTCACAGCGTTGGGCGAAGGATTCCAGTCGACCCCAGGGAGCCAGGCTTTGATGCGAGATCTATTCTCGTTCAGGGCTTGGTCGACAGAAACAGAGCTCACCGAGAGGGCCATGACAGGGATCCGCAAACCAGCAGTAGGGTGCATATCTCAGGTCCAGAGTGCTTCAGCAGAGCCATCAGG
Source organism: Triticum urartu (assembly GCF_056163025.1). Lineage (NCBI taxonomy): Eukaryota > Viridiplantae > Streptophyta > Magnoliopsida > Poales > Poaceae > Triticum > Triticum urartu. The sequence goes on from NC_141877.1 coordinate 114,037,274, forward strand.
GCTGCAGTGATTCCCCCCTACTTCAGGTTGGCGACTGGAGTCAGTAAGTTCAAGGTGAGTTCAAGCCTGACACCTGGCTTGAAGACTACCGAGTGGCTGTCCAGATTGGTGGCGGCAATGATGAAGTGTGCTGGGGAACGTAGTAATTTCAAAAAAATTCCTACGCACACACAAGATCATGGTGATGCATAGCAACGAGGGAAGAGTGTGATCTACGTACCCTTGTAGACCGACAGCGGAAGCGTTAGCACAACGCGGTTGATGTAGTCGTACGTCTTCACGGCCCGACCGATCAAGCACCGAAACTACGACACCTCCGAGTTCTAGCACACGTTCAGCTCGATGACGATCCCCGGACTCCGATCCAGCAAAGTGTCAGGGAAGAGTTCCGTCAGCACGACGGCGTGGTAACAATCTTGATGTACTACCGTCGCAGGGCTTCGTCTAAGCACCGCTACAATATTATCGAGGATTATGGTGGAAGGGGGGCACCGCACACGGCTAAGAATATGATCACGTGGATCAACTTGTGTGTCTAGGGGTGCCCCTACCCCCGTATATAAAGGATCAAGGGGAGGAGGCCGGCCGGCCTCTATGGCGCGCCAAGGAGGAGTCCTCCTCCTAGTAGGAGTAGGACTCCTACTAGGAGGGGGAAAGAAGTGGGGAGGGAGAAGGAAAGGGGGGCGCCGCCCCCCCCCCCTCTCCTAGTCCAATTCGGACCAGGGGGGAGGAGGCACGCGGCCCACCTTTGGCTGCCCCTCTCTCTCTCCACTAAGGCCCATATGGCCCATTACTTCTCCCGGGGGGTTCCGGTAACCCTCCGGCTCTCCGGTTTTCTCCGAAATCACCCGGAACACTTCCGGTGTCCGAATATAGCCGTCCAATATATCAATCTTTATATCTCGACCATTTCGAGACTCCTCGTCATGTTCGTGATCACATCCGGGACTCCGAACTAACTTCGGTACATCAAAACTCATAAACTCATAATATAACTGTCATCGAAACCTTAAGCGTGCGGACCCTACGGGTTCGAGAACAATGTAGACATGACCGAGACACGTCTCCGGTCAATAACCAATAGCGGAACCTGGATGCTCATATTGGCTCCTACATATTCTACGAAGATCTTTATCGGTCAGACCGCATAACAACATACGTTGTTCCCTTTGTCATCGGTATGTTACTTGCCCGAGATTCGATCGTCGGTATCTCAATACCTAGTTCAATCTCGTTACTGGCAAGTCACTTTACTTGTTTCGTAATACATCATCTTGCAACTAACTCATTAGTTGTAATGCTTGCAAGGCTTATGTGATGTGCATTATCGGGTGGGCCCAGAGATACCTCTCCGACAATCGGAGTGACAAATCCTAATCTCGAAATACGCCAACCCAACATTCACCTTTGGAGACACCTGTAGAGCTCCTTTATAATCACCCAGTTACGTTGTGACGTTTGGTAGCACACAAAGTGTTCCTCCGGTAAACGGGAGTTGCATAATCTCATAGTCATAGGAACATGTATAAGTCATGAAGAAAGCAATAGCAACATACTAAACGATCGGGTGCTAAGCTAATGGAATGGGTCATGTCAATCACATCATTCTCCTAATGATGTGATCCCATTAATCAAATGACAACACATGTCTATGGTTAGGAAACATAACCATCTTCGATAAACGAGCTAGTCAAGTAGAGGCATACTAGTGACGTTTGGTTTGTCTATGTATTCACACAAGTATTATGTTTCCGGATAATACAATTCTAGCATGAATAATAAACATTTATCATGATATAAGGAAATAAAATAATAACATTATTATTGCCTCTAGGGCATATTTCCTTCAATGTGGCCATGAAACACCTTCCTCTGATGTTGGAGGGCTCGTCTAGTGCATGGCTGAATCAATTGGCACCTAGCAGTATTTATACTTGGGAAGATCTCGCCCGAGTGTTTGTCAGAACATTCGAGGGCACTTGCAAACGGCCGGCAGGATTGACAGAATTACAGTGTTGTGTTCAGAAACCGAATGAAACTTTGAGGGATTATATCCAGAGATGGATCACCCTGCACCACACAGTGGAGGATGTGTCTGATCATCAGGCAATTTGTGCCTTTACGGAAGGTGTCAGGTATCGGGAGTTGAATCTGAAATTCGGTCGGACAGGAAATATGACTCTGACTCGGATGATTGAGATTTCCACCAAGTATACCAATGGTGAAGAAGAAGAACGACTCCGGAGTGGCAAGCACAAAACAGTCGCCCATGAAGCCGGAGGAGGAAACTCCGGTCAGAAACAGAAGCGCAAGGCCGAGCCAGCTGCTCCTAGTGAAGCCTTAGCTGTGGTTCAAGGCAAGTTTAAGGGAAGCCCAAAGGGCCGTGGAACCCCAAGAAAGTAAAAGATTAAGATGGAAATGACGTGCTGGATCTGCCGTGCCACATCCACACCAAAGAAGATGAAGAGGGTAATTTCATTTATCCGAAGCACACCACTCGGCAGTGTCGACTCCTAATCCAGCAATTCCGAGAGAAACATCCCAAGGAAAAGGAGAAGGAAGCAGACAAGGCTGAGGATGAGGAAGAAGATGATGATGGTTATCCCCACGTGAATTCCACTCTGATGATTTTTGCTGACGTTGAGAGCAAAAGTCGATTGAAAGTCATCAACAGAGAAGTGAACATGGTCGCTCCTGTGACACCCAGTTATTTGAAGTGGTCGCAGACTGCCATTACATTCGACTAGTCTGATCATCCAACACACATAGCCACTCCTGGGAGGCAAGCACTGGTGGTCGACTCGGTGGTCGAAGGCACTCGACTGACAAAGGTCCTGATGGATGATGGCAGTGGCCTGAACATATTGTATGCAAAGACGTTGAAGGGAATGGGCATTCCGATGTCCGGACTCAGTGAAAGCAATATGAGTTTCCATGGGGTCATTCCAGGCAAGAAGGCTGCATCACTCGGTCGGATTGCTCTCGGCGTGGTTTTCGGTGATTCCAAGAATTACCGCAAAGAAAAGTTGACATTTGAAGTTGTGGATTTCCAGAGTGCCTATCATGCCATTCTGGGCAGGCCAGCTTATGCACGTTTTATGGCTCGACCATGTTGTGTATACCTCAAATTGAAGATGCCTGGTCCCAAAGGGGTGATCACTATCACTGGTAATCGCAAGAAGGCAGAAGAGTGCTTCCAGAAGGGTTCAAAGATCGCCGATGCACAGATGGTCGTGGCAGAATTGTAAGAATACCAGAAAAATGCAGATCCGAGTGATTTGTTGCGAGCAAAGAAGTCAGCCACAGATTCAGCATTCCAGTCGTCTGGTGAAACGAAGTCGATTCACATTCACTCGACAGACCCCAATGCTGCTCTGACTCACATTTTAGCCACACTCGACTCCAAATAGGAAGAAGCGCTCATCCAGTTCCTCCGTGAGAACTGGGACATCTTTGCGTGGAAACCTTCGGACATGCCGGGTGTTCCCAAGGGACTGGCTGAGCATCGTTTGCGAGTCGACCCAAAAGTGAAACCAGTCAAAGAACATCTTCGACGGTCCGCCGTACAGAAGAGAAAGGCAATCGGTGAAGAGGTGGCTCGGCTTTTGGCAGCTGAGTTTATCCGAGAGATTTACCACTCCGAGTGGTTAGCCAATGTTGTCATGGTCCCAAAGAAGGATGACTCACTTCGCATGTGCATTGACTTCAAGCATATCAATCAAGCATGCCCGAAAGATCACTTTCCTCTCCCTCGCATCGACCAGATAGTCGACTCGACTGCGGGGTGCGAGCATTTGTCCTTTTTGGACGCCTACTCCGGGTACCACCAGATCCGTCTGTAAGGACCCGACGATATAAAGACAACTTTCATCATCCCGTTTGGGTGCTTCTATTATGTCACAATGCCATTCGGTTTGAAGAATGATGGAGCCACATTCATGCGGATGATTCAAAAGTGTCTGCTCACTCAGATCAGTCGGAATGTGGAAGCATACATGGATGACATCGTGTTCAAGTCACGTAAAGGTTCCGACCTACTGACTGACCTTGTTGAAACCTTTGCCAACCTTAGAGGGTATGATATCAAGCTTAATCCATCAAAGTGCACGTTTGGAGTTCCGGGCAGAAAATTACTCGGTTTTCTTGTTTCCGAACGAGGGATCGATGCTAACCCAGAGAAAGTGGGTGCTATACTCCGAATGAAATGCCCTGTGCGTGTGCATGATGTCCAGAAGCTTACTGGTTGCTTGGCCGCCCTAAGTCAATTCATTTCTCACCTCGGTGAAAAGGCACTGCCTCTTTACCGACCGATGAAGAAATTAGATAAGTTCGAGTGGACTCCTGAAGCTGATGCAACATTTGCAGAGCTAAAAGCCCTGCTTTCCACCCAGCCGGTGCTTGCTGCCCCAATCAGCAAAGAGCCTTTACTGCTTTATATAGCATCCACTGGACAATTCGTCAGTACAGTACTTACGATCGAGCGGGAAGAAGAGGGAAAAACCTACAAAGTTCAGCGCCCAGTTTATTATATTTCTGAAGTTCTGACTCCGTCAAAGCAGAGATATCCGCACTATCAGAAGCTTATTTATGGAATTTACATGACCAAGAAGAAGGTTGCACACTATTTCTCTTATCACTCTATTATAGTCGTCAGCGACGCTCCATTGTCAAAGATTCTGCACAACAGAGATGCAACTGGTCGAGTGGCAAAATGGCGATTGAACTTCTTCCCTTAGATATCAAGTTCGAGGCAAAGAAAGCTATTAAGTCCCAAGCAATAGAAGATTTCCTCGCCGAGTGGATTGAACTACAACTGCCGACTCAAGTTCACTCGGAGCACTGGACCATGTTCTTTGATGGATCCAAAATGCTGAATGGTTTCGGTGCTGGGGTGGTTCTGGTATCCCCCCAAGGAGACAAGCTCAGATATATCCTCCAGATTCACTTTGATTCCTCCAATAATGAAGCTGAATATGAAGCACTCCTGTATGGGTTGTGTATGGCTATCTCACTCGGCGTCCATCGCCTTATGGTCTACGGCGACTCAGATTTGGTAGTCAATCAAGTGATGAGGGAGTGGGACGTTAGAAGCCCAGCCATGACTGGTTACTGCAACACGGTGAGGAAGTTAGAAAAGAAGTTTGAGGGGTTAGAGCTCCATCACATACCCCGACTGAAAAATCAAGCAGCCGATGACTTGGCAAAGATAGGTTCCAAGAGAGAAGCCATTCCCAGCAATGTGTGTTTGGAACATATTCACCCACCGACCGTCCAAGAAGATCCTTTTACTGAAGAGCCCCCGCAACCTAAGAGCACCACAGATCCGACTGAAGTCGAAGTCCCAGCAGTGGTCGACCTGATCATGGAGGTTCTGGTCATCACACCCGACTAGACAGTGTCGTACATTGCGTACATCCTTAGAAAAGAACTCCCAGAAGACGAAGAAGAGGCTCGGCAGATCGTCCATCGATCCAAGGCCTTTACTGTGATAAGGGGACAGTTGTTCTGGGAAAGCGTGACTGGAGTCGGTCAGAAATGCATAACGCCAGAAGAAGGTCGAATGATCCTCAATGACATCAACTCGGGGACCTGTGGTCACCATGCATCCTCTCGGGCCATCGTGGCTAAAGCATACCGAGCCGGATTCTATTGGCCACGAGCAAATGAAATGGCGAAAGATATAGTCGACAGATGCGAAGGCTGCCAGTTTTACTCCGACATGTCTCACAAGCCAGCATCAGCCCTGAAGACCATTCCCCTCGTCTAGCCCTTTGTTGTTTGGGGACTAGATATGGTTGGACCACTGAGAACTGGTAGGAGCGGCTTCACTCATGTGCTCGTTGCAGTCGACAAGTTTACCAAATGGATCGAAGCTAAACCTATCAAGAATCTTGAAGCCAGCACCACTGTCAGTTTTATCAGAGAATTGGCATTCAGATATGGAGTCCCCCACAGCATCATCACTGACAACGGATCGAATTTCGATTCTGATGAGTTTAGAGCTTTCTGCGCTTCTCAAGGCACACGAGTCGACTATGCTTCAGTCGCTCACCCGCACTCGAATGGACAAGCAGAAAGAGCCAATGGCCTAATTCTCAAAGGATTGAAACCCCGACTGATCCGTGATCTCAAACACGCAGCATGCGCTTGGGTCGATGAACTTCTGTCAGTTCAGCGGGGTTTGAGGACAACTCCTAACCGGTCGATTGGACGAACTCCTTTCTTTTTGGTCTATGGAGCCGAAGCTGTTCTACCAAGTGACCTGCTCCACAACGCACCCCGAGTCGAGCTTTTCTCCGAAGAAGAAGCAGAGCAGGCCCGACAAGATTCAGTCGATCTCCTAGAGGAGGAAAGAGAGATGGCCTTGATCCGATCGACCATCTATCAGTAAGACTTGCGTCGATTCCACGCCAGAAATGTGAGAGGTCGAGCCTTCCAAGAAGGAGACCTGGTTCTTCGAGTGGATCAACAGAAACCACACAAGCTCGCCCCGGCTTGGGAAGGCCCCTTCATCGTCACCAAAGTTCTCCACAATGGAGCATACCATCTTTACAGTGTTGAGCATCAGAAGGACAAGCCACGAGCCTGGAACGCGGAGCTGCTCTGCCCCTTTTATACTTAAGCACTCGTTCGAATAAAATGTAATAAGAAACACCTTTGTAATTTGTTTACCAAAGACAAGAGCTTTACAGTCCTCTCATACAATTGTTGTTGTTCTTATTTACCTCTGAAATCCCCCAGTGGGTGGGCTTAGCCGCGAATCTGTTTCGCCTAAGTTCGAAAGAAAATCCTACCGAGTGACGAGCAAGCCTCTCGTTCGGGAGGCTTAGCTGCGAATCCGTTTCGCCTAAGTTCGAAAGAAAACCCTACCGAGTGGTGAGCAATCCTTCCACTCGGGGGCTTAGTTGCAGTCCAGTACTTGCCTAAGTTCTCTCACTCGGAGACTTAGCTGCAGTCCGACACTCGCCTAAGTTTGAAAAAATCCTACCGAGTGGAGAGCAATCCTCCCACTCGGGGGCTTAGCTGCAGTCCAGTACTCGCCCAAGTTCTCTCACTCGGAGACTTAGCTGCAGTCCGGCACTCGCATAAGTTTGAAGAAATCCTACCGAGTGGAGAGCAATCCTCCCACTCGGGGGCTTAGCTGCAGTCCAGTACTCGCCTAAGTTCTCTCACTCGGAGACTTAGCTGCAGTCCGGCACTCGCCTAAGTTTGAAAAAATCCTACCGAGTGGAGAGCAATCCTCCCACTCGGGGGGCTTAGCTACAGTCCAGTGCTCGCCGTTCTCCCACTCGGAGGCTTAGCTGCGGTTCAGTACTCGCCTAAGTTTGTAAAATCCTACCGAGTGGAGAGCAGCCCTCCCACTCGGGGGCTTAGCTGCAGTCCAGTACTCGCCTAAGTTCTCCCACTCGGAGGCTTAGCTGTGGTCCAGTACTCGCCTAAGTTTGTAAAATCCTACCAAGTGGAGAGCAGCCCTCCCACTCGGAGGCTTAGCTGTAGTCCAGTACTCGCCTAAGTTCGAAACATATCCCTATCCGCAAGGATGACGAGGTGCAGGTCGACTGCAACCTTCTCCTTCGAAGCTACGGCACAAGTACAACGTGCGCTCCGTCCCTATCCGCAAGGATGACGAGGTGCAGGTCGACTGCAACCTTCCCCTTCGGAGCTACGCCACAAGTACAACGTGAGCTCCATCCCTATCCGTAAGGATGACGAGGTGCAGGTCGACTGCAACCTCCTCCTTCGGGACTACGCCACAAGTACAATGTGCGCTCCATCCCTATCCGCAAGGGTGACGAAGCGCAGGTCGACTGGAGTCGCCATCTCAGAACTGCGTCTCCGGCGCAAAGACTATTCCGAGCAGAGAACAAAGTTCACTTGAAGGCAAAACGCAAGCATACTCGGAAACACTGTTTAAGATATCTTCCGATATTCCGATAAATCGGCCGATTTATCGCTTATCGTTGTCTGGCCGATAAGATAAATCGGCCGATAAATCAGCCAATATGGCGATAAATCGGCCAATATGCCAATAAACTTGTCGATTTACCCCTTATCATGGGTCGACCGAAAAGTTCCCGATAAGCGATATCCCCAACATTGCTCGGAAATAAACCAAATTCGGATAAATCCTAAGGTTCCAAGCAGCAAACCAAAAGTATCCGAGCATCAAGCCCGAAGGAGTTTAACGGTTACAGCAACCACTCGGCATTCCGAGGCAAATTTAAAGCAGATTCAAGTCTCATAAGTTTGTTCACTCGGCAGGAGGAGGGCTGGCAGCCTCGACGAATTCTTCCAGGTCGATCCCATCCGCGATCCGAGTGGCAGCAGCGATGAAGGTCTCCATGAATGACTGGAAGTCATGCTTTTTGGTGTTAGCGACCTTGATCGCCGCCAGCTTGTCTTCACGGGCTTCCTTACAGTGGACTCGCACCAAAGACAACGCCACGTCAGCACCACACCGGGCGGAGGACTTCTTCCATTCCTGCACTCGGTCAGGAATCTCGTTGAGTCGAGCCATCAGGGATTCCAGGTCATTTTGAAGCGTCGCCCTTGGCTAGAGCAATGAGTCGACTCGTGAGACCGCCTCCTTCAGGCGTGCGAGGTAGCTTGTGACGCTGGCGACACGAGACTCCAGTCGGAGCATGTTCATTGCAGTTTCGTCGCAAACTGGAGAAGCGATAGGGTCCAGACCCGTCTCAACCTTTCCAGTTTCCTCGTCAAAGTCTTGGCATAATTCTGCAGCCGAAAATTAGTGATTCGACCGGATAGGATCCGTTCGCAAGCATCAACACAGTCGGTCTAAAAGAAATACCTTCTAGCATAAGATAAAGCTTCTTGGCGAGAGTTCTCAAATAAGCCTCCGTGTCATTCCTACTGTGGACCGCAGACTCCAGCTTTTCGTTCAGAGTAATTTTGTCCTTCTTCAGACGAGTCACCTCTCGGTTAGACTTGTTGAGACAGGACTTCAGCTTGGTCACCTCCTCTTCCAGTGTTTCGACTAAAGCCAGCTTCCGGTCTGCGAGGGCAGTTTTGTCTTGGGCTTCTTTCTGTGCAGCGGCGAGGTCCGAGTCCTTCTTCTCCAGAGCCAACTTCATTTTCTCTGCAAAAGAAGCAATCGGATCAGACAAGAGCTCGAAGAAATGTTTAAAAAAAACAGTCGACAGGCAATTACCTTCCATACCAGCAGCTTCGTCTTGAGCTTTCTTCAGATTCTGCTGGGCCAACTCCAAGTCGAGGTTGAGTTGCCTCTGCTTCTCCTCAAGTTCAACAAACTTGGAAATGAGAGTACAAGACTTCTGCAGAAGGCAAAAGACGTGTCAATAGACAAGATCAAAGGTTGTTCACTTCCGAGTGGATAAAACTTAAAGAAGTTCGCTTAGACCCTAGCCGACCGCACGCAGTCGACTGCGGTCTCGGGGGCTACACCCAGCGGGTGCACTTGGCGTGCCCCCGCTGATTCAGACCCCACTCGATCGGTCCGCTCGGATCGCGTATAAAAAAACACTGTTCAGACCCCAGTCGACTGCCAGCAGTCGACTGCCCTCTCGGGGACTACACCTAGTGGGTGCACTTAGCGTGCCCCCACCGTTTCAGATCCTACTCGACCGGTACGCTCGAGTCGAGTGGAAGAAAAGAAAGGAAGGTAGAACTCAGACCCCAGTCGACTGCTAGCAGTCGACTGCGGTCTCGGGGACTATACCCAGTGGGTGTACTTAGCGTGCCCCCACCGGTTCAGATCCTACTCGCCCAGACCGAGTGGAAGAACGCAACTACCAAAGACAACAAAACACCCAGTGGGTGCACTGATTCGACGCAAACAACGGGAGATTGTATAGAAGAAAAAATTTCGGATAGCATATCCTGATAGAATAAGGGCAGTCGAGAAGTCTACTTACCTGGACATTGGCCCAGAGAGCAGCACTGGCGTCATAGGCAGCCTGGCTATTCTCATGCACTGTCTTCATCCGCTCCATCATCACGTCAGCCTGTCGGATGGCTTCCGCGGCCGCTTCCGACTGGTTGTCCGGAACGGGGTAGCTGGTGAAGAAGAGAGCAGACGACCCAGGTGCAGCAGCTTGGACCTCCGAGGCGTGAGATGGGACGACTGAAGGAATCACCGGTACAGTCGACGGTGCGGGGCGCTCACTCGACAAGGGTACAGCGAAGGTTACAGAGGCCCCGCCCGCGTCTTCAGATTGATAGATGGTTGGTGTTGTCGTTGGTCCCTGCTGAGACGCCTTACCAACCGTCTCCTTTTTATTCTTCCTGGGCCTAAGAGCCACATCTTCATTGTCATCTGGGAGATTGATGACGTTGGCCGGAGCTGCGGAGAAGATCAGTCGACTCTAAAGTAAACAGCTAGAATTCAATCGACCGAGTAGCCAAGAGCAAGATCATAAGAGTTCTTACCTGGGTTGGAGGTGACCGCGTCTTCGATCTCCTCGTCTCGGTACTGGAGAGAAGAGGTTCCTGATGTAGCAGCACTGCAAAGACCCGCACCCAGTTGGTTATGTTCTGTTGTTCGAGTCGACACAAAAAAAACAAGTCAGATGATTACCCGGAGATGGTAGGGATGGTCACTTTGATCCTGGGCAGAGCTTTTGGCAGTTTGGAGGAGGTGGCTTTCGGTGCTTTTGGCGCTGGAGGCGGCACAACCTTGGGCTGCTTCGGAGCCTTCTCAATCGGCGCTGGGGAAGACGTCCTAGGACGCTTCGAAGACTGCCCAGTCGGCGCAGTCACCAGGTCCGGAGTGCTCACCGGGTCGTGAGCGTGTTTGGATCACCTCTCCCTGCGAGGAGGCGAGTCGGCCTCTTCGTCTTCAGTCGATTTGTCGCTCTCCTCGTCCTCCTCGGCATCCGAGCGCCACTCGCCGCTCTCGCCCCCACTCGCTCCTTCCTCGACGTCTTTCTCCTGCACTCCATTGGGCATCAAGTACATGTTAATGAGGGCCTGAAAAGACAACGATCAGAAGAAATTCAGTCGACCATCAACAAGATGTCACACAGTGAATCGGAAAGATACTTGGTAAAACAGAATCATACCTGCTCCGGCTGGCGCGAGTGGTCGAATGGAATCACCCTTCTAGACCCCCGGGGTTGTCTTTGTTGCTGGTGATTCCCATCAGCACTTCTCCAAGATGTCCGCGCCGACGTCCTCCGGGTGGATCCGAGTGGAGTCCTCGAGTCCAGAGTACATCCACATCGGATGATTACGAGCCTGAAGTGGTTGGATGCATCGACCGAGAAAGACCTCCAGCAGGTCCATCCCAGTCACCCCGTCGCGGACGAGTTGGACGACCCGCTCGACCAGCACCTTGACCTGCGCCTTCTCTTCTGGGACCACCTTCAGGGAGGAGGGCTTCTCCACTCGAGCCAGAGAAAAGGGAGGAAGTCCAGTCGACTGACCCGGGGTCGGCTGGTCCTTACAGTAAAACCAAGTCGACTGCCAGCCCCGAACCGAGTCGGGAAGGATCATTGCTGGGAAGGCACTCTTGTTCCTCATCTGGATCCCCAGGCCCCCGCACATCTGGATCACATGCGTCCTCTCATCACTCGGATTGGCCTTTTTGACTGACTGGGAGCGGCAGGTGAAGATGTGTTTGAAAAGACCCCAGTGCGGTCGACAGCCCAAGAAATTTTCACACATTGACATGAAAGCAGCCAGATAGACTATGGTGTTTGGAGTGAAGTGGTGGAGTTGAGCCCCAAAGAAGTTCAAAAAGCCCCGAAAGAAAGGATGGGGAGGCAGAGAAAACCCGCGATCGACGTGGGTGGCGAGGAGAACGCACTCACCCTCCCTTGGCTGCGGCTCGGTCTCGTTCCCCCGGAGCTGCGTCAATTTGTGGGGGATCAGTCCCCCCTCCACCAGGTCGTCGAGGTCATCTTGGCTGATCGTCGAGCGGATCCAGTCGCCCTGGATCTAGCCCGGCGGCAGGCCGGATCTCGACGAGGATCCGCCCCGGCTAGTCCGCTTGCCCTTCGCCTTCGCGGTCGCCTTCTTCGCGCGCTCCAGCGCCATCGTCTTCTCTTTTCCCATGACGGCGGATCGAGTTCGAGCGAGGGTTCGGCGATGAGAGCAGGAGCGAGCGTGGCGGAGAGGTCGAAGGAAGTAGAAAAGAGAATGGGAGCGCACGGGGCAGAGACCCGGTCCGGTGCCTTTTATAAGGTCGTTCCCTGAGTGACTGACTGGTAGGCCCAGACGATCTAAACAAATCCCGCAACAGTCGCGCGCACAGTACGTGGTGAAAAAGGTGGCACGGAGATCGAGGAGACTTGCCTAATCCGTCCCGATTACCACGGCACGCCCGTCTGGCGCGCTTCCCAAAATTCGAATCCCGCGAAATCCGTAGAGAGCAGAGCAACTTGTCAGACTGAAAACGTCCTCTACATTATCATTCGGAATTCTACCATGAAAATTCACTCGACAAAACCAAGAATGGACCAAGGCGACTGAAGAAGAACTTGGCATTGTCTCCCCAGTTCATGGCTCCAGAACAAGTTATACTCACAACACGAAGAATGAGTCGGAAGTGTTCTTAACTCCTTCCCCACTCAAACCCTGATCCATTTAGGGGCTAATGACGAAGCTATGTACCTAGGATAGGGTCATGGATCTGTCCAAGATACCCTCCCCAAGGATATCTCTAAAAGAACCAGAAGCAGTCGAAGGGAGATCATCATCCACTCGACCATGAAGTTATGTTCCACTCGACAGCTTTGAAGACACTCGACCATGCGAACAACCACTCGACCACCAGAAGATGTGAAGCCACTCACTCCGCAACGGTCGGGATTTAAGTCATAGCTTTAATAATCATTTATAGCACTTTACTCCGGACGTTACCAGTAACGCTCCTCCTTTATGAACATTGAACCCTGTGTAATGGAGGGGAGTGGCGCACTCTATATAAGCCACCCCCTCCTCTGGGACGAAGGTTCGCACCTTTTGTAATTCACATGCATATATCCAGTCGACCGCCTCCGGGCTCCGAGACGTAGGGCTGTTACTTCCTCCGAGAAGGGCCTGAACTCGTAAAACTCGTGTGTACAACTCCTCCATAGCTAGGATCTTGCCTCTACATTCCTACCCCCCCTATTCTACTGTCAGGCTTAGAACCACGACAGCCGCCACCGCTCTTCTCCCCGGTCCACGACAACTACCTCGACACCGGCCACCCCGACTCGACATCGACCACGGCGTCCCTCGCACGGCTACCTCAACCATGGCTTCACCACCACTAGTAGAAAAAGGGCCTTTAGTTCCGGTTCTTGAACCGGGACTAAAGGGTCGGTACTAATGCCCTGACCCTTTAGTCCCGGTTCAAACCAGAACCAGGACTAAAGGCCCTCCACGTGGCCGGTCCACCTTTAGTCCCGGTTGGTAACACCAACCGGTACTAAAGGAGATTTTCTAAAAAAAAATTTGAAATTTTTTTGAAATTTTTTTATTTTCAGATTTCTGAATTATTTTAACCTTTATTCTCTAATTACCCCTCATCACTGCTCAATTTAATCTCTAATCACCCCTCATCATTTCAAATCATCTAACTTCCCGGACGGTCACCCATCCTCCCACTCCCCCAGCCTGAGCACGCTTAACTTCCGGGTTCTATTCTCCCTCGTTTCCAAGTCTGCACTCGTTGTTTTTCTGACAATAGTAAGATGTCAATCCTATTAACCCTCAGGAGTTTAGCTTGAGCATGAAGTCACACATTTCACTGTTTGAGTTTGAAACTATTGTTCTAAAAAACAATAATTTTTTAGTAACACTAATATTTCTTGAATAAGTAGTTTGACCATTGTTTGACCATAGTTTTGACCAGATTTGACCAAAATTCAAAAAACTGAAATAATTATTTAATAACACTAATATTCTTGAATAATTATTTAGTAACACTAATACTTCTTGAATAAGTAGTCTGGCCATAGTTTGACCAGATTTAATGAAAATTTAAAAAAACTGAAATTTGAGCATAACTTTTTTTCCTTTTGGAATTTGAGGATTCTACAAATTTGCAAACAAGCCGTAGGCCGTCTCCATCAGATGTAACTTTTCGAGTAAATGATTTTTCATATAAAAACTTTTTAATCCGAGTTCGTATGCAAAAGTTATGCCCATTTTACAAATTCCAGAGAGATTTTGTAAATAAAGTCGAAATTCATATTTGTAAATTTTCCCAACAACTAGACCACATATCACATGGGAAACTTATTTTATTTTATTTTTTTTAACATTTCCATCATTTTCTTTTGTTTTTTCTAAAACTGAAAAGGCGGTCCAGGGGGGGAGAGAGTTTGAAAATGGGACCTTTAGTATCGGTTCGTGCCATGAACCGGTACTAATGCCTCAAAACCCATTAGTCCCGTTGGTGGCACCAACCGGTACTAAAGGTTACCTTTAGTACCGGTTGGTGCCACCAACCGGGACTAATGGGCATCGCACCCTTTAGTCCCGATTCGTGGCACGAACCGGGACTAAAGGGCCCAGGTGAACCGGGACTAATGCCTTAGCCGCACGAACCGGGATAAATGCACCCATTGGTCCCGGTTCTGGACTGAACCGGGACTAATGGGATTACCCGGCCTGGACCAAAGCCCCCTTTTCTACTAGTGCACACACGCTCTTAGCTACCTCGACAAACGACACAAAGGGCTACCGCTTTGCTTGAGCAACCTCATCGGTTCCCACTCCAGCCACGACTCCGCGATGCATCGACCGTTACGACTGTGGGGGGTGTCCGTTGGCTTACCTTCGAATTATTCTCCAATCTCACCGTCTGCGTCGCTACCGTTATGACTGCGAGGGGTGTTGAGTATCATGATTATTAGGAAAGCTGGGATAGCGTAAGATATTATTTTACCTTGCCTTGTACTCCAAGATGATCATGTACTCCTATATATATATATATATATATATATATATATATATATATATATATATATATATATATATATATATATATATATGCCCACGAGGCTCAAGCAATATATCAAACTATTCCACCAATCTCTCTCTTCCTTCTAACACTCGGGGTGGTCGGCTTCCATGACCGCCGCCAGGGGCCACGCTGCCCGTACCTAGGGTCCGTCCGTCGATCGTGTTGACCAGTTGCTCTAGAGAGTCTTTTCCCGATCCCTTGATCTGGAGTTTTTCTCTCCCGTCGGGCGCATTGATCGGTGTATTTTTTGTTTCTCCAATCTAAGGTCGGTTTGTGTCGTCAGCCACCGTTCGTCATCTGCAACACGTTTTACTTCCTCAACGTCTTCATCAACTCCGACGGGACTGGTTGCCACACGGCGCCTCAAGCCTTCCGCGCGTGCTTCGGGTGCGCTGGTCCGGCGGTCGAGTCGGGCGGGCCGCGTCACCCACGACCACTCATGCGCCCCGCGCGGCCGAGCTTGGCTGCTGGAGTGGATGCACGCCCCATGGCTGTTGCATGCAGGTTGCTTGCATGTTGGCCGGGCATGATCCGCGACTGCCTGGCTTCATACCGTGGAGGCTGCTCGCGTGTCCGCGTTCAATCAGCCTTCCTGCGCATGTACATGCCCACGTCTCGTTGCATGTTGCACGTCCCGTCCTCCGACCAGGGCCGGCCCCGGGCCAGGGCAGCAGGGGCGACGGCCCGGGGCCAATCAAATTAGGGGCCCTGACCTAGTGCTGCTATATATAGATATGGGCCTTGATAAAATGCTAAATAAAAAAGAAAGATTATGTAGGCAGGGAGGCCTATGTCCAGCAGAAGCCCAACTGTGAAGGCAGGCAGGCACGCACACAGGCACAAGGGCAGTTGCTCAGAAAAAAAAAGAGGCACAAGGCCAATAACAACCCGCTGAGAATGAGACCACAATTGAGGAAAACAATGCCCATATGAGACTCCTATAAATATTTGAGTGGCCGTGAGAATCCTGCAAATGTAGATGAACAAGGATCTTCTCCTTTTGATATCTATGACCCTAGAAACTGGGACACTCTTGACAATAAATCAAGAGATATTCTGATTATAAAAAAGGCATATAAGGAACAAAATCTTGTGTTTGAAATAGACTACATTTATCTTAACAGTTTCATTTCATGATTTTGCATCAAAAAATGCACAGAGCCGTTTCTCATGATTACTGGAGGCTTGGAGGTTCGCTAGTATGTCATTTCTTTTCTGTTATGCTCCATGACTTTTATGATGTTTGATTTACACCTAAAGTATGAAATTGTTATTTATGATTTGGAGTGATATTTACCAAGAAAAATTACCGTTGTTTATTATAGCTTTGCAATATTTTTTTATCAATGTATGGAATCAATTTTTTCCTCCAATGCTGTCACTGGGCCCATTCATTTGAGTTCGCTCCGGGGCCCCCGAAACTCCAGGACCGGCGCTGCCTCTGACACATGCCTTCGGTCTGATCAACCAGATGTTATGTTCAATCCTGTGAAGATCGTCTCGGAGTACGGCGCCCCATCACCGATCGAGCAACGGGCTGTCGCTGCGTCGCCTCGTCGGGCCGCAGTGCCGCCGTCCTGTGGTTCTTCTCCCGGCTGCATCGACCCATGTCACCGCTGCGCCGCCCTTCGGGCCTTAGTGCCGCGGCCGGCAGTCCACAACCGTCCTGAGGTCGTCCGCTTCAGGTCGTCCCCGTGACTGCATCAACCCTCGCGCCGCTACTGCGTAGCCTCATCGGCCGTAGCGAGCGTGGCATGCGGTCTACGTCGCCGTCCCGAGACCGTTCCCGCCTTTGCACCGACCTGGGTTCCGCCATTGCGCGACCCCTTCGGGTCGTCGCACCACGGCTCGTGGTCCCCGTCGCCGTCCCGAGGTCTTCCTGCCGTCGCCACGACCTGCCCCTCGCCGCTAGCGCCGCGGCCCGCGGTCCACTCCGCTGTCACCGCACGTTGACCTCACGTGGTATGCGCCGCGCCATCTCCCTCAGCGCGGGAATGCCACCGTCCGCGCCGGTCTTCGTCATGTTGTCGGGTTCCTCGCCTACGTCGAGCATCGCCGCCGTGCTACTAACATACCCGCCGCCGCCGTCAAGCCGCCGCCGCCACTCTTCTTCGGTCGCTGCCGCCGCTACCTCCGTAGCCGCCGCCCGTCCACCCCCTTCGTCTTTGTCCAGCACCAGCCCGTCGCCAGCTTCGCCGTCATGTACCCCGACCACTTCGTCTACTCTGACCACCGTTGGTGATATCGGCCCTCGCCGATTGGCGCCACAGCCGTCGTCGAGTCTTCTTCTCTATTGGCCCTCCGACTCCTCGACATGGTGTACATCTCGTGCAGGTCCCTCGTCTTCGCTTGCCCGGTGCTGGCAACACCGATGCGTGCCTTCATCCACGACGTGTTCCCGGGTCTGGCAAGCCTGGTCGGCGCTTCGTCAACTTCGTCTTTGTCGTCTACGCATGCCCGGTGCTGGCAACACTGATACGTGCATTTGTCTACGACGTGGCCCCAGGCTTGGCAAACCCTGCGCGACCTGCCGTCAACACCGTCTTCTTCCCGGCGCACCACTACTTCGACACCATTGCTCCTATGACTAACACGGCGTCTCCTTGTGCCCACGGCTCCACGGCGACTACCTCGACACCGGCTGCCCAGACTCGACATCGACCACAGCGTTCTTCGCACGCCTACACCACCCTACGCTCTCGGCTACCTCGACATCGGCACAAAGGACTATCATTTGCTTGAGCAACTCGTCGGCTTCCTCTACAGTCAACGCGTCCGCGACGGACACCGTCCACGACGCTACCGCTATGACTGCGGGGGGATGTCAGCCTGTCGGTTGCTATTCTCTCCAGTCTAACCATCCACGACGCTCCTGTTGTTTGCGCCACTACCGCTACGACTGCAGGGGGATGTTAGAGTATATAGGCATATCTTTGTATCTGGTAGACTATGATTTGTAATCATCTCCTGTCTTATCTCTAGGAGAGGCTTCTTGCCCTCCAAGCCTTGTACTCTATATAAACCGCCCGAGAGGCTCAATACAACATCCATCATATTTCACAACAATCCCTCTCTATACCTTCTAACAGTGGATTTGCTCAGATCTGGTCGTCGTTCGTCTTCGTTCGTGTGTTTTCAGGTTCGATCCTTCCCGCTCTTCATCAGCAGCGGTTGTTGTTCTGGTGTGCTGGTCCGATGGGGCCTTAGCATGACAACTTCCCAACTGTCTACTACAACAGGTTTTCCCCGATTCCGACAAGGGAGGGGCGATGGCGGTGGCGCACCTTCGGCTCACTTAAGTGTTTGTAGTCGTCGCTAGGTGGTCTACGGATCTGGATGTAATATTTATTATTTTTTATGTTCATTGTACTACCAAATGAAGATAAATAGTTCTGGCGTTCTTTTGCAAAAAAAAAAATCTTTGAATACTTGCAAGGAGTCCTTTGCACTACATTTGTTTCTTTTTTGGATAAGAGGCAATTGTCCGGCCTTAGAATGACACATTTTAGACATTTGTTTCTTCTATATGATGTATCTGAACAAAGTCCAGTGCTCTATATTTATTTTTTGAAGAAAGTCTTGTATATATTCAATTAATGGATTCACATTTTTTACGGCTTGTTTGGCGCAATCATTTGGGTCAAATTCGGTGGATTTCATTCGCGAATACCCAAGCTTATTCATTTGGCTGCCACGGAATTGACCGTCATATTTCATTCTTAAATTCCAGAGGATAGAAACTTCGCCTAGCCAATCCCAGGCCTTCACTCGTCATTGTCCGCTATTTCGGTCACTCCCCTCGGATGGCCAACTCTAGGCCTTCACCCGTGATTATAAGGTCGGGGGAGGGCAGGGACGGACCCAGAACAAAAATGATCCGGTGTCCACATATACACAATACATGAGTGGGTACCAAGCAATAATATACATAGGAGTACTCCCTCCATAAAGAAATGTAAGAGCATTTAGAATTCTAGGGGAATTTATGAAAATGTTTCTTAAAAGGACGAAGATCTTAGCACAAGATGACAATATTTGCTCATCAAGGTATCAAATGAACTAAATGATGCTTCAACAACTAGTCGTTTACTCTTTTTTATTTTGGTATTGGCTGGCATTTTTACCGCTGGACATTTTTAATTAATTTTGTGTGTTACTCCCTTTGTAAATAAATATAACAGTGTTTAGATCACTACTTTAGTGATCTAAATGCTCTTATATTTAGTGATCTAAACTTTCTTATATTTTTTTCCGGAGGGAACTCTTGCGTATATTATTGCTTGATACCCACCCATGTATTGTCTATATGTGGACATTGGGTCTTTTTTTTTCTGGGTCCGCCCCTGGATGTAGCTAGTATTTTGCCTTCCAAACCTTGCCTAGTACTTCCTCCGTTTCTTTTTACTCCGCATATAAGATTTGGTCAAAGTCAAACTACACAAAGTTTGACCAAATTTATATAAAAAAATATAAACATCTACAATACTAAAACTATGTAGTATGAAAATATGTTTCATGGTGCATCTGATAATATTGATTTTATATTGTGAATGTTTATATTTTTTAATATAAAGTTAGTCAAACTCTACAAAGTTTGACTTTGACGAAACCTTATATGCGGACTAAAAAGAAATGGAGGGAGTACGAACTTTGAACCTTTGTCTTGCTTGTGTCAGGCCACATTTTGTGCTTTATGAAGATGAACATGTCAGATGTAGTTGAATTTTAATATGTGGATTAGTCTGTGCATTATGAAGTTCATTTCTGAAGTTGGATTATGTGTTAGTTTATCAATTGTTGCCAAAATGGTAGCCAAACAGGATATGGTAGTTATTTCAATCTAGAAATCGTTGTGGCAGCCAAACATGATTTTTGCAACTGGATTTCCATTCCAAACAAATGAGATCCCCATGGAGATTCCATTTCATTTCATTTCTACCAAATGAAATGAAATGAAGGGTGCCAAACTAGCTGTTGGGGTAATTATAGGATTCAAATAGGCATGGCGTACAATCATGGAGTTTTCCAATTTCTGCTTTTTCCAAATATACTTGAACCAAAGTGGCTCTAGACTCAGGCCGTTATGTATACTTTGTTTTTTCTTATAATATATAAAAAAGAGATGTCTTCCCTCCGATCATGTATACATTTTAGTACGTACCACAAAATATAGTAGTTAAACTGCAAATCCGACACTGCACGACTGACGACGGTACAACCACGTCGGTGGAACGCCACTGACGATCGAGCTTAGCTGCAGCATTATTCAACACTAGTAGGTGCAGCAGCTACGTACTACGTAGGCGGACGATCGGTCTATGGGTTGTAGTAGATGATCTTGATCTCGGAGACGCCATGGCAATTGCCGCCGGGGACGGAGTGCTCGAAGCAGTGGTTGCCGCTGTTGCATCCGGCAGTGGGGCAGTGCCCCTGCAGCGGGTTGCCGTGCGGAGTGACGGAGACGCGGATGGGCATGTTCGCCTGGTCCGTGCTCACCTCGTAGTACGCCCCGCCCTCATGGCCGATGTGGAACTTGGCCACGGCGGCGCCCTGCGCCGACACGCTCCCCGACCACGCGCAGACGTCGAACGACTCGTGCCTCCCGTTGGGGAGCAGCCACCCGTTGGGGAAGAGCATCTTGCTGTTCGAGACCGCGTTGATGCCCAGGTTCAGGTCGTGGCCACACAGGTTCTGCACCGTCACCTTGTGGCCGTCGCAGCCTTGACCGGCGGCGGACATGGCCGTCGCCGACAGAGCCACGAGTAGCAGGAGGGCAAGGGACTTGGAGGACGCCATGACTAGCTAGCTGCTACCTGTTGGTGCTAGGAAATCGGGAGTCGAGGAAGAAGAGAGAGGCTGGCACTGGTTTGGGTTGAGGTTTATGCCTCAGGGCTGTGAGAGTATTTATAGGTTAATATGGCTTGGGCACGAAGGTTCGGGATTGTAGCCGCGTCTGATATTCACTAGGTTAAAGAACTTAAAGCTATCATTGTTAGTGCGACGAGCTAAAGACGCTGGTGTCGACTAGAAAATGTTCTCTCGGTGTACGTTCGTTCTCTCAAAGCATGTGGCCGGGCTAGCATGTGCGCGTGACACGTTACTTTGTGTGTGTGTGTGTGTGGTGGTGGTGGGGGGGTGGGGGGGTGGGGGGGGGGGTGGGGGGGGGGGGGGGGTATCACATGTTACTGTTACCGTGCCACCCAGTCGGTGGCTCGCAACAAAATTTGGTGCTAAAAAAATATTTGGTGTGGTTGAGTAGGAGTAACATGTTGTGTGGGTCCTTGGACACACGAGAGGAAGTACACGCCCAATTATGTGTGGCGTTCAACTTAAAAAAGAATAGGGAGTACAACTGTTTTATCTGTCGCTCTACTGCACTCGCGTGCAGCTATAGTACTCGTGTCATCTGTGCACCCGAGACGGAACAGGACGAACATGAGGCAGCACCAACGTATGCCTCCATAGTTCATGGCCTGAAGCATCTCTCCGTAGCCTGACTGCACTGAAAAGCCGAGCAGGACGGCACGAGCTTTGCCCCCCGAGAAAAGGACGGCACGAGCTTTGCCCCCCGAGAAAAGGACGGCACGAGCTTTGCCCCCCGAGAAAAGGACGGCACGAGCACGCACCGGGCCATAAAAACACGGCCTAGTGTAGGCAGGGCAGGGGCAGGGGCAGGCCCAGGGTGGCTTTTGTTTAAATCGAATCTCCGCCGACTAGTTTCTTTTCTTTGAATCCAGAGAGCTACCCCTACGCTTCGTGGATGGGGAATGTGTGCTTTTCCCTAACTTTAAATCCACGTACGCATCGCATGCAATGCAGTGCACCAGCGTATGGCCACATGTTTCTAGTTTTTACCGAGGGTGCATTCTAGGCCCGTTTGTAGAAAGATTGCAGGCATATTGGATTGCAAATACATATTACTACGTTTTTTTTAACACAATACAGTTGCAGACAGTCATACATATACACATATGTTTATCTCTATGAATGCTATGAGCACATTCGAGAGACTAACCTAACACTTTATTTTGAGATTGACGAAGTCACCGCTACCACCTCTATAGTCGATGGGAACATCCTCCCACTGAACGAACATCGTCGAAATTTTAAAATAAATTCAAAAAAATACGAGCATCACTGAAGAAAGCAGCAACCAATAGGACTATTTTAATCCTCCCTTCTTGATCGTGAAATTCTTTTTCATCAAATGGGAGGATAGCAGGTTTGAAAAAGGATTTTAGAGTGTAAGGTTTGGCCAGGAGGGTCTCTTAACGTCTTCCTTTTTTGCTCATCGAAGTTATTTCTCAAATAAACAAGGACACTTAAAAAAATCTGTGAGCAGACAGATTCACATCTTTTACAACCCACACAATCTTCGGTTCTCGACGCAGAAGCAATTTGCTAAGTTCCAAAAGATGCTACTGGTAAGCACGAAGATTGGTTACGAAGAAATAACAAGAAAGAAAATCATATTCTGATACATAAGAGTTATAAAGGAATCAAAATAGTCTCTCTTTAAAAAAAAGAAATGGATTTCATTGAGTGTAAGTATAAGATTTAAACTCTGATGGACGTTCAGCCACAAAGAACCCAACCATCTGAGCTAGGCTTCATTTGGCTAATTCTACACATTAGATTTATGGTTCACAAAGAACCCAACCATCTGCACCACAATCTAATTGTCAAAAAAAGTCACACCAAAATTTATAGTTCTACATGTTACTGTGGTGTCCGATTCTCGACCCGCGTCCCTGGTACGCTGTCCTTATGTCGGCAGTAGGATATGCATAGTTGCGAGAGTATCAAATCTTAGCCTGGTCATCTAGCATGTCATACTTACTGACATAAAGCCCGAAAACTAAATGATGAAAAGCATGTCGACACCTGCTGACTGAGACGTGAAAGCTGTGGCAAAGTGAACATCAGATTTGCTTTGATCCTACTTGATTCAGATTTTTTTTAAGTTACTTGTAGGATCGTTTTGTGTAATTTATAAGATTTAGTCCCACAAAAATATTCTGGAGGAATATTTTCACTGTGTTCATTTTTTCTGTAGTGAGTTTAAACATTCGATTATCTAAGATTCACGTAGCCACGGCACTAGACAAGTATCGCACAAGACCTAGACCCTACCAAACGAAACGAAGGCTCTCTCGTGCTGCAACCCTAGACGCCGCCATCAGCCCCTCCCTCGCGCTCCTCTCCCTCGCCGTCGCTGGAGGTCGCTGATGGGCAAGGCCCGTGCAGTGAAGGCGGCAACGGGGCCTCTCTCCCGGGGTGGTCTGCAGCGGTGAGGAGACCGACGGTTAAGTGGCGCTCGTCGTGTAGAGGGTCGGCGATTAGGGGTGAGTCGACTCTATGGCTTGCAGGAGGCGACTCGAACAGTTATGGCGTTGGTCGGCTTCCGGACAGGCGGCGGCGAAGGATGGATCCCGTGCATCGGTGCATGTGGCGGCTCGTTCCTCTGGCGCGGTGGTGCGGCCTCCTGCCCTAACGAAGGTGGTCGGTTGTTGTGGCAGCCACTGCCTGTGATGACGGATCTGGGACTCCCCAGACCTGGCTTGCAATGGGTGGTGGTCGGTGGCTTTGGTCGATGGTAGCGGCGGTGAGACATCGACTATCTGTGTTGTGCGGCAATTCATAATTCGCAGGCAGGACCTAAATTCTGTGTGATGTCCATGCCTAGGTCCACACGTCGGCGACTCTCTCCGGGCCCGTTTGCCATGGAATAGTTTGGATTTCAAGTCCTCTCATTCTCAAGAAAAAGCTGATCCCTGTGTCCCTGTGACCAACAGGCCCAAATACGCCCTATGATTCACGCGCATGCGCCAGGACAGAGCAGTATGAAGAAAATAAGAGACAAACACCCATATCACTGAACCCGTTCATGATCATATCCTTGTATACACAGCGAATGATACTGACACATGAGATAGGAGTCGGCAGAGTTCGGCCAAATTATACGGTCCCCGTAAATAAACAAATCCAACTCCACAGCTGCCCCAAAATAAAACCACCCCGAAACCAATGACAGCTCTTGTTCAACCCGCCAGCACACAGCCTCAATGAAAACTGAAATGGAGCAGCAGCAAGGATAACAAAAAAAAAGGGCTCAACCCACAATACCTGGAAATAAACCGACGCATGCAGGGTCTTGCACAACGGCAAGCCGTCGAAGTTTTGACCACCAGGAACCCTTACAAAACAGTCCAATAGTGGATGCAGGACAATGCAAGTATGAAAAAGGAAACATGAAATAAACAAGCTCCGTACTCTCGAAAAAGAAATAAACAAGCTACCAACTTGGACCTCCTGAGCAGTGCAAAATTATCCCGTGACAGTGCACGCGAGCCCCTTATGCATAACGGATCCATAAGCAACCGGGACTTGTAACCATACGACCAAAGTTTGATGCATGCGATGGATGCAAGGGAAAGCGATAGCAGACCCAGACCGTAGGGCATGCAAGCCACGCCAACGAACCATCGGCATGGCACCCAACCATACAAGCTCATCTCACCCCCAATAAGAAATTGAAGGTTCTAGATGCCTTTAGCAAAGTTAGCAGGCAGCCAACTTAACCCTCTTTTCCACACAAGTGAAAAAGGCTGGACTGACACATGTACTGATGCATCAGTTAGTGAGGACCCTTCGACACTCCTGTTAGGATGGTGGACTTCCCCAAAGATACGATGCAACCTGCAACCGAAGACCCAGACTCGACACATGGATGGATGCATGTGCAGACTCGACACCAATGCCACATCAACCTGAAACTGCACGGCTGATTGCAATCCTTGCCCAGTCAGCTGATTCTTTGACCAGAGGATCATCGGATGATAAGCACTCATCCAAAAATTCCTTGCTTGAGGTCGATTGATTGATCAAGGGACCAGCATGAACACCCAATGTGTCTGCCAGATCTCCCAAGACACCTATTGCAGTCTTCATCACAGAATCATCCCTGAAACAGTAAGAGATCATTTTAGAAAATTATCGTGCTTAACTATGAGTCGCACTAAGCTGAAATATTGGTCAATTGTTGCAATAACACTTCACTGTCCGTGTTCATGGCCGCTAAAAAAAGAGTGGGGTTGACTGGCCAGGAGGCTTAAGGGGGAGACATTCGATTCTGGCAATAGTGTAAGGTGTGCGTAGGTGTGTGGACACACTATCATTATTGGGTGTGGTCTTTTCCATCATAGTGGCAATTCAAGTGCAAACAACATACATTCCATAGAACAACAAAAGTGACCAAACTTAGTGCACAGTAAGAAATCGCAAATTAGAATCTAACGCCTATTAGTAAATGCAATCTAAAGTAGCAGATCATAATCAGAAGTTCGCCAACACAAAAATTTGCAAGGCTTAGCTCTTAATTACTAAATCACCTCAAAGGCATCCAGAAAAAAATTGTTAGAACAGGCCTGTAACGGACTATATGGCTATAACACTTGTCAGGTATACCCTCATTTTGGGAGAAAATTGCTTATGTATCATTGCAAGAACTCCTATTTTCATCATATGCCTACGATAAACACTATTCATTCTATCTGATTCGTCTCTTCGTTATTTTTCTTCACTCGTTGGCTAGGTGTTAGTGAGTTTTGCCCTGGTTTAGCAGTGTTGCTGATGCATGCATGTGTTGCTTAGGCGGCGCTGCTGCTACCATGGGTATTTTACAGAGAAGCAGCCTTACATTGCAGGCAGTGGCGGATCTACAGGGTGGGCCGCGGCCCACCCTGGGATTTGGTCGACCCATATATATATACATAGCCCATAAGAGATAAGTGGATGGGCCGGAAGAAAATAATAGAAAAGCCCAGCCAACACAGCGTCGACTCGTCGCACAGCCTCCCGTCCCCAATTCCCCTCGCGATTGCTCTACGTTCCCGCCCATCTCGCCGCCGTGACTTGCCGCCTGGTTCCGTGCCTCGCCGGCGACTCTGTCCGCCCCACACCTGGCCGGCGCGACCGCACCCAGCCGAAAGCCCGCAGCCGCCCGGTCCGCACTCGGCAGTCGCCGCTCAGCAGCCGGCGTTCTGCAGCGGCAGCAAGTCTGCAGCCAGCCGCCCAGCAATTCTTGAGGTACCTTTGGTGAGATTTCTGCCCATCGCCCAGCAATTCAAGTCGTGCTGCTACCTGATAGAACAGCTCATTACGAGCTTAGGCTTGTTGTGCTCCTTTGTAAATTGTAATTTAGTACTGTGCTGAATTCTGTCCAGGAATGTTACTACTTACTGCTGAACAGTTTCAGTTTGGGTCAGATTTCTAATCTATGTGGCATCTTGAGCTGTAATTTCCAGGAATTTTACTAATTACTACCGAATTGTTTCAGTTTGGGTCAAACAATTAATAAATTGTTCTCATTTTTTTGAATCAGTGCATGCCATTGTCACATTGAAGAACAAAATGTGAACCACCATCACAGGATTACATACATGTATCAGATGTGGAAGAATGAACACATTCAGATAGTCTTCTTTGAACTTTTCAAGGTACATAGGCTTTTCTTATGCAAAATTAAGACTTATCTGAGAAAAAAATTGATTAATTTATATTTTGCTATTGGTAAATTAGTTACTACATTGGCATGCCATATTTGTTGTAAAAAATTTTTATTAGGTTGGACCACCCTGCTTCAAAATCCTAGATCCGCCACTGATTGCAGGTACCCATGCAGGAACACCTAGCCAGAAAAGGCATATCCATGTTGACTCATGGCCAGTTAGGCAATTAAGTGAAAGGGTTGACACGATAACAGAAGCACACCAACAGCCCACTAATGGCGGTAGCAATTCATGAAGTTTCGGAATTGAGTAGTGCAGAATGAATCGGGAATCTTTTAGCGGCATATGACAAAACTTAATAGTTATTCAGTACTCCTTCCCTAAGATATAACTTAAATTTAACCAAGTTTATATGGAAAAAAATCAACATCTATATTACCAAATTATATATAACTTATATTTTGGAAGGAGGGAATAGCATATAAGAAATTACATGTTTCCAGAAACTAGCTTGATTGAGTTAAAATTGCCATAATTATCAATTTTCCAGTACTTTGGCCCTTTTATATTTTTTAAGCAGCTTAGGCATTTGCCTGCCATACAGGAAAAATGTCTAATTATTGTTATCTATATGTGTTTGCATGACCAGTTTCCAGCTTTGAGCATCCGGAAAGCAGGAAATATTCATGTAAATAAGTGAGAAATTAAGGAAACAGAAAGTATTCTAGACGACTTACATATCCTTGCCATTATGAAGAGCGTCAAGGAACTGAAGAATATGTGGGGCATACGGCATCAGTAACTGCATCTTAGGGGAACCCTTGAATCCTTGAAGAATGCCAGAGTAGGCCTCCAAGATGCCATTCCTTAATTGATTGGTGTAGTCGAGCATTTCCTCATCAGCTGCAGTTGCATGCGCCGACAAATCTGCTGCACTTTGTAGCATGGGCATCGCATAGATCAAATACTTCTCAAAGTTCTCCCCAATTGCCAGTGCAATATCACCAAAGCACGAGAATATAGGTGGTTTTACAGATCTGTGTAACTGATTGCTGGAAAGATCTTTCAGGAGCTGGGTCATGATGCCGTCACAGTAGGGTAAAATTTTGTCCTCCAGTGCCCTGCACAGGTCACCCACAACACCCACTGTAATAGCACATACCTGATACTCTTCAAAGTTCTGAAGTCCCATTTCCAAGTACTGGTAGAATTGCGCCATGTACTTTGCGAAGTTTGAACCGGCTGCATATGCCAATGCACCAATAGCAAGCATAGCCTCCTCATGCACCGTGGCATTTCGACAAGCAAAAACTCTCAAAAATAGATCCATCATCTGATCCGCATACTGCAAGAAGGCAAACTTTGTTGACTCCATCCCTCCCAACTTCTGGATAATGACCTGCAAGCAACCACAGAGAAGGCCCTGCAGATCGCTCCGCTTCTCCCTCTCGTCAGTTGACAACTTTCCTGCTTCAAGTGTCTGATGGAGTTCCATCATAATCACTGGTATCAGCTGCAAAACAATAGGAGCTGTCTCCTCGGTAGAGCACCTGACAACTTCATTTAGAGTTTCATAAGCTGCGGTACGCAGCCTGGATTCTCCAGCATCTTCTCTGTGACTGGTCACAATAAGGCTCTGAATAATATCTTGGAAGAAAGGGGCTAATGGTGACGCCGATCCAGCATCCACATAGCCTTGTGCAAGGAAATAGAGTGCCCCACATGCCTTTTCTGCCACATTTGGGACATCCTTCATGCTTTGAAGTAGCACAGTAAGTATTTGCTGGCAGTTCTCAGCTGTAATAACAGGAGCAGTTTCAAGCGCAGAACCATGAAGAAACTCAAATATTCTTCCGAGGGTCCAAGCAGTGGTGTCCTTCACATGGTTATTTGGGTCCTTCAACAACGCAGACAACATAAAATTCAAGGCTACGTTAACTAGAGGGGCCAGTTTATCAGCTGATGGACCCTCCAGAATGGATCCAAAAGCATATGTTGCAGCCTCTCTTTGCCTCCATTCAGGTTTCGTTATGTTCTCCTCAACAAAAGGCATCACAAGAGGAACAATGTCATCACCAACAGTCCTCGCCACCAGGCCCAAACAAGTACCACCAGCCATTGCAAGGTTCCAAGCACCTTCATCCAAGTCTTGGTCTTCCTCCTGCTTCAGGAGAGTCTCCAGCAGCATTGGCACTAAAGCAGGAAGAGCTTGCTTGATAAAATAGTAGCAAGGAACATCAGAATCAGCTGTAAACTCACTACTGTAGTCGTCCAAAATGTCGATTTCCTCATCGCATATGGAGCTCCAAAATTCAATGGCCTGAAGTGCAACTGACTCCTCATCTCCTCTCACGGCCTTTGCAGTAATATTAAATATGTCCTGCATGTATGTGGCCAGCTTATCGTAATAAGTTGATGAAATAGCCACCAAACACTCAAAGGCAGCCTGTCTTATCTTCACCTCTGGTGACTGTGTTGCTTCGCATACGACTCTCATGATATAATCACGCTCCATGTCATTGGAGAAGTTAACCTGAGCAAAGCCCAATGCATTATACAATGCCCGTGTGGCTGCAAGTCTCACTTCAGAGTTCCCTTCAGAAGCATTCATACCTTGAACAACAGCTGTAAGTATCTTGTTGACTTGGTCTTGATCAACAGCTTCTGGAGAAACTTCCTCACATAAATAGCCAAGTGTCTCGAGCGTCGCCTGCTTGACATTAGGCTGGACCTGATGTATGTTTGAGAGCAATGATCCTATAAGCTCAGGCCATTGCTTCTGAGGGATCTCAATGCCAGCAATCTTTGCGATGACTTGAGAAGATGTAGATCTGGCACTTGCAACAGGAGATGAGAGAGTTTGCAGCAGCAACGCTTTAATTTGTGCCTTGACACCAGCATCCAGTGCCAGCCATCTCTGGAAAAGTTCACTCTTCCTGTGCTGCTCCTTTGCATCCAGTGCATTCTTAAGGATCAAACCAGCCAACCTGCGGCTCTCTTCAGGTTTCTCGTTATTGGCCAACTCACTTGAGAGGGAGAGCAAGAAACCTGGGAGGTTTTGCTCCTGAAACTGCTTGAGGCTTTCTTCAGCATGCTTCCTAATCGAGCCATCAGCAGATTGCGCACTCAAGAGTATTTGAGTAACATCCAACGACATGTTGACTGTGTAAAACCAAAATAGAGGAATCAGATATACTTCATGACATAAGAACTCCATGCATCATCAAAGAGATACAGCTCTTCTCAGATGTAAATTACACAAGACACAGTAGACCTGTTTTATGTAAAACCAAACAATACACTAAAATCTTATAAAATGGTAATGAGACACACGGTCCACATACAAGGAAATCATTAATCTTTCAATTTCATCTCAACAAAAAAATATCAGCTATAAAGAATCTGTTCTTGGCATCATAATTTACAGGTGAAAACAGAGACGAATTAGCACCATATAAATTGATTCTTACGAGCAAACAGAAGATTAAACAACATTTAATCAAGAAACTATCAACTACAATGAGTTATGATTACATAGAATTTTGTAGCACAAGTTTCTTAAATGAGGCAATCATTAATTGCACGGAATTTTGTAAAAGTTAAATTGCATGAATACATCCGCATAAGTAACCAACTACACAGAGGAAAGACAACCTTATAAGCAAGAAAATAATCGGTGAACATCAACCCCAAAATCTAAACAGCTGTATAAAATCTGACGTGGACATAATGCCATTGCCATATTACTTCTTAGCTCAAGGAGGATACAAATATCTGGGGAGCAACCTCATTTTAAATGGAACGGGTCCTTGAGTAACACCTAAAGCCTCTGCTGACAAGAACTTTATTATACACCAGTTCCCTGAGAGTACTATTTACTTCTACCGTTGAAGTAGCCATTTACTCCTGTGTATGTAGACCGCTTATGCATAGTACGTGGATATTGCAAGCTACGGCGAGAAATATACACCATTCAACCATGAATACTCCACCAAAATATAGCAAAAAGAGAACCGAATCTAGGGTTACAAATTCAACATGTGTGCCAAATCCACCTTAACACACAGCAAACTACAACAGATCTGCCTGGTAGTTCGGCGACAACAGAAGAACAGAACACGGATAGAGATGTGGAGAGAGGCGGTGAGCTTCTGCGTCCTACCTTCTAGCGCCCTACTGAGAAGGGGAGATAGTCGGCGACGAGGGGCGGGGTGGGGCTGGCCGGCGCGGGGGACCTCAGACGGCGACGGTTGCGTGAAGGAGTTGTGGTGTTAGCTCGCCGAATCGGATACGGAGGCAGCTCGTCGGTTGGGCGGATTCCACGACGAGGGAGGCGGCCGTGGCGGCGGAGAGGGAGGCGACGGCGGCGGCGGAGAGGAAATCAAATAATGTGGGGAAAATAAAGGAAAAGGGTGTCTTTGGTTGATGAGCTGGGAGATGCGAGGGCGGTCGTGAGGGGCAGCCCGCAGCCGTAGGATCTTTGATGGACGGTATTGATGGAAACAGTTTGATTATGTCTGTATTTCGGTTTCGGAAGAAACTTTGCAAAATTATGCGTTTCAAAGGACAGAGAAGGGATGAGATTTAGAGACCAGAATTGAATGCAAAAAAAAATAGACCAGAATTGAATGCAAAAAAATAGAGACCAGAATTGCTTTTCATAAGGCTATGCTAGGGAAACAAATTTAGGCCTCCTTTGGTTCAATGGTAGAAAAATTATAGGAATAGAAAAGTCATAGAAAATGAGATGACATGCATCTCAAATCCTATGGCCTCATTTGGTTTGTAGGAACTTTGCAGGAATTCCATAGGATAGGATTTGCAAAGGAAAAATTCTTTTGAAGCCCTTTGGTTTGTAGGAATGGATTTCTATTCCTATGTAGGATAGGAGTCAGTCTTTCACATTTTAAGAGAAAAAATTAGCCTAGACTCAATGAAAAATCTTTATACCATGCATCAAATGACATCTCTTTCTATATAGGAATTGAGATGCATGTCATCTCACTTCCTATGATTTTTCTATACCTATCAGATTCCTATCCTATGAACCAAAGGAGGCCTATGAGTAGGAATAGGAAAGGAGATATCCTTTGTTTCACATCATAGGATTTTTTTTCATTGAGGCCTCCTTTGGTTCATAGGACTGAAAAATCATAGGAATAGGAAAGTCATAGGAAATGAGATGACATGCATCTCAAATGCTATGCATAGGAATAGAAAAGGAGATGCCCTTTGATTCACACCATAAGATTTTTTCCATTGAGTCTAGGCTAATATTTATTTTCCTATGAAATGTGGAGGATAGGAAGAATTCCTTCATAGGAATAGGATTTCATTCCTACAAACCAAAGCGCTCTGAAGGAATTTTTCCTATAGAAATCCTATCCTATGAAAATCTTACAAAATTCCTCCAAACCAAAGGAGGCCTGAGTCTGGGCTAATGTTTATTTTTTTATATGAAATGTGGAGGATATGAAGATTTCCTCCATAGGAATAGGATTGCATTCCTACAAACCAAATAGCTCCATAGGAATTTTTTCTATAAAAATCCCACCCTATGAAATTCCTACAAAATTCCTCCAAACCAAAAGAAGCCTTAGGCCTCCTTTGGTTCATAGGATAGAAATGTTGTAGGAATAGGAAAATCATAGGAAGTGAGATGACATGCATCTCAATTCCTATAGAGAAAGAGATGTCATTTGATGCATAAGATAGGAATTTTTCCATTGAGTCTTACCTAATGTTTTTTTCCTCTAAAATGTGAAGGATTGATTCCTATCATATATAGGAATATGAATCCATTCCTACAAACCAAAGGGTCTCAAAGGAAATTTTTCTATGCAAATCCTATCCCATAGAAATCCTATGACATTCCTACAAACCAAAGGATGCCTTAGAGGCTGATCTTAGAGCCGGAAAGTTTATGTGCTAGAGTGTTGAGGAGTATAACAACTTTCTGGATGGATTCATATTAAATACTAAGCTAAGGCCTCCTTTGGTTTAGAGGAATTTCATAGGAATTCTAGAGGATAGGATTCTTATAGGATTTTTTCCTTTAGAGCCCTTTGGTTCATAGGAATGGATTCCTATTCCTACATAGGATTGGTTCCTATCCTCCACATTTTATAGGAAAATAAAAAAGAGCCTAGACTCAATGAAAAAATTCCTTTGATGTCAACCAAATGACATCTTGTTTCCTATTCCTACTCATAGGATTTGAGATACATGTCATCTCATTTCCTACAAGATTCCTATTCCTATAATAATCCTATCCTATGAACCAAAAGAGGCCAAGACTTGGCTCGTCATTTACTTGGCAAAGTGTAATGATAGGGTTGCATACGTTTAACAAGAGGGGAATCTAGCGAGTGGGAGATGGGCGACAAATTGATGTATGGAAAGATGCATTGATCTTGTTAGTTCAATTTCTAAAAGATAGATGTGAACCGTAAGGCCAGTGAATTAATTGGCCCAATCACAATGAGTAGGAACGTTGATATTGTTAGATCAATCTGGGAGATAGATGTGCAATAGATTGTGCCTATCCTGCTCAATCAAAACGGCGCGACGGACTCCATAGGCTAGAGGGTAATTAAATATGTGTATTTTTCTGTTAGTTTCGTGTATCACATGGAGTGGGAGCCTTGGTTTGGGAGCTCCTTATAGCGAGTCAATGGTTCTAGATCATCAACTATAAGCTTGGTATGGAAAGAGTTGTAGAGATGTTCTCTGCCAGCAAAGTTGCATGGAAGTGTGTGCATGTAATTCTACCATGTTATGTAGTGTTGGTTAATCGTCATATCAGAAATAATAGCATGTGGCGTGCGTGTAATATACATGGATATAAAGCACATGCTATTCCTTTATGAGGGAGCTAAGGAGCTATGGAGAAAAGTATATATGTATGAAGTTATACAAGAAGCATGTGCGGTAGATATATCGGGAGTGTTGTGGTGGACTTTTTGGCTGCTCACAAATTTGCAAGGCAGGTAGAAGCACCAATTGCATACTGTTGGTGTACTAAGATTTGGGTCCTTAGTACCCCCAGACTTATGCACATGCATTAGCAACCTTCCCGATGGCTAGGCTTGCCGAAGGACAACTAAAAACAAATTCAAGACCATATTACCAAGATACGAAGAAGACGTCCAGTCAGGTGATCGAAAAGTACTACAGGAGAGTACAGAAGATCAAGGTTGAAGTTGCCGGCAAGACCCTTGCTCGCAAACTAGAGAAGACTCGGCAAGCTCCGAACGCGGTAATAATCTCACTACCTTGCCACCGCTCCACCTCATCGACCAGGTTGTCACTTGTCGTATAGGTGTCGAGCAGGCAGGTAATTAGGTGAGGCTTGTCTGGGCACTTGTCAGCTCACCGCCGAAGACACAACTTTAATGACACCCATCTTAGGATCATGTTAAGATGATAAGAGGTAGATGGGTGAACGACACAGCAGGAGAGGCACTCTTGCCAGCGAGCTTCATCAACATGACACCTCACGACGCAATTAATGTGTTTGTCCTAACCCGCCAGAGTTAGGTATTTCGCACTGTAGCCACTATTCACCTCTTATAATTACTTTTTTGCCACTGCGGTGACCCCTTAGCCTATAAAAGGAGGCCCATGGCTACCTTTACAAAGGTCAACACTTTGCACAAACACGCACATAGCTGCACTTCCCGTGCAACCTTGCCGGAATTGCGCTCCCTTGTACTTGTGCTCACACATTCAATACACCAAAGTAGGAGTAGGGTTTTACGCTTCACAATGGCCTAAACCTGGGTAAAAGTTGTGTGTTCTTGCTAGTTATGCTCTTTGTGCTTACCAATCTCCCTAGTCAAACCGCAAAAGGGATCTTTGCTGGTCCCATAGATCATCGTATGCACGACATCTTTGGTGCGCCAGGCAGGGGGTCGCTTGCGCGAACCTGAACTAGTAGTTAGCGCATCAGCTTCTTCATCATCTTCATCACCACGGCTCCCAAGAAGAAGGGCGCCACGGCGGTTGGTCCGTCTACGTCCAAGCCACCAGCGCCTTTGCATATAGGCGATGACACAGACTGCAGCACAGGCAGCGGCGGAGGAGGCGGAGACCAGGAGCAGCTTCCGCGATGTTCTACAAATCACAACCAGGCGAGCGGCATCATCCGCAACGAGAACAACAATCCACATGCCACCAGGTCCAATGATGGGGTCGTGCTGCCTATAGACGGCACGGCGAACTCCAAGGACAGCAGGGTGATAACCCACAAGTATAGGGGATCGCACCAGTGTAGAGTATTCAACCCAAATTTATAGATTCGACACAAGGGAGCCAAAGAATATTTGCAAGTATTAGCAGCTGAGTTGTCAATTCAACCACACATGGAGATTAATCTGCAGCAACGTGATCAGTAGCAAAGTAATACGATAGTTTTGATAATAGTAGTAGGAGCAATAGTAACGGTAACAGTGATAGCAGTATTTTTGTAGCAAGTGCAATTGTAATGGTAGCAGTATTAACTTAGCAAGAACAATACAGGATAAATTCATAGGCATTAGATCGGTAATTTGTTGGATGATATTCATCATGTGACAGTCATGACCTAGGGCGATACGACACTAGCTCCAGTTCATAAATATAATGTAGGCATGTATTCGGTAAATAGTCATGCATGCTTATGGAAAGAACTTGCATGACATCTTCTGTCCTACCCTCCCGTGGCAGCGGGGTTCAATTGGAAACCAAGGGATATTAAGGCCTCCTTTTAATAGAGAACCGGAACAAAGCATTAGCACACAGTGAATACATGCACTACAAAAAAAGACACTTTTGTGATGATATGTGTTTGTCACAGTAGGTCACGTTTTCTGTCATGCATGTACATCCATGACGATTTTATGACAGGATCAAGATAGTCATACCTGTGCTGTCGTAGATGAAGGAAATATGCCCTAGAGGCAATAATAAAGTTATTATTTATTTCATTATATCATGATAAATGTTTATTATTCATGCTAGAATTGTATTAACTGGAAACATAATACATGTATGAATACATAGACAAACAGTATGTCTCTAGTATGCCTCTACTTGACTAGCTCGTTGAATCAAAGATGGTTAAGTTTCCTAGCCATAGACATGAGTTGTTATTTGATTAACGGGGTCACATCATTAGAGAATGATGTGATTGACTTGACCCATTCCGTTAGCATAGCACTTGATCGTTTAGTTTGTTGCTATTACTTTCTTCATGACTTATACATGTTCCTATGACTATGAGATTATGCAACTCCCGTTTACCGGAGGAACACTTTGTGTGCTACCAAACGTCACCGCGTAACTGGGTGATTATAAAGGTGCTCTACAGGTGTCTCCGAAGGTACTTGTTGGGTTGGCGTATTTCGAGATTAGGATTTGTCACTCCGATTGTCGGAGAGGTATCTCTGGGCCCACTCGGTAATGCACATCACTATAAGCCTTGCAAGCATTGCAACTAATGAGTTAGTTGCGGGATGATGTGTTACGGAACGAGTAAAGAGACTTGCCGGTAACGAGATTAAACTAGGTATTGAGATACCGACGATCGAATCTCGGGCAAGTAACATACCGATGACAAAGGGAACAACGTATGTTGTTATGCGGTTTGACCGATAAAGAACTTCGTAGAATATGTAGGAGCCAATATGAGCATCCAGGTTCCGCTATTGGTTATTGATCGGAGACGTGTCTCGGTCATGTCTACATAGTGCTTGAACCCGTAGGGTCTTCACGCTTAAAGTTCGATGACGGTTATATTATGAGTTTATGTGTTTTGATGTACCGAAGGAGTTCGGAGTCCCGAATGAGAACAGGGACATGACGAGGAGTCTCGAAATGGTCGAGACATAAAGATCGATATATTGGACGACTATATTCGGACATCGGAAAGGTTCCGAGTGATTCGGGTATTTTCGGGAGTACCGGGGAGTTACGGGAATTCGTATTGGGCCTTAATGGGCCATACGGGAAAGGAGAGAAATGCCTCAAAGGGTGGCCACACCCCTCCCCATG
Source organism: Triticum urartu (assembly GCF_056163025.1). Lineage (NCBI taxonomy): Eukaryota > Viridiplantae > Streptophyta > Magnoliopsida > Poales > Poaceae > Triticum > Triticum urartu. The sequence goes on from NC_141877.1 coordinate 114,073,754, forward strand.
GGCTGGTCCGAATTGGACTAGGGAGGGGGGGCGCCCCCTTCCTTCCTTCTCCTTTTCCCTTCCCTTTCCTTCCCTCCTACTCCTACTACATGGAAGGGCTCCTAATTCTACTAGGAAAAGGGGAATCCTACTCCCGGTGGGAGTAGGACTCCCCTAGGGCGCGCCATAGAGAGGGCCGGCCCTCCCTCTCCTCCACTCCTTTATATACGGGGGCAGGGGGCACCCCAAAGACACAATAATTGATCTCTTGATCTCTTAGCCGTGTGCGGTGCCCCCCTCCACCATAATCCACCTCAATCATATCGTAGCGGTGCTTAGGCGAAGCCCTGCGTCGGTAGAACATCATCATCGTCACCACGCCGTCGTGCTGACGAAACTCTCCCTCAACACTCGACTGGATCGGAGTTTGAGGGACGTCATCGAGTTGAACGTGTGCAGAACTCGGAGGTGCCGTGCGTTCGGTACTTGATCGGTCGGATCGTGAAGACGTACAACTACATCAACCGCATTGTGCTAATGCTTCCTCTTTCGGTCTACGAGGGTACATGGACAACACTCTCCCCTCTCGTTGCTATGCATCACCATGATCTTGCATGTGCGTAGGAATTTTTTTGAAATTACTACGTTCCCAACAGTGGCATCCGAGCCAAGTTTTATGCGTAGATGTTATATGCACGAGTAGAACACAAGTGAGTTGTGGGCGATATAAGTCATACTGCTTACCAGCATGTCATACTTTGGTTCGGCGGTATTGTTGGATGGAGCGGCCCGGACTGACATTACGCGTACGCTTACGCGAGACTGGTTCTACCGACGTGCTTTGCACACAGGTGGCTGGCGGGTGTCAGTTTCTCCAACTTTAGTTGAACCGAGTGTGGCTACACCCGGTCCTTGAGAAGGTTAAAACAGCACTAACTTGACAAACTATCGTTGTGGTTTTGATGCGTAGGTAAGAACGGTTCTTGCTAAGCCCGTAGCAGCCACGTAAAACTTGCAACAACATAGTAGAGGACGTCTAACTTGTTTTTGCAGGGCATGTTGTGATGTGATATGGTCAAGACATGATGCTAATTTTTATTGTATGAGATGATCATGTTTTGTAACCGAGTTATCGGCAACTGGCAGGAGCCATATGGTTGTCGCTTTATTGTATGCAATGCAATCGCCCTGTAATGCTTTACTTTATCACTAAGCGGTAGCGATAGTCGTAGAAGCATAAGATTGGCGAGACGACAACGATACTACGATGGAGATCAAGGTGTCGCGCCGGTGACGATGGTGATCATGATGGTGCTTTGGAGATGGAGATCACAAGCACAAGATGATGATGGCCATATCATATCACCTATATTGATTGCATGTGATGTTTATCTTTTATGCATCTTATCTTGCTTTGATTGACGGTAGCATTATAAGATGATCTCTCACTAAATTTCAAGATAAAAGTGTTCTCCCAGAGTATGCACCGTTGCCAAAGTTCATCGTGCCCAGACACCACGTGATGATCGAGTGTGATAAGCTCTACGTCCATCTACAACGGGTGCAAGCCAGTTTTGCACATGCAGAATACTCAGATTAAACTTGACGAGCCTAGCATATGCAGATATGGCCTCGGAACACGGAGACCGAAAGGTCGAGCATGAATCATATAGTAGATATGATCAACATAGTGATGTTCACCATTGAAAGCTACTCCATTTCACGTGATGATCGGTTATGGTTTAGTTGATATGGATCACGTGATCACTTAGATGATTAGAGGGATGTCTATCTAAGTGGGAGTTCTTAAGTAATATGATTAATTGAACTTTAATTTATCATGAACTTAGTCCTGATAGTATTTTCATATCTATGTTGTAGATCAATAGCTCGCGTTATTGCTTCCCTGTTTTATTTTTGATATGTTCCTAGAGAAAACTAAGTTGAAATATGTTAGTAGCAATGATGCGGATTGGATCCGTGATCTGAGGTTTATCCTCATTGCTGCACAGAAGAATTATGTCCTTGATGCACCGCTAGGTGACTGACCTATTGCAGGAGCAGATGCAGATGTTATGAACGTTTGGCTAGCTCAATATGATGACTACTTGATAGTTTAGTGCACCATGCTTAAACGGCTTATAATCGGGACTTTAAAGACGTTTTGAACGTCATGGACCATATGAGATGTTCTAGGAGTTGAAGTTAATATTTCAAGCAAATACCCGAGTTATGAGATATGAAGTCTCCAACAAGTTCTATAGCTAAAAGATGGAGGAGAATAGCTCAAGCAGTGATCATGTGCTCAGATTGTCTGGGTACTACAATCGCTTGAATCAAGTGGGAGTTAATCTTCCAGATAAAATAGTGATTGACAGAATTCTCTAGTCACCATCACCAAGTTACTAGAACTTCGTGATGAACTATAATATGCAAGGGATAACGGAAACGATTTCCAAGCTCTTCGTGATACTGAAATTAACGAAGGTGGAAATCAAGAAAAACATCAAGTGTTGATGGTTGACAAGACCACTAGTTTCAAGTAAAGGGACAAAGGGAAGAAAGGGGAACTTCAAGAAGAACGGCAAGCAAGTTGCTGCTCAAGTGAAAAAACCCAAGTCTGGACCTAAGCCTGAAATTGAGTGCTTCTACTGCAAAGGGACTGGTCACTGGAAGTGGAACTACCCCAAGTAATTGGCGGATAAGAAGGATGGCAAAGTGAACATAGGTATATTTGATATACATGTTATTGATGTGTACTTTACTAGTGTTTATAGCAACCCCTCAATATTTGATACTAGTTCAGTTGCTAAGAATAGTAACTCGAAACAGGAGTTGCAGAATGAACAAAGACTAGTTAAGGGTGAAGTGACGATGTGTATTCGAAATGGTTCCAAGATTGATATGATCATCATCGCACACTTCCTATACTTTCGGGATTAGTGTTAAACCTAAAATAAATGTTATTTAGTGTTTGCGTTGAGCATGAATATGATTGGATCATGTTTATTGCAATACGGTTATTCATGTAAGTTAGAGAATAATTGTTGTTCTGTTTACATGAATAAAACCTTCTATGGTCATACACCCAATGAAAATGGTTTATTGGATCTCGATCGTGGTGATACACGTTTTCATAATATTGAAGCCAAAAGATGCAAAGTTAATAATGATAGTGCATTTTATTTGTGGCACTGCCATTTAGGTCATATTGGTGTAAAGCGCATGAAGAAAATCCATGCTGATGGGCTTTTGGAATCACATGATTATGAATCAATTGATGCTTGCGAACCATGCCTCATGGGCAAGATGACTAAGACTCCATTCTCCGGAACAATGGAGCGAGCAACAGATTTGTTGGAAATCATACATGATGATGTATATGGTTCGATGAATATTGAGGCTTGCGGCAGGTATCATTATTTTCTGATCTTCATAGATGATTTGAGCAGATATGAGTATATCTACTTGATGAAACACAAGTTTGAAACATTTGAAAAGTTCAAAGAATTTCAGAGTGAAGTGGAGAATCATCGTAACAAAAATAAAAGTTTCTACGATATGATCGCAGAAGTAAAATATTTGAGTTACGAGTTTGGCCTTCAGTTAAAACAATGTGAAATAGTTTCACTACTCACGCCACCTGGAACACCACAGTGTAATGGTGTGTCTGAATGTCATAATCGTACTTTATTAGATATAGTGCGATCTATGATGTCTCTTACCGATCTACCACTATCGTTTTGGGGTTATGCATTAGAGACAGCTACATTCACGTTAAATAGGGAACCATCTAAGTCCATGGAGATGACACCGTATGAACTGTGGTTGGGCGAGAAACCTAAGCTGTCATTTCTTAAAGTTTGGGACTGCGATGCTTATGTGAAAAAGTTTCAACATGATAAGCTCGAACCCAAATCGGAGAAGTAAATCTTCATAGGATACCCAAAAGAAACTGTTGGGTACACCTTCTATCACAGATCCGAAGGCAAGATATTCGTTGCTGAGAATGGATCCTTTCTAGAGAAGGAGTTTCTCTCGAAAGAAGTGAGTGGGAGGAAAGTAGAACTTGATGAGGTAACTGTACCTGCTCCCTTATTGGAAAGTAGTTCATCACAGAAATATGTTCCTGTGACTACTACACCAATTAGTGAGGAAGCTAATGATGATGATCATGTAACTTCAGATCAAGTTACTACCGAACCTCGTAGGTAAACCAGAGTGAGATCCGCACCAGAGTGGTACGGTAATCTTGTTCTGGAGGTCATGTTACTTGACCATGACGAACCTACGAACTATGAGGAAGCAATGATGAGCCCAGATTCCGCGAAATGACTTGAGGCCATGAAATCTGAGATGAGATCCATGTATAAGAACAATGTATGGACTTTGATTGACTTGCCCAAAGATCGGCGAGCCATTGAGATTAAATGGATCTTCAAGAGGAAGACGGACTTTGATAGTAGTGTTACTATCTACAAAGCTAGAATTGTCGCAAAATGTTTTCGACAAGTTCAAGTGTTGACTACGATGAGAGTTTCTCACTCGTATCTATGCTTAAGTCTGTCCGAATCATGTTAGCAATTGCCACATTTTATGAAATCTAGCAAATGGATAAACAAAACTACATTCCTTAATGGATTTATTAAAGAAGAGTTGTATATGATGCAACAAGAAAGTTTTGTCAATCCTAAAGGTGCTAACAAAATATGCAAGCTCCAGCGATCCATCTATGGACTGGTGCAAGCATCTGGGAGTTGGAATATACGCTTTGATAAGTTGATCAAAGCATATAGTTTTATACAGACTTGCGGTGAAGCCTGTATTTACAAGAAAGTGAGTGGGAGCACTACAACATTTCTGATAAGTATATGTGAATGACATATTGTTGATCGGAGATAATGTAGAATTATTCTACAAAGCATAAAGGAGTGTTTGAAAGGAGTTTTTTAAAAAAAGACCTCGGTGAAGCTGCTTACATATTGAGCATCAAGATCTATAGAGATAGATCAAGATGCTTGATAAGTTTTTGAATGAGTACATACCTTGACAAGATTTTGAAGTAGTTCAAAATGGAACAGTCAAAGAAAGAGTTCTTGCCTGTGTTACAAGGTGTGAAACTGAGTAAGACTCAAAGCCCGACCACAACAGAAGATAGAAAGAGAATGAAAGTCATTCCCTATGCCTTGGCCATAGGTTCTATAAAATATGCCATGCTGTGTACCAGATCTATTGTATACCCTACACTGTTTTTGGCAAGGGAGTACAATAGTGATCTAGGAGTAGATCACTGGACAACGGTCAAAATTATCCTTAGTGGAATAAGGATATGTTTCTCGATTATGGAGGTGACAAAAAGGTTCATCGTAAAGGGTTACGTCAATGCAAATTTTGACACTGATCCAGATGACTCTAAATCTCAATCTGGATACATATTGAAAGTGGGAGCAATTAGCTAGAGTAGCTCTGTGCAGAGCATTGTTGACATAGAAATTTGCAAAATACTTACGGATCTGAATGTGGCAGACCCGTTGACTAAACTTCTCTCACAAGCAAAATATGATCACACATTAGTACTCTTTGGTTGTTAATCACATAGCGATGTGAACTAGATTATTGACTCTAGTAAACCCTTTGGGTGTTGGTCACATGTCAATGTGAACTATGGGTGTTAATCACATGGTGATGTGAACTATTGGTATTAAATCACATGACGATGTGAACTAGATTATTGACTCTAGTGCAAGTGGGAGACTGAAGGAAATATGCCCTAGATGTAATAATAAAGTTATTATTTATTTCCTTATATCAAGATAAATGTTTATTATTCATGCTAGAATTGTATTAACCGAAAACATAATACATGTGTGAATACATAGACAAATAGTATGTCACTAGTATGCCTCTACTTGACTAGCTCGTTGAATCAAAGATGGTTAAGTTTCCTAGCCATAGGCATGAGTTGTCATTTGATTAACGGGGTCACATCATTAGAGAATGATGTGATTGACTTGACCCATTCCGTTAGCATAGCACTTGATCGTTTAGTTTGTTGCTATTGCTTTCTTCATGACTTATACATGTTCCTATGACTATGAGATTATGCAACTCCCGTTTACCGGAGGAACACTTTGTGTGCTACCAAACGTCACAACGTAACTAGGTGATTATAAAGGTGCTCTACAGGTGTCTCCGAAGGTACTTGTTGGGTTGGCGTATTTCGAGATTAGGATTTGTCACTCCGATTGTCGGAGAGGTATCTCTGGGCCCACTCGGTAATGCACATCACTATAAGCCTTGCAAGCATTGCAACTAATGAGTTAGTTGCGAGATGATGTGTTACGGAACGAGTAAAGAGACTTGCCGATAACGAGATTGAACTAGGTATTGAGATACCGACTATCAAATCTCGGGCAAGTAACATACCGATGACAAAGGGAACAACGTATGTTGTTATGCGGTTTGACCGATAAAGATCTTCGTAGAATATGTAGGAGCCAATATGAGCATCCAGGTTCCGCTATTGGTTATTGAACATAGACGTGTCTCGGTCATGTCTACATAGTTCTCGAACCCATAGGGTCCGCACGCTTAAAGTTCGATGATGGTTATATTATGAGTTTATGTGTTTTGATGTTCCGAAGGAGTTCGGAGTCCCGAATGAGATCGGGGACATGATGAGGAGTCTCGAAATGGTCGAGATGTAAAGATCGATATATTGGACGACTATATTCGGACATCGGAAAGGTTCCGAGTGATTCGGGTATTTTCGGGAGTACCGGGGAGTTATGGGAATTCGTATTGGGCCTTAATGGGCCATACGGGAAAGGAGAGAAAGGCCTCAAATGGTGGCCGCACCCCTCCCCATGGGCTGGTCCGAATTGGACTAGGGAGGGGGGGCGCCCCCTTCCTTCCTTCTCCTTTTCCCTTCCCTTTCCTTCCCTCCTACTCCTACTACATGGAAGGGCTCCTAATTCTACTAGGAAAAGGGGAATCCTACTCCCGGTGGGAGTAGGACTCCCCTAGGGCGCGCCATAGAGAGGGCCGGCCCTCCCCCTCCTCCACTCCTTTATATACGGGGGCAGGGGGCACCCCAAAGACACAACAATTGATCTCTTGATCTCTTAGCCGTGTGCGGTGCCCCCCTCCACCATAATCCACCCCGATCATACCGTAGCGGTGCTTAGACGAAGCCCTGCGTCGATAGAACATCATCATCATCACCACGCCGTCGTGCTGACGAAACTCTCCCTCAACACTCGACTGGATCGGATTTCGAGGGACGTCATCGAGTTGAACGTGTGCAGAACTCGGAGGTGCCGTGCGTTCGGTACTTGATCGGTCGGATCGTGAAGACGTACGACTACATCAACCGCGTTGTGCTAATGCTTCCGCTTTCGGTCTACGAGGGTACGTCGACAACACTCTCCCCTCTCATTGCTATGCATCACCATGATCTTGCGTGTGCGTAGGAATTTTTTTGAAATTACTACGTTCCCCAACAGTAGAAGTGTTCCATGACATTACCAAAATTATCATCACGAAAGTGTCCACTTCCATGATGATAAATCGCACGTCACAGAAGTGCTTTTGTCGAGGGTTACCGACACGTGGTATCCACCGTAATGGGTCGCCATTAAGCTATTTGGTCTGGTTTTGGATCCGATAACCCGTTAACAGCCCGAACCAATGGGAAATTTCCATGTGTAAAATTCCGATTGGCTGGAGGAAACACGTGTCAGCTCGTCAGTGGGTCAGATAGGCGCCTATGATATGTCGACACATGCGACGGCCCACCACCGGCCCATTTAGCTTCCAAAGGCCGACCCATTTGACTTGGTCAAAAGTTAGCGGACTGGCCCATGAAAAGCCTGTTAACGGTCTCTTCGCAAATAGCCCATTTTACGGTCCGGTAACTCACGACCCGTTAGGGCCTACCCGAAATCGGCCCAACAATGTCATGTGGGCTGTCAAATATAACACCAACCCATTTCACTTTCAGCCCATGTATGGCCCACGACGTCTTTCGGCCCATATGAGGCCTTCGTATCTTTAGGCCCTTTAAAGGCGCACGGTGACTCTAGCCCAGAATGAACAGTAAATTTCTTTATACCCGTTAATGACCCATGATTCACATGGGCCGTTTCCAGCCCGTGTTAGCTTTCGGCCTACTAACGGCCCACACGTTCTTGGGCTCCTTTCCGGCCCTCGATTACTTCCGGCCTGTTACTGGCCTGTTCCCCTAATGGGCCAAATTCAGCCCATGGCAAGAGTCGGCCCGTTCCTGGCTTGTTAACTCATTGCGCCATTTCCAGCCCGTCCTATATTCTGGCCCATTAACGACCCGTTATGCCTGTGACAGAATTAAGCCTTTGCTGTCCTCCGGTCTGTTAATGGCCCGTTACCGTGCTGGGCCGATACCAATTACGCCCGTTTACGACCCATGTAGACCCATTTATCCGACGGCCTGAGGCCCACCGATTCTACGGCCGTGTTGGAGGCCCATTTAAAGATGGCCCATAGGAGGCCCATGGATCCTACGGCCCGTAGCAGGGTCATGGTTACCACGGTCCGTATATGGCCCATGGTTGTTGCGGCCACTAGCAAACCAGGGAAAACGAAGACTAGGAAATAAATAAGCCCGAAACTATCGCTAGGCTATTAAGGCGATTGCACAGATTACATCCAGTGGGCATCAAAGATCTCCACCAGTGCAAATATAGGGAACACCCTACACTATACAAAAATGGCTTGCTATTTTATTCAGCCGGTGGCTGCACGTTAAGAACAAATTTTGTATCGCAACAAAACAAATTACAACTATAAAACAAAAGGAAGGTTGGCATAAAATTTAACAGTCTAGCAGATAAATGCACCACCAGAAGTTCAGAAGCTCAGTTCATTTGGCCTGACTGTTACGTTTTCATGCTGTATTGTCCGATGGAGCACCATAACCTTCGCTTTCATTTCTCCTAGGATCCTGAACAACATAGCAAATGTCCGATAGTCTGGTTTCAAAACCATGCATATCCTGACGACATCGAACAATGTCTGTCCTTGTTTCACAAAGGGTCTCTGTTAGGGAACGGAGTTGTGTCTGGAGCACAGATATGGCATTGTTTTGAGCTTGCATATCTTGATCATGAGGCAGTTTGGACGAGATTGCCTGAACAACCAACCCAGTATTACGTAGGAACGTGCTTTTGGCACTGCTAGTGGACAGGTACTGACCCACTGCAGCAAGAGTTGACATTGCGGTTATAGTTGCCTCGCCACCTTCATAAGGTGGCGGTTCCACCATTTTTTCCATAGCTTGCTGAAAAGTTGAGTTTTTACATTACTACTAGAACAGAAGATATTAAGGAGGCAGCAAAACCAAACAAAATAGCTTTGGTCTATATACAGAACTTATTCTGGTGAACCCATGTAAAATATTAGTTGTATTTTACTACAAAGTACATAATAAAACCAGGTTCCAAACATATGACCATGTACCATGGCTAATGTATTGTCTATTTCTTCACATTATATTGAAAGTTAAGGATAAAGAGACAAAGTTTATAATACGGTAAGCATAATATGACATCATTCGTATCACAAAACAACTGAGAACAGACAAACAGACAATTGTAACATTGTGTGGGCAAGTCCAGCACGGAACTAGATTACAGGTCAAGATCAAAAGAACATCACTCCTCTCTTTTAAACCTTGTAAGGTGTAATGATACGCTAAGACAATTGTGTATAAAATTGAAAAGAGTAATAGACATTGGCTGCAAACCATGCAGTTCAAGGCACGAGTCAGAGTAAGTAGTAGTTAAAAGGCATGAGGATTAAGTACTTACAACAACGGCTTTGACTGGTGTAGTCATGCCCTTCGTCTTGCTGGTGTGCCAGTCCTTGAAGATTTCCACAACATTTGGTTCAGGTACTTTTTGGTCCTTGCGGGCTTTCCTCTGCATTTGGAACAAGTCAATATAGATCTGATAATATGGTACAACAAAAAGAGTGAAACAACAGCTAATTACAAGAGCGTAGCAGTGTGCAATATAGCTACAAGATCCTGTCATCTGTTGGAATTTCACTTTCGTATGGTTGGCCTTGTTCTTTGAACAATTCACCTACAAGAAGATAGATTTGTGTGGCACATGCGTAAATAGGACTTCAACATGTGATATGATCACATATATATAATGTACCTGATACTTCGGATCGGACCAGTGTTTAACGAGGTCTCTCCAGTCTTCATCTGATATATTTTCCACTGGAGATGTTTGGGCAAGTTCACTGTTAGCCTTGCCTTCAAAGTGAGTTTTCCTCAAGTTATACCGATACTGTCGCAGAGGAGACTTGAAAACATGGGTGCAAGCTTGTCTAGTTGCATCATCTTGGCTATCCAACTTGAACCTCATCTGTTGAAAATTATGGGAGTCTCATAATTAGCAACCTAGAAAGTATTGGACAGAGCAAGCAGATATTACTACTTTCCATACATAACCATACTTACAGATAAATGGTCGAGGAAGGTGTTGAGCTGTGTTTCGTCTTTGTCATTCCTGTACTGAATCCATGTTGGGAGGATACGTACATTACACCTAACAACAACCGCTGCCTCTGATACTAACTTGGCTCACTTTGTAGCATCACGTGGCCTTTTTAAACCTGCCTCAAAACGGATCTCCATTCTTCCTCCTCTAGATTTAGTTAACCTATCGAGCATTATCCCTAATGTTTGTTTCCTCTTGCGCCTAGGTGCTAGTCCAACAACAAACATAGGAAGTGTTAGTGTACATCAAACTGTGAGACTACATATAAAGAAGCATGCAACTGTAACTTGGCTCCAGCAACTACCTTCTTACTGTTGAAGCTCACAAAGTTCATCTAATCTTGCCAACGCATCTTGTGTCAAGAGTGCTTCGGAAGTAGTGTCAGGTGGCAAGGGAGCTTGGGAACGTGCTGCTAGCTGAGTTGACCAACAAGTAAATCGTGGAGCTGGTGGTACTGTGGAAGGTGTTGCAACAACTAGGGCTGTCTCTACTTGTTTGGTGGCAGCTATTTGTTTCTGTTTGGCTTGTTCTGCAGCTCGTGTAGCACGGGATACCTTGTCGGTACAATTTTCCGCTGGACTTTGACCTTCTATTGCACCATTGATTACCCACAAGTATAGGGGATCTATCGTAGTCCTTTCAATAAGTAAGAGTGTCGAACCCAACGAGGAGCAGAAGGAAATGATAAGCAGTTTTCAGCAAAGGTATTCTCTGCAAGTACTGAAATAAGTGGTAACAGATAGTTTTGTAATAGGATAAATTGTAACGAGCAACAAGTAACAAAAGTAAATAAAGTGCAGCAAGGTGGCCCAATCCTTTTGTAGCAAAGGACAAGCCGGAACAAAATCTTATAATAGGAAAAGCGCTCCCGAGGACACATGGGAATATCGTCAAGCTAGTTTTCATCATGTTCATATGTTTCGCGTTCGATACTTTGATAATTTGATATATGGGTGGACCGGTGCTTGGGTGCTATTCTTACTTGAACAAGCATCCCACTTATGATTAACCTCTATTGCAAGCATCCACAACTACAACAAAAGTATTAAGGTAAACCTAACCATAGCATGAAACATATGGATCCAAATCAGCCCCTTACGAAGCAATGCGTAAACTAGGGTTTAAACTTCTGTCACTCTAGCAACCCATCATCTACTTATTGCTTCCCAATGCCTTCCTCTAGGCCCAAATAATGGTGAAGTGTTATGTAGTCGACGTTCACATAACACCACTAGAGGCTAGACAACATACATCTTATCAAAATATCAAACGAATACCAAATTCACATGACTACTTATAGCAAGACTTCTCCCTTGTCCTCGGGAACGAACGTAATTACTCACAAAGCATATTCATGTTCATAATCAGAGGGGTAATAATATGCATATATGATCTGAACATATGATCTTCCACCAATTAAACCAACTAGCATCAACTACAAAGAGTAATCAACACTACTAGCAACCTACTAGCACCAATCCCGGACTTTGAGACAAGAATTGGATACAAGAGATGAACTAGGGTTTGGAGATGAGATGGTGCCGGTGAAGATGTTGATGGAGATTGCCCTCTCCCGATGAGAGGAGCGTTGGTGATGACAATGGTGATGATTTCCCCCTCTGGGAGAGAAGTTTCCCCGGCAGAACAGCTCTGCCGGAGCTCTAGATTGGATCCGCCAAGGTTCCGCCTCGTGGCGGCGGAGTCTCGTCCAAAAAAGTTCCTTCTTATTTTTTTCTCATCGAAAGACCTCATATAGGAGAAGATGGGCATCGGAGAGCCACCAGGGGGCCCACGAGGTAGGGGGGCGCGCCCTTGCGCGCGGGGGGGGGGGGGGGCACCCTCGTGAGAAGGGTGTGGGCCCCCTGGCCTTCATCTTTGGCGTGGATTTTTCTTTATTTCTTTTAATACGTTCCGTGGAGTTTCAGGACTTTTGGAGTTGCGCAGAATAGGTCTCTAATATTTACTCCTTTTTCCAGACCAGAATTCCAGCTGCCGGCATTCTCCCTCCTTGTGTAAACCTTGTAAAATAAGAGAGAATAGCCATAGTATTGTGACATAAAGTGAAATAACAGTCCATAATGCGATAAATAACGATATAAAAGCATGATGCAAAATGGACGTATCAACTCCCCCAGGCTTAGACCTCGCTTGTCCTCAAGCGAAAAGCCGATAACAATAAATATGTCCTCATGTTTAGAGGTAGAGGCGTCGATAAAAATAAAATACGGACATGAAGGCATCATGATTATTCTCATAACAGCAACATATATAGATTTTGTCATATGATTACTTATGTTCAAGTGATGATCTATTCACAATGCAAAAGTATAAATCATAAACCTTATTGGGCTCCGACAAACTATAATCTCAGTCATTGAAGCAATTGCAATTTATAATTACACCGGAAAGAGTCTATGTCAGAGCTAGAGAGCAAGTCCACATACTCAACTATCATTTAGTCCTCCATAATTGCTAACACCCACGCGATACTTGTGGTTATGGAGTTTTAATCGGACACAGAGAAAGATAGGGGCTTATAATTTTTCCCCACAACCTTTTACCTCAAGGGTAATGTCAACAATAATGGTTCATGCTCCCCTACATCCAATTAGATATATATATATATATATATATATCATGTTCTTTCCAACATGCTGAGCTTGCCAAAGGATAAAATGAAAAAGAAAAGGTGAAGATCACCATGACTCTTGCATAAGGTAGAAGATAATAATAAAGGATAGGCCCTTCACAGAGGGAAGCAGAGGTTGCCATGCGCTTTTATGGTTGGATATATAAAATCTCAATGCGAAAGAACGTCACTTTATATTGCCCCTTGTGATATGAACCTTTATTATGTAGTCCGTCGCTTTTATTACTTTCACATCACAAGATCATATAAAGCTTATTTATCCCACACCAATCAATCATACATATTTAGAGCAATTTTTATTGCTTTGCAGCGATGACAACTTACTTGAAGGATCTTACTCAATCCATAGGTAGATATGGTGGACTCTCATGGCAAAACTGGTTTAAGGATATTTGGAAGCACAAGTAGTATTTCTACTTGGTGCTGAGAATTTGGCTAGCATGAGGTGGAAAGGCAAGCTCAACAAGTTAGAGGATCCATGACAACATACTTTATCTCAGATATAAGAAATACATAACTCATTACGTTGTCTTCCTTGTCCAACATCAACTCTTTAGCATGCCATATTTTAATGAGTGCTCCCAATCATAAAAGATGTCAATGATAATATATCTATATGTGAAAACCTCTCTTTCCTTATTACTTCCTATTAATTGCAACAATGACCAAAGCTATGTCTGCCACTCCCAACAACTTTTAATTATCATACTCTTTCTATGTGAAGTCATTACTCTCAATAAGATCAATATGAACTTTTTGTTTCTTTTTATTCCTTTTCTCTTTTCTTTTATTTACCCAAGATCATGGTAAAATAATCAAGCCCTTGACTCAACACTAATCTTTATTATATATAGCTCACGGACTCTATTACATAGAGAGATCATAAAGCAAAACTCAGAGCTAGATCATGCCATAAACTTTATTCTACTAGATCAAGATACTACTAATAGGATTAAACTAAGAAAAACGGTAAAGATAGGAGTTGTTATTGTGATACGATACCGGGGCACCTCCCCCAAGCTTGGCAGTTGCCAAGGGGAGTGCCCATACCCATGTAATTATATCTCCTTGGTTGGTGAAGAAGGTGGAGGTAACGGATAATCGCACATTGAGCGTAAGAGGTCCTCCAGCTTGCGAATAATGCCCTTGAGTGCGACAATATGCTCCTTCAACAAAATATTTTCTTGTGTGAGATACTTGTTTTGAACACGAGCCAACTCAATCATCTTGAAAGCTTCGATCTCAGTTGGGGTAAGAAGGTTATGATCAATTTGAAGGGTGTCTTCTGCTGCTGGAGCTTGATCCTTTCATCCTTGTTGACCTTCGTGGGTTCTTCCCTCTTCAGATCTATCTTCATTAGCCAAGCATCGTTGTCACCATTGTTGGAGGAGGGAGACGACATGATGCCTAGCCTGGAAAACCCTGACAGAAAACAACTCGAAACGAAGACAGAGGAGGTTTGCGTGATACGGGAGTCAAAACCTCCAGGAGAATATATAATGAATTTTTACCGACCAAAATACGTAACGTGCAAGAAAACGGAGTTCGGAAAGCACACGAGGTGCTCACGAGGTAGGGGGGCACGCCCAGGGGGGTAGGGCGCGCCCACCACCCTCGTGGGGCCCTCGTGTCCTTCCCGGACTGCTACTTATTTTTCTATTTTTCTAAATATTCCAAAACGGAGAAATATTGCCTTAAAAATTGTTCTGGAGTCGGTTTACTTACCGTACCACATACCTATTCCTTTTCGGAGTCTGAAACATTCCGGAAAGTGTCCCTTATGTATTCCTCCAGGGTTACGGTTTCAATAATATTGGTTTCAACATTTATGAGATTACCTGAGATATAATGTTTGATTCTTTGACCGTTTACCACCTTCGGATTTGTGCCCTCGAAGTTGTTGATTTTTATGGCACCGGAACGATAGACCTCTTCGATAATATAGGGACCTTCCCATTTAGAGAGAAGTTTTCCTGCAAAAAATCTTAAACGTGAGTTGTATAACAATACATAATCACCTACATTAAACTCGCGCTTTTGTATCCTTTTGTCATGCCATCTTTTAACTTTTTCTTTAAACAACTTGGCATTTTCATAAGATTGGGTTCTCCATTCATCAAGTGAGCTAATATCGAATAACCTCTTTTCACCGGCAAGTTTAAAATCATAGTTAAGCTCTTTAATAGCCCAATATGCCTTATGTTCTAGTTCGAGAGGTAAGTGACATGCTTTTCCATAGACCATTTTATACGGAGACATACCCATAGGATTTTTGTATGCAGTTCTATAAGCCCACAATGCATCATCAAGTTTTTTAGACCAATTCTTTCTAGACCTATCAACAGTATTTTGCAAAATTAATTTGAGCTCTCTATTGCTCAACTCTACTTGACCACTAGACTGTGGGTGATAAGGAGATGCAATTCTATGATTAACATCATATTTAGCAAGCATTTTACGGAAAGCACCACGAATAAAGTGTGAACCACCGTCAGTCATTAAATACCTAGGGACTCCAAACCTCGGGAAAATAACTTCTTTAAGCATTTTAATAGAAGTGTTATGATCAACACTACTAGTTGGAATAGCTTCTACCCACTTAGTAACATAATCAACAACAACTAGAATATGTGTGTATCCATTAGAGGCAGGAAAAGGTCCCATATAATCAAAATCCCAAACATCAAATGGTTCAATAACAAGTGAATAATTCATAGGCATTTCTTGACTTCTACTGATATTACCAATTCTTTGACATTCATCACAAGACAAGACAAACTTACGGGCATCCTTGAAGAGAGTAGGCCAATAAAAACCAGATTGCAATACCTTATGTGCAGTTCTATCTCCAGCGTGGTGTCCTCCATAAGATTCAGAATGACACTTGCGTAGGATCTGTTCCTGTTCATGCTCAGGTACACAACATCTAATAACACCATCTAATCCTTCTTTATAAAGATGTGGGTCATCCCAAAAGTAATGTCTTAAATCATAGAAGAACTTTTTCTTTTGTTGGTATGTGAAGCTAGGTGGTATAAATTTAGCAACAATATAATTAGCATAATCAGCATACCATGGAGTACTACGAGAAGTACTTATAACATTTAATTGTTCATCAGGAAAGCTATCATTAATAGGTAGTGGGTCATCAAGAATATTTTCTAACCTAGACAAGTTGTCTGCAACGGGGTTCTCAGCTCCCTTTCTATCAACAATATGCAAAGCAAATTCTTGTAGCAAGAGAACCCATCTAATAAGTCTAGGTTTAGCATCTTTCTTTTCCATAAGATATTTAATAGCAGCATGATCAGTTTGAATAGTTACTTTAGAATCAACAATATAAGATCTGAACTTATCACAAGCAAATACAACTGCTAAGAGTTCTTTTTCAGTAGTAGCATAATTTCTTTGAGCATTGTCTAGAGTCTTACTAGCATAATGAATAACATTTAATTTCTTATCAACTCTTTGCCCTAGAACAACACCTATAGCATAATCACTAGCATCACACATAATTTCAAAGGGTAGGTTCCAATCAGGTGGTTGAACAACAAGTGCAGAGACTAATGCTTTCTTAAGTATTTCAAATGCTTCTACACAATCATCATCAAATACAAATGGTATATATTTTTGCAATAAATTAGTCAGAGACCGAGAAATTTTTGAGAAGTCCTTAATGAACCTCCTATAAAATCCAGCGTGACCAAGGAAACTTCTTATACCTTTGATGTCCTTGGGACATGGCATCTTTTCAATAGCATCAACCTTGGCTTTATCAACTTCAATGCCTCTTTCAGAAACTTTGTGCCCCAAGACAATACCTTCATTAACCATAAAGTGGCATTTTTCCCAATTCAAGACAAGATTAGTTTCTTCACATCTCTGCAAAACTCGATCAAGATTGCTCAAGCAATCATCAAAAGAGGAACCATAGACGGAAAAGTCGTCCATGAAAACCTCACAAATCTTTTCACAAAAGTTAGAGAATATAGCCATCATGCATCTTTGAAAGGTAGCAGGTGCATTACATAAACCAAAAGGCATACATCTATAAGCAAAAGTACCAAAAGGGCATGTAAAAGTAGTCTTTGATTGATCTCTAGCCGACACAGGTATTTGAGAGAAACCAGAATAACCATCTAGAAAGCAATAGTGTGTATGTTTGCATAATCTTTCTAGCATTTGATCAATAAAAGGTAAGGGGTAATGATCTTTCTTAGTAGCTTTATTTAATTTGAGGAAATCAATTACCATCCTATAACCTGTGATAATTCTTTGTGGAATCAATTCATCTTTATCATTAGGAACAATAGTAATACCTCCCTTCTTAGGGACACAATGGACATGACTTACCCACTCACTATCAGCAACGGGATAGATTATACCTGCCTCCAGAAGCTCGAGTATTTCTTTTCTTACCACTTCTTTCATTTTAGGATTCAGACGTCGTTGAGGATCACGAACTGGTTTGGCATCAGATTCCAAATTTATTTTATGTTGACATAGAGTGGGACTAATGCCCTTAAGATCATCAAGAGTATATCCAATAGCAGCGTGGTGCTTCTTCAGAGTTTTCAATAATCTTTCTTATTCATGCTCTGAAAGGTTAGCACTAATAATAATAGGATATATCTTCTTTTCATCAAGATAAGCATATTTAAGATTATCAGGCAAAGGTTTAAGCTCAAACACGGGATCACCCTTGGGTGGAGGAGGATCTCCTAAAATTTCAACAGGCAAGTTGTGATGCAGAATAGGTTCCTGTTTAAAGAATACTTCATCTATTTCCCTTCTTTCATTCATGAACATATCATTTTCATGGTCTAGCAAATAGTGTTCTAAAGGATCACTATGAGGTACGACGATAGAAGCAAGACCAATAATTTCATCCTTACTAGGTAATTCTTCCGCACGATGTTGTTTACTAAATTTAGAGAAATTAAACTCATGAACCATATCATCCAAACCAACAGTAACAATATTCTTAGTGCAGTCTATGGTAGCATTGACAGTATTTAAGAAGGGTCTACCAAATATAATTGGACAAAAGCTATCTTGCGGAGAAGTAAGAACAAGAAAATCAGCAGGATATTTAGTTTTCCCACACAAGACTTCAACATCTCTAACAATTCCAATTGGTGCAATAGTATCTCTATTAGCAAGTTTAATAGTAACATCAATATCTTCTAACTCAACAGGTGCAATTTCATTCTTAATTTCTTTGTATAAGTCATGAGGTATAACACTAGCACTAGCACCCATATCACATAAGCCATGATAACAATGATCTCCTATTTTAACAGAAATAACAGGCATGCCTACCACAAGTCTATGTTTATCTTTAGCACAAGGTTTAGCAATTCTAGCAGTTTCACCTTCGAACTGAATAACATGCCCATCAATATTATCAGACAAGAGATCTTTAACAATAGCAATATTGGGTTCTACTTAACTTGTTCAGGAGGTGTATAAGTTCTAATATTGCTTTTACGAACAACAGTTGAAGCTTTAGCATGATCCTTTATTCTAACAGGGAAAGGTGGTTTCTCAATATAAGAAGTAGGAACAATAGGATCATTATAAGTGACAGTCTTTTCTTCAACTTTAATAGGTGCAGCTACTTTTACTTCTATGGGAGGATGATATTTAAACCACTTCTCCTTAGGGAGATCAACATAAGTAGCAAAAGATTCACAGAAAGAAGCTACTATCTCAGAGTCAAGTCCATATTTAGTGCTAAACTTACGGAAAATATCGGTGTCCATAAAAGATTTAACACAATAAAACTTAGGTGTCATACCTGACTCCTTACCTTCATCGAGGTCCCAATCTTTAGAGTTGCGTTTAATTCTGTCCAATAAATTCCATCTGAATTTAATAGTCTTCATCATAAAAGAGCCAGCACAAGAAGTATCGAGCATGGTGCGATTGTTTTCAGAAAGCCGAGCATAAAAACTTTGCATAATTATTTCTCTCGAGAGCTCATGATTGGGGCATGAATATAACATTGATTTAAGCCTCCCCCAAGCTTGAGCGATGCTTTCTCATTCGCGAGGCCAGAAATTATATATATAATTGCGATCACGATGAACAAGATGCATAGGGTAATACTTTTGATGAAATTCCAGCTTCAATCTTTTATAGTCCCACGATCTCATATCATCACATAGCCTATACCATATCAATGCGTCTCCCTTCAAAGATAAAGGGAAGACCTTATCCTTAGAAACATCATCGGGTATACCTGCAAGCTTAAATAATCGACAAACTTCATCCACATATATTAAGTGCTCATCAGGATGCTTTGTTCCATCTCGAGTGAAAGGGTTAGCTAGCAGTTTTTCTATCATACCCGAAGGATACTCATAAGGAATTTCATTTTCAATAGGTTCAGTAGGTTGAGGAGCAACTCTTTGCTCTACTGGACGGGGTGAAGATACCCCGAACAAGCCCCTCAGAGAATTACTTTCCATAGTAACAAGTGACAGTAAATTTCAGCACACTGTATAAAATTTTCCTTACCAAATTCCACCTACCAAAGGCGCTACACTCCCCGGCAATGGCGCCAGAAAAGAGTCTTGATGACCCACAAGTATAGGGGATCTATCATAGTCCTTTCGATAAGTAAGAGTGTCGAACCCAACGAGGAGCAGAAGGAAATGATAAGCGGTTTTCAGCAAGGTATTCTCTGCAAGTACTGAAATAAGTGGTAACAGATAGTTTTGTAATAGGATAAATTGTAACGAGCAACAAGTAACAAAAGTAAATAAAGTGCAGCAAGGTGGCCCAATCCTTTTGTAGCAAAGGACAAGCCGGAACAAACTCTTATAATAGGAAAAGCGCTCCCGAGGACACATGGGAATATCGTCAAGCTAGTTTTCATCACGTTCATATGATTCGCGTTCTATACTTTGATAATTTGATATGTGGGTGGACTGGTGCTTGGGTGATGTTCTTACTTGATCAAGCATCCCACTTATGATTAACCTCTATTGCAAGCATCCGCAACTATAACAAAAGTATTAAGGTAAACCTAACCATAGCATGAAACATATGGGTCCAAATCAGCCCCTTACGAAGCAATGCGTAAACTAGGGTTTAAGCTTCTATCACTCTAGCAACCCATCATCTACTTATTACTTCCCAATGCCTTCCTCTAGGCCCAAATAATGGTGAAGTGTTATGTAGTCGACGTTCACATAACACCACTAGAGGCTAGACAACATACATCTTATCAAAATATCAAACAAATACCAAATTCACATGACTACTTATAGCGAGACTTCTCCCTTGTCCTTAGGAACGAACGTAATTAATCACAAAGCATATTCATGTTCATAATCAGAGGGGTAATAATATGCATATAGGATCTGAACATATGATCTTCCACCAATTAAACCAACTAGCATCAACTACAAAGAGTAATCAACACTACTAGCAACCTACTAGCACCAATCCCGGACTTTGAGACAAGAATTGGATACAAGAGATGAACTAGGGTTTGGAGATGAGATGGTGCTGGTGAAGATGTTGATGGAGATTGCCCTCTCCCGATGAGAGGAGCGTTGGTGATGATGATGGTGATGATTTCCCCCTCCGGGAGAGAAGTTTCCCCGGCAGAACAGCTCTGCCGGAGCTCTAGATTGGACCCGCCAAGGTTCCGCCTCATGGCGGCGGAGTCTCGTCCCGAAAAGTTCCTTCTTATTTTTTTCTCATCGAAAGACCTCATATAGGAGAAGATGGGCATCAGAGAGCCACCAGGGGGCCCACGAGGTAGGGGGCGCGCCCTAGGGGGGGCGCCCCCCACCCTCGTGAGAAGGGTGTGGGCCCCCTGGCCTTCATCTTTGGCATGGATTTTTCTTTATTTCTTTTAAGACGTTTCATGGGGTTTCAGGACTTTTGGAGTTGCACGGAATAGGTCTCTAATATTTGCTCCTTTTCCAGACCAGAATTCCAGCTGCCGGCATTCTCCCTCCTTGTGTAAACCTTGTAAAATAAGAGAGAATAGCCATAAGTATTGTGACATAAAGTGAAATAACAGTCCATAATGCGATAAATATCGATATAAAAGCATGATGCAAAATGGACGTATCAACCATCAGTACCAGCAGAATCTTCAGGATTCTTCCGCTTCCCTTTCCCTGTCGTTCTGTCTTGCTTCCTCTTTCTCTGTGCCATGTTAAGTCAAGCCGACAAGAAA
Source organism: Triticum urartu (assembly GCF_056163025.1). NCBI lineage: Eukaryota > Viridiplantae > Streptophyta > Magnoliopsida > Poales > Poaceae > Triticum > Triticum urartu. The sequence continues at coordinate 114,095,130 of NC_141877.1, forward strand.
AACGAATAACAATTTAGTTCTTCAGAAAAAATTGATGCGTGATACAGAAGAACTGAACTTTGATGTTAGACAACCACATGATAGGAGGATGTAATATGTAGGAAAAACAGGACGGCATGAGATAACCAGAACTATGATGTGTAAACTAAGCAGAAGACATTTCACTAAATTAGAAGCAATGCAATGGAAGGTAGACACCATATGAAAGATGCTACAAATATCGCTCTGCCAAGTTAACAGTGTCTCATCATAAATGTCGTTTAAACAAATGTGAAGCAGTACAAGAAATAAATCATATGCAAGATGCAAACAACATCACACTACCAAGTTAAAGGTCTCTCGTCATTAGTGCCATTGCATATTCACAGCATTGCATATTCACAGCTTATGATGTGTAAACTAAGGAGAAGGCATTTCAACAAATTAGAAACAATGAAAGCTAGACACCATATGAAAGATGCAACGAATATCACTCTACCAAGTTATAAATGTCTCGTCATAAGTGCCATTTCAACAAATTAGAAGTAGTACAAGCTAGAAAAGAATGCGAGATGTAACCTATATCACACTCCCAGGTCAAACGTGTCTTATGATAAGTGATTGTTGCAGGTTACACAATAGTAGTACTTTGATGCAAGAACATGGTGTGATAGACAGATATTGTATGTTCTAGAAATAAGAACATGTGTCTTATTCATAAGTATAATGTGTAAAGTAAGCAGATGAAATTCAACAAAATTAGAAGCAACACAAGCTAGACATCATACATAACATGCAACCACATATAACAGTGCCAAGTTAGAGGGAGCACCTGTGATGGTGCACTAGGGGAGACGTGCTCATCATCAACACAGCTACGTTGAGTGTCTATGCATGTGTTGTCTTGGAAATCATCTTGGGGGGATGGAGGAGTAGAATCTGTAGAGGCCCTCCGTTTGGAAGGAGCACCATCATCCGCTGCCTTGCTAACTTCCTTCCGCTTTATTGATTATGAATTGTCAAGTAAAACCGACAAGAAAAAGCAATAAAATTTACTCTTCAGAACTCATTCGTGCATGATACTGACAATCACTACTTTGATGTAAGGCAAACAAATGATTCCAGGATGGAATAATATGAAAAATAGGACGACATGGCATATTCACAACTGTTTGTGTAAACTAAGCAGAAACCATTTCAATAAATAAGAAGCAATGCAAGCTAGACACCACATGAAAGATGCAACCAATATGACTCTGCCAAGTTAAAAGCGTCCCATCATAAATGGCATTTCAACAAATCAGAAGCAGCACATGCTATAAATCATAGGAAAGATGCAACTAATATCACACTGCATATAGTAAAGGTGTCTCGTCATATTGATTTATGCGGGATACAAAAAAACAATAGTTTTATGTAAGGACATGCTTAATAGACAGATGTACTATGTACTAAAAACAGGAAGGCATGTCACATTAACACGTATAATGTATTAACTAAGCAGAATAGCACATGCAATTTAACCAGATTGGAAGAATTACAATCTAGACACCACATGCAACATGCAACCACATATCACGCTGCCAAGTTAGAGCAAGCACCTGCGATGCTAGTGTAGGGGAAATGCAGTAATCAACTATAGAGCTACGTTAACTATCTTCATCTAGCCTTACTGTTTCTTGAGAATCATGTGGGGAGGCTGACACTGCAATCCTTAAATGAGGATATTTTCTCACAGTAGTCCACTTGCCTGACTGCCTCATCATAAGTGATTGATGAGAGATACACAAGAACATTAGTTTGATGTAAGAACGTGGTTAATAGACAGATGTACTAGTATGTACCAAAAATAGGAAGGCATGTCATATTCAAAGGTATAGTGATTTATGAGAGATACACAAGAACATTAGTTTGATGCAATTTAACCAAATTGGAAGCAATACAAGCTAGACATCCGGCTGGAGTGGTGAGCATGATCATCTAGGACTTGAGAGCCTGGTGGAAGGCGGGCTACTTCGCCACCATCGTGGCTTTTTAGTTGGCTTCCAGGTGATGCCTGTCTGTCTGGGCTTGTCACTGGCTCGGCCAGTGCCTTGACTACCCATTTGACTTCGGGTGCTCCCGGGATGGTGGTTCATGTAAAAACTATCTTTCCATACCTTAATAAAGACTGACTTCGGCCTTTTGAATACAAGCTAGACACCATATGCAACATGCAACCACGTATGACACCGCGAAGTTAAGGGCACCTGGGATGGTGGTGTTGGGGAACGTAGTAATTTCAAAAAAATTCCTACGCACACGCAAGATCATGGTGATGCATAGCAACAAGAGGGGAGAGTGTGATCTACGTACCCTTGTAGACCGACAGCGGAAGCATTAGCACAACGCGGTTGATGTAGTCGTACGTCTTCACGGCTCGACCGATCAAGCACCGAAACTACGGCACCTCCGAGTTCTAGCACACGTTCAGCTCGATGACGATCCCCGGACTCCGATCCAGCAAAGTGTCGGGGAAGAGTTCCGTCAGCACGACGGCGTGGTGACGATCTTGATGTACTACCATCGCAGGGCTTCGCCTAAGCACTGCTACAATATTATTGAGGACTATGGTGGAAGGGGGCACCGCACACGGCTAAGAATATGATCACGTGGATCAACTTGTGTGTCTAGGGGTGCCCCCTGCCCCCGTATATAAAGGATCAAAGGGGGGGTGCGGCCGGCCAGGAGGAGGGCGCGCCAGGAGGAGTCCTACTCCCACCGGGAGTAGGATTCCCCCCCTTTCCTAGTTGGAATAGGATTCGGGAGGGGGAAAGAGGAGAGAGAGAAGGAAGGGGGGCGCCGCCCCCCTCTCCTTGTCCTATTCGGACTAGGGGGGGAAGGGGCGCGCGGCCCAGCCCTGGCCACCTCTCCTCTCTTCCACTAAAGCCCACTAAGGCCCATATACCTCCCGGGGGGTTCCGGTAACCTCCCGGTACTCCGGTAAAATCCCGATTTCACCCGGAACACTTCCGATATCCAAATATAGGCTTCCAATATATCAATCTTTATGTCTCGACCATTTCGAGACTCCCCGTCATGTCCGTGATCACATCCGGGACTCCGAACAAACTTTGGTACATCAAAATGCATAAACTCATAATATAACTGTCATCGAAACCTTAAGCGTGCGGACCCTACGGGTTCGAGAACAATGTAGACATGACCGAGACACATCTCCGGTCAATAACCAATAGCGGAACCTGGATGCTCATATTGGCTCCTACATATTCTACGAAGATCTTTTATCGGTCAGACCGCATAACAACATATGTTGTTCCCTTTGTCATCGATATGTTACTTGCCCGAGATTCAATCGTCGGTATCTCAATACCTAGTTCAATCTCGTTACCGGCAAGTCTCTTTACTCGTTCCGTAATACATCATCTCACAACTAACTCATTAGTTGCAATGCTTGCAAGGCTTATGCGATGTGCATTACCGAGAGGGCCCAGAGATACCTCTCCGACAATCGAAGTGACAAATCCTAATCTCGAAATACGCCAACCCAACATGTACCTTTGGAGACACCTGTAGAGCACCTTTATAATCACCCAGTTACGTTGTGACGTTTGGTAGCACACAAAGTGTTCCTCCAGCAAACGGGAGTTGCATAATCTCATAGTCATAGGAACATGTATGTCATGAAGAAAGCAATAGCAACATACTAAACGATCGGGTGCTAAGCTAATGGAATGGGTCATGTCAATCAGATCATTCACCTAATGATGTGATCCCGTTAATCAAATAACAACTCTTTGTCCATGGTTAGGAAACATAACCATCTTTGATTAACGAGCTAGTAAAGTAGAGGCATACTAGTGACACTCTGTTTGTCTATGTATTCACACATGTATTATGTTTCCGATTAATACAATTCTAGCATGAATAATAAACATTTATCATGATATAAGGAAATAAATAATAACTTTATTATTGCCTCTAGGGCATATTCTCCCACTTGCACTAGAGTCAATAATCTAGATTACACAGTAATGATTCTAACACCCATGGAGCCTTGGTGCTGATCATGTTTTGCTCGTGGAAGAGGCTTTGTCAACGGGTCTGCTACATTCAGATCCGTATGTATCTTGCAAATCTCTATGTCTCCCACCTGGACTAGATCCCGGATGGAATTGCAGTGTCTCTTGATGTGCTTGGTTCTCTTGTGAAATCTGGATTCCTTTGCCAAGGCAATTGCACCAGTATTGTCACAAAAGATTTTCATTGGACCCGATGCACTAGGTATGACACCTAGATCGGATATGAACTCCTTCATCCAGACTCCTTCATTTGCTGCTTCTGAAGCAGCTATGTATTCCGCTTCACACGTAGATCCCGCCACGACGCTTTGTTTAGAACTGCACCAACTGACAGCTCCACCGTTTAATGTAAACACGTATCTGGTTTGCGATTTAGAATCGTCCGGATCAGTGTCAAAGCTCGCATCAACGTAACCATTTACGATGAGCTCTTTATCACCTCCATAAACGAGAAACATATCCTTGGTCCTTTTCAGGTATTTCAGGATGTTCTTGACCGCTGTCCAGTGATCCACTCCTGGATTACTTTGGTACCTCCCTGCTAGACTTATAGCAAGGCACACATCAGGTCTGGTACACAGCATTGCATACATGATAGAGCCTATGGCTGAAGCATAGGGAACATCTTTCATTTTCTCTCTATCTTCTACAGTGGTCGGGCATTGAGTCTTACTCAACTTCACACCTTGTAACACAGGCAAGAACCCTTTCTTTGCTTGATCCATTTTGAACTTCTTCAAAACTTTGTCAAGGTATGTGCTTTGTGAAAGTCCAATTAAGCGTCTTGATCTATCTCTATAGATCTTAATGCCTAATATATAAGCAGCTTCGCCGAGGTCTTTCATTGAAAAACTCTTATTCAAGTATCCCTTTATGCTATCCAGAAATTCTATATCATTTCCAATTAGTAATATGTCATCCACATATAATATCAGAAATGCTACAGAGCTCCCACTCACTTTCTTGTAAATACAGGCTTCTCGAAAAGTCTGTATAAAACCAAATGCTTTGATCACACTATCAAAGCGTTTATTCCAACTCCGAGAGGCTTGCACCAGTCCATAAATGGATCGCTGGAGCTTGCACACTTTGTTAGCTCCCTTTGGATCGACAAAACCTTATGGTTGCATCATATACAACTCTTCTTCCAGAAATCCATTCAGGAATGCAGTTTTGACATCCATCTGCCAAATTTCATAATCATAAAATGCAGCAATTGCTAACATGATTCGGACAGACTTAAGCATCGCTACGGGTGAGAAGGTCTCATCGTAGTCAATCCCTTGAACTTGCCGAAAACCTTTGCGACAAGTCAAGCTTTGTAGACAGTAATATTACCGTCAGCGTCAGTCTTCTTCTTGAAGATCCATTTATTCTCAATTGCTTGCCGATCATTGGGCAAGTCAACCAAAGTCCATACTTTGTTCTCATACATGGATCCCATCTCAGATTTCATGGCTTCAAGCCATTTTGCAGAATCTGGGCTCACCATCGCTTCTTCATAGTTCGTAGGTTCATCATGATCTAGTAGCATGACTTCCAGAACAGGATTACCGTACCACTCTGGCGTGGATCTCACTCTGGTTGATCTACGAGTTTCAGTAGTATCTTGTTCTGAAGTTTCATGATCATTATCATTAGCTTCCTCACTAATTGGTGTAGGTGTCACAGAAATAGGTTTCTGTGACGTACTACTTTCCAATAAGGGAGTAGGTACAGTTACCTCGTCAAGTTCTACTTTCCTCCCACTCACTTCTTTCGAGAGAAACTCCTTCTCCAGAAAGTTTCCGAATTTAGCAACAAAAGTCTTGCCTTCGGATCTGTGATAGAAGGTGTATCCAATAGTTTCCTTTGGATATCCTATGAAGACACATTTCTCTGATTTGGGTTCGAGCTTATCAGGTTGAAGCTTTTTCACATAAGCATCGCAGCCCCAAACTTTCAGAAACTACAACTTTGGTTTCTTGCCAAACCACAGTTCATAAGGCGTCGTCTCAATGGATTTTGATGGTGCCCTATTTAACGTGAATGCGGCCGTCTCTAGAGCGTACTAAAACGATAGCGGTAAATCAGTAAGAGACATCATAGATCGCACCATATCTAGTAAAGTACGATTACGACGTTTGGACACACCATTACGCTATGGTGTTCCGGGTGGCGTGAGTTGCGAAACTATTCCACATTGTTTCAAATGTACACCAAACTCGTAACTCAAATATTCTCCTCCACGATCAGATTGTAGGAATTTTATTTTCTTTTTACGATGATTTTCAACTTCACTCTGAAATTCTTTGAACTTTTCAAACGTTTCAGACTTGTGTTTCATTAAGTAGATATACCCATATCTGCTTAAGTCATCTGTGAAGGTGAGAAAATAACGATATCCGCCACGAGCCTCAACATTCATCGGACCACATACATCTGTATGTATGATTTCCAACAAATCTGTTGCTCTCTCCATAGTACCGGAGAACGGTGTTTTTGTCATCTTACCCATAAGGCACGGTTCGCAAGTACCAAGTGATTCATAATCAAGTGGTTCCAAAAGCCCATCAGTATGGAGTTTCTTCATGCGCTTTATACCGATATGACCCAAACGGCAGTGCCACAAATAAGTTGCACTATCATTATCAACTCTGCATCTTTTGGCTTCAACACTATGAATATGTGTGTCACTACTATCGAGATTTAATAAGAATAGACCACTCTTTAAGGGTGCATGACCATAAAAGATATTACTCATGTAAATAGAACAACCATTATTCTCTGATTTAAATGAATAACCGTCTCGCATCAAACAAGATCCAGATATAATGTTCATGCTTAACGCTGGCACCAAATAACAATTATTTAGGTCTAATACTAATCCCGAAGGTAGATGTAGAGGTAGCGCGCCGACTGCGATCACATCGACTTTGGAACCATTTCCCACGCGCATCGTCACCTCGTCCTTAGCCAATCTTCGCTTAATCCATAGTCCCTGTTTTGAGTTGCAAATATTAGCAACAGAACCAGTATCAAATACCCAGGTGCTACTGCGAGCATTAGCAAGGTACACATCAATAACATGTATATCACATATACCTTTGTTCACCTTGCCAGCCTTCTTATCCACCAAATACTTGGGGCAGTTCCGCTTCCAGTGACCAGTCTGCTTGCAGTAGAAGCACTCAGTTTCAGGCTTAGGTCCAGGTTTGGGTTTCTTCGCTTGAGTAGCAACTTGCTTGCTATTATTTTTGAAGTTCCCCTTCTTCTTCCCTTCGCCCTTTTTCTTGAAACTAGTGGTCTTGTTGACCATCAACACTTGATGCTCCTTCTTGATTTCTACCTCCGCAGCTTTCAGCATTGCGAAGAGCTCGGGAATAGTCTTATTCATCCCTTGCATATTATAGTTCATCACGAAGCTCTTGTAGCTTGGTGGCAGTGATTGGAGAATTCTATCAATGACATAATCATCTGGAAGATTAGCTCCCAATTGAATCAAGTGATTATTATACCCAGACATTTTGAGTATATGCTCACTAACAGAACTGTTCTCCTCCATCTTGCAGCTATAGAACTTATTGGAGACTTCATATCTCTCAATCCGGGCATTTGCTTGAAATATTAACTTCAACTCCTGGAACATCTCATATGCTCCATGACGTTCAAAACGTCGTTGAAGTCCCGATTCTAAGCCGTAAAGCATGGCACACTAATCTATCGAGTAGTCATCAGCTTTGCTCTGCCAGACGTTCATAACATCTGGTGTTGCTCCAGCAGCAGGCCTGGCACCCAGCGGTGCTTCCAGGACGTAATTCTTCTGTGCAGCAATGAGGATAATCCTCAAGTTACGGACCCAGTCCGTGTAATTGCTACCATCATCTTTCAACTTTGCTTTCTCAAGGAACGCATTAAAATTCAACGGAACAACAGCACGGGCCATCTATCTACAATCATACATAAACAAGCAAGATACTATCAGGTACTAAGTTCATGATAAATTTAGGTTCAATTAATCATATTACTTAAAGAACTCCCACTTAGATAGACATCCCTCTAATCCTCTAAGTGATTACGTGATCCAAATCAACTAAACCATGTCCGATCATCACGTGAGATGGAGTAGTTTCATTGGTGAACATCACTATGTTGATCATATCTACTATATGATGCACGCTCGACCTTTCGGTCTCCGTGTTCCGAGGCCATATCTGTATATGCTTGGCTCGTCAAGTATAACCTGAGTATTCCACGTGTGCAACTGTTTTGCACCCGTTGTATTTGAACGTAGAGCCTATCACACCCGATCATCACGTGGTGTCTCAGCACGAAGAACTTTCGCAACGGTGCATACTCAGGGAGAACACTTCTTGATAATTAGTGAGAGATCATCTTATAATGCTATCGTCAATCAAAGCAAGATAAGATGCGTAAAAGATAAACATCAGATGCAATCAATATAAGTGATATGATATGGCCATCATCATCTTGTGCTTGTGATCTCCATCTTCGAAGCACCGTCGTGATCGCCATCATCACCGGCGCGACACCTTGATCTCCATCGTAGCATCGTTGTTGTCTCGCCAATCTTATGCTTCCACGACTATCGCTACCGCTTAGTGATAAAGTAAAGCATTACAGCGCGATTGCACTGCATACAATAAAGCGACAACCATATGGCTCCTGCCAGTTGCCGATAACTCGGTTACAAAACATGATCATCTCATACAATAAATTTAAGCATCATGTCTTGACCATATCACATCACAACATGCCCTGCAAAAACAAGTTAGACGTCCTCTACTTTGTTGTTGCAAGTTTTACGTGGCTGCTACGGGTTTAAGCAAGAACCAATCTTACCTATGCATCAAAATCACAACGATAGTTTGTCAAGTTGGTGCTGTTTTAACCTTCGCAAAGACCGGGCATAGCCACACTCGGTTCAACTAAAGTTGGAGAAACTGTCACCCGCTAGCCACCTTTGTGCAAAGCACGTCGGGAGATCCAGTCTCACGTAAGCGTACGCGTAATGTCGGTCCGGGTCGCTTCGTCCAACAATACCGCCGAACCAAAGTATGACATGCTGGTAAGTAGTATGACTTATATCGCCCACAACTCACTTGTGTTCTACTCGTGCATATAACATCAACACATAAAACCTAGGCTCGGATGCCACTGTTGGGGAACGTAGTAATTTCAAAAATTTTCCTACGCACACGCAAGATCATGGTGATGCATAGCAACGAGAGGGGAGAGTGTGATCTGCGTACCCTTGTAGACCGACAGCGGAAGCGTTAGCATAACGCGGTTGATGTAGTCGTACGTCTTCACGGCTCGACCGATCAAGCACCGAAACTACGACACCTCCGAGTTCTAGCACACGTTCAGCTCGATGACGATCCCCGGACTCCAATCCAGCAAAGTGTCGGGGAAGAGTTCCGTCAGCATGACGGCGTGGTGACGATCTTGATGTACTACCGTCGCAGGGCTTCGCCTAAGCACCGCTACAATATTTCGAGGACTATGGTGGAAGGGGGCACCGCACACGGCTAAGAATATGATCACGTGGATCAACTTGTGTGTCTAGGGGTGCCCCTGCCCCCATATATAAAGGATCGAAGGGGGGGTGCGGCCGACCAGGAGGAGGGCGCGCCAGGAGGAGTCCTACTCCCACCAGGAGTAGGATTCCCCCCTTTCCTAGTTGGAATAGGATTCGGGAGGGGGAAAGAGGAGAGAGGGAAGGAAGGGGGGGCGCCACCCCCCTCTCCTTGTCCTATTCGGACTAGGGGGGGGGAGGGGCGCGTGGCCCAGCCCTGGCCACCTCTCCTCTCTTCCACTAAATCCCACTAAGGCCCATATACCTCCCGGGGGGTTCCGGTAACCTCCCGGTACTCCGGTAAAATCCCGATTTCACCCGGAACACTTCCGATATCCAAATATAGGCTTCCAATATATCAATCTTTATGTATCGACCATTTCGAGACTCCTCGTCATGTCCGTGATCACATCCGGGACTCCGAACAAACTTCGGTACATCAAAATGCATAAACTCATAATATAACTGTCATCGAAACCTTAAGCGTGCGGACCCTACGAGTTCGAGAACAATGTAGACATGACCGAGACACATCTCCGGTCAATAACCAATAGCGGAACCTGGATGCTCATATTGGCTCCTACATATTCCACGAAGATCTTTTATCGGTCAGACCGCATAACAACATACGTTGTTCCCTTTGTCATCGGTATGTTACTTGCCCGAGATTCGATCGTCGGTATCTCAATACCTAGTTCAATCTCGTTACCGGCAAGTCTCTTTACTCATTCCGTAATACATCATCTCACAACTAACTCATTAGTTGCAATGCTTGCAAGGCTTATGGGATGTGCATTACCGAGAGGGCCCAGAGATACCTCTCCGACAATCGGAGTGAAAAATCCTAATCTCGAAATACGCCAACCCAACATGTACCTTTGGAGACACCTGTAGAGCACCTTTATAATCACCCAGTTATGTTGTGAAGTTTGGTAGCACACAAAGTGTTCCTCCGGCAAACGGGAGTTGCATAATCTCATAGTCATAGGAACATGTATAAGTCATGAAGAAAGCAATAGCAACATACTAAACGATCGGGTGCTAAGCTAATGGAATGGGTCATGTCAATCAGACCATTCACCTAATGATGCGATCCCGTTAATCAAATAACAACTCTTTGTCCATGGTTAGGAAACATAACCATCTTTGATTAACGAGCTAGTCAAGTAGAGGCATACTAGTGACACTCTGTTTGTCTATGTATTCACACATGTATTATGTTTCCGATTAATACAATTCTAGCATGAATAATAAACATTTATCATGATATAAGGAAATAAATAATAACTTTATTATTGCCTCTAGGGCATATTTCCTTCAGATGGTTCATTGGGAGCGAGGTCATCAACTCCAGAGCTACGTTTACCGTCTCCATCTGCCGACACTATAGCCTTTAAATGGCTGAAACGTGTCTGGCCTAGCCGCGTACCACGCTGGAGCAACTTCTCTCTTTTATTTTCTGCTTCCGTGAAGGCAGCAGAGTCTGAAATACCCTTTCATAAAAACACAATAGTGAGAGTATGGGTGAAGTGTGTGCAGAACTAGTGCACTGTAAAAGTAGCAGATAGCAGGTAGCTGAAAAATAAATGATAGGAGACATATGATAGCTCTACAACATTGCATGGCAGACAAAATTAGATTCCATTCCGTATGATTTTGTAATATATGACCACAGGAAATGCAGGTACTCCTCAGTCGACTGAAAATAAATAGGTCAGTCGATTTTTTATGAACCGTCCGATCTATAAGGAACGGGCAGATGGGCTTCGTCTACCTCCCGCCAGTCACTATTGACGATCTTTCTCGAACCGCCAGCGACCACCGGCCCAGACCCCTGCCTCCGCCGCCCCACCCTCCCCTCGACCTCACATCACCGTCGTGCTTGGCAGCGCCCCCAGGCCATCCATTTAATCCCGGCTGACCTCCAGATCGGGCGCCAACAGCTCTAGGCCCCACACGCCCCTAAGATAAACACCGAGGTGCTGCTTCCCCGGCGTAACGGGTGGACTAGCGACTGTTACGCCGGGGAATGCTTCCATTAATTAGGAATCAACTGACCAGGAATTGAAATCCAGGGAGGCGACGTACCTCTAGCTAAGGTGAAATAGTATATGAGGAGAAACCTTGTGCATCACGAGTAACTAGGAACATCTAGTATCAAGAAGAAGCGGTCAACTAGTGTCTTCTGTGGGATGAATACCGTGTAAGAAGACACGTAAGATTTGCACGAATAAGGGAAGATGAGTACCATTTCTGGTTGCCACTGTGGTCGCCTCCACATGTCGCGCCGATCTTCTTCTTTTTGCCGGGGAAAACGATGTTTTGGAGGAGGGTGCAGGCTTGGACAAACCCATGGCCAAATTGTTGACTGTGTTGCCGTGGCCGTATGTCGGCGGAGGGGAAGCAGATCTGAGGTGGTGAAGGAGGGCGTACCAGGAATAGCTCCGGTGCAGTGGACGGTGGCAAGTTGGAGCGGCAGTGGTGAGGCCCAGGACGGTGTGGTTGAACTGGCTCGGGTACGGACGGCTCGACCTCGGCTTCAACTACTAGCCTTGGAGAGTGTTGCGGTTGAGGTTGCGGTGGACGACGACGTCGGGGTATCGGCTCTGGCGTGATGGAGGAGGGCGGCGGTTGATGGGTGGGATGGGGTGGCGGACGGAGGACGCCGGGGTTTCGTGACTGGTGGAGAGGTAGTTTTGGCGCCCATGGAGTACAAATGGGGAATCAGACGGGGGGGGGGGGGGGGGAGCTAAGGGAGAACCATGTTTCGGTCTGGGAGTCGCTTGTTTTCGGCTTTTTTGAACAGATGGGACGCGCTTGTTTGAAATTTGGGGAAAGTACAAACTTTGCCCCCCCTCTTAAATTTTGGACCTGCCATGGGTCGGGGGTAGGATGGTAATCCCAGGTGTCCCAAATAGTGGGCGGGAGCGATTTCGGCCGTGCGCATGTGTGCTTAGGCGGCCATTGTGTATGAATGTTCTTCGGAGGTGGTTGCGTGGCGTCTAGATGAAGCTACAAACCTACCCCGGTTTAGACCTTTGGACGTCGGGCCGGTAGGTTTCACGGGTTAGAGTTAGAAAAGTAATTTCCTTCTACTACCAAACATTGATCTCACACGGTTTCGGGCAAGTAGAGGCTCTTTTGGCGCTTCGTTCGAAATTTTGAAACAGAAGCATTCACGTTTAGAGTACTCTTGAACTTTGAGGATTGACCTAAATAGACAACGTTAAATTTGACCTTGTATGTTTGAAAACCACATTAAATTATCCGCTTCTTTTTGAAATTTTGACCCTTGAAAATCATATAACTATGATTATTTTGGAATGGAGGAGCTAAATTTGAATCTGTTTTGTACACGACTATATATGCTATCATGTAAAAAATCAGAGCAAAGATTGGTGCCCCCATAATTTAGGTATGATTTACAAATGCCATGATATCGAATTCAAATAATTGAATGGACTTCATGTTGAATTCAATTTTTTAAACCACCTTAAGTTGAATTCAAATGTATACTAGTTCATAGCTAGCTATTTATAATGTACATTGTGTAACTTTCGTATGTATAATGTGCTTTACACACACAACATGAACTATACTCATGTTTATATTCGATTGCTAAAGGATGCATTGTCTGGAGTGCAAAATACTAACTATGTGGATCAATTATGTCGAATAATAACATAGACATGCTCAAATTCGATAGAATCTAGATGTCTGATGGATCAATGACCGTTCCTTACAAAAATTGCAAATATCATGATCCCATCCTAATATTTGGATACAATTTATATCTTTAATCAATGTGTACATCAGTCTTTTACATGTAGTTTCACTCTCCATCGATGGTCTATCACACATGCTCACGCACTCTCTCCCGACGTGTCTTTCTCGCATACATGCTCTCGATATAACCCTCCCTCCCTCTCATAACCATTCACGACTGTTTTCACTAACCTTTATCACAAGCACTCTTCCTCTCACAAGCATACACACGCACAATCCCCATCGACCCTGTCTATATACATAGACCTGCCTACGTGTCTCCTGTATGCACATTATCTCCAGGTCTATCTCTCACGCATTGTCTCACACCTCTCTTCCTAATCGACGAGTATGATTCTGTCGGATTTCGGGTTCCGGCAAAACCCTTGAGGTTCGAACACTGGGTGCGCACGAAGATCTCTCCCCCTCTAGCTCGCACACATCATGATCTCACGGCCTAGCTCGACGAACCCAAAGAACAAGAGACACAAGAGTTTATACTGGTTCGGACCACCGATGTGGTGTAATACCCTACTCCAGTGCGGTTTGGTGGATTGCGTCTTGGGCTGGGGATGAACAGTTACAAGGGAAGAACAACCTCTTGAGGAGAGGTGTTCTTGTGTGGTTGAGGATGAACTGAATCCTTTCTCTCTCTCTCTGGATCTGTCCCCATCCCCCCTTATATGGTGGTGGCTAGCCATATTTATAGAGGCCCTGGTCCTCTCCCCAAATATTGAGCGGGAAGGGATCCCACAACGGCCAAATTCAAAGGGGGACAACTAGTACAAGTTATCGAAGGGGGAAAGGCTCGCCAGGAGGGGCCCGGCTCACCGCCGCCCAAGAGGGGGCGCAGCCGTCCCCGCAAGCACACCGTGACCCCCGCCGCGGCCCCTCGTGGCCGCGGTGGCGCCTCTTCGCCCGGTGGTGGCCGCCTAGGTCGTGGCAGCCCCGTCGATGAAGGGAGGCGCGCCATGGTCGCACGGCCCCCAGACCGCGCTTCCACTCGTCGGAAGTACTGTCGGAGTTCGTCGTGTGGTCAGAGAACCCGGCTGGTACTAGGCTTCAGCTCTCGCGCTTCTTTGCCGACAAGATGCTAGCCATGGGTTCAGGCGGTTTCTAGCTGCAGGAGGACGACTGCTGCACCAAGGCTTCGTGGGTCGCGGTCGAGGTCTCCGCCGCAGGCAACGCAGCCCTGGCACGCGGCTGACAGACATTTGCCCGCGTGCGCGGCCTGGGCCGGCGGTGCTCCCTCCACTTGAAGTACGATGGCGACGCGACCCTCTATGTGAGGGTGTTTAGGGAAGATGGCCGCGATGAGAGTGAAGGCGGGCCCGCCCTCGGCGCTAGCCATGGCTCGTCCAGCTACAGCGACTCTTCTTCCAGCGACAGCTCCAGCAGCGGCGGCTACGGCCAGCCGCCATGCCGCCGGGCCCGCTTCGAAGGTGGCAGTGGGTCGTCTTGTCGCCGCGCTCCAGTTGTGACGCCTCGAGACCGTTGCACCAGGTGTCTTCCAGTTATTCGCCGTTGTTGCCATGTCATTCTACTTGCGTGTTGCATCTTGCCATGTCATCATGTCCATTTCATCATCATGTTTTCAAAACTTGCCTTCGTCCGGGTTCCCCCAGTTCTGTCTGTTGTCCGTTCTGAGCGCAGTGACACTTGCACGCGCCCGCGGCACGTCCGAAATATTATTTTATTAGTGGCCGAAAAATGTTCTCGGAATGGGATGAAAGTTGGCATGCGGTGTTGTTATGTCGTCAGTAGGCCGCCTGCCAAGTTTCATCACATTCGGAGTCCGTTTGATGCCCCAACAGATAACTATAGCGGCACCACTGCCGGTCTATCGTCGGATGTCTCCGGTCTCCGGAAACGGTTGCCGGGTTGCATTCCCCCCTCTCTTCTCAGTCCAACCACACACTTGACCTCGTTCACCTAACCCCTCTTTGCACAGTGCATCGACCCCTCGCGCGTGTCCTAAGCTGTCCCGAACCCGACCTGAGTAGTCGTGACCGTTGGATCTAGATCATCCCCAAACACCTCCAAAATATCACCGTTTTCTTATTTGGACTTCCTAACCTAGTTTTCTTGAACCGCCCAATTTTGATCGGAGGGTACGAATCTACCCTAAACTCCCCCTCTTTCCTTATATAAAACTCCCTAGTCTAAATCTGGACAAAACCCTAACTTCTAGGGAGATGTCCCATCGATCCCTCTCGGCCGCCACCACTATCTTCCTCGGGATCCAGATCCACCCACTCTCCCTCGATTTCCCTAGTGAGCCAACCACCACATCGCAGCCGCCCGAATCCCGCGGCGCCCCTCCTTCCCCTGCCCGAGCCATGCCTGGTCCCTGGCCCACTCCTCGCCTCACCGTCCGACGACCAGCGCCGCCGCCGGCAACCACCAGGCCAGTCCCTCATGCGCTGTCCTTAACCTCTTTCCTTCTTTTCATCTCCACATCCCTGCTCAACTCCCTCTTGACTCTCCCTATCCAGGAAACCACCATGGACACCCAAACCTGAAGCTCCATTACGACCTCGACCGCCTCGCCTTCTTCCGAAGCCTTCTCGTGTTCCTCGTCGACCTCGCGCCGATGGCCACCGGCCACCCAAGCAGTAGCAGTCCCGTGCCCGTGCTACATCCCACGAACCTGGCCTCGACCTCGACCTTCTGGCCACCCGGGCGCGCCATGCTTTCTCGACCTCCTGACCCCCTCACACCCGAACCATACGGGAGATGAGCACCCCGCAGCATCGCTCGACCCCGCGCTTGTCTTCTGGCCCGGACGGCCACCTCGCCAGCATCCCAGGGCCCGAGCTCCGCCGCGCCATCGCCCGGATCCGCCGCCCTTCACCAAGTCCTGCTGCTGCCGAGCTCTGCTTCTGTCGAACCTTGGATGAGCACGCCGCCCCGCGTCGAACACTCCAGTGACCCGCCAAGTCCCGCTGCTCGACCCGCCAAGTCCGGCGCCCCCATCCCGTGCCTCGCCCATGTGCCCGTGTCTTCTGCTTTGCCCCTGCGCCTCATGTACCGCGTCGCCGCCACCTTGCTCCATCCGCGCCGTTTCCGCCGACGGCCTCCTCTCAAGCCCGGGGCCGCCAAGCTGCTTCCCCGCTGGATCTCGCCGCCTCGCCATGAACCCGTCCATCCTCGACCTCCTGTGCGCGCCACCGCTTCCCCCTGCATCGTCTGAAGCCGCCCACGTTCTCCTCTGTCTGCTTCATCTCAAACAGTGGAGCCACGCCCGCAACCGATGCCTCGCTTGCCCGTGTTGACCCCGTCCCAGTGCTAGTGGACCGGTCAACTCCATCCCCTGGGCCGACCCTTCTCTTCCTCGTTCGGCCCAGCAAGATCTGGCCGCTAGGTGAGCAGCCCAGTTTCAGCGCACTCCAGTCCGGCCCAGTCCAGCAGTTTCGGCCCGTATCATGTTTTCCCCTAGATCTACGAATTTAGCTTTTATCCAGGGTTCTGCAGTTTTACAGAAAACTGAATCCATAATTTGCACATGGGGATTTTTCGGAATTGTTATTTGTTGCTTCCGGCCTCATTTAAATTTGCCTAGATAGATAGTTTTGTTGTGCTTCACCCCCTTCCATGTTTAATAACATTTAATATTGTTGGGTACATAACCAAGAGAGAACTAAATAAGTCATGTGGTGTTTCGTCAATATGCAACTCGTTGCATATTGAGCTCCACTTAATTTGTAGTATTGTTTGTGCACTTTGCCATGCCATGCCTCTTTAAACCAGACATGCATCATAATTGGTTGTGCATCAAGCCATGTTTATGTGATGGTTGTTTACTATGTTGCTTGCTTCTTTCCGGGTTGCTTCTCTCGTTAGCTTCGGTTTCATTCTGGAGTTGTGAGGATTCGTTCGACTAAGTCCACTTGTCTTCTTCATGAACTCGTTCTTCTTCCTTGCGGGATCTCAGGCAAGATGACCATACCCTCGAAATCACTTCTGTCTTTGCTTGCTAGTTGTTCGCTCTATCATTATGTCGCGCTACCTGCCACTTGTTATAGCATGCCTCCCATATTGCCATGTCAAGCCTCTAACCCACCTTCCTAGCAAACCGTTGTTTGGCTATGTTACCGCTTTCACTCAGCCCCTCTTATAGCATTGCTAGTTGCAGGTGAAGTTGAAGTTTGTTCCATGTTGGAACACAGATATGTTGGGATATCACAATATCTCTTATTTTAATTAATACATCTATGTACTTGGTAAAGGGTGGAAGGCTCGACCTTATGCCTGGTGTTTTGTTCCACTCTTGCCGCCCTAGTTTCCGTCATACCGGTGTTATGTTCCTTGATTTTTGCGTTCCTTACGCGGTTGGGTGTTATGGGAACCCCTTGACATTTTGCTTTGAATAAAACTCCTCCAGCAAGGCCCAACCTTGGTTTTACATTTGCCTAACAACCTAAGCCTTTTTCCCTTGGGTTTCCAAAGCCCGAGGGTCATCTTTATTTTAAACCCCCGGGTCAGTGCTCCTCTGAGTGTTGGTCCAACCTGTTAGCCGCCGGTGGCCACCAGGGGCAACTTTGGGTTGGCCTACCAGAAGTTTGGACAATCCGGTGTGCCATGAGAACGTGATATGTGCAGCTCCTATCGGGATTTGTCGGCACATTCGGGCGGCTTTGCTGGTCTTGTTTTACCATTGTCGAAATGTCTTATAACCAGGATTCCGAGACTGATCAGGTCTTCCCGGGAGAAGGATTATCCTTCGTTGACCATGAGAGCTTGTGATGGGATAAGTTGGGACACCCCTGTAGGGTTTGAACTTACGAAAGCCGTGCCCGCGGTTATGTGGCAGATGGGAATTTGTTAATATCCGGTTGCAGAGAACTTGACACTTGACTTAATTAAAATGAATCAACCGCGTGTGTAGCCGTGATGGTCTCTTTTCGGCGGAGTCCGGGAAGTCAACACGGTTCTTGTGTTATGTTTGTGCGTAAGTAGTTTCAGGATCACTTCTTGATCACTTATAGCTTCACGACCGTTGCGTTGCTTCTCTTCTCGCTCTTATTTGCGTATGTTAGCCATCATATATGCTTAGTGCTTGCTGCAGCTCCACCTCATTACCTTACCCTACCCATAAGCTTAAATAGTCTTGATCTCACGGGTGTGAGATTGCTGAGTCCTCGTGACTCACAGATACTTCCAAACAGTTGCAGGTGCCGATGATACCAGTGCAGTTGACGCAACCCAGCTCGAGTGGGAGCTCAATGAAGATCTTGATCGTTGTTTTGTTTCATTTCCGGTTGATCAGTAGTGGAGCCCAGTTGGGACGATCGGGGATCTAGCATTTGGGGTTGTCTTCCTTTATTTTGGTTCCTTAGTTGGACCTTTGTTTGTACTTTGGAGCATGTATGAATTATTCATGTATTGTGTGAAGTGGTGATTGTAAGCCAACTCTTTATCCCTTTCTTATTCAGTACATGGGATGTGTGAAGATTACCCCTCTTGGGACAAGCCTACCCTGCGGCTATGCCTCTAAGTCCTGCCCTGACACGTGGGAGATATAGCCGCATTGTGGGTGTGACAAGTTGGTATCAGAGCCATCCCCGACTTAGGAGCCCCCTGCCTGATCGAATCGCTGACGTTGTCGAGTCTAGAACAAAATGTTTTGAGTCTTAGGACTATATATATCGGAGAGTAGGATTCTTTTTACTCCTCAGTCCCTTCGTCGCTCTAGTGAGGCCTCCTAACGTAGAAGTTTTGACTCTCCTCTCCTCAAATTTCACTAAAAAAATTTTAGGATCACGCGGGTATCTTGGAATCGTTCAGATAGTCTTGTGACGAGAACATTGTTCTTGGTGCCTCCTGACTTTTAGGGGTTGTGGACGTGTCCCGGGGAGTTGAGCTCCAAGGTGTTGCCGTCACAATTTTATCATTGCAGTTCTGGAATACCTGAGTTTTGCTGACATCGAAAATCTATTTTTATGTAGTTGTTGGTGAGATAACCTCGACGCCACCCAGTACCTGGGGCAGGAGTTCGGGAGTATTGCCATAAATCGTATAACGGATGCTTTTCGAAGGTTGAGGTACATGATTTCCGAAGGTTTCTTGGTTATGTGTTGAAGGATGGATACAGCTGGATGTAGGAATTGTTAGTTTGGGTGAGATTTTATGCTTCCCATGTATCCCCAACACCTGATTGCATAACCAGAAAGTTTCGGGAGTTTATAAGTGGGAATTCAAGTACCACGTAGGATATCCTTCCAACAGACACATGATACGATATGGGGTCTATCATATGTTTGTTTCCGGCTTATTCTGCAAGCCAAATCCTTTGTTTTGTTTTGAGTTGTGGTATTCGAGTTGCTTCAATGTCAAGTGTTGATTCCATACCTTCCCTAAGTGGTTTTCTCACACTTCTATGTCAATACTAATCCTTCATGATAACCGAGATTGTCATGTCAATCCTTTTCAACCGGCATGTTTTCTCTTCAAGTGGATCCGATCATTTCAACATCCGGAAGATCACCTCTCGGTTTTTCTCAACGGTGTTTGTTTCATCCATCCCAAGTTGCATTTGTGTTCCCGCCCTCGCACCCTTTTTCTTCAAGGACTCAGATTTCTGAATTAAGTATCCATCTTACGGATGTGAGGTTTCTTCATTATTTCCTCAATGTTCTTATCCGGTGATTCTCAGGAAGATACTAACAGAGCTTCAAGTTTATTATTCTTCATTTTTTCTTCTCCGGTGGATTCAAGTCAAGCTTTTGGTTTCGATCATATCTTTTCCTCGTTTCAAATGCTTTCTCATGCCGGTGCACCTCTTAATCATTCACTTCTCGCTATTCATTGTTATGGAGTGCTGAAGATATCTCAGGAGATTCGTGTTTTCATTCTTAATCCGTTCAACATATCTTGAGGTTGTTATCTCATTCAAGCCATTAATTCAAACCGACGCAATCTCTCTTTTAAATCGTTCAACGGAGTTTCTTTTGAGTGGGCCCTAACCCACAGGTCTTTTCCCAGGATCTTACCTGACTCTTCTATTTTGCCGGTGTAACTCTCAAATTCATTTCAAAGTTTGACGTAAGAATGATTTGTCATCAGTCAAATGTCTTTCTCCAAGATTTTTTTTTAAATTCTTGTCATCGTCGGTTCAACCTTTCTAATTTTCATCCCGGAGTATCTCAACAATTCATGGTGGTGTTTCTCATCGTCATTCTCAACACTTGAAGACCGAAGAAGAGTTTTTCCTCCAAATCTTATCCGTTCTCTTAGAGATACGTAGTTCAAGCTTGTTGCCATACTCTCATAATTATTTCCGATTGTGAGAATTCTTTTCACCCATCCGGAGCAATTCAAGAGTCTTTTCAGATTGATTCTCCGTACCCCATCATCTCAGAATTATTCATTCAAGCTTTCAGCTCACATTCTCCAAATCTTACCGGTGCATCGTTCAAATATCCTCTAATCAGCTCAGGATCTCTTCGTTCTCATGTATCCAAATCCCCTCAAGTATCTTCATTCGTTCTCCAATTCTTCCCGGTGATTTTTGCCTTTGCTACATTCATTTTCAATTCTTACGGTGGTTCGTTCAAGAGTTTCCTTCCTTGGTTATAATATCAATTCATTCCTTCTTCCCAATCCTATCGGCGAATCATTGAAGACCTTCCCAAGTTTGCGCTATATCTATCTTAATCCTTTCTACGAGAATAAGTAGTATGCCAAATCCGTTACTCGTCATCAATCTAAATTGGTGAAGGATACGTATAATGTAATTCTTATTATTGTTTCATCCAAGGGATCTAATTTCTTCTTCCAGAGTTGTTCATGTTTATTTTATGGAGCTCCAAGTTATTTCAATTATATCATTTCAAAACTTCATCTAATCATTGCAAGGCTTCTCCCGGAGTTCTTTTCAATTTTCCCTTTCGTTTGATCATTCTTTCATTACCGGAGTTCTTCATGGAGGCTCAACATGGTGGTTCGTCAAGGATTCTTTTTATTCTTGAATTGTTCTTCAAGATTTCTCTCTAAGTTAAGATCTGCCAAGCCATACTCTAAAATAAACATGGTGCCCAACACATGTCTTGTTTTGAGGAGTTCAAGCATTCTTCATCTTGCATTCGGAAGTGCAACTCTTTCATATCTCATATTTTGAAGTGGTGTTATGTCATTCTTGACAATTTCTTTTGTGTTTCATGATTCACAAGTTGTCAGGAATGAGGTATTTTAAACCCATAACTTTCCTCCTTGGAGTTATCTTGGGTTAGATTTCACCTAAAGCCTTCCCTAAGGAATGTTGCTTATTGTGGTGTCTATCAATAATCCAAGTTTCCTCCTATTCTCGCGATGAAAGAAGTTTTTCGTCTCTTTGGTGTTCTCAATCAAATTGATTAATTCCGTTAGTGGCTGGTCGTCACCTCATAATTTTGAGATGTTTTCCATAAGTCCACGGGAATCATATCCTTTTGTTGTTGATTTTTCAACAACTCCGTTCAACCCTTCTTTGTAGGAAGGCTACTTCATGTCCATTCATGGTGAAAGTTGATGTTCTCTTCTCCGTTCTTTTCATTCCACTCATTTGTTCCAGAGGCAGTGTGTTGTTGATTTCATTAAGTATCCTCTCATCTTGTCAAGTTCATATTCTATGCCTTCCTTTTCCAATCGGAGTGTTGTCGTAATTGATCTTTATCGTTCCTTGTACATCTCATTTCAACCGGAGTGCTTGCATGTACTTCTTGTCCATTGCAACCCTTTTTCTTATGTATTTCAACCTACAAGGTTCTAGTAATGTTCCTTGTTCCTCTTTTCTAACGGAGTGTTTTCAACTTCTTTCATCTCCATTGTATTTTTTCTTTCCAGTTGTTCAACCTCTCAAGGTTCTTTGGTTTCACTAGTTTGTCAAAGAAGCAACTTAGTTTTACCTCTTCTCTTCCTCTTTCGTTTCCCTCCGGTGCCATTCTAGATCTCGGGACGAGATCCTCTTGTAGTGGTGGAGTGTTGTGACGCCCCGAGACTGTTGCGCCAGGTGTCTTCCAGTTATTCGCCGTCGTTGCCATGTCATTCTGCTTGCGTGTTGCATCTTGCCATGTCTTCATGTGCATTGCATCATCATGTTTGCAAAACTTGCCTTCGTCCGGGTTCCCCCAGTTCCGGCCGTTGTCCGTTCTGAGCCCAGTTACACTTGCATGCGCCCACGACACGTCTGAAATATTATTTTATAAGTGGCCAAAAAATGTTCTCGAAATGGGATGAAAGTTGGCATGTGGTGTTGTTATGTTGTCAGTAGGCCGCTTGCCAAGTTTCATCGCATTCGGAGTCCGTTTGATGCCCCAACGGATAACTATAGTGGCACCGCTGCCGGTCTATCGTGAGACGTTTCCGGTCTCCGGAATTGGTTGCCGGGTTGCATTCCCCCTCTCTCTTCTCAGTCCAACCACACACTTGACCTCGTTCGCCTAACCCCTCTTTGCACAATGCATCGACCCCTTGCGCGTGTCCGAAGTTGTCCCGAACCCGACCCGAGTAGTCGTGACCATTGGATCTAGATCATCCCCAAACATCTCCAAAATATCACTGTTTTCTTATTTGGACTTCCTATCCTAGTTTTCTTGAACCGCCTGATTTTGATCGGAGGGTCCGAATCTACCCTAAACTCCCCCTCTTTATTTATATAAAAATCCCTAGTCTAAATCTAGACAAAACCCTAACTTCTAGGGAGATGTCCCATCGATCCCTCTCGGCCGCCGCCACTATCTTCCTCGGGATCCAGATGCACCCATTCTCCCTCGATTTCCCCAGTGAGCCAACCACCACATCGTAGCCGCCTGAATCCCGCAGCGCCCCTCCTTCCCCTGCCCGAGCCATGCCTCGTCCCTGGCCCCATCCTCGCCTCGCTATCCAACGACCAGCGCCGCCGCCGGCAACCACCAGGCCAGTCCCTCATGCACTGTCCTTAACCTATTTCCTTCTTTTCTTCTCTGCATCCCTGCTCAACTCCCTCTTGACTCTCCCTGTCTAAATCACAACGATAGTTTGTCAAGTTGGTGCTGTTTTAATCTTCGCAAAGACCGGGCATAGCCACACTCGGTTCAACTAAAGTTGGAGAAACTGTCACCCGCTAGCCACCTTTGTGCAAAGCACGTCGGGAGAACCGGTCTCACATAAGCGTACGCGTAATGTCGGTCCGGGTCGCTTCGTCCAACAATACCGCCGAACCAAAGTATGACATGCTGGTAAGTAGTATGACTTATATCGCCCACAACTCACTTGTGTTCTACTCGTGCATATAACATCAACACATAAAACCTAGGCTCGGATGCCACTGTTGGGGAACGTAGTAATTTCAAAAATTTTCCTACGCACACGCAAGATCATGGTGATGCATAGCAACGAGAGGGGAGAGTGTGATCTACGTACCCTTGTAGACCGACAGCGGAAGCGTTAGCACAACGCGGTTGATGTAGTCGTACGTCTTCATGGCTCGACCGATCAAGCACCGAAACTACGGCACCTCCGAGTTCTAGCACACGTTCAGCTCGATGACGATCCCCGGACTCCAATCCAGCAAAGTGTCGGGAAAGAGTTCCGTCAGCATGACGGCGTGGTGACGATCTTGATGTACTACCGTCACAGGGCTTCGCCTAAGCACCGCTACAATATTTCGAGGACTATGGTGGAAGGGGGCACCGCACACGGCTAAGAATATGATCACGTGGATCAACTTGTGTGTCTAGGGGTGCCCCTGCCCCCGTATATAAAGGATCGAAGGGGGGGTGCGGCCGACCAGGAGGAGGGCGCGCCAGGAGGAGTCCTACTCCCACCAGGAGTAGGATTCCTCCCTTTCCTAGTTGGAATAGGATTCGGGAGGGGGAAAGAGGAGAGAGGGAAGGAAGGGGGGGGGGGGGGCGCCGCCCCCCTCTCCTTGTCCTATTCGGACTAGGGGGGGGGGAGGGGCGCGTGGCCCAGCCCTGGCCACCTCTCCTCTCTTCCACTAAATCCCACTAAGGCCCATATACCTCCCGGGGGGTTCCGGTAACCTCCCGGTACTCCGGTAAAATCCCGATTTCACCCGGAACACTTCCGATATCCAAATATAGGCTTCCAATATATCAATCTTTATGTATCGACCATTTCGAGACTCCTCGTCATGTCCGTGATCACATCCGGGACTCCAAACAAACTTCGGTACATCAAAATGCATAAACTCATAATATAACTGTCATCGAAACCTTAAGCGTGCGGACCCTACGAGTTCGAGAACAATGTAGACATGACCGAGACACATCTCCGGTCAATAACCAATAGCGGAACCTGGATGCTCATATTGGCTCCTACATATTCCACGAAGATCTTTTATCGGTCAGACCGCATAACAACATACGTTGTTCCCTTTGTCATCGGTATGTTACTTGCCCGAGATTCGATCGTCGGTATCTCAATACCTAGTTCAATCTCGTTACCGGCAAGTCTCTTTACTCATTCCGTAATACATCATCTCACAACTAACTCATTAGTTGCAATGCTTGCAAGGCTTATGGGATGTGCATTACCGAGAGGGCCCAGAGATACCTCTCCGACAATCGGAGTGAAAAATCCTAATCTCGAAATACGCCAACCCAACATGTACCTTTGGAGACACCTGTAGAGCACCTTTATAATCACCCAGTTATGTTGTGAAGTTTGGTAGCACACAAAGTGTTCCTCCGGCAAACGGGAGTTGCATAATCTCATAGTCATAGGAACATGTATAAGTCATGAAGAAAGCAATAGCAACATACTAAACGATCGGGTGCTAAGCTAATGGAATGGGTCATGTCAATCAGACCATTCACCTAATGATGCGATCCCGTTAATCAAATAACAACTCTTTGTCCATGGTTAGGAAACATAACCATCTTTGATTAATGAGCTAGTCAAGTAGAGGCATACTAGTGACACTCTGTTTGTCTATGTATTCACACATGTATTATGTTTCCGATTAATACAATTCTAGCATGAATAATAAACATTTATCATGATATAAGGAAATAAATAATAACTTTATTATTGCCTCTAGGGCATATTTCCTTCAGATGGTTCATTGGGAGCGAGGTCATCAACTCCAGAGCTACGTTTACCGTCTCCATCTGCCGACACTATAGCCTTTAAATGGCTGAAACGTGTCTGGCCTAGCCGCGTACCACGCTGGAGCAACTTCTCTCTTTTATTTTCTGCTTCCGTGAAGGCAGCAGAGTCTGAAATACCCTTTCATAAAAACACAATAGTGAGAGTATGGGTGAAGTGTGTGCAGAACTAGTGCATTGTAAAAGTAGCAGATAGCAGGTAGCTGAAAAATAAATGATAGGAGACATATGATAGCTCTACAACATTGCATGGCAGACAAAATTAGATTCCATTCCGTATGATTTTGTAATATATGACCACAGGAAATGCAGGTACTCCTCAGTCGACTGAAAATAAATAGGTCAGTCGATTTTTTATGAACCGTCTGATCTATAAGGAACGGGCAGATGGGCTTCGTCTACCTCCCGCCAGTCACTATTGACGATCTTTCTCGAACCGCCAGCGACCACCGGCCCAGACCCCTGCCTCCGCCGCCCCACCCTCCCCTCGACCTCACATCACCGTCGTGCTTGGCAGCGCCCCCAGGCCATCCATTTAATCCCGGCTGACCTCCAGATCGGGCGCCAACAGCTCTAGGCCCCACACGCCCCTAAGATAAACACCGAGGTGCTGCTTCCCCGGCGTAACGGGTGGACTAGCGACTGTTACGCCGGGGAATGCTTCCATTAATTAGGAATCAACTGACCAGGAATTGAAATCCAGGGAGGCGACGTACCTCTAGCTAAGGTGAAATAGTATATGAGGAGAAACCTTGTGCATCACGAGTAACTAGGAACATCTAGTATCAAGAAGAAGCGGTCAACTAGTGTCTTCTGTGGGATGAATACCGTGTAAGAAGACACGTAAGATTTGCACGAATAAGGGAAGATGAGTACCATTTCTGGTTGCCACTGTGGTCGCCTCCACATGTCGCGCCGATCTTCTTCTTTTTGCCGGGGAAAACGATGTTTTGGAGGAGGGTGCAGGCTTGGACAAACCCATGGCCAAATTGTTGACTGTGTTTCCGTGGCCGTATGTCGGCGGAGGGGAAGCAGATCTGAGGTGGTGAAGGAGGGCGTAGCAGGAATAGCTCCGGTGCAGTGGACGGTGGCAAGTTGGAGCGGCAGCGGTGAGGCCCAGGACGGTGTGGTTGAACTGGCTCGGGTACGGACGGCTCGACCTCGGCTTCAACTACTAGCCTTGGAGAGTGTTGCGGTTGAGGTTGCGGTGGACGACGACGTCGGGGTATCGGCTCTGGCGTGATGGAGGAGGGCGGCGGTTGATGGGTGGGATGGGGTGGCGGACGGAGGACGCCGGGGTTTCGTGACTGGTGGAGAGGTAGTTTTGGCGCCCATGGAGTACAAATGGGGAATCAGACGGGGGGGGGGGGAGCTAAGGGAGAACCATGTTTCGGTCTGGGAGTCGCTTGTTTTCGGCTTTTTTGAACAGATGGGACGCGCTTGTTTGAAATTTGGGGAAAGTACAAACTTTGCCCCCCCTCTTAAATTTCGGACCTGCCATGGGTCGGGGGTAGGATGGTAATCCCAGGTGTCCCAAATAGTGGGCGGGAGCGATTTCGGCCGTGCGCATGTGTGCTTAGGCGGCCATTGTGTATGAATGTTCTTCGGAGGTGGTTGCGTGGCGTCTAGATGAAGCTACAAACCTACCCCGGTTTAGACCTTTGGACGTCGGGCCGGTAGGTTTCACGGGTTAGAGTTAGAAAAGTAATTTCCTTCTACTACCAAACATTGATCTCACACGGTTTCGGGCAAGTAGAGGCTCTTTTGGCGCTTCGTTCGAAATTTTGAAACAGAAGCATTCACGTTTAGAGTACTCTTGAACTTTGAGGATTGACCTAAATAGACAACGTTAAATTTGACCTTGTATGTTTGAAAACCTCATTAAATTATCCGCTTCTTTTTGAAATTTTGACCCTTGAAAATCATATAACTATGATTATTTTGGAATGGAGGAGCTAAATTTGAATCTGTTTTGTACACGACTATATATGCTATCATGTAAAAAATCAGAGCAAAGATTGGTGCCCCCATAATTTAGGTATGATTTACAAATGCCATGATATCGAATTCAAATAATTGAATGGACTTCATGTTGAATTCAATTTTTTAAACCACCTTAAGTTGAATTCAAATGTATACTAGTTCATAGCTAGCTATTTATAATGTACATTGTGTAACTTTCGTATGTATAATGTGCTTTACACACACAACATGAACTATACTCATGTTTATATTCGATTGCTAAAGGATGCATTGTCTGGAGTGCAAAATACTAACTATGTGGATCAATTATGTCGAATAATAACATAGACATGCTCAAATTCGATAGAATCTAGATGTCTGATGGATCAATGACCGTTCCTTACAAAAATTGCAAATATCATGATCCCATCCTAATATTTGGATACAATTTATATCTTTAATCAATGTGTACATCAGTCTTTTACATGTAGTTTCACTCTCCATCGATGGTCTATCACACATGCTCACGCACTCTCTCCCGACGTGTCTTTCTCGCATACATGCTCTCGATATAACCCTCCCTCCCTCTCATAACCATTCATGACTGTTTTCACTAACCTTTATCACAAGCACTCTTCCTCTCACAAGCATACACACGCACAATCCCCATCGACCCTGTCTATATACATAGACCTGCCTACGTGTCTCCTGTATGCACATTATCTCCAGGTCTATCTCTCACGCATTGTCTCACACCTCTCTTCCTAATCGACGAGTATGATTCTGTCGGATTTCGGGTTCCGGCAAAACCCTTGAGGTTCGAACACTGGGTGCGCACGAAGATCTCTCCCCCTCTAGCTCGCACACATCATGATCTCACGGCCTAGCTCGACGAACCCAAAGAACAAGAGACACAAGATTTTATACTGGTTCGGACCACCGATGTGGTGTAATACCCTACTCCAGTGCGGTTTGGTGGATTGCGTCTTGGGCTGGGGATGAACAGTTACAAGGGAAGAACAACCTCTTGAGGAGAGGTGTTCTTGTGCTTGGTGGGCTTGTGTGGTTGAGGATGAACCGAATCCTTTCTCTCTCTCTGGATCTGTCCCCATCCCCCCTTATATGGTGGTGGCTAGCCATATTTATAGAGGCCCTGGTCCTCTCCCCAAATATTGAGCGGGAAGGGATCCCACAACGGCCAAATTCAAAGGGGGACAACTAGTACAAGTTATCGAAGGGGGAAAGGCTCGCCAGGAGGGGCCCGGCTCACCGCCGCCCAAGAGGGGGCGCAGCCGTCCCCGCAAGCACACCGTGACCCCCGCCGCGGCCCCTCGTGGCCGCGGTGGCGCCTCTTCACCCGGTGGTGGCCGCCTAGGTCATGGCAGCCCCGTCGATGAAGGGAGGCGCGCCATGGTCGCACGGCCCCCAGACCGCGCTTCCACTCGTCGGAAGTACTGTCGGAGTTCGTCGTGTGGTCAGAGAACCCGGCTGGTACTTGGCTTCAGCTCTCGCGCTTCTTTGCCGACGAGATGCTAGCCATGGGTTCAGGCGGTTTCTGGCTGCAGGAGGACGACTGCTGCACCAAGGCTTCGTGGGTCGCGGTCGAGGTCTCCGCCGCAGGCAACGCAGCCCTGGCACGCGGCTGACAGACATTTGCCCGCGTGCGCGGCCTGGGCCGGCGGTGCTCCCTCCACTTCAAGTACGATGGCGACGCGACCCTCTATGTGAGGGTGTTTAGGGAAGATGGCCACGATGAGAGTGAAGGCGGGCCCGCCCTCGGCGCTAGCCATGGCTCGTCCAGCTACAGCGACTCTTCTTCTAGCGACAGCTCCAGCAGCGGCGGCTACGGCCAGCCGCCATGCCGCCGGGCCCGCTTCGAAGGTGGCAGTGGGTCGTCTTGTCGCCGCGCTCCAGTTGTGACGCCTCGAGACCGTTGCACCAGGTGTCTTCCAGTTATTCGCCGTTGTTGCCATGTCATTCTACTTGCGTGTTGCATCTTGCCATGTCATCATGTCCATTTCATCATCATGTTTTCAAAACTTGCCTTCGTCCGGGTTCCCCCAGTTCTGTCTGTTGTCCGTTCTGAGCGCAGTGACACTTGCACGCGCCCGCGGCACGTCCGAAATATTATTTTATTAGTGGCCGAAAAATGTTCTCGGAATGGGATGAAAGTTGGCATGCGGTGTTGTTATGTCATCAGTAGGCCGCCTGCCATGTTTCATCACATTCGGAGTCCGTTTGATGCCCCAACAGATAACTATAGCGGCACCACTGCCGGTCTATCGTCGGATGTTTCCGGTCTCCGGAAACGGTTGCCGGGTTGCATTCCCCCCTCTCTTCTCAGTCCAACCACACACTTGACCTCGTTCACCTAACCCCTCTTTGCACAGTGCATCGACCCCTCGCGCGTGTCCTAAGCTGTCCCGAACCCGACCTGAGTAGTCGTGACCGTTGGATCTAGATCATCCCCAAACACCTCCAAAATATCACCATTTTCTTATTTGGACTTCCTAACCTAGTTTTCTTGAACCGCCCAATTTTGATCGGAGGGTACGAATCTACCCTAAACTCCCCCTCTTTCCTTATATAAAACTCCCTAGTCTAAATCTGGACAAAACCCTAACTTCTAGGGAGATGTCCCATCGATCCCTCTCGGCCGCCACCACTATCTTCCTCGGGATCCAGATCCACCCACTCTCCCTCGATTTCCCTAGTGAGCCAACCACCACATCGCAGCCGCCCGAATCCCGCGGCGCCCCTCCTTCCCCTGCCCGAGCCATGCCTGGTCCCTGGCCCACTCCTCGCCTCACCGTCCGACGACCAGCGCCGCCGCCGGCAACCACCAGGCCAGTCCCTCATGCGCTGTCCTTAACCTCTTTCCTTCTTTTCATCTCCACATCCCTGCTCAACTCCCTCTTGACTCTCCCTATCCAGGAAACCACCATGGACGCCCAAACCTGAAGCTCCATTACGACCTCGACCGCCTCGCCTTCTTCCGAAGCCTTCTCGTGTTCCTCGTCGACCTCGCGCCGATGGCCACCGGCCACCCAAGCAGTAGCAGTCCCGTGCCCGTGCTACATCCCACGAACCTGGCCTCGACCTCGACCTTCTGGCCACCTGGGCGCGCCATGCTTTCTCGACCTCCTGACCCCCTCACACCCGAACCATACGGGAGATGAGCACCCCGCAGCATCGCTCGACCCCGCGCTCGTCTTCTGGCCCGGACGGCCACCTCGCCAGCATCCCAGGGCCCGAGCTCCGCCACGCCATCGCCCGGATCCGCCGCCCTTCGCCAAGTCCTGCTGCTGCCGAGCTCTGCTTCTGTCGAACCTTGGATGAGCACGCCGCCCCGCGTCGAACACTCCAGTGACCCGCCAAGTCCCGCTGCTCGACCCGCCAAGTCCGGCGCCCCCATCCCGTGCCTCGCGCATGTGCCCGTGTCTTCTGCTTTGCCCCTGCGCCTCATGTACCGCGTCGCCGCCACCTTGCTCCATCCGCGCCGTTTCCGCCGACGGCCTCCTCTCAAGCCCGGGGCCGCCAAGCTGCTTCCCCGCTGGATCTCGCCGCCTCGCCATGAACCCGTCCATCCTCGACCTCCTGTGCGTGTCCACCGCTTCCCCCTGCATCGTCTGAAGCCGCCCACGTTCTCCTCTGTCTGCTTCATCTCAAACAGTGGAGCCACGCCCGCAACCGATGCCTCGCTTGCCCGTGTTGACCCCGTCCCAGTGCTAGTGGACCGGTCAACTCCATCCACTGGGCCGACCCTTCTCTTCCTCGTTCGGCCCAGCAAGATCTGGCCGCTAGGTGAGCAGCCCAGTTTCAGCGCACTCCAGTCCGGCCCAGTCCAGCAGTTTCGGCCCGTATCATGTTTTCCCCTAGATCTACGAATTTAGCTTTTATCCAGGGTTCTGCAGTTTTACAGAAAAACCCTGATACTTCATGCATTTAATATCTACAACTGTGCATCGGATTAAAACAACTTATATATGAAAAATGCTTAGAGTTTCATCTAGTTTAATAATATCCAACTTTCATCCATGTTCAAAATAATGTCTGCATATATTTTGCTTAAATGCCAGTTTAAAATGATTTATTTCATAACTAAATAACCGTAGCTTGGATTTAAATAATCTTTATATGTAAATGGGGTGGAAAAATGCCTAGTTTAACATGATGGCTTTACTTTTCATGTTTAATTACTCTAAAATTGTGTATAGGGCAGAACAGTACTGAATCCATAATTTGCACATGGGGATTTTTCGGAATTGTTATTTGTTGCTTCCGGCCTCATTTAAATTTGCCTAGATAGATAGTTTTGTTGTGCTTCACCCCCTTCCATGTTTAATAACATTTAATATTGTTGGGTACATAACCAAGAGAGAACTAAATAAGTCATGTGGTGTTTCGTCAATATGCAACTCGTTGCATATTGAGCTCCACTTAATTTGTAGTATTGTTTGTGCACTTTGCCATGCCATGCCTCTTTAAACCAGACATGCATCATACTTGGTTGTGCATCAAGCCATGTTTATGTGATGGTTGTTTACTATGTTGCTTGCTTCTTTCTGGGTTGCTTCTCTCGTTAGCTTCGGTTTCATTCTGGAGTTGTGAGGATTCGTTCGACTAAGTCCACTTGTCTTCTTCATGGACTCGTTCTTCTTCCTTGCGGGATCTCAGGCAAGATGACCATACCCTCGAAATCACTTCTATCTTTGCTTGCTAGTTGTTCGCTCTATCATTATGTCGCGCTACCTGCCACTTGTTATAGCATGCCTCCCATATTGCCATGTCAAGCCTCTAACCCACCTTCCTAGCAAACCGTTGTTTGGCTATGTTACCGCTTTCACTCAGCCCCTCTTATAGCATTGCTAGTTGCAGGTGAAGTTGAAGTTTGTTCCATGTTGGAACACAGATATGTTGGGATATCACAATATCTCTTATTTTAATTAATACATCTATGTACTTGGTAAAGGGTGGAAGGCTCGACCTTATGCCTGGTGTTTTGTTCCACTCTTGCCGCCCTAGTTTCCGTCATACCGGTGTTATGTTCCTTGATTTTTGCGTTCCTTACGCGGTTGGGTGTTATGGGAACCCCTTGACATTTCGCTTTGAATAAAACTCCTCCAGCAAGGCCCAACCTTGGTTTTACATTTGCCTAACAACCTAAGCCTTTTTCCCTTGGGTTTCCAAAGCCCGAGGGTCATCTTTATTTTAAACCCCCGGGTCAGTGCTCCTCTGAGTGTTGGTCCAACCTGTTAGCCGCCGGTGGCCACCAGGGGCAACTTTGGGTTGGCCTACCAGAAGTTTGGACAATCCGGTGTGCCATGAGAACGTGATATGTGCAGCTCCTATCGGGATTTGTCGGCACATTCGGGCGGCTTTGCTGGTCTTGTTTTACCATTGTCGAAATGTCTTATAACCAGGATTCCGAGACTGATCGGGTCTTCCCGGGAGAAGGATTATCCTTCGTTGACCATGAGAGCTTGTGATGGGATAAGTTGGGACACCCCTATAGGGTTTGAACTTACGAAAGCCATGCCCGCGGTTATGTGGCAGATGGGAATTTGTTAATATCCGGTTGCAGAGAACTTGACACTTGACTTAATTAAAATGAATCAACCGCATGTGTAGCCGTGATGGTCTCTTTTCGGCGGAGTCCGGGAAGTCAACACGGTTCTTGTGTTATGTTTGTGCGTAAGTAGTTTCAGGATCACTTCTTGATCACTTATAGCTTCACGACCGTTGCGTTGCTTCTCTTCTCGCTCTTATTTGCGTATGTTAGCCATCATATATGCTTAGTGCTTGCTGCAGCTCCACCTCATTACCTTACCCTACCCATAAGCTTAAATAGTCTTGATCTCACGGGTGTGAGATTGCTGAGTCCTCGTGACTCACAGATACTTCCAAACAGTTGCAGGTGCCGATGATACCAGTGCAGTTGACGCAACCCAGCTCGAGTGGGAGCTCAATGAAGATCTTGATCGTTGTTTTGTTTCGTTTCCGGTTGATCAGTAGTGGAGCCCAGTTGGGACGATCGGGGATCTAGCATTTGGGGTTGTCTTCCTTTATTTTGGTTCCTTAGTTGGACCTTTGTTTGTACTTTGGAGCATGTATGAATTATTCATGTATTGTGTGAAGTGGTGATTGTAAGCCAACTCTTTATCCCTTTCTTATTCAGTACATGGGATGTGTGAAGATTACCCCTCTTGGGACAAGCCTACCCTGCGGCTATGCCTCTAAGTCCTGCCCTGACACGTGGGAGATATAGCCGCATTGTGGGTGTGACAAGTTGGTATCAGAGCCATCCCCGACTTAGGAGCCCCCTGCTTGATCGAATCGCTGACGTTGTCGAGTCTAGAACAAAATGTTTTGAGTCTTAGGACTATATATATCGGAGAGTAGGATTCTTTTTACTCCTCAGTCCCTTCGTCGCTCTAGTGAGGCCTCCTAACGTAGAAGTTTTGACTCTCCTCTCCTCAAATTTCACTAAAATTTTTTTAGGATCACACGGGTATCTTGGAATCGTTCAGATAGTCTTGTGACGAGAACATTGTTCTTGGTGCCTCCTGACTTTGAGGGGTTGTGGAAGTGTCCCGGGGAGTTGAGCTCCAAGGTGTTGCCGTCACAATTTTATCATTGCAGTTCTGGAATACCTGAGTTTTGCTGACATCGAAAATCTATTTTTATGTAGTTGTTGGTGAGATAACCTCGACGCCACCCAGTACCTGGGGCAGGAGTTCGGGAGTATTGCCATAAATCGTATAACGGATGCTTTTCGAAGGTTGAGGTACATGATTTCCGAAGGTTTCTTGGTTATGTGTTGAAGGATGGATACAGCTGGATGTAGGAATTGTTAGTTTGGGTGAGATTTTATGCTTCCCATGTATCCCCAACACCTGATTGCATAACCAGAAAGTTTCGAGAGTTTATAAGTGGGAATTCAAGTACCACGTAGGATATCCTTCCAACAGACACATGATACGATATGGGGTCTATCATATGTTTGTTTCCGGCTTATTCTGCAAGCCAAATCCTTTGTTTTGTTTTGAGTTGTGGTATTCGAGTTGCTTCAATGTCAAGTGTTGATTCCATACCTTCCCTAAGTGGTTTTCTCACACTTCTATGTCAATACTAATCCTTCATGATAACCGAGATTGTCATGTCAATCCTTTTCAACCGGCGTGTTTTCTCTTCAAGTGGATCCGATCATTTCAACATCCGGAAGATCACCTCTCGGTTTTTCTCAACGGTGTTTGTTTCATCCATCCCAAGTTGCATTTGTGTTCCCGCCCTCGCACCCTTTTTCTTCAAGGACTCAGATTTCTGAATTAAGTATCCATCTTACGGATGTGAGGTTTCTTCATTATTTCCTCAATGTTCTTATCCGGTGATTCTCAGGAAGATACTAACAGAGCTTCAAGTTTATTATTCTTCATTTTTTCTTCTCCGGTGGATTCAAGTCAAGCTTTTGGTTTCGATCATATCTTTTCCTCGTTTCAAATGCTTTCTCATGCCGGTGCACCTCTTAATCATTCACTTCTCGCTATTCATTGTTATGGAGTGCTGAAGATATCTCAGGAGATTCGTGTTTTCATTCTTAATCCGTTCAACATATCTTGAGGTTGTTATCTCATTCAAGCCATTAATTCAAACCGACGCAATCTCTCTTTTAAATCGTTCAACGGAGTTTCTTTTGAGTGGGCCCTAACCCACAGGTCTTTTCCCAGGATCTTACCTGACTCTTCTATTTTGCCGGTGTAACTCTCAAATTCATTTCAAAGTTTGACGTAAGAATGATTTGTCATCAGTCAAATGTCTTTCTCCAAGATTTTTTTTTAAATTCTTGTCATCGTCGGTTCAACCTTTCTAATTTTCATCCCGGAGTATCTCAACAATTCATGGTGGTGTTTCTCATCGTCATTCTCAACACTTGAAGACCGAAGAAGAGTTTTTCCTCCAAATCTTATCCGTTCTCTTAGAGATACGTAGTTCAAGCTTGTTGCCATACTCTCATAATTATTTCCGATTGTGAGAATTCTTTTCACCCATCCGGAGCAATTCAAGAGTCTTTTCAGATTGATTCTCCGTACCCCATCATCTCAGAATTATTCATTCAAGCTTTCAGCTCACATTCTCCAAATCTTACCGGTGCATCGTTCAAATATCCTCTAATCAGCTCAGGATCTCTTCGTTCTCATGTATCCAAATCCCCTCAAGTATCTTCATTCGTTCTCCAATTCTTCCCGGTGATTTGTGCCTTTGCTACATTCATTTTCAATTCTTACGGTGGTTCGTTCAAGAGTTTCCTTCCTTGGTTATAATATCAATTCATTCCTTCTTCCCAATCCTATCGGCGAATCATTGAAGACCTTCCCAAGTTTGCGCTATATCTATCTTAATCCTTTCTACGAGAATAAGTAGTATGCCAAATCCGTTACTCGTCATCAATCTAAATTGGTGAAGGATACGTATAATGTAATTCTTATTATTGTTTCATCCAAGGGATCTAATTTCTTCTTCCAGAGTTGTTCATCTTTCTTTTATGGAGCTCCAAGTTATTTCAATTATATCATTTCAAAACTTCATCTAATCATTGCAAGGCTTCTCCCGGAGTTCTTTTCAATTTTCCCTTTCGTTTGATCATTCTTTCATTACCGGAGTTCTTCATGGAGGCTCAACATGGTGGTTCGTCAAGGATTCTTTTTATTCTTGAATTGTTCTTCAAGATTTCTCTCTAAGTTAAGATCTGCCAAGCCATACTCTAAAATAAACATGGTGCCCAACACATGTCTTGTTTTGAGGAGTTCAAGCATTCTTCATCTTGCATTCGGAAGTGCAACTCTTTCATATCTCATATTTTGAAGTGGTGTTATGTCATTCTTGACAATTTCTTTTGTGTTTCATGATTCACAAGTTGTCAGGAATGAGGTATTTTAAACCCATAACTTTCCTCCTTGGAGTTATCTTGGGTTAGATTTCACCTAAAGCCTTCCCTAAGGAATGTTGCTTATTGCGGTGTCTATCAATAATCCAAGTTTCCTCCTATTCTCGCGATGAAAGAAGTTTTTCGTCTCTTTGGTGTTCTCAATCAAATTGATTAATTCCGTTAGTGGCTGGTCGTCACCTCATAATTTTGAGATGTTTTCCATAAGTCCACGGGAATCATATCCTTTTGTTGTTGATTTTTCAACAACTCCGTTCAACCCTTCTTTGTAGGAAGGCTACTTCATGTCCATTCATGGTGAATGTTGATGTTCTCTTCTCCGTTCTTTTCATTCCACTCATTTGTTCCAGAGGAAGTGTGTTGTTGATTTCATTAAGTATCCTCTCATCTTGTCAAGTTCATATTCTATGCCTTCCTTTTCCAATCGGAGTGTTGTCGTAATTGATCTTTATCGTTCCTTGTACATCTCATTTCAACCGGAGTGCTTGCATGTACTTCTTGTCCATTGCAACCCTTTTTCTTATGTCTTTCAACCTACAAGGTTCTAGTAATGTTCCTTGTTCCTCTTTTCTAACGGAGTGTTTTCAACTTCTTTCATCTCCATTGTATTTTTTCTTTCCAGTTGTTCAACCTCTCAAGGTTCTTTGGTTTCACTAGTTTGTCAAAGAAGCAACTTAGTTTTACCTCTTCTCTTCCTCTTTCGTTTCCCTCCGGTGCCATTCTAGATCTCGGGACGAGATCCTCTTGTAGTGGTGGAGTGTTGTGACGCCCCGAGACTGTTGCGCCAGGTGTCTTCCAGTTATTCGCCGTCGTTGCCATGTCATTCTGCTTGCGTGTTGCATCTTGCCATGTCTTCATGTGCATTGCATCATCATGTTTGCAAAACTTGCCTTCGTCCGGGTTCCCCCAGTTCCGGCCGTTGTCCGTTCTGAGCCCAGTTACACTTGCATGCGCCCACGACACGTCCGAAATATTATTTTATAAGTGGCCAAAAAATGTTCTCGAAATGGGATGAAAGTTGGCATGCGGTGTTGTTATGTTGTCAGTAGGCCGCTTGCCAAGTTTCATCGCATTCGGAGTCCGTTTGATGCCCCAACGGATAACTATAGTGGCACCGCTGCCGGTCTATCGTGAGACGTTTCCGGTCTCCGGAATTGGTTGCCGGGTTGCATTCCCCCTCTCTCTTCTCAGTCCAACCACACACTTGACCTCGTTCGCCTAACCCCTCTTTGCACAATGCATCGACCCCTTGCGCGTGTCCGAAGTTGTCCCGAACCCGACCCGAGTAGTCGTGACCATTGGATCTAGATCATCCCCAAACATCTCCAAAATATCACTGTTTTCTTATTTGGACTTCCTATCCTAGTTTTCTTGAACCGCCTGATTTTGATCGGAGGGTCCGAATCTACCCTAAACTCCCCCTCTTTATTTATATAAAAATCCCTAGTCTAAATCTAGACAAAACCCTAACTTCTAGGGAGATGTCCCATCGATCCCTCTCGGCCGCCGCCACTATCTTCCTCGGGATCCAGATGCACCCATTCTCCCTCGATTTCCCCAGTGAGCCAACCACCACATCGTAGCCGCCTGAATCCCGCAGCGCCCCTCCTTCCCCTGCCCGAGCCATGCCTCGTCCCTGGCCCCCTCCTCGCCTCGCTATCCGACGACCAGCGCCGCCGCCGGCAACCACCAGGCCAGTCCCTCATGCACTGTCCTTAACCTATTTCCTTCTTTTCTTCTCTGCATCCCTGCTCAACTCCCTCTTGACTCTCCCGGAAGCGCCCTGCTTTCTCGACCTCCTGACCCCCTCACACCCGAACCATACGGGAGATGAGCACCCCGCAGCAGCACTCGACCCGCTCTCGTCTTCTGGCCCGGACGACCACCTCGCCAGCATCCCAGGCCCGAGCTCTGCCGCGCCATCGCTCGGATATGCCGCCCATCGCCAAGTCTTGCTGCTGCCGAGCTCTGCTTCTGTCGAACCTTGGATGAGCACGCCGCCCCGCGTCGAATGCTCTAGTGACCCGCCAAGTCCCACTGCTCGACCCGCCAAGTCTGGCGCCCCCATCCTGTGCCTCGCTCGTGCACCAACGTCTTCTACTTCACCCTTGCGCCTCAAGTACCGCGTCGCCGCCGCCTTGCTCCGTCCGTGCCGTTTCCGTCGACGGCCTCCTCTCAAGCCCGGCGCCACCAAGCTGCTTCCCCACTGGATCTCGCCGCCTCGCCATGAACCCGTCCATCCTCGACCTCCTGTGCGCGCCACCGCTTCCCCCTGCATCGTCTGAAGCCGCCCGCGTTCCCCTCTGTCTACTTCCTGTTGAACAGAGGAGCAGCGCCCGCAACCGCTGCCTCGCTTGCCCGTGTTGACCCCGTCCCAGCGCTAGTGGATCGGTCAACTCCATCCCCTGGGCCGGCCCTTCTCTTCCTCGTTCGGCCCAGCAAGATCTGGCCGCTAGGTGACCAACCCAGTTCCAGTGCACTCCAGTCCG
Source organism: Triticum urartu (assembly GCF_056163025.1). NCBI lineage: Eukaryota > Viridiplantae > Streptophyta > Magnoliopsida > Poales > Poaceae > Triticum > Triticum urartu. The sequence goes on from NC_141877.1 coordinate 114,134,015, forward strand.
GCCCAGTCCAACAATTTCAGCCCGTATCATGTTTTTTCCCAGATCTACGAATTTAGCTTTTATCCAGGGTTCTGCAGTTTTACAGAAAAACCCTGATACTTCATGCATTTTATATCTCCACAACCGTGCATCGGATTAAAACAACTTATATATGAAAAATGCTTAGAATTTCATCTAGTTTAATAATATCCAACTTTCATCCATGTTAAAAATGTTTAAAATAATGTTTGAATATATTTTGCTTAAATGCCATGTTAAATTGATTTATTTCATAACTAAATAACCGTAGCTTGGATTTAAATAATATTTATATGTAAATGGGGCGGAAAAATGCCTAGTTTAACATGATGGATTTACTATGCATGTTTAATAACTCTAAAATTGTGTATAGGGCAGAACAGTAACAAATCCATAATTTGCACATGGGGATTTTTCGGAATTGTTATTTGTTGCTTCCGGCCTCATTTAAACTTGCCTAGTTAGATAGTTTTGTTGTGCTTCACCCATTGCCATGTTTAATTACATTTAATAATTTTTGGGTACATAACCAAGAGAGAACTGAATAATTCATGTGGTGTTTCATCAATATGCAACTCGTTGCATATCGAGGTCCACTTAATTTGTAGTATTGTTTGTGCACTTTGCCATGCTATGCCTCTTTAAACCGGACATGCATCATACTTGATTGTGCATCATGCCATGTTTATGTGATGGTTGTTTACTATGTTGCTTGCTTCTTTCCGGGTTACTTCTCTCGTTAGCTTCGGTTTCGTTCCAGAGTTGTGAGGATTCGTTCGACTACGTGTAACACCCCGTATGTAACTTGCCATATTTGTATTCCAACTCTTGCCATTTTTGGCACTAAGTATGATATTTCCTTGTTGTTGGGTTTTGTCTTCATTTTGCTTTTGTCCTTGTCATGCATCTCATATCATGTCATCATGTGCATCGCATTTGCATACGTGTTCGTCTCATGCATCCGAGCATTTCCCCGTTGTCCGTTTTGCATTCTGGCACTCCTATGTCCTCCGGCGTCCCCTTTTACCTCTTTTTGTGTGCGAGTGTTAAACGTTCTCGGATTGGACCGAGACTTGCCAAGAGGCCTTGGTATACTACCAGTAGACCGCCTGTCAAGTTTCGTGTCATTTGGACTTTGTTTGATATTCCAACGGTTAACCGAGGAACCGTAAAGGCCTCGTGTGTGTTGCAGCCCAACAGGCCTCCAAAGTGGCCCAAAACCCACCTAAACCCCCTCCATCATCTCGGTCGTTCGATCACGATCTCGTGTCCGAAAACCGTGCTCCATTTGGAGTCTCCTAGCTCCTTCTATGCATAAATAGGTGCATCCCCCAAAATTTGCGGATTAAACCCTAGTCTTCCCCTTCCTCCGCGCGCCGGACACGTCCGCCCGGCGCCGGACACGTCCGCCGCGTCCCCTCGCTCAATCTCCGCCCGCCACGTCACCGGGCCGAGCCCCACATCGCTGCCTCCACCGCGCGGCCTGTCCGGCCCGCAGCAGTCCCCCGCGAGGCCTGAAGCCGCCGCCGCCCGGGTCGCGCTAGGCCGCCACCCGACTCCACCGGCACCTCCCCGCGCCGCCTCCACCGACTTGCCGCACCGCCACCAAGCCGCCAACCGCCTCCCGCGGGCGAGCTAAGCCCTGCCGCCATCGACGCCGGCTGCCGCCTCCGACCTCGTCCAACCCCGCTCCTCCTCCGCCGCCCCTCACCGGATCCAGCCCCACCGGAGGAGAGCTCCTCAGCTCCGGCAACCGCCACATCAACTCCGGCGAGCTCGAGTTCCTCCTCGGTTCGCGTGCCCCAATCCAGATCCGGTGCTACAGTAAACCCTAGGGTTGACTTTTGCCTTTCCCTAAGTCCCCAGTTTTGCATTATTTTTTAGGCAACTTCATCATGTCATATCTTTGCATCTGTAGCTCCGTTTTTGGTGCGTAGTATATCAAATTGTTCGTCTGGATGTGCACTTCATTTCATTCCATTGCACCATGTTCATTTGAGTTCATCTTGATGCCCTAAATACTGTTGCAAGAGTGCTATGTGATGTTAGTTTCTGTTCCTTAACAGATTATGGACATTTGTCATTTTTGCCATGTTTAATGTGTACCTCCTATGAACTGAGCCCTACATGTGTTTTGGGCTATGCCATGTCATCTTTACAGGGGTGTATGCCATGTATTTTTGTGATCTTTGTGGTGACTAGCACAAGCATGAAAAGTAGCTCTCGTGATGTTGCTGATTTTAGGGACTTAGAATTCTTCTAAGTCATTTCCCTGATGTTATTTTTATGCCATGTATTCATGTCACTACAGAGTCATCCATGCCTCTTTTGAGCATGTTCAGTAAGGATGATTTTGAGATATTGTTATGCTCTATCCGTCCATGTCTTTGTTTGCAATTATGGAGTACCCTAGTATGACTCAATCTTGCTCTACTTTTGCTATAAAATGTTCCTGGCAGATTGTTTACATGTTAATCAATTTTGTCGAGGTTGTTGTAGTTGATCCATGCATGCTATGAGAGTGTTCTTTGCATGTTTAGCTTATTGAACATGTCTTCTTGCTGGGTGTATGCTTAGTTTGTCATGCAGTGCCTTGTGGTGAGTGCATCGAGCTCGTAAACATGCCTTCGTAACTCTGTTTTGACATGCCCAGTTTTCTGCTAAGTCTGAACCTGTTAACGAAACTTGCTATGTTCACATGGTTGCCATTGTATCTTCTGATACTTTTTGGGTTATGGTCAGTAAGGGACTTTTGTTATATGCTTTGAGTAGTTTCATGCCATGCCTTGCTTTGCCATGATATGTTCCTGTAGCATGTTGTTATCTTGCTCTAAACTTTGCTTCCTGATGTTAAATCCTGACATGTCATTATTTTCACGAAGTCTGTGAACCTGATATCTTTTGCACTTTTACCATGGTTGTTTGAACCTGCTATTTTGTGATTTAGCCGTAGCTCAGTGTTCATCTTTTGCCAAGCATCTTGTGTGGATCACTGCCATGTGCTTTGTTGTTATGTTAGAGTGCAGTAGCTTATTTTTCTTGATGCATGTAGATGGCATCGTGCTGTTAATCGCAGAATAGTGCCATTATTGTTTTGCTTGCCATTTGGAAACCGTGCATCCGATTCCGGTGATATTTATATTGATTTCAACCAGAATCAACTCATCTTTCCAGCGGCAGTCTTGGTTTTCCAAGTTGAGACCTGGTTCAATCTTTTTCTTCCGGAGCACGCATATGCATTGCATATTACATCCCGCATACCATGCCATGTTTTGCATCATGTTGCTTGCGCATTGCACCGTGGTTGATTGTGTCTCCCTTTGCTTGTGTTCTTGCTTTGGGTAGAGCCAGGAGATGAGTACGTGATCGAGGAACCCGTTGTGTATGCTTACGAGGATGAAGCTTACGTCAACTCGGAGAACTTTGTAGGCAAGATGACCATACCCTCGAAATCACTTCTATCTTTGCTTGCTAGTTGCTCGTTCTATTGCTATGCCTATGCTATGATACCTACCACATGCTTTATCATGCCTCCCATATTTCCATTTCAAACCTCTAACCCACCTTGTTCTATCAAACCGTTGTTTGGCTATGTTACCGCTTTGCTCAGCCCCTCTTATAGCGTTGCTAGTTGCAGGTGAAGATTGGAGTTTGTTCCTTATTGGAACATGTTTATTGTTGGGATATCATTATTATATATTGTCTACTTTAATGCATCTATATTCTTGGTAAAGGGTGGAAGGCTCAGCCTTATGCCTGGTGTTTTGTTCCACTCTTGCCGCCCTAGTTCCCGTCATACCGGTGCTATGTTCCTTGATTTTGCGTTCCTTACATGGTTGGGTTGTAATGGGAACCCCTTCACCGTTCGCCTTGAATAAAACTCTTCCAGCGAGGCCCAACCTTGGTTTTACCATTTGCCACCTAGCCTCGGACTCAAGGGTCATCTTTATTTTAAACCCCCCGGGCCAGTGCTCCTTTGAGTGTTGGTCCGAAACTGGCAGCCTGCGGGGCCACCTCGGGGCAACTCGAGGGTTGGTTTTACTCGTAGCTTGACCTATCCGGTGTGCCCTGAGAACGAGATACGTGCGACTCCTATCGGGATTTGTCGGCACATCGGGTGACTTTGCTGGTTTAGTTTTACCATTGTCGAGATGTCTTGTAACCGGGATTCCGAGTCTGATCGGGTCGTCCTGGGAGAAGGAATATCCTTCGTTGACCATGAGAGCTTGTGATGGGCTAAGTTGGGACACCCCTGCAGGGTTTTGAACTTCCGAAAGCCATGGTGAAGAAGGTGAAGATTGGGATTGCCAAGAGCCAACCCAAGTACAAGTGCTATCGCCTTGATGACAAGGATACTCTATTCTTCGAGGATTGCATTGTTGTTCCTAAAGGAGACCTTCGTAAAAGTCATTATGAATGAGGCTCACAATTCACTCTTCTCTATTCACCCTGGAAGTACAAAGATGTACCATGACCTCAAGCAGTCGTATTGGTGGACTCGAATGAAGCGCGAGATTGCTCAGTTCGTGAATGAATGTGATGTCTGCAGAAGAGTGAAAGCAGAACACCAACGACCAGCTGGTCTCCTCCAACCTCTTGCCATTCTATAATGGAAGTTTGACCATATTGAGATGGACTTCGTGACTGGATTTCCCAAGTCCAAGCATGGCAATGATGCTATCTTTGTTGTCATCGACAAGCTCACTAAAGTGGCTCATTTTCTCCCTATCAAAGAATCTATCACAACAACTCAGTTGGCAGAGCTATATACCTCCAGGATTGTCTCCTTGCACGGTATTCCGCAGTTGATATCTTCAGATCGTGGAAGCATCTTCACCTTTAAGTTCTGGGATTCCTTTCAGAAGGCCCTTGGCACCAGCATTCGTTTCAACACAGTCTTTCATCGTCAAACTAGTGGCCAAGTCGAGCGAGTCAATCAAATTCTTGAAGATATGCTCAGGGCATGTGTCATTTATTTCGGTATGAAGTGGGAAGATTGTCTTCCTTATGCCGAGTTTTCCTACAACAAGATCTTCCAAGCGAGTTCGGGCAAGGCCCCATTCGAGATTCTCTATGGCAGAAAGTGCCGTACTCCTCTTAACTGGTCAGAGACTGGTGAACTTCAACTTCTTGGCAATGACTTGATCACAGAGGCTGAAGAAATGTGCAAAGTCATTAGTGAAAATCTCAAAGCCGCGCAATCGCGCCATAAGAGTTACTATGATAGCAAGCATCGTGACTTGGCTTTCGAGATTAGAGACCATGTCTACCTCCGCGTCTCTCCAATGAAAGGTACTCGTCGCTTCGGTATCAAAGGGAAGCTTGCATCTAGATACGTGGGTCCTTTCAAGATCATTGACAAAAGAGGCGATCTCGCCTATCAACTTGAGCTTCCATCCAACTTTGCAAATGTGCACGACGTGTTTCACGTGTCTCAGCTTCGCAAGTGTTTCAAGACTCCTGACCGCACCGTCAACTTCGAAGAGATTGATCTCCAAGAAGACCTGTCTTATCATGAGCATCCCGTTGCTATTCTTGAAGAAACTGAGCGCAAGACTCGCAACAAGCTATCAAATTCCTGAAAGTGAAGTGGTCACATCATTTTGACCGTGAAGCCACCTGGGAACGCGAGGACCACCTCAGTTCCAAATATCCGGAGTTTTTCCAGTCCTAGATCTCGGGACGAGATCCTTTTGTAGTGGTGGAGTGTTGTAACGCCCCGTATGCAACTTGCCATATTTGTATTCCAACTCTTGCCACTTTCGACACTAAGTTATGATATTTCCTCGTTGTTGGGTGTTGTCTTCGTTTTGCTTTTGTCCTTGTCATGCATCTCATATCATGTCATCATGTGCATCGCATTTGCATACGTGTTCGTCTCATGCATCCGAGCATTTTCCGCGTTGTCCGTTTTGCATTCCGGCACTCCTATGTCCTTCGGCGTCCCCTTTTACCTCTTTTCATGTGCGAGTGTTAAACGTTCTCGGATTGGTCCGAGACTTGCCAAGCACCCTTAGTATACTACCGGTAGACCGCATGTCAAGTTTCGTGTCATTTGGACTTCGTTTGATATTCCAACGGTTAACTGAGGAACCGTAAAGGCCTTGTGTGTGTTGCAGCCCAACACCCCTCCAAAGTGGCCCAAAACCCCCTCCATCATCTCGGTCGTTCGATCACGATCGCGTGGCCAAAAACCGTGCTCCATTTGGAGTCTCCTAGCTCCTTCTATGCATAAATAGGTGCACCCCCCCGAAATTTGCGGATGAAACCCTAGTCTTCCCCTTCCTCCGCGCGCCGGACACGTCCGCCCGGCGCCGGACACGTCCGCCGCGTCCCCCCGCCCAATCTCCGCCCGCCACGTCACCGGACCGAGCCCCACATCGCCGCCTCCATCGCGCGGCCCGTCCGGCCCGCAGCAGCCCCCGCGGGGCCCGAAGCCGCCACCGCCCGGGTCGCGCCAGGCCGCCGCCCGACTCCGCCGGCACCTCCCCGCGCCGCCTCCACCGACTCGCCACACCGCCACCAAGCCGCCAACCGCCTCCCGCCGGCGAGCTCAGCCCTGCCGCCATCGACGCCGGCCGCCGCCTCCGACCTCGTCCGACCCCGCCTCATCCTGCCTCGTCGCCCGCGACCCCGCTCCTCCTCCGCCGCCCCACACCGGATCCAGCCCCACCGGAGGAGAGCTCCACAGCTCCGGCCACTGCCACATCAACTCCGGCGAGCTCGAATTCCTCCTTGGTTCGCGTGCCCCGATCTAGGTCCGGTGCTACAGTAAACCCTAGGGTTGACTTTTGCCTTTCCCTAAGTCCCCAATTTTGCATTATTTTTAGGCAACTTCATCATGTCATATCTTTGCATCTGTAGCTCCGTTTTGGGCGTGTAGTATATCAAATTGTTCGTCTGGATGTGCACTTCATTTCATTCCATTGCACCATGTTCATTTGAGTTCATCTTGATGCCCCAAATGCTGTTGCAAAAGTGCTATGTGATGTTAGTTTCTGTTCCTTAATAGATTATGGACATTTTGTCATTTTTGCCATGTTAAATGTGTGCCTCCTATGAACTTGAGCCCTACATGTGTTTTGGGCTATGCCATGTCATCTTTACAGGGGTGTATGCCATGTATTTTTGTGATCTTTGTGGTGACTAGCACAAGCATGCAAAGTAGCTCTCGTGATGTTGCTGATTTCAGGGACTTAGAATTCTTCTAAGTCATTTCCCTGATGTTATTTTTATGCCATGTATTCATGTTGCTACAGAGTGATCCATGCCTCTTTTGAGCATGTTCAATAAGGATGATTTTGAGATATTGTTATGCTCTATCCATCCATGTCTTTGTTTGAAATTATGGAGTACCCTAGCATGACTCAATATTGCTCTACTTTTGCTATAAAATGTTCCTGGCAGATTGTTTACATGTTAATCAATTTTGCCGAGGTTGTTGTAGTTGATCCATGCATGCTATGAGAGTGTTCTTACCATGTTTAGCTTATTGAACATGTCTTCTTGCTGGGTGTATGATTAGTTTGTCATGCAGTGCCTTCTGGTGAGTGCATCGAGCTCGTAAACATGCCTTCATAACTATGTTTTGACATGCCCAGTTTTCTGCTAAGTCTAAATCTGTCAACGAAACTTGCTATGTTCACATGGTTGCCATTGTATCTTCTGATCCTTTTTAGCTTATGGTCAGTAAGGGACTTTTCTTATATGCCTTGAGTAGTTTCATGCCAAGCCTTGCTTTGCCATGATATGTTCCGGTAGCATGTTGTTATCTTGCTATAAACTTTGCTTCCTGATGTTAAATTCTGACATGTCGTTATTTTCACTAAGTCTGTGAACCTGATATCGTTTGCACTTTTGCCATGCTTGTTTGAACCTGCTATTGTGTGATTTAGCCGCAGCTTAGTGTTCATCTTTTGTCAAGCATCTTGAGTGGATCACTGCCATGTGCTTTGTTGTTATGTTAGAGTGCAGTAGCTTATTTTTCTTGATGCATTTAGATGGCATCGTGCTGTTAATCGCAGAATAGTGCCATTATTGTTTTGCTTGCCATTTGCAAACCGTGCATCCGACTCCGGTGATCTTTATATCGATTTCGACCGAAATCAACTCATATTTCCAGCGGCACTCTTGGTTTTCCAAGTTGAGACATGGTTCAATCTTTTTCTTCCGGAGCACGCATATGCATTGCATATTACATCCCGCATATCATGCCATGTTTTGCATCATGTTGCTTGCGAATTGCACCGTGGTTGATTGTGTCTCCCTTTGCTTGTTTTCTTGCTTTGGGTAGAGTCGGGAGACGAGTACGTGATCGAGGAACCCATTGAGTACGCTTTCGAGGATCAAGCTTATGTCAACTCGGAGAACTTTGCAGGCAAGATGACCATACCCTCGAAATCACTTCTATCTTGCTTGCTAGTTGCTCGCTCTATTGCTATGCCTATGCTACGATACCTACCACATGCTTTATCATGCCTCCCATATTGCCATGTCAAACCTCTAACCCACCTTGTCCTATCAAACCGTTGTTTGGCTATGTTACTGCTTTGCTCTGCCCCTCTTATAGCATTGCTAGTTGCAGGTGAAGATTGGAGTTTGTTCCTTATTGGAACATGTTTATTGTTGGGATATAATTATTATATCTTGTCTACTTTAATGCATCTATATACTTGGTAAAGGGTGGAAGGCTCGGCCTTATGCCTGGTGTTTTGTTCCACTCTTTCCGCCCTAGTTTCCGTCATACCGGTGTTATGTTCCTTGATTTTGCGTTCCTTACACGGTTGGTTATAATGGGAACCCTTGATAGTTCGCCTTGAATAAAACTCCTCCAGCAAGTCCCAACCTTGGTTTTACCATTTGCCACCTAGCTTTTTTCCCTTGGGTTTCACGGAATCAAGGGTCATCTTTATTTTAACCCCCCCGGGCCAGTGCTCCTCTGAGTGTTGGTCCGAAACGGGCAGCCTGCGGGGCCACCTCGGGGCAACTCGAGGGGTTTTACTCATAGCTTGACCTATCCGGTGTGCTCTGAGAACGAGATACGTGCGACTCCTATCGGGATTTTTTGGCACATCAGGCGGCTTTGTTGGTTTAGTTTTACCATTGTCGAGATGTCTTGTAACCGGGATTCCGAGTCTAATCGAGTCGTCCTGGGAGAAGGAATGTCCTTCGTTGACCGTGAGAGCTTGTGATGGGATAAGTTGGGACACCCCTGCAGGGTTTTGAACTTTCGAAAGCCGTGCCTGCGGTTATGGGCAGATGGGAATTTGTTAATGTCCGGTTGTAGAAAACCTGAAACTTAACTTAATTAAAATGAATCAACAGCGTGTGTAGCCGTGATGGTCTCTTTTCGGTGGAGTCCGGGAAGAGAACACGGTCTCGGGTTATGCTTGAACGTAAGTATTGCTAGGATCACTTCTTGATCATAGATTCTCGAACGTGCTTTTCCTTCTCTTCTCGCTCTCATTAGTGTATGTTAGCCACCACATATGCTAGTGCTTGCTGCAGCTCCACCTCATACCTTTTACCTACCCATAAGCTTAAATAGTCTTGATCGCGAGGGTGTGAGATTGCTGAGTCCCCGTAACTCATAGATTACTTCCAAAACCAGATGCAGGTGCCGATGATACCATTCTAGGAGATATGACTGAGCTCAAGTGGGAGTTCGATGAGGACTCAGGACGATACTACGTTTCCTTTCCAGACGATCAGTAGTGGAGCCCAATTGGAACGATCGGGGATCTTATGCATTTGGGGTTGTCTTTATTTTGGTTCCGTAGCCGGACCTTGATTGTATCTGGATGATTGTAATGCTATATTTATGTTATTGTGTGAAGTGGCGATTGTAAGCCAACTATGTACCTCTTTCTTATTCAGTACATGGGATGTGTAAAGATTACCCCTCTTGCGACATTGCCTACAATGCGGTTATGCCTCTAAGTCATGCTTCGACACATGGGAGATATAGCCACATCGTGGGTGTTACACTACGTCCGCTTGTCTTCTTCATGGACTAGTTCTTCTTCCTTGCGGGATCTCAGGCAAGATGACCATACCCTCGAAATCACTTCTATCTTTGCTTGCTAATTGTTCACTCTATCGTTATGTCACGCTAGCTACCACTTGTTATATCATGCCTCCCATATTGCCATGTCAAGCCTCTAACCCACCTTCCTAGCAAACTGTTGTTTGGCTATGTTACCGCTTTCGCTCAGCCCCTCTTATAGCATTGCTAGTTGCAGGTGAAGTTGAAGTTTGTTCCATGTTGGAACACAAATATGTTGGGATATCACAATATCTCTTATTTCAATTAATGCATCTATATACTTGGTAAAGGGTGGAAGGCTCGGCCTTATTCCTGGTGTTTTGTTCCACTCTTGCCGCCCTAGTTTCCATCATACCGGTGCTATGTTCCTTGATTTTTGTGTTCCTTACGCGGTTGGGTGTTATGGGAAGCCCTTGACAGTTCGCTTTGAATAAAACTCCTCCAGCAAGGCCCAACCTTGGGTTTACATTTGCCTAACAACCTAAGCCTTTTTCCCTTGGGTTTCCGGAGCCCGAGGGTCATCTTTATTTTAAACCCCCAGGTCAGTGCTCCTCTGAGTGTTGGTCCAACCTGTCAGTCGCCGGTGGCCACCAGGGGCAACTCTGGGTTGGCCTACCGGAAGTTTGGACAATCCGGTGTGCCCTGAGAATGAGATATGTGCAGCTCCTATCGGGATTTGTCGGCACATTCAGGCGGCTTTGTTGGTCTTGTTTTACCATTGTCGAAATGTCTTGTTACCGGGATTCCAAGATTGATCGGGTCTTCCCGGGAGAAGGATTATCCTTCGTTGACCATGAGAGCTTGTGATGGGCTAAGTTGGGACACCCCTGTAGGGTTTGAACTGTCGAAAGCCGTGCCCGCAGTTATGTGGCAGATGGGAATTTGTTAATATCCGGTTGTAGAGAACTTGACACTTGACTTAATTAAAATGAATCAACCGCATGTGTAGCCGTGATGGTCTCTTTTCGGCGGAGTCTGGGAAGTGAACATGGTTCTTGTGTTATGTTTGTGCGTAAGTAGTTTCAGGATCACTTCTTGATCACTTCTAGCTTCATGACCACTGCGTTGCTTCTCTTCTCGCTCTTATTTGCGTATGTTAGCCACCATATATGCTTAGTGCTTGCTGCAGCTCCACCTCATTACCTTACCCTACCCATAAGCTTAAATAGTCTTGATCTCGCGGGTGTGAGATTGCTGAGTCCTCGTGACTCACAGATACTTCCAAACAGTTGCAGGTGCCGATGATACCAGTGCAGTTGACGCAACCCAACTCGAGTGGGAGCTCGATGACGATCTTGATCGTTGTTTTGTTTCGTTTCCGGTTGATCAGTAGTGGAGCCCACTTGGGATGATCGGGGATCTAGCATTTGGGGGTGTCTTCCTTTATTTTGGTTCCGTAGTCGGACCTTTGTTTGTACTTTGGAGGATGTATGAATTATTCATGTATTGTGTGAAGTGGCGATTGTAAGCCAACTCTTTATCCCTTTCTTATTCAGTACATGGGATGTGTGAAGATTACCCCTCTTGCGACAAGCCTACCCTGCGGCTATGCCTCTAAGTCGTGCCCCGACACGTGGGAGATATAGCCGCATTGTGGGTGTGACACCAGTGAAGCGCGAGGAGGGGTCTGGCTGAGCTCAGGAGAGTGCCATGGGCCCGTCCTCGCGACCTGCCACGGGAGCACGTTCCGCTTTTTGTTTCATTCTTCTTTTCCCTCCTGCATTAAGAGAGAGACAAGTTTGGGGCCCCGCTAGGGCATGCAACAACTATGATTTCCAAGTGGCTGTGCTATGTTTATCGCTCTTGTATCGTGTTGCAGCATCAACGTTTTGTGTAGGCGCGTAGGAATAACTTAGCTTGATGCACCTGAAATAGTTTTCGCGTTGTGAGGCGCACATTCCTCAGTGCCTGGAGAGGCCTCCTGTGCTCGAAGGTGTCTGGGAACTGCAAAATTTCGTTAGGAAATTCTTATTCTTCCGAATCCTGGTCGCAGGCACTGCCAGCCATGACCCAGTGCTTCGCATCGCGATACCCGGGGGCACGGATTGAGAGGGGTGCATCAGCTTGAGATCTTGAGTGAGGGTGCCTTGCGAAGAACAAGAAAACGCTCACGAGGGCACCTGTCCAGCCCCCTCGCGAGGCATGCAAGGGAGAGTACGGGTCAAAAATGAGGAACCAAGGGCAGAAAAGGAGGCAAAAAGGGCAATGGAACCAGGCCAGCAAGGAACACCAGAAAGCAAATTCTCACTAAAAAGGGGCAAGCCAACCGCGGAAAGCAAATGAAAAGACGCGTCCGGCACCTAGTCTAGTCTTCTTGTCTTCTCACCAACGCGGAGCTAAGTGCTACCACTAAGACGTGGGAGGGAGCCCCCGAGGCCCGAGGGCGGCACTCCTGAGACTCTGTGGCATGTACTGCCCCACTCATTATTACGTGAGAGTGTCACAAGCGGAGATCTTCACAGGCACTGGGCCTTGCTTCACAGGCGCCGGGCCTTGCTTCATGGGTAGAACTTCCGGAGGTGCTAGATGTTCCAGGCATTCTGGATGGGGATCCCGTCCTGCGTCTCCAGGCGCGCGACGCCGGGCCTAGAGATGTGGGCGACCCGGAACGGGCCCTCCCACATGCGCGAGAGCTTGTGCAGCCCTTCCCTGGGGAGCACCCGCCTCAGGACGAGATCACCCACCTCGAGCGTCCTGGAGCGGACGCTGCGGCAGTGGTACCGCCGCAGCGCCTGCTGGTACCTCGCAGCTCGGAGAGAGGCTTCACGGCGGCGTTCCTCCCCCAGCACGAGGTCCATCCCCTGCATGGCGTCCTGCTGCGTTTCATGAAACGCCAGGACCCGCGCGGAGCGATGCCTGACCTCGTGTGGGAGAATCACTTCTACTCCGTAGACGAGGAACAACGGGGTCTGACCAGTCGGCCTGGTGGCGGTGGTGTGGATGGACCACAACATGGACTGGAGCTCGTTGTGCCAGCCCCTGCCGCAAGCTTCGAGCTTCTTCTTGAGGGTCCTAGTCTTGAGACCCCTCAGGACTTCCATGTTGGCACGTTCGGCCTGTCCGTTGCTCCTGGGGTGTGCCACGGAGGCGTAGCAGATCTGCGTTCCAAGGTTAGCACAATATGTTTTGAAGAGATTGCTAGTGAACTGTGAGCTGTTGTCGGTGATGATACAATTAGGGACCCCAAATCAGCTTACGAGGCCCTTGATGAACTTGACTGCTAACCCAGCTTGGATGGTGCAGACGGCTTCCACTTCCGCCCACTTGGTGGATTTGTCGATGGCGACATAGAGGTAGCGGTAACCTCCAGGCGCTCGAGGGAATGGGCCCAGGATATCCAGCCCCAGACCACGAACGACCATGAGAGCGGGATAGTATGGAGGCCCTAAGCCGGCTGGTGGATCTACTTGGCGTGGAATTAGCAGGCCTCACAGGATTTCACCAGCTCAACCACGTCGTTGAGTGCCGTGGGCCAGTAGAACCCGCTGCGGAAAGCCTTGCCGACTAGGGTGCGCGACAACGAGTGGTGCCCGCAGTCTCCGCCATGTATGTCAGCCAACAATTCTTTCCCTTGTTCCCTAGAAATGCATCATAGAGAAACATCATTTGGCCGCTTCCTGTATAGCTCACCGTCCTGAATGCAGTACGCCGTAGCCTGCCGGGCCACACGCTCCGCATCTTCTTCCTTCTCCGGCAACGTGCCTTGCGTTAGGTATGCCTTGAACTCCTCGATCCAGCACCCCTCCCGAGGCTCGAGCGCTAAGAGGAGGCGTGCTCCTGAGGTCGGGCCGCAGGCGGGGGTTCCTGAGGCTGGTGGCTGGGGGAGTTCCTCCTGAGGTGACGTCGGCTCCGCAGGCGGAGGTGCTGCCGAAGGCTTGAAGAGCCGCTCCTCGAAGACACCAGGCTCTTGGGGTAGCCCTTGGATACTCTTTTGGCAATGTCGTCAGCCTCCTTGTTGGTGCCCCGAGCACATGCTGTAGCTCCAGGCCCAGGAACTGCTTCTCCATTTTGCGTACCTCCACGAGGTACGCCTCCATGTGCTCATTCTTTGGCTCGTACACCTTGTTGGAGAAGTTGACGAGGAGCTGCGAGTCTCCCTTGATGGTGAGGAGTTTCACCCCTAGGGCCACCGCGTCCTTGAGGCCGGCGATGAGACCCTCGTACTCTGCGATGTTGTTGGAGACCTTCTCGCCTCGCTGGAAGCAGAGCCGCACGACGTAGTAAAGATTGTCTTGAGTGCGCGAGATGAGCATGGCTCCAGCCCCCACGCCCTGGTGCGCGAATGCGCCATCGAAGTACATGACCCAGCCATCTGGCGCTTCACTCCCTGGCGAGAGGGGTTGGTTTTCGCCTGCTTCGAGTTCCGGGGTGTCGGTCCATTCCGCCACAAAGTCGCGAGTGCAGCCCCCTTGATGGTCCTGGTTGTGCTGAACTCCAAGTCAAATGCTTGTAGCTCGATGTTCCATCCGGCGACCCTTCCCGCAACATTGGGGCTCCTGAGCACTCTTTCCAATGGGTAAGCTGAGACGACCTTGATGGGGTGACCCTTGAAGTAATGGCGCGGCTTACGCGAGGCCACCAGGAGCACGAGCAAGAACTTCTGAGGCATGGGGTATCGTGCTCTCGCATCTCATAGCACTGTGCTGACGAAGTACACTGGGTGCTCAACGAGGGCGGGAGAGCTGATGGAGCTTTTGGCTCCCAAGGGCTGAGGTGTTTCCTATGGGTCCCCAGCTTCAGGGGCTTGATGACTAGCCGGGGTAGCCGCTGTCTTAGGAGCATCGCCTTGGTGTTGTGCTGCCTCATCCGGCTTGGCGGCTTCATTCGGAGGGCCCTTGACCTGGGGCTCCTCTCCGAGGGCCACATCGCGGCGCTGGCGGAGTGGGTTGTGGCAGACAGGTAGAGTACCAAGGGCTCGAGTGGACGAGGTGCCACCATCACCGGCGGGTTGGTCAAGTATCTCTTGAGGTCTTGAAATGCCAGGTCGGCCTTGGGGGTCCACTCGAACGGACCCTTCTTCTTCATCAGCTTGAAGAACGGCAAGGCGCGCTCCCCCAACTTGGAGATGAACTGCCCCAGCGAAGTCACGCATCCTGCAAGCTTCTGCATCTCCTTGAGGTTTTGTGGTGGGCTCATGTCTTCGATTGCCTTGACCTTCTCCGGGTTGGCCTCAATCCCCCTGTGGGACATGGGGAAGCCCAACAGCTTGCCGGAAGGGACACCAAACACGCATTTATCCGGGTTGAGCCGCAAGTCCACCTGGCGCAGGCTCGCGAAGGTCTCCTCCAGGTCTTGAATCAAAGTCCTCGCCTCCCGAGACTTCACCACAATGTCGTCGACGTAGGCCTCAGTGTTTCTCCTAAGCTGCCGCCCCAAGGCGATGTGCATCAGTCGCTGGAAGGTCGCTCCTGTGTTGCGCAGTCCGAATGGCATGCAAGTGTAGCAGTATACCTCGCATGGGGTCAAGAAAGCCATTTTCTCCACATCTTCCACCGCCAACTTGATCTGGTGGTAGCTTGAGAACGTGTCCAAGAAACATAGCAGATCACACTCGGCGGTGGAGTCGACAATATGGTTGAAGTGCGACAACGGGAATGGGTCTTGAGGGAAAGCCTTGTTGAGGTTGGTGGACACACATGCGCTCCTTCCCTCCTTTCGTCGGCACGACGACCAGGTTCGCCAGCCACTCTGGGTACCAGACCTCGCGAATGACACCTGCTGCCTCCAGCTTGCAGGTTTCCTGAACGATGAAGGAATGCTTCTCCATGGACTCTCGCCTCGCCCTCTGCTTCACATGGCGCACGTTGGGGCATACCCTCAGATGATGCTCAATCACTCCTGTCGGGACCCCAACCAGCTACTTGGGTTCCCAGGCGAATACTTTCTTGTTCGCCCGCAAGAAGTCCACCAACTCCCTTTCTTGATCTAGGGCGAGGTCGGCACCTATAGTAAAGGTAGTGCTAGAGTCACCGCCCGCGTCGACCGGTATCTGCTTCTTCTTGGCTTGACCTTGAGTGAATAGCTGCTTCTTCTTGGTCGGCGCAGCCCCCTTGGTCCTGGGCACGGCCTTGCCGCCCGGGCAAGCTACCGCCATGGCCCTGAAGGCGAGTTTGAGGGCCGCCAAGGCTTCCTTGGTGTCTCCAGCCACGGTGAGGATGCCCTTGCTCCCTAGCATCTTCATGAGGTTGTAGGCGGGATGAGTAGCCGCCATGAATTGGGCCAGTGCCGGGTACCCGAGGATGGCGTTGTACGGTAAGTCGATGCGGGCGATGTCGAAGTCGATTAGCTCGGTGCGGTAGTTTTCGCGTGTGCCGAAGGTCACGGGGAGACGGATCTGCCCCAGGGGGTTGGAGGAGCCATCGCTGACTCTGGAGAAAGGCTTGCTGGGGCGGAGCTGCTCAAGCGGTACGTGAAGGAGGCTAAAAGCCTCCACGGAGAGCACGTTGAGGCCGGCACCGTCGTTGATAAGGGTCTTGGTAACGGCTACGCTGCAGATGGTGGGCGTGCAAAGCATCGGAAGCACGCCCGAGCCAATGGTGGTGACTGGGTGATCCCCCAAGTTGAAGGTCAGGTCGGCCTTGGGCGCCGCCCAACCCGGGGGAGCCCCCTGCCGCGTGGAGGCGGCGCCAATCTGGCGAAAGAACGACTTGGTGTGACGGTCCGAGGGCAGCGCCTGCGAGCCACTGAGGAGAGCTGCAACGACGGGGGGTGCTGGTCCTCCGAAGTGCGCGATGAAGAGGTCGCGCAGCTCCTCCCAGGAGGCCACAGAAGATTCCGGAAGATGGAGGAGCCAGGCGCGCGACACGCCAACGAGGGCCACTGGGAGCCATTTGGCCATGACTTTATCATCGCCCCCGGACTCCAGGAGGGCCTCCTCGTACGCCAGCAGAAAGGCCGCCGGATCTGCCGCACCATCGTAACGGGGCAGCATATCCGGCTTGAACTTGTGCGGCCACCGCACCCGCCGCAAGGCGGGGGTGAAGACCCAGAGCCCCACGACGCTGTGGAGGGTGCCCGTCGATCCAGTCGGAGTAGCGGCGACGTCCATGAGAGCCGGTCGGAGAGGCGAGGCCGCCGGGGGGCGGGGCTTTGGCGCACCCCTACCTGGTGCGCCAAATGTCGGATTTCGGGTTCCGGCAAAACCCTTGAGGTTCAAACACTGGGGTGCGCACGAAGATCTCTGCCCCCTCTAGCTCGCACACATCATGATCTCACAGTCTAGCTCGACGAACCCAAAGAACAAGAGACATAAGAGTTTTATACTGGTTTGGGCCACCGATGCGGTGTAATACCCTACTCAAGTGTGGTGTGGTGGATTGCCTCTTGGGCTAGGGATGAACAGTTACAAGGGAAGAACAGCCTCCTGAGGAGAGGTGTTCTTGTGCTTGGTGGGCTTGTGTGGTTGAGGATGAACTGAATCCTCTCTCTGGATCTGTCCCCATCCCCCCTTCTATGGTGGTGGCTAGCCCTATTTATAGAGGCCATGGTCCTCTCCCAAAATATTGAGCGGAAAGGGATCCCACAACGGCCAAATTCGAAGGGGGACAACTAGTACAAGTTATCCTGACAAAAGTAGTCTTCGCCTGCCAAAGGCTCTGGTGGTGACGCCGTCTTGGGCTCCACAGTGACCTCCGTCCTGCTGGTCTTGGTCTTGTTGCACCGATATGGAAACCTTTGCCTGATGCCTCCGGAATCCTCGCCTACGCTTGCCCCTTTAGCACCAAAGAGGAAACGAGGACACTGCGTACGCTGGTGCCCACCTGGCTCCAGTCGTCACGGCTTGTGTCACAGAAACCTCGCGAGGTGTCCCTTGCCTTGATCTCTCCGCCCCTCGTGAGCCGACCTGGTGGGGCAGCCCCCGAGGAGGTCTTATATCGTCCGCCTCACGAGGCTTGGCCCCTCGCGAGGGTCTTGAGTGTTTGCTGGTGAAGATGGGCCGTACAGGGCCGCTGGTGGAGGCACACTGTGGGCCGCAGGCAGGCAAGTCTGGGGACCCCCGTTCCCAGAACGCCGACAGATTCTAGCAGAGCATTTTGTAGGATGCCCCTTAAAGTTAGGTTGGATGAATAGTAATATCAGAGATAAGGGGTTACCTTAGTCCGAGAACCCAGGGTTACAAATCCTAGCTAGCTTTGTTAGTGGACACAGAGTTCTTCACAATTTTGCTATCGTTCTCTTGTACGACAAGTCATCCATGGGTCTCCCTAAATGCGTCATGGGCTGACCAATGTGGCGCAGGAATCGAACCAAGGGCCTCACCTCGACCCACCGGACCTCACGCGGTGACACACCCTCTGCCCCTAGGTCTCGTTATCTTCTCACACCCACACAAACCAACATAGACACCATACAAAAAATCTCCTCGTGCCTCTATCCCCTCCCCCCTTGCATATACACACTCAAGGGAATCTCTCGCCATGACATCATATTAGTCTCTCTCTCTCTAGACCTCTCTCATTTCCCATGCTATCTCTCCCACGCCCCCTCCCCCGCCGACCCCTTTATCCATGCCTCTCTCGAATATGTAATACACACGCATACCTCTCTAGGCCCTGCCAAATACATCAACTACACATTCACACATGTTACATCATGTACCCCATTAATCAGAAAGCCCTCTCTTCATGTTTATTTCGCATACAACATTCCTTTTGAATAAAGTGTGGCCAAAAAATTATTTTAGAATTTCTACATATATAAAACATTACAAAGTTATATGGAGGAGTATGAACGTTAATTTGTTGCATGGTGCCCACAATGATATTTATTCCGCACTGTGAATTTTTATATTTTTAATACTATATATAAAGTTAGTTATAATAAAGAGAAACGAAGAGCATCTCTCTCCCCATCGCATACATCCCCTCTACACCCCTTTCACGTACGCACACAAACTATCTCCAGGTCCTCTAAAATCAAGCCCCCAACACATTCACGCATGTTTCATCTTTCTCTCATGATATATACAGTGACGATCATTATATTTGGAGCGAAAGCACGATACGTACATTGGACTTCAGAATCCACTCATTGTGGTCAACATTTACATTTTGTGGTTATTATACAGTCACGGGCTCACCGTACAGCTCTGTATTTTCTCAAGACACGACTAGTTGACCAGTTAAACGCTCCACGCGGTACCTCTAGTGTTGCATCACATTATCTCACCACCATTGGGCCCACATGCCGGCTTGTATCTACTCTTCTACACTCTTATAAAAAAATAGAGTTGGTGATGATGGTGTGCCTGCCATCCTGCAATATATACCATCCGATTTATATCTGGTGGATAGGAAGGAAACTATGTCAATCTGCAAAAAGGTACCCACACACCTCTCCACATTTGCAAATAAGGCCTTCCCTCGTTCATCCTTTTCTCTCACAAGATAAACTAGTCATACAAATGCATCTTGATGTTACATGCAACGCACGGGCATCTTGCTAGTAAGAATGAAAACAAACGACAAAAAATATTAGACGGTGGTTCGAAGTCATGACCGCGGGCACAACGGACAAGGTGGCCTTGTATTGGTATGCTGAGCCGCCTGTTTTAACACACAAGATCTGGTGTGGTGATTATACACACATACGCACGCATGCACATGAACTGCATGCACGCAACACTCACATGAACACTTGCAGCCACGCACGCACGCAACACTCACACGTACACACACAACCACGCATGCACGCAACACTCACACGCGCACACGCACACATGCATGCACACACCACATGACCAACACACACTCACACGCTCAAGTGCTCAACCTACACGTGCATGCGCACACATCAGGCCCTGAGAGACACATACACAACCAGGTGATTCCCATGCACGGGTTGGAGTCTTGTCGCGCCTGTGTAAATGTGTGTTTATCTGACCTTTTTCCTATGCGAACTGATAGGTGGGACCCACAAGGAACATGGTCAATTTAACTAGTCAACATGGTGCCATGCAGACTATTTGGCCGGTCAACAGAGTGCAACCGATGCTGAACGGTGAGCAAGTGACCGTATAATCACCGCAAAATGTATATAGTGACCGTAATGAGCGTATTCTGAAGTTTGGTGACCATATTATGCTTTCTCTTTGTAGGCCCTCCAAAACTACATCTCTAGACGTTCTCGCATGTTACATCTAACAACTATGCAATACAACACTACTACTACACTCTAACACAATAAATCATATGTGTTCTTAGTTTTACTAGATATCATATTATTACTTAATTATTCAGTTTGCATACATTAAAATTGCCTTTGAAATGTATGGCCAGTATCATCTATCACGCGGGAAAAATCCCACCCTTTCCTGTTTAATCGGGTTTGTATTGATGGATCGTGCGAAACAGCAAAACTATAGTACTAGTATACAGTACAAGTGACAGTTCACTGGGCCGCCGTGTCGTGTACTCCTCTGTCGTAAGAGTGGAGCGCTCGCTTTCATAAATGTTCTAGTCCCTTTCACCGACATGTGGGACATCAAGCTACCGGGTCCACATGCCATACCGAAATACAGTGCAGCAGGGGTGAAGCACCCCACTCATGGCGCCGGTGTAGTAATGAGCAATGAGGCGTCAAATCAGAAAGCTGCACCATTCCCGCAGTTAAGTTGGAGGGACGAAGTAATAATAATGCTAGTAAAAACAAGAAGTTGGAGGGACGAAGCAACCATCATTTCACTCATTGCTGAATCCGCTTCTCCCTCATCTTCTTCAAGTTAACCACATGTTGCTTCTGCCATTGTTCTGCCTCATGTGGGACGTGGATCAGCTTGGTAAATCACTAACACATGGGACCGCATGTTAGCAAACCGCTAGCCCAACGTCCTCTAAAAATAAGAAACCTCCCCCGCCATCCGCGCGGCAAAATCACCTCCTTTTTTACTAATCTTGATTCTATAATTTTTGAGATCAATATAATTGAGATTTGTATAGATAGCACACAGGAGCAAAACCAAGTGCTACGGTTAAGGGCATCCACAATGTGTAGCCAAATGTGAAAATAGCTTTTGTCATCGACGGGAACCATTTGTGGACGGTGCTGCCAAAGCTAAAAAGATGGAACCGAAGCTCCCTGATTGATTGATTGAAGGAATTGAAAAATGCAATGTCTCTCCTCTTTCTCCCATGCTTGGACGCATGTACAGTATAGAGCATAGAGTCTACTCCCCTGTCCCTTCTATCACAAATCACAAAGTAGTGAGGCGTCAAATCACAAAGCACAGACGAAGCAACCATCATTTCACTCTTCGCTGACTTTGCTTCTCCATTGTCATCTTCGAGAAACCACCTCACCGCACTAAGTTGGACGAACGACGCTATTGTGTACTAGTACAGTTACGCGTCCTTTGGTTCAACGGACTTCCTAGATGCAAATAAGGTGGTTGTCTCGGTTTGCAGGCGGCACTTGTGTCGGTGTACTAAAGTAGGGGTACCCTTAGTACCCCGAACTTGTGCACGGGCAGTCGCAGCGTCCCGCGGCAAGGCCTGCTAGGTCACCGCCAAGATTCCCCGTGGTCCCTCTGAAGACCATTTAAGAACAAAGTACTCAAGACAAGACCCCCGCAAGAGGAGCTTGCCGGGAAGAAGGCAAGACCCCGGCAAGAGGAGCTTGCCGGCAAGGCCATCAGAAGCGTTCCAAGACCCCGGCAAGAGGCGCTTGCCGGGAAGGCCGTCCGAGGCATTCCAAGGAACTTGCCGCGGCGCGATACGCGCCCCGACAAGGCCCGGTGAGCGACAAGCTCCCGGAAGCGACAAGTCGACGGCCGCGGCAAGGCGCTTGCCGCGGCAAGCCCCCACTCCATGCCCGCGCTCCAGCACATCCACCCACGTGTCACTCCGGGGCCCCTCCCGAGCGCACGTGGCAGGAGGCTGTGCAGCTAGGGGCGTGCGGTGGCACGAAGGCGCTGACAAGACAACCATCGTGGCAAGACGGTGGCGTCCCTAGCGGTCCCTTTCGGTGCTGTCTAGGTGACACAGACAGGCATTTAATGCCCTTGTCCCCTGCCGTCAGGGTTAGGTATGATAACACTGTAGCAGCTAGCTGTGCCTACTACAGCACCTAGCTGTGCCTACCCACGGCACCCTTTTCGTTTTTGCCCTTGGCCCTCGTTGCTCTATGTCGGTAACCCCTTGAGTATAAAAGGAGGCCCGTGTGCAACGTAGAGGGGGTCGGCCATCTCGAGAGCCCTCGCGAGGTTCAGCAATTCCACACACTCACGCTCGCTCCCGAGCAAGAGATCAATACCAATCCACAAAGCAGGAGTAGGGTTTTACGCATCCATGCGGCCCGAACCTGGGTAAACCGCCCGCGTGCTTCGCCTCGATCTGCTCTTTGCGCAACCTCCGCCCCTCGCCGAACCAAAAAGGGATCCGGACCGCCGGTCCCATAGGTGCCCGGTGGATCAAAAACCCCGGCATCTCTGGCGCGCCAGGTAGGGGGCGTCGAAGTTGTGTGAATCAGATCTGGCGTTCTTGCGGGCTAGATCTTCATCTTCTTCATCGATCTTCATCGTCTTCACCAACATGCCACCGAAGAAGAAAGTTTCGGAGGCAGCCGCTCCGTCCGCGCCGAGCCACCCACCGCCGAAGCAAACGGATGGTGGCGCAGGCGCCGGCGGAAAAGCACGCATCGACGAGGGAACTCTTGGTACTGCCAGGTCCCAGGGCAATGGTTGCGCTGCCCCTCGGCGGCGTGGCCGGCTCCCACAACAACCGGGCGCACTCCAAGACCTCGGCGTCCGTGCATGCACCGCGCCCATCTCAGGAGGCGCGGGAACGGCAGCGTCATGGCACTCACGGCACCATGCACTCGCTGGGTCAAGATCGAGCTGGTGGATCTCGGAGCGCCCAAGACCACCATGCACGTCAACACACCCATAACAGATAAGTTGCCAAAGCCTGAGCAACCAGATCTCTAATTTTTGAGCTATCCCCCCTGGATCGGCTCACTTTGTATGAGAAGCCTGTGCGCGGAGGAGCCAACTCGTAGCCGGCTGCGCACTTGCGTTGTTTCGAGCTCGCTCAACAACATTAGGTAAGCCGCGGCCAGTTGCTACACTAGCCGCGCCCTTGCATTGTTTCGAGCCTGCTCAACAACGTAAGTTAGCTGCGGCTAGTTGCTACACTAGCCGCGCCCTTACTTTGCTTCGAGCCCCGCTCAGCAACTTAAGCGAGCTGCAGCTAGCTGCGACAAGGTTTCTTGCCGGTAGCGGGACCGCCAACAGCCTGCTGATGTTTCGCACTCAGCGCTCACGGCCCTGGTACCTGCGCCGGCGAGTTCCCTAAAAGCGTAGGGTAAAAACATACAAAGTTGACGCCAAAGTGGGAAGGCCCTTACCGGGTGAAACGAGTCACAAGGCCCGGCGCTGTCCGCCTTGGGACCGAAGATAGCATCCCAGTGAGTAATTCCTGGAGCATCGAGCATCTTCGCAAGTTTTACCCGTGAGGCGCGGTTGTCGGAACCCGTTCCGGCAACCACCTCTTGTACAAAGTCTTGCCGCTGTTGCATGTAATCCTTTGTACGAGGCCGGGCGCAGATCCCGTGCGCAATAAAGCTCGCGTGCTCCGCACATTTTGTCAATTTTATGCTTTCTATTTTCTGGCATATATGATCTGACATTTGTGCAGCACCAACCCCATGGCAGGCGTTGACGGGCTGCTAGGCTCTATATCTTTATTTTCTCTTCTTTCTTTTCTTCCTTCTTCCAAGGAAAGAAAGGATCCCTCGCCCACAAGTTTGCCGGGGGGGAAGGGAGGAGAGGAGGGTATGGACCAGGCGTCGTTCAAGAATTTCGTCTTGGCAGGAAGCAAACGACAGAAAAGCTAAGTTGCCAAAGTTTGAGCAGCCAAATCTTTTAAATTCCAAGTTATCTCCCTTGAACGACTGCACTTTGTATGGGAAACCTGTGCGCGGAGGAGCCAACTCGTAGCTGGCTGCGCCCTTGCGTTGTTTCGAGCTCGCTCAACAACATTAGGTGAGCCGCGACTAGTTGCTACACTAGCCGCGCCCTTGCATCGTTTTGAGCCTGCTCAACAACGTAAGTTAGCTGCAGCTAGTTGCTACACTAGCCGCGCCCTTACTTTGCTTCGAGCCCCGCTCAGCAACTTAAGTGAGCTGCAGCTGGCTGCGACAAGGTTTCTTGTCGGTAGCGGCACCGCCAGTTCCGCGCTCAGCGCTCGCGGACCGGATGCCTGCACCGGCAAGTTCCCTAAAAGCGTAGGGCAAAAACATAAAAAGGGAGGAGTCAAGTAAAGGGAATAACATTGCAATGGCTTTCCAGAAGAAAGTTATATTACAAAATAGCTTGTCGCAGCTCTAATGAATGTTTTCCATGACATAGCTAGCAACGACAAGGAAAGAAGGAAGCCGGCGGCCTTGTCGACGTGGTCGCCCTCGACCCTCTTGATCCCGCTCACCTTGTCCACAATGGGTGCGACAAGGGCCTTGAGCTCTTCCTGATAGATATCAGGCGGCAAGGATCTGAGGATGTTGTGGAGGCGGAGGCCTGGATTGCGGAAGGCCACCTTCATCAACACCTTCTGAAGGGCTCCCGCATAGATCTCGCGCGACTCATCGGCCAGCCGCTTCGGGATCCCATCCCGGAGCCGCTGGAGCGCCGTCGCCACACCTTGGAAGAACATAGTGAGCTTGGCGCTAGGTTGGAGGTTCTCGTCGGAGGAGTACCCGAAATCCTCCACCCCCAGCTGCGCTAGCTCCTTGTCGATGTCCCCGGCGGCGTTCACGAGGCTCTCTGTCTAGTGCTCCACCGTATCCCTAAAGGCATTTTGGGTGGTGGCAGCACTCTCCAGCAACGCCTTGTCGGCATCGATCTCCTTCTTCAAGGCCGCCTCCCGCTCCTTGGCGCCGTCCAGCGCCTTGGTCAAAGCGACCAGCCTCGACTCGAGGGCGGCGTTGGAGTCCTTGGCGGCGCTGAGCTCTTCGCCATATGCTTTGCGGTCAGCCTCCAGCTGCACCACCTTCATCTCCAGCACCTTTTTGGCGGCCTCGGTAGCGGCGGCAGCATCCTCCGCTTGCTTGAGGGCTCCGCCCAGTTTCTCCTCGCGCGCGGCAAGCTCCTCCTCGTGAGCGTCGAGGTTGACCTTCCGCTGCGCCTGCTCGCCCACTTCCGCGGCTAGCTTCACGGCGGCAAGTCGCTGCAGCTCTTCGGCTTTGGCCTTCTCGAGGAGAAAGGCCTTCTTCGCCTCAGCGAGCTGCTCCCGCTCCTCTGCCAAGGATCGGACGGCTTCCCGGTGGAAACCCGCGAGCTCGTCTGCACGCTTCTCAATGTCTGCTCCCGCCTTCGCGACAAGCGCCTCGCGGGACTCCAGCTTAGCTTGTCGCGCGCGATAGAGCGACATCAACCTGCGCAGTAGCCGCTCCTCTTCGGGCTCATTGCCACTGCTGCTCACCGCGTCGACCAACTTCAGACCCGCGGAGGCAAGCACTTCCCCGTCGAAGACCTCCCCCTCGACTGGCACCCTGGAGCTTGACGCCCGGGGGAGGTTGATGAAGACGCCTTCGCCGGCCTTCAAGTAAACGCCCGGCTGGGGCTCCTCGATGCTTGGCGCTGCGGCTTCGGTGGACGGGTCAGCGGTCGGTGCAGCGCCTGGCGCTCCTGCGGCCTCTGGGCCGTCAGTACGATCGCCAGATCCCTCGCCAGCCGCTGCGGCGCCAGCCTCGGCGCTGGCGGCATCGCCACCACCGGCTGCGTCCTCAGCGGCGACCTCGGTCTCCATCCGCTCCGCAGCGGATGGGTCTGATGGCCGGCAAAGGGGGAAAGAGTCAAACAAGATCCAGCCGAAAACTCAAGAAGAACAGAGGAAGAAGAACCCAAGGGAAGTTTTGAAGCAAGAAGATTACCTGCGCTGGGCTCGGTGGCCATAGTCTCTGCCGCTGGGGGGATGCTAGTGCCGTCCCTTGGCGGAGAGCTCCCCCTTGCCGGAGAGCCACCCCCTGCCGGAGAATCTCTTGCCGGAGAATTTTCCCTAGGTGGTGTAGTTGAAGCAGATGGCATGCCGGGGGCTGTCTCCGGACGCTCCTGAGGCTGCTCTGCTCCTACGCAAGGCAACAAGCGGATATCAGCAAGGACAAGTACCCATGCGCGCCTCGCCGCGGCAAAGAGCTCACACACTTACGCTGGGGGCTGCCATGGAGGAAAGTCGCTAGGTCCGGCAAGGTTGTCTCGGGTGCGCCACCTGTTGCCGCAGTGGGCACGTCCTCGACGATGACCATCGGGGCCTTAGCTCTCTTTGCCGCTCTCTGGGCCAGAGTCCTGAAAAGGAGCAGGCTCAGGGAAAAGCAATTGAGAAGCAAGAACAACAACAAAAACCGAAGAAATGCGAGTGCAGCAAGAGAAGCTTACTCTTCTTCATCCTCCTCATCGGAGCTCAGCGCGGAGAAGTCGAAGCCCGGCGCTCTCCCAGAGCGAGGGAGCGGAGGAGAAGCTTCCCTCCGCCTCATCACCAGCCTTGCGGAAACGCCTTCTGGGCGGCGTTGGGGCCTCTGATTCTGGTGGGCTGTCCGGAGGCAAGGAGGAAGAGGAGTCGACTTGCCGCGAGCTGCGCGTATCTTTGGTAGGCTCGCTCGGCTCAGCATCTTGCCCGCCAAACCCCTCCTTGCCGGCAGACTCCCCTTGCTCGCCACAGCTCGCCACTTCTGCCGCGTCTGCTTCCGCGGTGGTGAACCCAAACTCGCCCGCGGCTGCGGTTGCCGCCGTCTCCTCCAGCCTGGTGGCGATGCGCGCCATCTCCGCATCAGTGGTGTCGCGGGTGAGGCCGTCTTTCTCGTCGGGGCGAACGGCCACTTCCACCAAGTTGTCGAAGAAGTGCTGCACGACCTCGTCGGCAGGCTCCTGCCAAGTTGGCACAATCCCGTGCGAGTCGCATTCCGGCATCATTGCACGGATGCGGTTGAGCGCGGAGTTGTTGCACAAAGGCACGACGCCCCTCGGCAACCTGAACACCTCAGGATGTTGGGGGTCATACCTGAACAGCTCCTGCAGCATCGCATGGAGTTCCAGAACCGTGAAGTTGTAGTTGAGGCCCGGCCGCAGCCTCATAATGTCTGCCGCGTTCTTGAACTCCCAAGTTGGCCTCCCCCGCTCTTGCAGGGGGGCGATGCGGCAGCGGAGGAAGTCTGTGCCAACCGCGCCGACAGTGAGCCCAGCATTCCGGAGGCGCAGGATCCTGGTGACGGTGATCCCCAGCCTGTCGTCCTCCGGGGCCAGGTCGCTCCAGTCGTCGCCGCGCGCCACCGGGGTTTGGCGCCGGACGGTGAAAGGCTACGGACTCTCCTCGACAATCCAGCACCAATCAGCCCTCCACTCCTCCCACTTGCCGCGGAACTCTCCCTCCAGATAGGTCTCCTTCTTGCCGGGCCTCGAGATCCAGGCGATCCCGCCGGATAGAGGCTCTCCCCTCTCTACTCGAGGGGTGAAGAAATGGCGGAAGAGGGCTACATTGGGAAGAACTCCGACAAAGTTTTCGCAGAGATGCGCGAAAACTGCCATCGTCAGAACGACGTTGGGGGTGAAGTCGAGGAGGTGGAGCCCATAGGTGTTCATGACGTTGCAGAAGAAATCAGAGAAGGGCGGGCAGAGCCTGCAATAGAAGAACAACCGAAGAAGGCGTACCCATTTGGGGCAGTCTTACAGGCGGCGGCGGGAAGAACTCTTGTGCGCGGATGCGCGCGCGTCTCCGCCGACCAGAACAGAGAATAGTCCGCCTTCAGCTCCGTCGCGCCGGGCCTGGGGGGGAAAACGGCCCGCGTCCTCCGTAGCGCCGCGAGTCGTTGCGCCTCGGTCGTCTTCACGGTCTTCCCCCTGTCAGCTTTCGGGGCCATGGTGGAAGCAGTGGAGGGGATCGACGGCGTTGGTGGTGCTGGCGACGGGGGAGGGCGGAGCGCTGCTCTCTCTCTCTCTGCTTTGGGGAGGCGAGAGGGCGGCGGAGATTTCCGAGATTGGGAACGGCAACGGGCGAATGGGCCAACTGCCCCCGCTTCCCCTGCTCTTAAAGGGGGAAGGGGGCGGACGTTCCGCATTTCGAGAGAAGGAACCCCCACGACCTCCCCCACGACGCCGCATTCAACGCATGCCGTCGAGGGGAGGGCGCGGTGGAAGCGGAGGGACTTGCGGCGTGACCTAGGCCGCGCGTGCCCGTGCACTGTTTTGGGCCTGGCCCAACAGCGCTCGGCACCGTGTCTGGCCCAGGCCCGGGGGCTCCTGTCGGTGTACTAAAGTAGGGGTACCCTTAGTACCCCGAACTTGTGCACGGGCAGTCGCAGCGTCCCGCGGCAAGGCCTGCTAGGTCACCGCCAAGATTCCCCGTGGTCCCTCTGAAGACCATTCAAGAACAAAGTACTCAAGACAAGACCCCGGCAAGAGGAGCTTGCCGGGAAGAAGGCAAGACCCCGGCAAGAGGAGCTTGCCGGGAAGGCCATCAGAAGCGTTCCAAGACCCCGGCAAGAGGCGCTTGCCGGGAAGGCCGTCCGAGGCATTCCAAGGAACTTGCCGCGGCGCGATACGCGCCCCGACAAGGCCCGGTGAGCGACAAGCTCCCGGAAGCGACAAGTCGACGGCCGCGGCAAGGCGCTTGCCGCGGCAAGCCCCCACTCCACGCCCGCGCTCCAGCACATCCACCCACGTGTCACTCCGGGGCCCCTCCCGAGCGCACGTGGCAGGAGGCTGTGCAGCTAGGGGCGTGCGGTGGCACGAAGGCGCTGACAAGACAACCATCGTGGCAAGACGGTGGCGTCCCTAGCGGTCCCTTTCGGTGCTGTCTAGGCGACACAGACAGGCATTTAATGCCCTTGTCCCCTGCTGTCAGGGTTAGGTATGATAACACTGTAGCAGCTAGCTGTGCCTACTACAGCACCTAGCTGTGCCTACCCACGGCACCTTTTCCGTTTTTGCCCTTGGCCCTCGTTGCTCTATGTCGGTAACCCCTTGAGTATAAAAGGAGGCCCATGTGCAACGTAGAGGGGGTCGGCCATCTCGAGAGCCCTCGCGAGGTTCAGTAATTCCACACACTCACGCTCGCTCCCGAGCAAGAGATCAATACCAATCCACAAAGTAGGAGTAGGGTTTTACGCATCCGTGCGGCCCGAACCTGGGTAAACCGCCCGTGTGCTTCGCCTCGATCTACTCTTTGCGCAACCTCCGCCCCCCGCCGAACCAAAAAGGGACCCGGACCGCCGGTCCCATAGGTGCCCGGTGGATCAGAAACCCCGGCAACTTGCGAATGACTTATCGTGGTCTCCCTCAATGGTGTTCTCCGTCGAACGCACTTCGCCAAACCACAACATTCGAGATATTGTGGACGTCACCGCAATGGGGAAGGAAGTCAAATAGTTACTACCTCCATTTTTTTGTACACCAGGCCAGTATATCAAAATTACAATTTGCGAAAGACCACTAACACTAATCGAGGCAAAATTGATGGGGTTTGTCTCGTACTAGCAACCAAGGACATTAATATACCCTTGCATGCATGCGGAAGTTAGAAGGTTTGTTTGCATGGCGCTGCATTAATCAAGCGATGAGGAGTGAGATAGTTAGCTCTTTGGGTTTTGGAGAAAAAATACGCATTAATTGACACGTCAAACGATGATTTGTATCGAACTGCACCCTCACACGGTCGCTCCTGCACGCCGCGGTCGCACCGCACACTCACACAGTCGCTCCTGCATGCCGCGAACCCAACCAAGGGAACGCACCCTCACTGACACGTGCTACTGCTGACAGATAATTTTCGTTCATACATTATGTTTATCCAACCGCATGTTGGGGTGGATCTGTACGGCCCGTGCGGTGGTCTGTTGGGGAAGAAGAAGAGGTGAGGAAGAAGGGTTAGGAGACGTAGGATATTCATCCAACCGCCTGAAGTGGTAGACTAACCCAAATGATGAAAGTCAGGTGACTTGCATAACAATATATGTTTTTACACAACAAAAGATCCCTAAAAACAACAACATAAAGAAAAACTATCACTGCTCGTGGAACGAGACAACCTCGTCGTCTTTGGTCGTCAGCGTGAACCAACCGTAGCTGCCGACGTGTGTCTCCGCACCGTGGTTTTCCTCGGCCTCTAGCTACTCGTTCACGCGGAGCGTGCGGGTGCTCTGCACGGACGAGAGCACCGCCCGATTCAAGTCGAGGACATCCGGTTCCTCCTGCAGGAGGGCCTCGATGGCAGTAGGATCCGCGCGCACCGCGTCGAGTTGAGCCTCTGCCGCCCGGTTTAAATCAAGGATGTCCGGTTCCGCCTACAGGAGGGCCTCGATGGCAGCGGCATCCACGCGCTCCACGTCGAGTTGAGCCTCCGCCACCCGGTTCAAGTCCAGGACGTCCGGTTCTGCCTATAGGAGGGCCTCGATGACAGCGGCATCCGCGCGCTCCGCGTTGAGTTGAGCCTCCGCCGCCCAGTTCACATCCACGACATCTGGTTCTGTTTGCAAGAGAGCCTCGATGGCAGCGGCATGCGCACGCTCCATGTCGAGTTGAGCCTCTGCCTCTCGGTCCTCCTTTTGTATCGCCAGGTTGAACCACTGGTCCGCCTGCACCATGGGGGACCCGGACGCCGACACGAAGTCGACGTCCATCGTCTCATAACCATCGGGGGCCTTCTACGTCGCGACCTCCGCCATGAACATTGGATCGGCTTCCTCCTCCTCATAGCTTGGCTCCAGAGAACTCGGGGATTGGCCACCACAAAGCAAGCTTGGGAACGGAGGTCTGTGGCACCGACCGCCGCCGTGATTTCTGCACGGCGCTCTGGCATCAGCATCTTGTAGTACGTGATCTTGTGGCGTAACATGGCTTTCCGATGAACTAGGGGATGCTTGATGCCGGCTAGGGATCGAAAGGTGGGGGAATGGGCTAGAGAGGAGGTGTGGTTTTGGGGCAGTGGCTAGCGTAGGCCGAGCAGCGAAGGTTCTGGTGTGAATAGTGGTTCCGGTGACGATCGGTCAATCGGTTTTGACTGTACATCGCTCTTGTCGCATTCCCGTTGCACCCCGGCACGCTGGACCCTCCACGTCGTTCACCGAATGGAACGCGCTTCGTCTTGCGTTTTCGCTCGCTTGTGGGACCAAAGTTGAGAGCAAACTGATGTCCCTCCCCCTCCCCCGCCCGCGTCATTTATACTACCACTCCCTCTGTTTTATGCGGAGTAAATAAAAACAGAGGGAGTATACTACGGATGAGGATCCGCTGACGTGGCCGAACCCATTGAGTAACTGACATGCGGGGCCTATCAAGCATGGGTCCACCAGTAAGTGACTGAAAGGGAGGGTAAGGCAGGGATCCTACATCAGAGGCTCCACTTCCGCTACTACTCCCTCCTTCCATCTATAGGGCCTAATGCATTTTTCGAGGCTAACTTTGATCAAATGTTAGAGTAATAATATATGACATGCAACTTACACAAAGCATAGGGTCAAATTCGTATGTGAAAGGAGCTTCCAATAATATAATTTTCACATTATACATCTCATGTACTATTAATCTTGTCAATAGTCAAAGGCGGTTTTGAAGAACGCATTAGAGCATGGTTAATAATATAGCCAGCCGATGGCTATAAGGAATTGCCATGTCATATATAGCCATCATCTATATGCACTCATACAATAGTGTGGGCTATAAGGTTGGCTATTTCCCGCAAAATAATAAAATAAAAGGTTGGCTATTGTATTAGTACCTTTTCCCATCTCCTCTCTACTATCTCTTTCTTCATATTTATTGTATTTACCTAGGAATGCGTATATAGCTAGGCTCTTGCATGAGAGCTCACTCCCCTTACTTTTTCACATCTCTCTCCTTCACATCGGCAAAAGTGCCATGTAAGTTGGCTCTTAATGGCTATTAGGTTGGCTGTAAGCATTTAATATTTGCATGAGCAAGGTATATGATTGGAAGAGAGTTGCATGCATACTTTTTTTTCTTGATTTATGTGTTATGACCGGGCTGTAGAATATAAGAGCCCGCTTCACTCTCTCTCCTCTCTTCTCACTGCTCCAAGTAGGATTTTAATGACATGACAAGTCTTATAGCCTGCTGACTAGGCCTTATTAGACTTGCTCTTAGGCCCTATATAAATGGATGGAGGGAGTACTATGAGCACTTCATACTCTACTACAAATGTTGTCAGTACTCCACTAGTACTATTGGACATGGAGCTTAAAAAAGTTACTATTGGACTGGCTATACGTGGCCAAATCCTAGTAGGAAGAGCATGCGCGAGAACAAGCACATTCACGTGGTTGAAAACAAATTGGAAACCATCTATGTTTGAATACAAATCTAGGAGTACGTATGAATATAACAATATTGATTGGGCGTTGTTGAATGTTGATACTTTTTTCTGTAAGTTTGATCAAAGTGGAGATACTTTGACTACACATAAAACTTATATGTAAAGTAGAAAGGATCGGAGGGAGTATATTGTACGTTCAAAAGCGAAACAAACATTGAATACCCTTTATATACGATTTGCGGATGCTATGATCACCGGTTCGAAATTTTGAATCCGCCTTAGGTATCACACATGCACCCACTCGTTTTCTCTCGATTTCATCTAGGGGTCCGGAGATCGATTGAAAGAGGACTAGGGTGGGTACAATACGTTCATTTCGCTTATGAACGTACAATATACTCCCTCTGATCAACACAGACCCCCTGGGTCATTTCTATCATTCTATCATAGAAACATACCAAACCTTTAACTCCTTGCCTAACACACAATTGATCTCTCAAACATCAATCGATCTCATCAAGATGTGTCGGGGCATGAACCGAATGGGATGTCAAAACTAAGATGGGAAGCGACACGTAGTGGAGGCAAAGTGAAACTTTAAACGAACCGTTTGTTTGTATGCATGTCGTACAAATTACAACATTGGAAATACAAGCGAATGATACTCGGCGGAATGTTCAAATGACGCATGCGGGAGGATGGACTCGACCGGAGGGCGGCATGATCGATGGAGAAGAGGGTTGGAGAGGAATGAGAAATAAGCAACGCCGCATGATTATACTTGAACAGCTCAAATAAACAATAAGTTGTCTTGTTTTCCCTTCCGTCTTGGTCACGGAGTAAGATACTCCCTCTGTTTTTATTTACTCTGCATATTAGGTTTGACTGAAGTCAAACTTCATAAAATTTGACCAAGTTTATAGAAAACTAGCAAGATGCCCGTGTTTTGCACGGAACATCAAGATCTTGTGGGAGAAAAGGATGAACGAGGGAAGGCCTTATCTGCAAATGTGGAGAGGAGTGCGGGTAAATTGTCATAGTTTCCATCCTATCCGTTAGATATAGATCGGACGACCTATATTGCAGGATGGCAGGCACACCATCATCACCAACTCTACTTTTTATGTACACTAGCAAGATGCCCGTGCGTTGCACGGAACATCAAGATGCATTTGTATGAGTAGTTTATCCTGTGGGAGAAAAGGATGAATGAGGGAAGGCCTTATTTGCAAATGTGGAGAGGGGTGTGGGTATCTTTTTGCAAAATTGCCATAGTTTCCTACCTATCCGTCAGATATAAATCAGACAGACTCTTATAAAAAACAGAGTTGGTGATGATGGTGTGCCTGCCTCCTGCAATATAGGCCATCCGATTTATATCTGACGGATAGGAAGGAAACTATGGCAATTTTGCAAAAAGGTACCCACACACCTCTCCACAATTGCAAATAAGGCCTTCCCTCGTTCATCCTTTTCTCTCACAAGATAAACTAGTCATACAAATGCATCTTGATGTTACATGCAACACACGGGCATCTTGCTAGTAAGAGTAGAAATATGAACATTTACAATAGAAAATATATATGATGTGAAAGTATATTCTATAATGAATCTAATGGTATTGATTTGTTATTGTGTATGTTATTATTTCTGTCTATGAACTTTGTCAAAGTTTACAAAGTTTGACTTTGAGCAAAGCTAAAATGTGGAGTAAATAAAAACAGAGGGAGTACGCAGGGACTAGTATAGCTACTACTGCCGGAACATTGTAAGTTGGACCCCTAAATGTGGGCATGGACCGGGCACACCTCAATTATTCTTTCAAACAGTCGGACACCTACATTTAGCACACCATCTGGCTACTTAATCAAGTGTTACACTTCACTACTTGAAAAGGAAAAGGGTGGCACCGTACCCAAAACCACCACACTTGGGGCTAGGGTAACAACTTGGTACTGTACCGCATTTGAACCAGGGCACAAAAACCACCTGTTCTGCGCCTAATGCGCAACGTGGAGCACTAACGCTCGAATATGGCCGGGAAAACAGGGAAACCGACATGTGGGGCACACCTGTTGGGATGACATGGCGCAGACTAGTCCAATGGAGGAGCTGGCCCACGACCTACTCGCCACCAGCAACCGTTCATGTGGGTCATGGGGCCAGCAATGTGGTGCAGCTCCAGCACCACCTCCGGACAGGGCGACCGCGGTGGGCGACACACTCATCGTCGCCGGACACAGTCGGTTTTAGTGTGCCAAGGGTGGCGTTAGCGTTGTGGCATGACCAACAGATCAACACCCGGCTCGTCGAGGATGCACGGGGCGCCGAAGTGCGCGCGCGCCGCGCCGCGTCCGCGGAGTGGTGTAGCGCGGCCAACTGCATCCCTAGGACCTGAGACCATGCCGGGTCGTCTTGCTTTTCAATGACATGTGGGGTCGCATGTGAGCAAAGGGCATCTCCAACGTTGCCACGACCGCAGCTGACTACCCTGGCACACCAAAAACCCTCGTCCCTCGCGCCGTCGCGCGGTGCGTTACCAGCCGGCGCCAGCTGCCCGCATTCATGCCGTCCATCCGTATGACATTGTTAAGAGGCTCGGTGCCCGAGGAACAAACTCTGGTGACTTAACGACGCGCCCGGACGCATTGGCCTCACTGGAAGGCGCTACTTAAAGCGGCAATGCCCAGCTAACCTCCACACCATAGCACATCGTCCTGCTACCTGGCACCACATCCGCCATGACCATGAGCGCGAACGCTCTGCGGGAGAACTTTGTCTTCAGGGATGAAGCTCGAGGTCGCTGCCCTCGCTCAAGTCGCCGCTCGCGACGCAATAGCGGCGTAGCTGGACGCGGACGCGACCGCACAAGTGGTGGCCACGATGGCGGCCGATGATGGGAGCACCATCAGCCACGCGTCCTACTTGCCGCCGTCCAACGTCCGGCACCGCCGAGGTCGGGGACTCCTCCGAGGATGAGTAGGGCATGGGAGGCGGCAGGGCATGGTGTGCCAACTGGCCGGTCCGTCTCCCGTGTTCTACTCTTCCTCGCCGGAGACCGCACCTTTGTCTTGAACCCCGCCCCCGTACATGGAGATCACAGATGGAGGACGTCGTTCGCCGCCGTAGAATAGGTTTAGGGTTGGGTTTCTTTTATTTTTCTGTCCTATAAAAGTTTGAAATGTAATGAAAATCTGCCGTGTTTGCATTAATCTCGGCCGGTGTATATGAACTTTCACAATAATATAGTATATTGTAGGAGTACTAGCAAGATGCATGTGCGTTGCACAGAACATCAAGATCTTGTGGAAGAAAAGGATGAACGAGGGAAGGCCTTATCTGCAAATGTGGAGAGGAGCACGGGTAAATTGTCATAGTTTCTTCCTATCCGTTAGATATAGATCGGACGACCTATATTGCAGGATGGCAGGCACACCATCATCACCAACTCTGCTTTTTATTGAACCGAGACAAAGCTAACATGCGAAGTAAATAAACACATAGGGTCTACATACACAATTTATCTTAGGTACTCCAATAGTACGTCCACATTCATGCATTTCACATCTTTCTACATCTATGGGAACCTACGAAAGGGTTAACGTAAATTGCCTCTCTCTCTCCTCCCTGATTTTCATGGTGGTGGGCCCCTCCCTCCCCCAATCTATACAATCAACAGCTCACACATTTCACATTACGTTAATTACGTAACTGGGATTATGTAGGTGTAGCATTACTCGTCCAAAAAAACCCAACTAAGCCAACCTTCCAGCATATCGTGCGGGAAAAGACCCGGCCACGCCATTTTAGTCGGGATTACCGGATTACTAGTAGTAGTATCGATGGATCGCGCGAAGCACCAAGTTTTTCTTGAGGGGGCGAAGCACCTAGTTTAAAAGGAAATAGGGGGTACACTCACAGCACCCCTGTCGCGGTCGCATTGCACCCCACACACGTCCGGTCCTACACACGGCTCACGCAAACGGAACACGCTTCGGCTTGCCTCTTCACCGACACGTGGGACTGCACTTGGAGAAACTGACCATGCGCCAAACTCGCCCCGCCCACCGTGCCCCCCCAAATCCCAAATTCAACCGCCCTTCGGCCAACTAGCCAATAATATTCCCCAAACCCCCTCCCCCCGTCCCCCTCCACTCCATTTGCTCCGCCAAAGCCGCCCTCCCCGCCATGCCGATACGTCGGCGCCGCAGTTCGTCAAGGGGACGCATGGTGATCCTCTCGCTCCCACAGTACGCTCTCGTAGACTACCGTCCTCGAGCCGCACCGCCACAGCTGGCGATGTTCTTGTTGAGGCGCACGGCGGTCAGCGCCGCCACCGCTGGTGACGTTTGTGTGGAGACGCACGGCGGCCAGCTTCTCCCACGGTACGCGCATTCTAGACTGAGGCCCCGTGCATGTCGGTGTAGCGCGGAATGTTAGCTGATAGACGCTGTTAATCTCACTATTTGCCGAAGTAGTTTACAGTCAATATGCTCTACTTAAGAAGCTTCCTTGCCCTGTTCTGCACTCAATCTGCTTAGCTGAGATGGCATGCCAAGCCCGATTAGTTGCTAAACTATCCTACCATATATTTATTGTGACGTAGATTGCCATGGTCTAGTAGCCAATCTGTTAGGTGAAATAGCTCTACATCGTTTTATACTCGATCTTTATTACTGCGATGGCCTTCGATAGTTGTGTGCTCGGCCTCATTAACTGCTGAAATAGCCTGCCATAATTTAGCACTCAAATCTATTTACTGAATTAGCTTTAAATATATTTCATTACTTAGATCTGCTCGTCCAAATATCTTGCCATAGCTTTAGACATTGACCTAGGTATTTTTTTCTGGACTTCATAAAAAAGCACATATGTTTTTCCTGTAATATCTAGTAGAAGAACTAATTTGTATGTCTAACAGATGGATAGGACTTGGATAACTTCTGCTCGAAGATTCTCCGCTGCATATGTCGAGGGGGTTGAAAACTTCATGAACTTTATCAGAGCTGAGTACGGTGGTCTGAAATCATATGTGCTCTGCCCGTGTAGCAGTTGTATGAATTCATTTACAAGACCCCTGTCAGCTGTGCAAAATCATCTACACTTGTATGGGATGTCGGTCACATATACTAGGTGAGTTCATCATGGTGAAGCTGTGAACGTCAACGTTACTGACTACGTGGAAGCAGTAGATCACCATCTTGATCTGCCTGATGCTCAGGTGGAAGAGGAGGAGGAGTTGGTGGTGGTGGAGCCAGTGAGTTTGACCAACATTGAAACAATGCTACGAAATGCTCGTGCATTTTTCATGAACTTTCACATGTAGAAGAAAAATGGTGGGCCCGCATGTTGGAACAATGCAACGTGGCTGTCACCCCAGGAAATAAGCTATCAGTATTCTCAGCTATGGTCACCTTTCTTCAGGTGAAGACATCTGAGCGGATGACCAACAAATCATTCGATGCGACGTTGGCTGCTTTCCGCAAAGCTTTCCCAGATGCGTCTGAGATGCCACACACCTACAGTAAAATGAAGAATTTCCTTCGTGCAGTTGGAATTGGATATGATATGATCCATGTTTGTAAGAATAATTGTGTTCTGTTCCGGAAGGATTATGCCAACTTAAGTGAATGCCCGAAATGCAAATCATCAAGATGGAAAGATGGCGATGCTGTGAAGAGGATTCCTCATAATGTTCTGAGACATTTTCCAATTACACCAAGATTGTAGAGGTTGTTTCATGATGCTGAAACAAGAGAGGATGTACTGTGGCATTCTAGGAACCAGGAGTACAGAGATCAGAATGTAATGAGCCATCCATCACATGGTAGTGAGTGGAAAAGCTTCAACCAGAAACACAAAAAGTTTGCTGCTGACCCAAGAAACATTAGACTTGGCTTAGCTTCAGATGGATTTAACCCATTTGGCCACCAGAGCGCCACATATAGCATGTGGCCAGTGCTTGTTATCCCTTACAACATGCCTCCAAATGTCTGCACCAAAGAATCAAACTACATGATGGCCTTGCTCATCCCAGGTCCAAAAAGTCCTGGAAAGGATTTTGATTTATTCATGGAGCCTCTTGTGGAGGAACTTCAATAGCTATGGAGGGATGTTCTCACTCGAGACCTATATAGCAGCCCACCAGCTGATTTATTTCTATGTGCTATTATAATTTGGTGCATCCATGATTATCTGACTTTGGACACTATGTCAGGGCGAACGATACATGGTTACAATGCATGTGTTCGCTGTGACAGGAATCTGCTGTCATACGCAATACTTAGCAAGATCTGTTACATTGGACACTGCTATTTCCTTGCCAAGGACAAGCCGCGTCCTACAAAATACCGAACACATGTGTTCAATGCAAAGCATGAAAACCGCGATGCTCCAAAGAGGCTCACCGCCGATGAGTTGCAAGTGGAATTAGAGAAGGTCAGGCAAATTACACTAGGAAACCATCCTGATAATGGTAGCGGGGAAAGGAAGCATGGCAGGGCAGAGGAGAGATTATTGTTTACCCACAGGTCCACTTTATGGGACTTGGAGTATTGGGAAGATTTGGATCTACGGCATAATCTTGATGTGATGCACATCGATAAAAATGTATGTGACAATATTATCGGCACACTTCTTAATATTGAAGGCAAGATGAAAGATACGTTAAAATCTAGGATTGATTTGACACACCTGGGTATCAAAAAGGATTTGTAGGTGCAAGATGAAGGTAAACCACGGGATATGGCACGAGCTGTGTATGTCTTGGACAAGGCAAAAAGAAAAGAATTCTGTGAGGTCTTTTCACGTGTGAGATTCCCACATGGATTTGCTTCCAACCCTGAAAGGAGAGTCAGTGCGGATGGAAACGAGGTACAAGGGTTGAAAACTCATGACTACCACGTCATACTTTAAAGGGTTTTACTTGTTATCCTTAGAGGATTGGGCCGCCCTGACTTATACAGAGCAGTTGCAGAGTTGGGACAATTCTTCAGGGAACTCTGCAGTAGAAATATCTGGGTAGAAGCTTTGGAGCGTCTTAGAGACAAGATACCAACTATCCTATGCGACCTTGAGAAGATATATCCTCCATCCTTCTTTGATGTGATGGTGCATTTGGTTGTTCATCTACCTGATGAGGCACTACTTAGAGCTCTAGTACAGTATGGCTGGATGTACCCTATTGAAAGGCGGCTCGGCACTTTCAAGGGCTATGTTTGGAACAGTGCTAGACCCGAGGGTTCCATTGCAGAGGCCTACATTGCTACAGAAGCGTTGACATTCTGCTCAAAATACATTGAAACAACTAATCAGCTTAGCAAAGAGGTGGGTGAAGACAATCCCGGGCTCAATGTTTTCGATTATTCTGTTCGAGTTATAGGGAAGAGTTGACAAGAGGACAAACCTAAAGATTTGGACAAAATGGTTTGGTATGTGTTGAATAACTGTCCTGAGATACTACCTTATATCAAGTAAGTGCTAAGTACTGTAGCTTATACATCGTAATCTACTAAACTTGTAGCACATTCTTATATATTTAGATGTTTGACACGATCACTATGTTGTGCAACATCTACAAAAAGGAATCACTACCGCAAAATCCAAGAAACATTGACAAACTGGTTATGGCAGGATTTGCGAAATCGTTCAAGAGCCATGTAAGCTTTTGAATTGCACTGTCAATTTTTTAATATATTGAGTACATAAGATGATCAGCTTGTCTATTTTCTAACCATATGTTAAGAAGATGCGGGAGGATGGGTAGGAAGTTGATGATGCCCTTTACACACTAGCAATGGGTCCTGATACTCGGGTAAGACATTATGAATCTTGCGTTGTTGGAGATGTGCGCTACAACACCCTTGCACGCGATGAAGGCAGGAAGACACAAAATAGTCATCATGAGCATAGATAAGTACATTATAGAGACAATTGAAATGTATGCTTACATAACAGACATTGTTCAGTTGCACTATATCTCCAGTTTCGAGGATCGTCGGTGTGTGGTTCTATTGTGCTGTCACTGGTATAACCCGTTTTCCAGGATCGCAAAACCCAGAGCTGATGATTATTTTAAATCCATCAATGTCAAGGTGGTGTACCAGACCAACGAGCCTTTTATTTTGGTAAATGAAGCAACACAGATATTTTTCTTGGAAGACACATTTGCACGTAGCGATGACTGGAGAGTATTGCAAAGGTTTGAGCAGTGGAATTCGTTTAATGAAGTTGCACAACAAGATGATGCTTACACTGCTCCTGATGTACAAGATTCCACAAATGTTCCTAATATCTTTTGAGAACCATCATGTCAATGACGTTGGCGAAAAGATTGCCTGTCGTGCTGTGGACATATAAGAGTTGATCAAGAAGAAGCCAACGTTCGAGGACATTGAGGATGAATAAGAAGATGACACTCTGGGGAATTACGATTCAGACTGATACACATTGCGAAGATGTTGATGCTGCTGCTACGGATGATGATTAGATTGCTTTTGTTGTA
Source organism: Triticum urartu (assembly GCF_056163025.1). Classification (NCBI taxonomy): domain Eukaryota; kingdom Viridiplantae; phylum Streptophyta; class Magnoliopsida; order Poales; family Poaceae; genus Triticum; species Triticum urartu. The sequence goes on from NC_141877.1 coordinate 114,174,834, forward strand.
TTTGCCTTTCAGAATACGTTTTTTATCTACTATGTGAAATTGTTTTTGCCATGACAACTAAAACCTGATGAACGTGTTGCTTAGTATTTTACTGTGAGAACATCACTTGTTATGTATGTTCATTTGTGTTTGGTGATTGTATGACGACTAAAACATGATGGCATCGTTGTTTAGTTGTACTCATATTTGGCTGTGAAACTTGAATTTGATGACATAGTTTGCTGTTGGACTACAATTTGCTCGACGTCTTCGAATGAGAACAAAGCTGACCCGAAAGGGCCTCTGCTAATTTATTTATTTATTACCAAAAGGGCCTATGCTATTTATTTATTTATGAGAAAAAGGGGATACCCCCGATTTCTGTTAATAGAAATCATTAGATATTCACAACACTACGCCCAGCCTGCTACACAGGTTTCATTCATTACTAGTTTCAGCATAGTGCTCATGTCATAGCCACTGAATACATCACGAGTGTTGCATACACTGCAAATAAAGAGACAATCATCCTACAGAGCACATTGATTTTTCCCATTATCTTCACAAGCTCTTTCATCTCCTCATTGCTGTCAAGGCCGTTCAGCAGCTGTTGCTTGGCCATGATCAGAGGAACTGCATCTTTAACCTTCTGCTCCGTATCTTCCTCTTTTGCCGTTCCTTCAGTTACTTGTCCAACACCCCAACCTACTGGTATTGGGATTCCTCGGCTAACCAAATAATCAACGTAGTTGCGTTCCCCCACATCAGCAACTTCCTAGAAATACAAATCACATGAATCTTCCCTTTTCTTCACGAATCAAATTGGAAGATCATCAACCAAACTATTAAAAATATCAGCAACTGAATGCAGCAGAACAACACTTAAACATATTATTAACCCATGTTTCGGGCATTTGTAGAAGACTCGGCCAGGGTTGAGGATTGTGGTTGAGAGGTGATGGATGACTCTGCGTGATTTGCAGTAGTGGCACCACACCAACGGCAGCGGGTTGCGATGAGCAACCGGCTGCGGTGCGTGTGCTGGCGGGGGTGTGATGAGACCCACAGGCGATGGTACGGGTGGCGACTTGGCGCATATCTGGCAGCCAACGGACATGGTTGCTGCGGCCAGAGCTTCTGATGCTAGGTAGAGTAAGTAGAGAAGAGGAGAAGCGAATGTTGGATATGTCAGTTGCATTACTTGTAGAGTAGCATAGCACCATATATAGTCATAGTCTAGGTTTGAATTCGAACCAGCTACAGGAGCACATCTCTCTTTTTTATAAAACTCAGCAACGTCTCTTTACTGGTACACTAGCTTGTTCTGTACGCCTTATCAAGTCTTTGATTTTCTTTCTTCTTATTTTTTGCGAGGAAGGAAGGAGGAAAAATTGAGGTTTCCTGGGACTCAAACCCAAACCTCTTGGTTGAAAACCAAGGGTGCTAGTCACTTATGTGGCGAACGTTCCCTGGGAGGAGGACGGCTGACGAATGCATTTTCCTCGCAGTTTTAGTTGCAACGCAAGATCGAACGGTCCTAGTTTCGAGAATGTTATCAGGCGAACGAGCCTAGTTTTTCTTTTCTTCCTATATATAAAAAAGTATGCTACTGGGTGTCAGCTTAGTCAACAAACGATTGTGCCAACCTTGACCGTTGGATTGACATTCAACGTCTGTCGTGTTTCTTCAGTCTCTTCTTCCTCTAGCCGCCAAAGCCAAACTAGAGCCAGCGGGACCGCCTGCTCCCGCCTCCCATGGCTGGTTGTGCTGCCGCGCATGCATCCTAGCCACATCGCACCCTAAAGCTCTGCGCATCTTCCCCAGCTCCTGTTCCTTCCCGTCCGAGGCCTCACCATCGTCCTCCGCCTTGGTTCGCTCTCCGCGGCGCCGCCCTCCGGTGTTGTCAACATGGTCAACAACCGAGAGGAATAAGGAGATGACTGTACATGGTAAGGATGACAGTAGGGACCCAGCAGCGCACAATAATTTTGTTTTTTCAGGATGGAGAAGGGTATCAACTGGGTTGTTCGGGAGCTATGGCCCGTTTAGCACATGACCAGCCCAGTTTGTTTTTTCCTTTCTGAAAATGGCTAGCCCAGCTATTTTGTTTTTTGTAGAATAACCAACATAGACCTACTTGTTTTTCTACACCCTGCTGGGCCGGAAATCTTTCAAGACGAGGAGGGATGCATTTTCCCCAGAAAATGGGCTATAAGTAATAAAAAATGGGCTATAAGTAATATTAAATGGGCTGTAAAATTAAAAAAATACATCAAACATGCAATTAGTTCCAAAATACTTTTTTCTTTCGGATTTTGATATTTCAAATTTCATTGTTTTTTTGTGGGTAAAATTTCATTGGATTTAAATTAAGGTATGTTTAGTTTTTAAATTAATTTGAATCTGTCTAGAAATTTCAGGCTGTATGCTGTTTGGGACAGATTTGGAGGCTGACTTGTGGGTCTACTAGGTTGACGTGTACAAAAGGCTTTGTCAACTTAGTCCACAAACGATTCTAGCAGCAGTGACCATTAGATGTTAATCCAACAGCCGTGCTACTTCTTCAATATCTGGTCTTCTTGCTCTAGCCGCCCAAACCAGCGCCGGTGGGACTGCCCGCTCCCGCCTCCTATGGCCGGCTGTGCTGCCGCACAGGCCGCACCGCCCCACCCTACTCCATTGCTGGCCAGGCCATTCCTCTACTCACCCACACCTGCTGTTATTTTCCAGCGACGACAGCCGGACCAGTAAACCCTCGTACTCCCCACCACGTGGGCAACCACTGCTGAGTCTTCCCCGGCTCCGTGTCGTTCCCTTCCTAGGCCTCACCGTCATCCACCGCCCTGGTGCTCTTGGCGCGCCATGGTCAACGAACGACATCCATCGGATGTGGACTGTACGTGGAGAGGCTGACAGCTGGGTCCACGGCCGCACACAAGGAAATGCCTCCTTAGTACGCACAAAATAATGATTCCTCCACCTGACATCTGGGACCTACCGGAAGGGGCTCTCTATTTCGCGAAAAAAACGTTCCCCCCACTGACAGGTCAGACCCACCAGCTATATCTTCGCACGCAAGGAAGTGCCTCCTTATCACACAAAAAAAATGAATACTCCCCCTGCTAGCTGGGACCCAGCATAGTGGGAGGTTGCCATGCGGGCCTACTAAGTTGATGGGGACGGAGGTCTTTGTCAACTTAGTCAATATGAATGATTCTAGCTCGAGTGACCGTACGATGTCCATCCAACGGCCGTAGTGCTTCTTCAACCTCTGGTTTTCTTGCTCCAGCTGCCCAAAGCAGCGCCGGTCGTGCCGCCTGCTCCTGCCTCCCATGGCCGGCTGTGCTGCTGCGGAGGCCTCACCGCCCCTACTACTCCCACCGTTGGCCAGGCCCTGTGGTGACGACAGCCTCACACCTAGCCGAACCAGTGAATGCTCATACTCCTCTCCGCGTGGGCATCCAGTGTCTTGTCTTCCCCGGCTCCGCGCCGTCCCCTCCCTAGGCCTCGCCGTCGTCCACCGCCTTGGTGCTCTTGGCGCGGCGTGGTCAATGTGGTCAACGAATGACTTTCATCAGAGGAGTACTGTACGTGGAGAGGCTGACAGCTGGGTCCACGGCCGCAGCAAGGAAGTGCCTCCTTATTACGCGCAAAATAATGATTCCTCCACCTGACAGTAGGGACCCACCGGACGGGCCACCGTATTTCACAAAAAAAAGTTTTCCCCTGACTGCTGGGACCCACCAGCTACATCTTCACACGCAAGGAAGTGCCTGACATTCGGGACCCACCCGGTCAAAGCGTACGTAGCGTTGTCATTCTGGTCACAAACGTGTACATACATATGATTGGTCTGTCTGCAGGCTGCAGCGATGAACCGTGGCCATGCAAGGAAGGGCACGTGTCGTAGTAGAGGCGCGCACGTAGCATGTACATGTACGTACAGTGGCCAGGGTACAAGAAAGTAAATACGGCCACGTACGTACATACGGGCGGGGTCTCAAACGCCTACTCGCGCATACGTACGGCAGGGCTCGTGTACATGGCTGGGTCGTAAAGGACAAACTGCATCGTTTTCGTGTTCATGGGGAGGCAACGGAATGCGTCGTGTTCATCGGGAGCCAACGAAACGTGTGCTGTTCATCGGGAGCCAACCGGCTTGGATGGAACAACCGATGGAAATGAGGCCTGGCGTACCGCAGAACAGAGGAAACGGCCTTGTGTTCGACCGGCCACGGTGGAAACGGGATCCTGTTCATCGAGAGGGGTCTGGCGTACTGCAAAACGGAGGAAACGGACCACCTACAGTGGAAACAGGGTCCTATTGATTGGGAGGGGTGTGGCGTACCGCAAAACGGAGGAAACAGACTTATGTTGGAGCGCTACGGTCGAAATGGGGGTCCTGTTCATCGGGAGGGGTGTGGCGTACCGCAAAACGGGACTCCACGGGATACTGTTCATCTCCACCGTCGACCTCCTCCGGCCTCCATGGGCTACTGTTCATCCACTGTCGACCTCCTCCAGCCTCCACCTGCGACTGTTCATCCACGGGCTCCTGTTTATCCAGCCTCCACCGGCTACTGTTCAACCAGCCCTCTCCACGGGGTCCTGTTCAACCACCCCTCCACGGGCTACTGTTCATCCAGCCCTCCACCGGCTACTGTTCAACCAGCCCTCCACCAGCTACTGTTCAACCAGCCCTCCATGGGGTCCTGTTCATCCAGCCCTCCTCGGGGTCCTGTTCATCCACCGGCTCGATCAATCGGGGTACTGTTCATCCAGCGGCAACGGCCTCCACTACCACGGGTTCCTATTCATCCAACCCCCACTGGTAACTGTTCATCCAAACCCCCAACAATGCTCACTCTTCATCCAGAGGCAGCATCGATCGGCTTCAGTTAACAACCATCGATCGATCGCTCGGGTTCAGTAACGTGTAGCCTGTAGTGCAATCGCTCGGGTTCAGTTAGAGCCCAACGCCTCACACACACGCGCATACGTACGAGAGAAACGCGCATCGCTCGGCCCCCGACCACCGACCGTAGCCGGGAACTCCCCGATATTTTCCTCGCCCTCGCTTCTACCATGGTTTTTTCCGTCATGGACGGCCCAAAGAATGTCATGCAACTGCGTCTCCGGCCCGCCCAGGACGAAAAGCCCATTTTCTATCATGATTTTTTGTCATAGAAGTAGGACCCCACCGCATCTATGATGATACCGGGTTTTGTCACAATTATCGTCATAGAAGTGTCATAAGTATGACAGAAAAAAATTTCATTCGGCCCAAAATGTCATGGATGTGTCTTTTTTTTGTAGTGATGAACTCCTCAAAATACGGTCATCACCGGGAGTGGTCCCGACTATTGTCACTCTGGGGTTGCCGGATCATAACACGTAGTAGGTGAATATAACTTGCAAGATCGGATCTAGAACATGGATATAATGGTGAGAACATAAATGGTTTAGATCTGAAATCATGGCACCCGGGCCCAAAGTGACAAACATTAAGCATGGCAAAGTCATAGCAACATCAATCTCAGAACATAATGGATACTAGGGATCAATCCCTAACAAAACTAACTAGATTACACGATGAATCTCATCCAACTCCTTACCGACCAGCGATCCTATGAAGGAATTACTCACTCCCGGTGGGAAGCATCATGGAATTGGCAATGGAGAAGGGTTGGCGATGACGAAGAATGAAGATCTCCTCTCCGGAGCCCCAAAAGGACTCTAGATTTGGCCTCCCGATGAAGAACAGGAGGTGAAGGCGGCTCCGTCTCGTTGATCGCGATAATTCTTTCTCCCTGATTTTTTCTGGAAAAATAGGATTTTATAGCGTCGGTTTCAAGGTCCACGGGGCCACTAGGTGGGGACAACCCACCTGGGCGCGCCTGGGGGGGGGGGGGGCAGGCGCTCCCTGGTGGGTTGTGCCCACCCAGGTGCCCCCCTCAGGTGACTCTTGGCTCCAAAAATTCTCTTTATTGATATAAAAAATCCTCGCAAAGTTTCGTTCCATTCCAAGAACTTTTATTTCTACACAAAAACAACACAATGGTAGTTTTGCTGAAAACAGCGTCAGTCCAAGGTTAGTTTCATTCAAATCATGCAAATTAGAGTCCAAAACAAGAGGAAAAGCATTAGGAAAAGTAGATACGTTGGAGATGTATCAACTCCCCAAGCTTAAACCTTTGCTTGTCCTCAAGCAATTCAGTTGATAAACTGAAAGTGAAAAAGAAAAACTTTTACGAACTCTTTTGCTCTTGTTTGCATAAATAAGCTTAAACATCACCCAGGTTTTCAAACAACATTATAACTAACCATGCCAACAATAACTCTTAAAAATTATATTAAGTCATATCAATGGCATAATTAGCTAGCGAGCAATAATAAGATATCTCAAACAACAACATATTATCAAAACAACCATGATATAATATGACAATAATGGTATCTTGCTAGCCCTTTCTGAGACCGCAAAACATAAATGCAGAGCACCTCCAAAGTTCAAGCAATGACTAAACATTGTAATTCATGGTAGAAAAGATCCAATCATGATGCACCCAACATTAGCTACACACAATGCATCAACATGACAGCAGTGCTCTCAGGTTCTGGCGCTTATTTTAGAAGGTGATGACACAACATAAAAATAAATAGATAGTCCCTTCATAGAGGGAAGCAGTGATTTGCAGCGGTGGTAGAGCTTAAGTTTTTAAATAGAGGTAAATGAAAATTTTGAGAAATGCACCCTTCTTGTTTACTTCACGATGATCAGTTATCAATATCTTCCATGCTAAGCACGCCAGTGGCGGTTCCCAAGCGATAAAAAAGTAAAGGTTTTGACTCCATTGGGAGTTTTTGTTTGATTATTTGTAAGCTTTTTCTGTTTGCAGTTTGGGACTAGGCATCCCTATTACCGCCCTTTTCTCGTGTGATGGTGAGTGAATAAACACTCATCCTAAGAATAACCCGCTTAGCATGGAAGATACCGACCACCTCATGTTGTTCCATGAATGATCCAGACACACAAAAAGGATATTTATTTGAAGTTATTTAGAGGTGGCACATGCAAATTTACCTAGAACGGCAGGGTAATACCGCATATAGGTAGGTATGGTGGACTCATCTGGAATAACTTGGGTTCAAGGTTTTTGATGTACAAGCAGAATTCCCACTTAGTACAGGCGAAGGCTAGCAATTAGGTTGAGAAGCGGCCAGCTAGAGAGCAACAATGGTCATGAACATGCATTATTTATAAGTAACATTGGACACTAGCATGGGTAGGATATGAACACCATGAACATAAATATCATAGAGGCTATGTTAGTTCTGATTCAACTACATACATGAACATGTGCCAAGTCAAGCCACTCAAACATTCAGAGGAGGATACCATATCATCATACTACATCACAATCATTTTAATACAATGTTGATATCCAAGATAAATCATTATCCACTCCTAGCTACTTATGCATGGAATGAGAAACTATAATATCTAATTGTCAATGCAAACATGTTTAATCATAATGGGCTGAATCATGGATACTAGGTTAAACATATTTACAAAAACAGAACAAGTCGAGTTCATACCATTTTCTCTCTGCCACGGCCAGTTCATCAAATATCGTCATTATTGCCTTGCACTTGCACAACCGAACGATAAGAAAATAATAATAGTGTAAGAGTGCCCTGGACCAAGCTGGAATCTGCAAACATTTTATTCATCAGGAGAAGACAAGGTAAAATGGGCTCTTTATTAGATCAACAATTATGCATATGAGAGCCACTCAACATATTCATCGTGGTCTTCTCCTCGGTACAACTCAAATAAGAAGAAAAGAAATTCAGAGAAACACACTGAAATATTTTTGGATTTTTTGGTTTTCTTGAACAAGCAAATAAAAGGGAAAATCAAAAATGAGAAAAACTATTTACACAGGAAAGCTCCCAACAAGACAAAGAAGAACAAGGAAGTCTTTTGGGGTTTTCTTTTAGTGCTACGGCTAAGCATGCATAGAAAGTAAACTAACTACAACTATTTTTTTCTAAGGTTTTTCAAACACACAAGAAGAAAGCAAGAAATAAAATTAAGCATGGATGATACAATGAAAAAGTGGAGACACCGACAAATGGAATAAGTGGACATGAATATAAAGTTGGTGGAAACACGTACTCCCCCAAGCTTAGGCTTTTGGCCTAACTTGGTAGTCGATCAGAAGCCGGGATATCAGTCGGCATGGTAGCTCACGGAGGCTCTCAGTGCGGATGCCTCAGCCTGTCATGCCGCCTCAACTGCCGCATTGTGGGCTCGAGCCTCGCTCTCAAGAACAAAATATCTTCCCTTGCTGTGATAATCAAAAAGAGCAGGTGTAGGCAAATATGTGTGCACAATAGATTCTTGGTTAAACAACAATTTATAGGTGAAATTATGAATATCTCCTTTAAGGATCTTATGATTTTTCATAGCATCAAAATCTAAATACTATGTGGGTAGGATAGGGTCAAAGGGCAAAGGTGAAACACCCAGCTCTCTTGCTAAACGCGTGGCATAAATTCCACCATAGAAATAGCCACTATTAGCGTTGTGCTGCAATCTGCGTGCAACAATTGCTCTAAGATTATAACTCCTATCACTGATGAGAGCAGTGCATAAAAGGCTCAAGTCTAGAGCACAAAGTGTACTACAATCTTGTTTGCCTACAATACATTTCCCATTGAATAAAGCAAAGTATTGAATTGCGAGAAAAATGAATGCTCTTTGTTCTACCTTGCGCTACTCCCCTTGTCTCACCGTTGCAAAGACTAGTCAAGAATGATTGGTACTCAGCCCTTGGCGATTCGTCAAGTGAACCCCAAAATGGGAGTTTGCAGTGGTGAGCAAATCTCTCTAGTGATATGGTGAATGGATTTTCATACAGTTTAAATGACACCCTAGACTCACGAGGATGGAATTTAAATCCTTTGACAAATGATTCGGTGAGAGTGTGGTGTTGATCGCACTTATCTGAAATGTAGGGACTGAGACCGGCATTGTGAACATATTGCTCAAATTCCTCCTTGATGTCCACACACACACCATACAATCATCGCATGGCCATAGGCATGTTTTGGTGGCGGCATCTCGAATGGAACTTTCGCTTGGTTCAACATAAGACCGACGAGCGGAGTTGTCACTAGAAGATGCCACTGAGGATCTCCTCCTCGAAGAACTCCTTCCAAATAGGTTCATCATGTTCGCATACAATTTTCTAGAAATTTTAGGGTGACAAAAATGCATCAACAAAACTTTACACAATTGATAGCAACAACTCATAAGGATACATAGAGGCCATAGCAAGCACTCAAACTACTTAGAAATCTAAGAATTCAACATGTAAGATCATCTACAGCAGCACCAAGAGTAGCTAATTATTCAAAATATAATCAACTAAAACAAAAACTAATTGGACCAAAGGAGGAGTCACATACCAAGCAACAATCCCCCGAAATAGTTTCGGAAATGGAGCTTCAAGCAAAGAGATCGAAATCCACGGGTTTGAGAGCAAGAACACGAGAGAGAGAGAGAGCAATGGTGAATTTTTTTTGGAGGTAGGTGATGATGTGGTGTGAAGAGATAAGTGAGGGGGCCCACGTGGCGACCACAACCCACCAGGGCGCGCCTGGGGGTCCTGGCGCGCCCAGATGGGTTGTGCCCACCTGGTGCACCTCCCTCTGATATTATTTGCACCAGAAATTCTTAAATATTCATAAAACATCGTATTATATTTTCAGAGCATTTCGAGAACTTTTATTTTTGGGTCATTTTTTTATTGCACGGGAAATTCAGAAAACAGACAAAACATGGCATTTTATTTTATTTAACTAATAAAAACAAAAAACAAAAAGTAGGGACAAAATGCAGTGCTTACTAAATTCATCAACTTCATACCTCTCAAAAATGATCCATTAATTAGGTTGGTCAGGTCTTATTAATAACCACTTTCGATTAGCATGAAACTGAAGAACTTTCATAAATCACTAAGTTACCTCAACGGGGATATGAATGTCCCCAACAATAAGCATTTCATATTTCTTTTTGGCAGTAGGTAGAGGTATTTGAAAACTTCCAATAGTGATTGTCGAAGATTTTTCAATAACATTAATACCATTCACTTGGAATTGTTTCTTTGGAAAGTGCACCGTATGCTCATTATCATTTATATGAAAGGTGACCTTGCTTTTATTGCAATCAATAACATCTCCTGCAGTATTCAAGAAGGGCCTACCAAGGATAATCGACATGTTGTCGTCCTCGGGCATCTCAAGTATAACAAAGTCAGTCAAAATAGTAACATTAGCAACTACAACGGGCACATCCTCACAGATACCAATAGGTATGGCAGTTGATTTGTCAGCCATTTGCAAAGATATTTCAGTAGGTGTGAGCTTATTCAAATCAAGTCTTTTATATAAAGAGAAAGGCATAACACTAACACCAGCTCCTAAATCACATAAAGCAGTTTTCACATAATTCTTTTTGATAGACCAAGGTATAGTTGGTTGATAACCCACAAGTATAGGGGATCAATTGTAGCCTCTTTTGATAAGTAAGAGTGTCGAACCGAATGAGAGCTAAAGGTAGAACAAATATTCCCTCAAGTTCATCGACCACCGATACAACTCTACGCATGCTTGACGTTTGCTTTACCTAGAACAAGTACAAAACTAGAAGTACTTTGTAGGTGTAACATGATAGGTTTGCAAGAATATAAAGAGCACATAAATAAAAATTAGGAGCTGTTTTAGGTAAAGAAGAAATAAAGTTAGTATAGAGAGTGTGGAAAAGTGGTGGTAGGAGTTGCGAAATTGTCCCTAAGCAATTGACTACTTTACTAGACCGATAGCAAGTTTTATGTGGGATATGCCACTACTAGCATGTCATCCCTGACTTGGAATTCTATGCACTTATGATTGGAACTATTAGCAAGCATCCACAACTACTAACGTTCATTAAGGTAAAAACCAACCATAGCATTAAGATATATTGGCCCCCCTTCAATCCCGTATGCATAAATTTCTATGCTAGGTTGAAGCTTCTGTCACTCTTGCCCTCCAGTACATAGTCCTATCAACAAAGAACTAACCCTATGGTGTGATCCACGCACATGCTCATATGATGGGCACCAAAGGACAACAACATAACCACAAGCAAATTAAACCAATCATAGCAATTCACCAATTGTCGATAGGACAACAAAAATCTACTCAGACATCACAGGATGGCAACACATCATTGGATAATAATATGAAGCATAAAGCACCATGTTCAAGTAGAGGGTACAACGGGTTGCGGGAGAGTGGACCACTGTAGATAGATGGGGAAGGTGATGAAGATGTTGGTGAAGATGATGGAGGTGTTGGTGTAGATCATTGTTATGATGATGGCCCCAGTGGCGTTCTGGTGCCACCGGGAGAGAGGGGAGAGAGCCCCCCTTCTTCTTCTTCTTCTTCTTCTTCTTCTTCTTCTTCCTTGACCTTCTTCCTATATCGGAGAAGGGTTTACCCCCTGGTCCATGGCTTCCATGGCAGAGGAGGGGCGAGAGCCCCTACGAGATTGGATCTGTCTCTCTGTCTCTCTCTGTTTCTGCGTTCCAGATTCTGGCATTTCATCGTTTCTTATAATCCCGGAGATCCATAACTCCGTTTGGGCTCAAATTTTAACACGATTTGTATCCAGATATTGGCTTTCTTGCGACGAAAGAAGAGCACCAACCGCCTTACGGGGTGGCCACGAGGGTCAGGGGCGCGCCCCCTGCCTCGTGGCCCCCTCGGGCATCGTCTCGCATTGATTCTTCTTCCCAAAAATCACATATATTCCAAAGGAATCTCCGTAAGTTTTTATCCCATTTGGACTCTGTTTGATATGGATTTTCTGCGAAACAAAAAACATGCAACAAACAGGAACTGGCACTGGGCACTGGATCAATGTGTTAGTCCAAAAAATGGTATAAAAAGTACCAAAAGTATATGAAAGTTGTATAATATTGGGATGGAACAATCAAAAATTATAGATATGAAGAAGACATATGAGCATCCCCAAGCTTAATTCCTGCTCGTCCTCGAGTAGGTAAATGATAAAAAAGATAATTTTTGATGTGGAATGCTACCTAGCATAATCTTGATCATGTAATCTAATCATGGCATGAATATTAAGACACGAGTGATTCAAAGCAATAGTCTATCATTTGACATTATGACGATAATACTTCAAGCATAGTTAATCAAGCAATCATGTCTTTTTCAAAATAACATGGCCAAAGAAAGCTTATCCCTACAGAATCATATAGTCTGGCTATGCTCCATCTTCACCACACAAAAAATTCAAATCATGCACAACCCCGATGACAAGCCAAGCAATTGTTTCATACTTTTGACGTTCTCAAACCTTTTCAACTTTCACGCAATACATGAGCGTGAGCCATGGATATAGCACTATAGGTGGAATAGAATATGATGGTGGAGGTTGTGTGTATAAGACAAAAAAGGGAGAAAGTCTCACATCGACACGACTAATCAACAGGCTATGGAGATGCCCATCAATTGATGTCAATGCGAGGATTAGGGATTGCCATGCAACAGATGCACTAGAGCTATAAGTGTATGAAAGCTCAAACTTAAACTAAATGGGTGTGCATCCAACTTGCTTAATCATGAAGACCTAGGGCACTTGAGGAAGCCCATCGTTGGAATATACAAGCCAAGTTCTATAATGAAAATTCCCACTAGTATATGAAAGTGATAACTCAAGAGACTCTCTATATGAAGAACATGGTGCTACTCTGAAGCACAAGTGTGGTAAAAGGATAGTAACATTGTCCCTTCTCTCTTTTCTCTCATTTTTTCTCTTTTTTTCTCTTTTTTTGTACGCTTCTTTGGACTCTCTCTTTTTTGGGGGGATTCTTTGGCCAATTTTATTTTGATAACCTCACATGGGACAATGTTCTAATAATGATGATCATCACACTTTTATTTACTTAAAACTCAGTATTACAACTCGATACTAGAACAAAGATATGACTGTATATGAATGCCTCTGACGGTGTACCGGGATGTGCAATGATCTAGCATAGCAATGACATAAAAAAATGGACAAGCCATGAAAACATCATGCTAGCTATCTTACGATCATGCAAAGCAATATGACAATAAATTCTCAAGTCATGTATATGATGATGATGGAAGTTGCTTGGCAATATATCTCGGAATGGCTATGGAAATGCCATAATAGGTGGTTGTTTTGAGGAAGATATAAGGAGGCTTATGTGTGATAGAGCGTATCGTATCACGGGGTTTGGATGCACCGGCGAAGTTTGCACCCACTCTTGAGGTGAGAAAAGGGCAATGCACGGTACCGAAGAGGCTAGCAATGATGAAAGGGTGAGAGTGCGTATAATCCAGAGACTCATCATTAGTCATAAAGAACTCAGATACTTATTGCAAAAATCTATTAGTCATCGAAACAAAGTAATACGCACATGCTCCTAGGTGGATAGATTGGTAGGAAAAGACCATCGCTCGTCCCCGACCGCCACTCATAAGGAAGACAGTCAATAAATACGTCATGCTCCAACTTCGTTACATAACGGTTCACCATACGTTCATGCTACGGGAATCACAAACTTCAACACAAGTATTTCTAAAATCCACAATTACCCACTAGCATGAGTGTAATATCACCATATTTATATCGCAAAACTATTGCAAGGAATCAAACATATCATATTCAGTGATCTACAAGTTTTATGTAGGATTTAATGACTAACCATGTGAATGACCAATTTCTATCATCTCTCTAAATAGATATAAGTGAAGCAAGAGAGTTTCATTCTTTCTACAAAATATATGCCCACCCTCTAATAGATATAAGTGAAGCAAAAGAGCATTCTACAAATGGCGGGTTTCTATGTGTAGGGAAACAGGCAACCCAAACTTCAAATGATATAAGCGAAGCACATGAAGCATTCTATAAAGGCGTACTCAAAATATATAAGTGAAGTGCAAATACAATTCTATAAATCAACCATGGACTATCTCATACCAGCATGGTTCATCAAAGAAAAGTGAAAACTAAATGCAAAAGACGCTTCAAGATTTGCACATATCGCATGAACGAAACAAATCCGAAAACATACCGATACTTGTTGAAGAAAGATGGGATGCCTTCCGGGGCATCCCCAAACTTATATGCTTGAGTATCCTTAAATATTTACTTGGGGTGCCTTGGGCATCCCCAAGCTTGAGCTCTTGCCTCTCCTCCTTCTCCTCATATCGAGACTTCCACGATCTTTGATCACTTCATCCACACAAAACTCAATAGAAAGCTCGGTAAGATCCATTAGTATAACTCTAAGTACTGTTGAAAACCAATTAATATTTTGTTTTTGCATTGTATCTACTATAATATAATTTTTCTATGGCTTAATCCACTGATAGAAATCAATAGTTTCATCAAAACAAGCAAGCGATGCATCAAAAACAGAATCTGTCTTAAACAGGACAGTCTGTAGTAATCTGAACATTCACCATACTTCTGTTACTCCAAAAGTTATGAAACAATTATTAAAAATAAAACAATTGTATATAAAGACAGTGTAAAAGGTTTTAGAACCATTTGACGATCCAGTAAAAAATGTAAAATCACGCACTACAGCCAAAGTTTCTGTTTTGCACTGCACAAACCAACAAGCAATGTAAACATCCTAAAGGAAAATCTTGGCACATTATTTTTATGATACAATGGATTTGTACAAGGGGATAATTATTTTTGTTGAAAAGTTTCTGTAATCAAGGGTCACAAAGTTTCCATGGGCATGAACAAAGTTCAAGGCTAGCTCCCACTTTAACAATGCTCGTCTTTCTCACTCTTGCTTTTCTTTTTGAAAAAGTTTTAGGTTCCAATATTTTTTTACTTTATAAAAGCACACAATAGAAATAAATGACTCTCTAAAACTTCCGGGTTGTCTCCCTGGCAGCGCTTCTTTAAAGCCATTAAGCTAGGCATATAGTGCTCAAGTAATGGATCCACTCGGATCCCAAGGCATATCAAAGCCAATTTTAATTAACAATGATTTGTGATTTAGTAGTGAGCACAAAGTAACATATGTCATGCAAAAACGAAGTCTAACTCTCTTCCTATGCATCGGCATGTCATAAAAGAACAATTCATGCACACATAGTAAAGGCCAATGCATAGTATAAACAGTTTCTTGCAATTTTATCATATTGGAAACATGGAGAGGCGGAGATGTAGTTCCTCTATCATAATAATTGAAAGTAGGAGCAGCAAGCATATGCATATTATATCTATCAAAATCATCATGTGTAGTAGTAAAACGCAACCCATCAATATAATCCTTAATAAGGGCAAACTTCTCCGATATAGTGTAGTCAGGAGAATTCAAAAAGATAATAGGACTATCATGCGTGGGTGCAATAGCAACAATTTCATGTTTAACATAAGGAACTATAGAAAATTCATCTCCATAAGCATAATTCATATTTGCATCTTGGCCACAAGCATAGCAAGCATCATCAAAAAGGGATATTTCAAAAAAAACCAACGAGATCATAACAATCATCATAGCATTCATCCTTCAGTAAATTCGAAGGGAAATTAAACAATTTATGGGACAAAGAGGTAGTATCATTGGATGGTGGGAACGGGTGATCAATCCGCTCTTCCTTATTTTGTTCTTCGCTCTCCTCCTCATCTTTTTCATCTAATGAGATCGCTATGTCAATAATTTCTTCTTCCAGAGAGTCCTGCAAAATATTAGTCTCTTCTTGGACAGCGGAGGAGTCCTCAATATATGGTTTAATATAAGGATTAGAAGCATAATTATCATAGCAATATTTAAGTATGGCCAAATTTTCACATTTGTAGAGAGTAGTATCACACTCTTCAATAAAAGAAGCAATTTCGCAAGTACCCCTAAAAGCAACAAATTCTTCAATTTGTTGAACATCATAGTAATTATAAACACCCTTAGTATACGAAGATATGATTCCATTATCACTAAAATCACATTGGTAAGGAAGGTGTTTCTTAGGGCCTTTAGAACAACAAGTACAATCATGTATTTCACATAAATTCCAAGTATAGCACTGCAAACGATGAATTTGATCCAGTAAAAGTTTCCCTTTTTCAGATTTGTGGTGTCGCACATAAAAAGCATGCTCATCTAAAGATTTGCCCTCAACTAAGCTAGTTGGGGTTTCAACCCGAGCACAAAGGGATCGAAGATGATCCAAGTAAAAAGCATCAGTAGTGTGGTAGATTTTGAGTGGTTCTTCAACCATTGGTTCAGTAGGTACCACTAATTTTTTTTGGTATTTTGCGTTTCCTACCCATAACTAAAGATAGAAAACAAGAGCACAAAATGAAAACTACTTAGTGATGAAGCAAACAAACACACTCGAGAATATTCACCCCACGCTATAACTCCCCGGCAACGGTGCTAGAAAAAGGTCTTGATAACCCACAAGTATAGGGGATCAATTGTAGCCTCTTTTGATAAGTAAGAGTGTCGAACCCAACGATGAGTTAAAGGTAGAACAAATATTCCCTCAAGTTTTGTCGACCACCGATACAACTCTATGCACGCTTGACATTCGCTTTACCTAGAACAAGTATAAAACTAGAAGTACTTTGTAGGGGTAACGGGATAGGTTTGCAAGAATATAAAGAGCACACAAATAAAAACTAGGGGCCGTTTTAGGTAAATAAGCAATAAAGTTAGTATAGCGAGTGTGGAAAAGTGGTGGTAGGAGTTGCGAAATTGTCCCTAAGCAATCGACTACTTTACTAGACCGATAGCAAGTTTTATGTGGGAGAGGCCACTGCTAGCATGTCATCCCTTACTTGGAATTCTATGCAGTTATGATTGGAACTATTAGCAAGCATCTGCAACTACTAACGTTCATTAAGGTAAAACCCAACCATAGCATTAAGATATATTGGCCCCCTTCAATCCCATATGCATCAATTTCTATGCTAGGTTGAAGCTTCTGTCACTCCTGCCCTCCAATACATAGTCCTATCAACATACAACTAACCCTATGGTGTGACCCACGCGCGCTCTCATATGATGGGCACCAAAAGACAGCAACATAACCACAAGCAAATTAAACCAAGCATAGAAATTCACCAATTACCGATAGGACAACGAAAATCTACTCAGACATCATAGGATGGCAACACATCATTGGATAATAATATGAATCATAAAGCACCGTGTTCAAGTAGAGGGTACAGCGGGTTGTGGCAGAGTGGACCGCTGTAGATAGATGGGTGTAACATCCCAATTTTTCAATTTGGAATGTTATACATAGGTCATTCATGCATATCATACTTTATTGCATTTCGTTTTGTGATTCTCGAAATCCTAAGCAACTCAAGGTCCCTCAGAGAGAGTTGGGGATTTTCCTAGTTCTCATATTTGAACTTTTCTCAAATATCGAAACAAGGATCACTTTGGTTTTAATTATTTTTCTCTCTGAAAATATTTCATATTAAAATTATATGAGAGGAGATAATATGACTTCTCAAAAATAAATGAAATGTTGGAGGAAAAATATTAAAATCAATCTGCATATTTTATTTGGGTTTTATCGCTATTTTATTTGAATTAGGAAAAATATGCATTTTTCAATATTGCATTAGAGGCCCAAATAAATGTTCACTTTGTCCGGCATATTTTTAGAGGACGGGGAAAATTTATTTCAGGATTATTGGAGTCCGTTTAGTATTTCTTTTCTTCATTTTTCTGCGTGTCAGAATGTTTTTTTAAGTGATCCGCCTTACCGGTCCGTGTCCGCCTGGGACACCGACCCGACCGACTTTATAAGCCGAGGCCCGAGGCCCCAGCCCACCTCGCGCCGCGCCCCCAAACCCTAGGTCGCCGCCGCTGCGTCGGCCGCCCGTGCCGCCGCCGCCCACGCCGGAGCCCGCCGCCGCCGCCGCCCACGCCGGAGCCCGCCGCCCCGCCTCGCTGGACCGCCGCCGGAGGTAGCCGCCACCGCCGTTCGTTGCCGTTTTTTTTCTTTTCCTGTTAACCGTTCGTGTTTTCCCAGAAAACCGAGTTTTCGTTTTTTTAGATCGGTTCGGTTTTCCATGGTTTTGTTAAATAGCGGATGTTCGTCTGTATGTTCGTTTTAACGAACGTTGTTCGTCCGTTAGTCACAGACAGCGAACGTTCGTTCGTTAGCTTATTCGTTAGTTTTTATTTTTCCAGGGTTTTTCCGCGATTATTCTCGATCGCGATTTCTGCCCTGACCTTAGATTTAGTTTATCTTTTCGCTCGTTTATCAGAATCAGGCGATTCAAGCGCCTGGATATTCGTCTTGAAACCCTCTTTCTGTTTAACCAACTTGAACAAGATTTTGGTACTGTAAAATTTGACTTTAGTCCAAATTAGTAATCGGATCTTGTTTCTTTCGCAGTTTGAGTTTTGTTGCTCCGTTTGATTTGATTTTTTTTGAAAATGGGAGTTCTTCAGTGGAACTTTCTGGTTAGATCTTCTTGTTTGAGTTTTACCCATGCATATTTTCTTTATTGCTTATGTATTCTATTGTTTGTTTGCGATAGAACACCTGGAGTGCGAAGCGTGCTACTACGAGTCTCTAGGTTTTGCAGATCATCAGCAAGGCAAGTAACACTTTGATAATACCCCTTTATCATCTAGTTTTTATGCATTAGTTTCAACCCTCACACATTGCATGAGTAGGATCTCTTAACATGTGGGTATGGGAAGTAGATGATGAGGTAGAACCTATTACCTGTTTTACCATCAAACCCCTGGGAGTTACTTCCACGCTATGCTTATACTGCCATGCTATGCTCGTAGACGTGGATTGGGTTTGAGTGTATCCATGACGGATGTGAGTTGTTAATTAATGGTTCAACTTAAGGTGGCAACTTTAATACACATCTAGGTGGATTGCTTGTGGGCACCTCGAGAATCCAGTGTTGTCCTAGGATATCCCGGAGTACTCATGTGATCATCCCACGGTCCGCCACCCAGGCTCAAAGGGATCATAAGATTATTTCATGCTAGAAACTTCCGTGTGCAGCCACAAGCTATTATGGGCTCTAGCATAGTTGAGTAAGTTGTGGAAAACCTTTCCATGATGGGCTAGCAGATGTAGGGGATTGTAGGTGTACCGACCTATCTATCGGTTAAGGGGACCTCTTTGGAAAGATGTGTCTCGGTCATCCATTTCTCAAACACCATGCAGTGCGAGAAATACAACGGAGAAGATCGTGTCTTGTGGGTAAAAGTGCGCAAACCTCTACAGACTGTACAAACTAATCATGGTTAGCCATGTCCCCGGTCATGGACATCTTGAGTATCTGGTTCTTGGATTATCATATGGATCTCATCACTCTAAATTAATTTGTTGGGTTGATAATTACTTTTAATTGGGATTGAGTTGGAGGAAGATTCTCAATGTTGTTCAACTACCATGATAGTTAAATAAAATATATTCCTTTGTTGTAGGGAAAAATTGGCTTTTTGCAAAACATATTAACCATACAGCCTCCACCAGCCATATATGCATGTAGTGATAGCCTTTATCTGTTCATTACTCTACTGTGTTACATTGCCAGCATATTCCATGTGCTGACCCATTTTCAGGCTGCAACATATCATGTTGCAGACTTTTCATACGAGGAGTAAGGTTCGCTAGGCCGTGTCATGCACTCAGCTATGCCGTTGGAGTTGATGGACTCACTTTATCTTCCAAGCCTTCCGCTGTTATCGTATTAGATGGCCTTACGCCATATTTATTGTAATAAGTTCTCTCTTGAGACGTTCGATGTAATAAGTGTGTGATTGCCACTCTGTTATAAATCCTTCGAGTACTGTGTGTGTCAGCATTACCGATCCAGGAATGACACTGAAGCACAGAGACTTGACCGTTTGAGGTCGGGTTACTACAAGATAGTACCAGAGCACACGCTGAATGTAGGATACGACCACTAAGAAAAGCCATAGGCCACTCTTCTCTACTCATTTCTGACTCCTCTCCATTTTCTACTCTTTAGGAAGGCGGACTCAAGGAACAAGTTTGCACAACCGGATGAAGACACACCTTTTGGACGACACTTGAAGGAAGTCACTAGGTACCTGAACATTGGAATACCAAGCTTCAGCGGGACCTATACCGCCACTTTACCAGAATAGGAGCGTTGGATGATTCGAGTTCAAGTTCCAGGAAGGACGTTCACGCCAGTCACTAAACCCATAGAGTTTTCCTTTGATGCACCCACCTGGAGTCTAGGCAAGAGTATGGCAGCCCACATTGCTATAGGACGCATCGGCGAAGTTTACCACAAGGAGCTGAAGGACACTATCTACGAGATATGTGGGCGCCGAGATGAGCAATGCGAGATGATCAGCACCAGGAAGGACAGGTCCATTGCAGCATTCATCTAGGAATTAAACCATCACATTCGTCGCCTAGAGAACCAGATGTGCGCAAGCATGATAGATTTGAAGAAGGCAATGACTAGGATCACAGAGTAGAAGAGGAGCTTAAGTCTACACGTGATGGATATGAGGAAGAAATTATGATACTTGTGGAGAGGAATGACGACATGACAAGGAAGCTAGGAGTTTTCATGGGAGACCCCGCGCCAGGAGGAGAAGATGATGAACCTAAGGAGATTCGTTCTGAAGACTACATCATCATCGACGACACTGACTCCGACCCTGATAGTAGTGATGATGACTATGAAGATGAAGCTGGAGCGGATATCATGGAGTCTTCCACCGATCAAAATTTTTAGTAGACCACCATATAATTAGTAGTACTCCCCATGTAAATATTAGTAGTCCGAGCACTGTAACGATAGTTAGACCGATTGTATGCCCTTGCTTGATTGATTGAGTGATATGATATGATTGTGTTTGTCTCATGTGCATATGGGTAGTGCTTTCTCATTAGACCTCATTCTATTCTAATCTCTTCCCTCTAAACCCATCAGATGCCTCCGAGACGTGACCCCGGTTTTGCTTTCCCACTGGAGCTCACTCAGTTGATCCAGCAGCATAATGCCTTGATGCAGTTGTTAGTTCAGAACCAAGGCAACAACAACAACAACAACCCACAACCACCACCACCAGTTGACAGGTTAGCCCATTTTCCGAGGTTGCCGCCGCCGGTGTTTTCCAGTAGTATTGAGCCAATAGTTGCTGATGATTGGCTGCGTAGGATTGGAAGAGAGTTGACCACCGCAGGTTGCACAGATGCTGAGAAGGTGCATTTTGCCGCACACCAATTGGATGGACCAGCAGCCTCATAGTGGGAGAATTACACAACCACTTTTCCTATAGCCAATGTTACTTGGGAGCAGTTTCAGCAAGCATTCCACACAACCCATGTATCAACTGGAGCTATGAGCATGAAGAAGCGTGAGTTTCACAACTTACGCCAAGGGAATCATACTGTAGGGCAGTACGTGGATGAGTTTAGTAAGTTATCCCGCTATGCTCTAGATGATGTGGCCACAGATGCTGCGAAGCAGGAGAAGTTTATGGAAGGGCTGAATGATGAGATGAGTATGCAGTTAATGATGGCAACATTTAACAACTACCAGGAGTTGGTAGATAAAGCTCTCATGATCAAAGGTAAGCAACAGAAGATAGAGAGCCGCAAGAGGAAATATGGACAAGGGAAGTACAATTCAAGAGCTCAGCAGAAGCCTTGCTTTACCCCGAACTCGGGAGGGCTTACCCATAACCATGGAGGCCACACTCACAATGGAGGAAGTTCTCAAAATCATAATGGCCCAAAGAATGGGAATGGGAATGGAGCAAGCGGCAATCAGAACCGCTCCAATCCAGCCACACCCGCCAAGAGGGACCTAAGCCATGTTACTTGTTTCAAGTGTGGGAAGACTGGACACTATGCCACTGAGTGCCCTGAAGCGAAGAACGAAAATGGTAATGGGAGCTCTGGGAAGAAGCCCAATCCATTTAACAAAGAACAAGTGAACCACGTGAACATGGAGGAGGTTGAAGAGCAACAAGATGTAGTTATCGGTAAGTTTTTAGTTAAGTCATTTACTGCAATCGTTCTTTTTGATACTGGTGCATCACATTCATACATATCAAGGGGATTTGTGGATAAATATAAGTTGCCCACTAAATTCTTAAGACACCTATGCTAGTAACCTCACCCGGAGCTGAGTATATGGCAAGCAGTGGATGTTTTCAGATGCCATTAACCATAGGTAGTCATGGTTTCCCCTCTGACTTGATAATTTTGGAGTCGCAAGGATTGGATGTGATACTAGGCATGTATTGGCTATTGATGTATGGAGGAAACATCAATTGCGCCAGTAAGTCAATTCTGCTTACCACCCCGGAGGGAAAAAGGATCAAGTATGTATCCAGGCATGCGCCCAGGAGAACACAAGTAAATTCTCTCACGGGAGTTGTTCAGGAGGAAGTGCCTGTTGTGAAGGATTTCCTAGATGTATTTACAAAGGAGTTACCAGGCATGCCACGAGATTGAGACATCGAGTTTTTGATAGAGCTGTTGCCAGGCACCGGGCCTATATCAAAGAGACCATACCGGATGCCCGCGAATGATCTAGAGGAGATCAAGAAACAGATTAAGGAGTTATTGGAGAAAGGTTACATCCGACGGAGTTCATCATCATGGGGGAGCCCCAGTGCTATTGGTTGAGAAGAAGGATAAGTCTCTGAGAATGGTTGTTGATTATCGGGCATTGAATGAAGTGACAATCAAGAACAAGTACCCACTGCCGATGATCAATGATCTGTTTGACCAGCTGCAAGGAGCTAAAGCATTTTCGAAGATCGACCTGCGATCAGGTTACCACCAGTTGAAGATTCGAGAAAAGGATATACCTAAGACAACTTTCACCACAAGGTATGGGCTATATGAGTATACGGTTATGTCATTTGGATTGACTAACGCCGCTGCCTATTTCATGAGTATGATGAATAAGGTGTTCATGGAGTTCTTGGATAAGTTTGTCGTGGTGTTCATTGATGATATTTTAGTATACTCAAAGAATGAAGAGGAACACAAGGAGCATTTGCGTTTAGTTCTCGAGAAACTCAGGGAGCATCAGTTGTATCCCAAGTTCAGCAAATGTGAGTTTTGGTTGAAGGAAGTTGGATTTCTTGGACATGTTATATCAGGAGAAGGTATAGCAGTAGAACCCACCAAAGTTCACTCGGTCACTGTGTGGTTGGCACCCACCTCAGTTGGAGAGATCCACAGTTTTCTTGGACTCGCGGGATACTATCGGAGATTCATTGAAAATTTCTCTAAGATTGCGAAGCCTATGACGAAGTTGTTGAAGAAGGACACCAAGTTCCATTGGACTAAAGAATGTGAAGCAAGTTTGCAGGAGTTGAAGAAACGTTTGACTACAACTCCAGTGTTGATTCTACCGGGTATACGCAAGGATTTCCAAGTGTATTGCGACCCATCTCGCTTAGGACTTGGAGGAGTACTTATGCAAGACGGAAGAGTTGTTTCATACGCCTCATGACAACTTCGACCGCATGAGTTAAATTATGCCATACATGACTTGGAGTTGGCAGCGGTTGTGCATGCACTCAAGACCTGGAGACATTTTCTTATTGGGAACCATTGTGATGTGTACACGGATCATAAGAGTTTGAAGTACATTTTCACACAGAAGGAGTTGAACCTCAAGCAAAGGAGATGGTTGGAGCTTATAAAGGATTATGATATGAAATTGCATTATCATCCAGGAAAGGCCAATGTCATAGCAAACACATTGAGCCGGAAGAGTTATGCCAATACCTTAGTAACAGGAGGTTTGCCAAGGGAGTTAGCAGAAGATTTCAGGGAGCTACGTTTAGAGATTGTTCCTAGAGGTTTTGTTACAACCATGGAAGTTCAGTTGAGATTGTTGGGAAAGATTCGAGAAGCCTGGAAGGATTACAAAGAAATTGTCGAGATAAAGGAGAAGATGAGTGAAGGCAAAGCCAAAGGTTTTCGTGAGGATGAGCACGACACCTTGTGGTTTGAGGACCGTATATAAGTGCCCAATAATGTAGAGATTAAGAAGTTGATATTACAGGAAGCTCATGACTCACCATACTCGATACACCCCGGAAACACCAAGATGTATTTGGATTTGAAGGAGCGTTTCTGGTGGACTGGAATGAAGAAGGATATTGCCGAGTATGTAGCCATATGTGATGTATGTCAGAGAGTGAAGGTAGAACATCAGAAGCGAGCGGGATTATTGCAGCCTATGCCGATACCCGAATGGAAGTGGGATAAGCTTGGCATGGATTTTATCACCGGACTACCCAGGACCCGATTGGGATATGATTCTATCTGGGTAGTAGTGGACCGCTTGACCAAAGTAGCTCACTTTATCCCAGTGAAAACCACATATACAAGTGCGAAGTTGGCCAAGATATACATGACCAGGATTGTATGTCAAGCACGGAGTTCCGAGGACCATTGTGTCAGATAGAGGAACACAGTTTACTTCAAAGTTTTGGCACCAACTGCACCAGACTTTAGGAACCAGGCTAGAGTTCAGTACAGCTTTTCACCTGCAGATAGATGGACAGACTAAGAGAGTCAATCAGATTCTGGAGGACATGTTGAGAGCTTGTGCGCTAGACTACGGGTCTAGTTGGGATGATAATTTACCCTACGCGGAGTTCTCGTACAACAACAACTACCAGGCCAGTTTGAAGATGGCACCGTTTGAAGCCCTGTACGGAAGAAGATGCCGAACACCGTTGATGCGGGATGAAGTTGGAGACCTCCAGTTGTTTGGACCAGATTTGATTAAGGAGTCCGAAGAGAAGGTTAAGCTGATTCGAGATAGACTGAAGGTAGCTCAGACCAGACAGAAGAGTTATCCAGACTCGAAACGCAAGGAGGTAGTCTATGAAATAGGAGACAGAACATATATGCGAGTGTCACCTCTGCGAGGAGTTAAGCGTTTTGGAGTTAAGGGAAAGTTAGCCCAGGATTTGTAGGGCCATACCTTGTTTTGGAATGCATGGGAGAGGTTGCCTACAAGTTGGAATTACCCGAAGGACTGTCGGGAGTACATGATGTGTTTCACGTTTCCCAGTTGAAGAAGTGCCATGCTGAGATGACCGATATTCCTCTGAGAGATACAATGCCCCTGGAAGCAATTCAGTTAGAAAGTGATTTGACATATGAGGAGAAACCAGTCAGGATTCTCGAATTTGCCAGTCGAGTTACCCGTAGCAAGGTTATCAAGTTTTGCAAAGTTCAGTGGAGCCACCATACTGAGGATGAAGCCACCTGGGAAAGAGAGGATGATCTACGCAAAGACCACCCACACCTATTTTCTAGCCAACCCGAATCTCGAGGGCAAGATTCATCTTAAGGGGGGTAGGTTTGTAACATCCCAAATTTTCAATTTGGAATGTTATACATAGGTCATTCATGCATATCGTACTTTATTGCATTTCGTTTTGTGATCCTCGAAATCCTAAGCAACTCCAGGACCCTCGAAGAGAGTTGGGGATTTTCCTAGTTCTCATATTTGAACTTTTCTCAAATATCGAAACAAGGATCACTTTGGGTTTAATTATTTTTCTCTCTGAAAATATTTCATATTAAAATTATATGAGAGGAGATAATATGGCTTCTCCAAAATAAATGAAATGTTGGAGGAAAAATATTAGAATCAATTTGTATATTTTATTTGGGTTTTATCGCTATTTTATTTGAATTAGGAAAAATATGCATTTTACAAAATTGCATTAGAGGCCCAAATAAATGTTCAGTTGCTCCAGCATATTTTTAGAGGACGGGGAAAATTTATTTCAGGATTTTTGGGGTCCGTTTAGTATTTCTTTTCTTCGTTTTTCTACGCGTCGGAATGTTTTTTTAAAAAGTGAACCGCCTTACCAGGCCGTGTCCACCTGGGACA
Organism: Triticum urartu; assembly: GCF_056163025.1. Classification (NCBI taxonomy): domain Eukaryota; kingdom Viridiplantae; phylum Streptophyta; class Magnoliopsida; order Poales; family Poaceae; genus Triticum; species Triticum urartu. The sequence continues at coordinate 114,200,803 of NC_141877.1, forward strand.
CCGACCCCGCCGAGTTTATAAGCCGAGGCCCCAGCCCACCTCGCGCCGCGCCTCAAAACCCTAGGCCGTCGCCGCCGCGTCCGCCGCCCACCCCGGAGCCCGCCGCTGCCGCCGCCCTCGCCGGAGCCCGCCGCCCCGCCTCGCCGGACCGCCGCCGCCGCCGTTCGTCGCCGTTTTTTCTCTTTTCCGGTTAACCTTTCGGTTTTTTCCATACAACCTAGTTTTCGTTTTTTAGATCGGTTCAGTTTTCTGCGGTTTAGCTAAATAGCGGACGTTCGTCCGTATGTTCGTTTTATCGAGTGTTGTTCGTCCGTTAGTCACACACAGCGAATGTTCATTCGTTAGCCTGTTCGTCAGTTTTTCTTTTTCCAGGGTTTTTCCGTGATTATTCTCGATCGCGATTTCTGCCCTAACCTTAGATTTAGTTTATCTTTTCGCTCGTTTATCGGAATCAGGCGATTCAAGCGCCTGGATCTTCGTCTCGAAACCCTCTTTCCGTTTAACCAAATTGAACAAGATTTTGGTACTGTAAAATTTGACTTTAGTCCATATTAGTAATTGGATCTTGTTTCTTTTTCGCAGTTTGAGTTTCGTTGCTCCGTTTGATTTGATTCTTTTTACAAACCGGAGTTCTTCAATTGAACTTTCTGCTTAGATCTTTTTATTTGAGTTTTACCCGTGCATCTTTGCTTGTTTGCTTATGTATGGTATTGTTTGTTTGCGATAGAACACCCGGAGTGCGAAGCGTGCTACAACGAGTCTCTAGGTTTTGCGGATCGTCAGCAAGGCAAGTAACACTTTGATCATACCCCTTTATGACCCAGTTTTTATGCATTAGTTTCAACCCTCACACATTGCATGAGTAGGATCTCTTAACATGTGGGTCTGGGAAGTAGATGACGAGGTAGAACCTATTACCTGTTTTACTATCAAACCCCTGGGAGTTACTTCTACGCTATGCTTATACTGCCATGCTATGCTCATAGACGTGGATTGGGTTTGAGTGTATCCATGACAGATGTGAGTTGTTAATTAATGGTTCAACTTAAGGTGGCAACTTTAACACACATTTGGGTGGATTGCTTGTGGGCACCTGGAGAATCCAGTGTTGTCCTAGGATATCCCGGAGTACCCGTGTGACCATCCTACGGTCCGCCACCCAGGCTCAAAGGGATCATAAGATTATTTCATGCTAGAAACTTCCGTGTGCAACCACAAGCTATTATGGGCTCTAGCATAGTTGAGTAAGTTGTGGGAAACCTTTCCATGATGGGCTAGCAAATGTAGGGGATTGTAGGTGTACCAGCCTATCTATCGGTTAAGGGGACCTCTTCGGAAAGACTGTGTCTCGGTCATCTGTTTCTCAAACACCATGCAGTGCGAGAAATACAATGGAGGAGATCGAGCCTTGTGGGGAAAAGTGCGCAAACCTCTGCAGATTGTACAAACTAATCATGGTTAACCGTGTCCCCGGTCATGGACATCTTGAGTATCTGGTTCTTGGATTATCATATGGATCTCATCACTCTAAATTAATTTGTTGGGTTGATAATTACTTTTAATTGGGATTGAGTTGGAGGAACCTTCTCAATGTTGTTCAAGTACCATGATAGTTAAATAAAATATATTCCTTTGTTGTAGGGAAAAATTGGCTTTTCGCAAAACATATTAACCATACAGCCTCCACCAGCCATATATTCATGTAGTGATAGCCTTTATCTGTTCATTACTCTATTGTGTTACATTGCCAGCATATTCCATGTGCTGACCCATTTTCGGGCTGCAACGTATCAAGTTGCAGACTTTTCAGACGAGGAGTAAGGTTCGCTAGGCCATGTCATGCACTCAGCTCCGCCGCTGGAGTTGATGGACTCACTTTATCTTCCAAGCCTTTTGCTGTTATCGTATTAGATGACCTTAAGCCATATTTATTGTAATAAGTTCTCTCTTGAGACATTCGATGTAATAAGTGTGTGATTGCCACTCTGTTATAAATCCTTCGAGTACTGTGTGTGTTAGCATTACCGATCCAGGGATGACACTGAAGCACAAAGACTTGACTGTTTGAGGTCGGGTCGCTACAATGGGGGAAGGTGATGAAGACGTTGGTGAAGATGACAGACGTGTTGGTGTAGATCGTTGTCGCGATGCTGGCCCCGGCGTTGTTCCGGCGCCACCGGGAGAGAGGGGGAGAGAGCCCCCTTCTTCTTCTTCTTCCTTGACCTTCTCCCTAGATAGAAGAAGGGTTTAACCCCTGGTCCATGGCTTCCATGGCAGCGGAGGGACGAGAGCCCCTCCGAGATTGGATCTGTCTCTCTGTCTCTCTCTGTTTCTGTGTTCTATATTCCGGCCTTTCATCGTTTCTTATATTCCCGGAGATTCGTAACTCCGATTGGGATGAAGATTTAACAGGATTTGTATCTGGATATTGGCTTTCTTGCAGCGAAAGAAGGGCACCAACCGCCTTACGGGGTGGACACGAGGGTTAGGGGCACGCCCACCCCCCCGGGGCGCGCCCCCTGCCTCGTGGCCCCCTAGGGCATCGTCTCACGTTGATTCTTCTTCCCAAAAATCACATATATTCCAAAAAAATCTCCGTAAGTTTTTATCCCGTTTGGACTGTGTTTGATATGGATTTTCTGCGAAACAAAAAACATGCAACAAACAGGAACTGGCACTGAGCACTGAATCAATATGTTAGTCCCAAAAATAGTATAAAAAGTTGCTAAAAGTATATGAAAGTTGTATAGTATTGGCATGGAACAATCAAAAATTATAGATACGACGGAGATGTATCATTGATATCCCCAGATCTCCAAGTTTTTTAGGTACTCCATCCTTAAAAGTATAATTAGCAAGCATGGTGGAGATTTCAACATCCGGTATTTTTATCTTATTGGTGATGATGTCTTTCATATACTTTGCATAAGGAGGCATTTTAAGGATATCAGTCAAGCGAGTACGCAAAAAAACTGGCCTCAACATTTCAGCAAAGCTTTCAAATTCTTCATCATCTTTCTTTTTAGTTGACTTGGCTAGAAAAGGCATAGGTTTTTGAACCCACGGTTCTCTTTCTTTACCGTGTTTTCTAGCAATAAAGTCTCTTTTATCATATATTTTATTCTTAGGTTGTGGGTTATCAAGATCAACTGAAGGTTCTATCTCAACATCATCGTCTAGTTCTTTATTGTTTGTTTGAGTGTATTCATGAACCTCATCATTATCTTTTTCATTATCATAAGGTGAGTGTTCATTATAGACTGAGTTTGAGCATCAGAGATAGAAATTTCATTATCATTATCAGGAGGTTTTTCTACTTCAGGTTCACTAGACGCATGCAAAGTCCTATCATTTTCTTCTTCTTTTTCTTTTTAGAAGGACTACATGCATCCGTGTTAGATCTTTGAGAGTCTTGTTCAATTATTTTTGGGTGTCCCTCAGGATAAAGTGGTTCCTAAGTCATTTTACCTCCTCTAGTTGCTACTCTAATAGCAAAGTCATGGATGTTATTATTCATTCCATCTAGCAACTCTCTTTGAGAATTAGCAACTTGTTCTAACTGGGTTTGAACCATAGAAGCATGTTTTCCAACACCTCTAACATCATTTGAGATTCTAAATAACAAGTCACTCAAACGAGCAATCGTATCAGAGTTGTATTTCAATTGTTTCATAACATTTGCATTGAAGTGATCTTGTTTTCTAATATAGTTTTCAAACTCATAAAGGCATTGGCTATGTTGCATATTGTGAGGATTGTCATTATCATTGAACTTCATTAGAGAATTTACCTCTACCACCTTAGGCAGTGGTGGTGTATTAAGCCCATGTATTTATTCAATAGGAGGTAAATTTTTGACATCCTCAGCTTTAGTACCTTTTCCTTCATAGATTTCTTTGCCTCTTGCATATCTTCAGGACTGAGATATAATATACCCCTCTTCTTCGGAGTGGGTTTAAGCGGTGATTCAGGAAGAGTCCACTCATCATAATTTTTTAGTATGTTATTCAATAATTCTTCATCTTGCCCAATAGTTCATTCCCTGAAAACACAACCAGCACAACTATCTAGGAAATCCCTAGAAGCATCGGTTAGTCCATTATAGAAGATATCAACTATTTCATTTTTCTGAAGAGGATGATCAGGCAAATCATTAAGTAATTGGCAAAGCCTCCCCCAAGCTTGTGGGAGACTGTCTTCTTTAATTTGCAAAAAGTTAAATATTTCCTGTAATGCAGCTTTTTTCTTATGAGCAGGGAAATATTTTTCAAAGAAGTAATAAATCATATCCTGGGGGCTATGCACACAACCAGGAGCAAGAGTATTGTACCAAGATTTAACATCACCCTTTAATGAGAATGGAAATAATTTGAGAATATAGTAATAGCAAGTTTTCTCATCATGAGTAAAAAGGGTGGCTATGTCATTCAACTTAGTAAGATGTGCCACAATAGTTTCAGTTTCATAACCATGGAAAGGATCAGATTCAACCAAAGTGATTAACTCTGGGTCAACAGAGAATTCCTTATCATCAATAAAGATAGGTGAAGTAGCTATCGGGGAAAACGACACCTATGGGATCCCAGGGAATCCCTTCTACGGTTGGCAGGGCGTGGAGTTGCGCAAAGAGGAGGTCTACCGATCAGGGCGAGGGGATTTTTATCCTGGTTCGGGCCGCAAACGATGCGTAAAACCTTAGTCCTGCTTGTCTGTGTTTATTTGGTGTTCTTGCATTCTTGGACTAGCTACTATGCGTGTCCAGTACAAAAAGTCCCAATCCTTCCACAGTACGCCTCGGGCCTCCTTTTATATGTCAAAGGGGTCGCCACAGTGGCACACATGAGGTGGAAAGTATCTACAGTGTTCTAGTTTATCGCCTGACACTATAGGAAAAACGCATTTAATGCGCTGCCTACATGCCCTCTTGCTTTACCAGGGGTGGCAACAGAGCTCGTCCTGTCCGTCGCTGCATCGCCTTGCTTCGACACGCATCCAAGCCGACAAGGCATGCAACGCCATGCTGGCGCGGTGACAGGGTCTTCACGAAGACCTGCACGCCACCACGCAGGTGCTTGACTAGTTGGCCTAGAAGCTACATGCTGCTACGCAGGCGCTTGCCTTGTTGGCGGGCCAGTTGCCGTGTTGGAACGGCTGCGGAGTAGCGAAACGTTGGTGGATGTGGGCCTAGCTCTGGCCCCACAGATGCCCCGGCGAGGGTCTTGCCGAGGTCTCGCGGGCGTCCCCAGCAAGGATCCTGCTGGGGGTCTTCGGCCGTCCCCGGCAAGGATCTTTGCCTGGGGTCTTCGTCTTCTCGTTCTTATCCAGGCTCGCAGGCCTTTGGTCTTCACAAAGATCTGCATGCCACCATGCGGGAACCCCCGAGTCTTGGTCTTGACGTTGTCGATGGTGTCAAAGTTCTCAGGCTCAAGGGTGGCGGCCTCGCTGGTGTGGGGCGATTTGCCCCGGCAAGGCTCTTGCCGGGGCTATGTAGGCTGCCCCGACAAGGGTGTTGTCGGGGGAAGCGCATCTTGCCCCTTCACTCTTCATGCCTCTGCCCCACCAAGCATGGCCGCAGGTGTGGCTACGACTGCCCATGCACAAGTAAAGGGGTACAGAAAAGCCCCTACTTTTGTACACCGATAGGAGCCCCCGAGCCTGGGCCACACATAAGCGTGAGGTGTTGTTGGGCCAGGCCTAGAACGGTACGCGGGCATGCGTGGTAGAGTTTTATCCTCCTCAGTTGCCAGTTGCGCTTCCCCATGACCCGCATTGAGTGTGTGACATGGGGGTCGTGCATGGAACGGTCGTAGCACGCTTTCGTCACCCCGTGGTGAATAGTAAAGAGGCAGCCCACGTCTTCCCCATAAAAAAGAGGAAGCCGTAGGGGTGCGGCTCATTTACAAAGTGGACTCGAGTCGTGGCCTTCATGGCACCTGCGCCCCACGATCATGGGCCAGGAAACGGTCACCCTACTTGTCTTCTTAATTTCGGCCCGCCCACCATGTGTCCTGCATGCTTCAGGGAGGGTAGGTGGAGGATATTGAGGACACGGGCCTTAACGCTGAGGCGGGAAGCCGGACGTCGCTGATTGGAGCAGCGGGTCGGTCCTGATTCCCTGTGCCTCTGGCGGTCGGATTGGTCAAGTGGGGCGGCCGCCCTTAGGTTGGGGGGCCGAGCCCCGGCCCTACCCCTCTATAAAAAGGGGAGAGGGACAACATCCTTCTGCATCCATTTCCTTCCTGCTTGCCCCCTTTCTTCCACTCGCCATGGTGAGAGGGCGCGCCGGCGCTCCAATGGCGACGATGAGGGCTTCTGCTCGACAGCGTGTGCCCCCTCCTCCAGAGCTCACGGCGGCAGAGCCTGCTGTGAGAGGAAGAGGGAGGGGGCAAGGCCGAGGCCGTCGTGGCACTCGGGGGAGAGGAGGATGGGGCGGCGCACTAGCCGCGCTTTCGCCAGCGGCTCCCCCCCATGGAGGGCCACGTCAGAGCCCAGCTGATGAAGCTATGTACCTAGGGTAGGGTCATAGGCCTGACCTAGAGACCCTCCCCTAGGACATCACCCTAAAGCCAGAATCATTCAAAGGGTACCTTCATCCACTCGACCAGAGACATTCCACTCGGAAGAATCAATGTCACTCGACCGTCGCAGAAGCCACTCGACTAGCAGAAGATCTAAAGCCACTCTACATGAACAACGGTCGAGCATTTACTTATAGGCTTAATTGACATTTATAGCACTTAATTACTAGCATTACCAGTAACGCCCCCCTCTTAATGCACCTTAAATCCCTTGTAACGTGGGCTGGCTAGGGTCCTGGCGCACTCTATATAAGCCACCCCCCTCCACTGGCACAAGGGTTCGCATCTTTTGTAAACTCACACACACATATATAATCCAGTTGACCGCCTCAGGGCACCGAGACGTAGGGCTGTTACTTCTTCCGAGAAGGGCCTAAACTCGTAAAACTCGTGTGTACAACTACTCCATAGCTAGGATCTTGCCTCCTCATACCTACCCCCCATTCTATTGTCAGTCTTAGATCCACGACAGTTGGCGCCCATCGTGGGGCAGGTGTCTTAGCAGATTATTGGAGAAGTTGCGATTCCTCCGATTCCCATCATCATGGTTTCCGACGGAGGATTGGCTGATGGCCACGAGATCCGTCTCGGCGCGCTCCTCTTCATCACCAATGACTCCGCTTGGCTCCACGAGGCTCCACTCGACGTCGAGGCGCTCCCTGTCCGAGGGGCGACGCACTTCCACGCATGCATTCGCGGTGTCCTTCTTTGGCAACCGTCGACTCCATATCAGTCGACTCCTACGGCAACCTCCCTCTCCGCTGTTCACCGGTGCCAGCAATCCGGTTGGTCGCGGCTTCAGCGGTGGGTGAGGCACGCGGTGGCCCGCCAATCAGCCACCCCACAAATCGCGGTGATCGAGCCCGATGAAACTCTCTACGGCCTGTTCGATCTGTTGACTGGCTTTGTCGAGACTGCATCCGAATGCGATAGCAGCGACCCCGCGGCAGAAGTCTTGATGGTCAATGGACCATGTAGTCCTCCTGGCTTCACCCGCGAAGGCGGGGACGATGGCGGCGGTGATCCGTCGCGTGTTCACGAAGAGTACCTCCCCGAACCCCTCTCTTCATAGCGGAGGGAAGATCTTCGCCACCGTAATATGGATGCGCTTCACACTCCTATCGTTGGAGAAACCCCTGAGGCCCAGGCCTTGGAGGAGGCGCGCCTGGCCAACTTGGCTAAGCGCACTCGACTGGAGAACCTCAAGTGCGCACTCGACGAGCGTGCTCGGCCGTGGATTCCTGAGTCCAGTCGACGACAACTTTTTCCGCCTCCGACTCAGGTATATCGAACTCCGATCCAGAATCTCACAGCTGCAGCTCGAATAGCAGAGTCAATTCAACCTTCCCAATCAGAAGCTGGCCGAGGTTTGATGCAGATCCGAGGTTTACTTCGGGCAGTGGGAGAGCAGAATACAGTAGTATCTCAGTCGCGGAATAGGATTCATAGCCCGAGATCGCCTCCGCGGCGTGAGGGACGTGGATACCAGCAAGATCAGTACAGGAACCGTGAGCAGTATGATCATTAACTCGACCATGGTGACCGTCTTCGAGTGCCCACGCCTCCTCCGAGGAGTGGGTCATACGTGCCTCGGCGGCAAGATGACAGGCGCACCCACAGCGGTGAACGAATAATTCTAGTCAACCCCAGAGAGCCAGGTTTTGATGCAAGTTTTATCCTCGTTCAAGGTCTGGTTGATAGGAACAGAGCTCACAGGGAAGGCCACGATAGAGACATCCGACTGGAAGCAGGGTGCACGTTTCAGGACCCGAGTGTTTCAGCAGAGCTATCAGAGCAGGAGTGATTCCTCCCAACTTCAGGTTGGCGACTGGAGTCAGCAAGTTCACCGGCGAATCCAAGCCAGACACTTGGCTTGAGGATTACCGAGTGGCTGTGCAGATTGGTGGTGGTAATGACGATGTGGCCATGAAGCACCTCCCCCTGATGTTGGAAGGCTCTGCCAGAGCATGGTTGAATCAGTTGGCTCCTGGCAGCATTTACAGTTGGGAGGGAACTTGCTCGAGTGTTTGTTAGGACCTTTGAAGGCACTTGCAAAAGGCCGGCAGGGTTGACAGAATTGCAGTGTTGTGTCCAGAAACCGAATGAAACGTTGAGGGATTATATCCAAAGATGGATCACGTTGCACCATATAGTGGAGAATGTGTCAGATCATCAAGCAATTTGTGCCTTCAAGGAAGGCGATAAGTATCGAGAGTTGAACCTGAAATTCGGTCGGACAGGAGATATGACTCTGACTCGAATGATGGAGATTGCCACCAAATATGCCAATGGTGAAGAGGAAGACCGACTCCGGAGTGGCAAACACAAAACAGTTGCCTAAGAAACTGGAGGAGGGAATTTCAGTCGGAAACAGAAGAGAAAGGCCGAACCAGCTGCTCCTGGTGAAGCTTTAGCTATTGCCCAAGGAAAGTTCAAAGGAAAGCCCAAAGGGCCCTGGGCTCCCAAAAAAGTTAAGGATAAAGATGGGAATGATGTGTTGGATTTACCATGCCATATTCATACCAAGAAAGATGAAGAGGGGAACATCATTTACCCTAAACACACCACTCGACAGTGTCGTTTCCTGATCCAGCAGTTCTGGGAGAAACAACCCAAGGAAAAGGAAAAGGAGTCGGACGGAGGTGAGGATAGGGAAGAAGACGATGACAGTTTTCCCAATGTCAATTCCATGGTGATGATTTTCACTGATGTTGAAAGAAAAAGTCGATTGAAGGTTATTAACAGGGAGCTGAACATGGTTGCTCTGGCTACACCCAGTTATCTGAAGTGGTCCCAGACTGCCATCACATTCAACTAGTCAGACCACCCAGCGCATATAGCCACCCCTGGGAGGCAAGCGCTGGTGGTCGACCCAGTAGTCGAAGGCACTCGACTGACTAAAGTGCTGATGGATGGTGGCAGTGGCTTGAATATCCTTTATGCTGAAACCTTGAAGGGAATGGGCATTCTGATGTCCAAGCTTAGTGAAAGCAACATGAGTTTCCATGGTGTTATACCTGGCAAGAAAGCTCATTCACTCGGCCAGATAGTACTTGATGTGGTTTTCGGTTATTCCAAGAATTACCGCAAGGAATAGTTGATGTTTGAGGTAGTGGATTTCAAGAGTGCTTACCATGTCATTCTGGGGAGACCCGCTTATGCACGTTTTATGGCTCGGCCATGTTATGTGTATCTCAAATTGACGATGCCTGGCCCCAAAGGAGTAATCACTGTCACTGGCAATCGGCAGAAGGCAGAAGAGTGCTTCCAGAAAGGCTCAAAAATTGCCGATGCACATATGGCAGTAGTGGAACTGCAAGAGTACCAGAAAAATGTAGATCCGAGTGATTTGCTGCGAGCCAAGAAGCCTGCCACAGAGTCCGCATTTCAGTCATCAGGGGAAACGAAGCCGATTCATATCCACCCGACCGATCCCAATGCTGCTCCGACCCATATCTCACTAACACTCGACAACAAATAGGAAGAAGCGCTCATCCAGTTCCTCCGTGAGAACTGGGACATCTTTGCATGGAAACCTTCTGACATGCCAGGTGTACCCAGGGGACTGGCTGAGCATCGTTTGCGAGTCAAGCCGAAAGTAAAACCAGTCAAGGAACATCTCCGACGGTCCGCCGTCCAGAAGAGAAAAGCAATTCGCGAGGAAGTGGCTCGGCTCCTGACAGTTGAGTTCATCCGAGAGATTTACCACTCTGAGTGGCTCGCCAATGTTGTCATGGTCCCCAAGAAGGATGATTCACTTCGCTTGTGCATTGACTTCAAGCATATCAATCGGGCCTACCCGAAAGATCATTTTCCTCTTCCCCGCATCAACCAAATCGTCGACTCAACTGCGGGGTGTGAACGTTTGTCCTTCTTGGACGCGTATTCCAGGTACCATCAGATCCATCTGTATGGACCTGATGAGATAAAAAAGTCTTTCATCACTCCATTCGGATGTTTCTGTTATGTCACTATGCCATTCGGCCTGAAGAACGCCAGAGCCACATTAATGAGGATGATCCAGAAGTGTCTTCTCACTCAAATAAGTCGGAATGTGGAAGCATACATGGATGACATTGTAGTCAAGTCATGTAAAGGTTCCGACCTGCTGGCTGACCTTGCCGAAACCTTTGCCAACCTCAAAAGGTATGATATCAAGCTTAATCCATCAAAGTGCACATTTGGAGTTCCTGGGGGAAAGTTACTCGGTTTCCTCGTTTCCGAACGAGGGATCGATGCTAACCCAGATAAAGTTGGTGCCATTCTCCGGATGAAACACCTTGTGCGTGTGCACGATGTCCAAAAGCTTACTGGTTGCTTGGCCGCCTTGAGTCGATTCATTTCTCGTCTCGGTGAAAAGGCACTGCCTCTTTACCGACTGATGAAGAAGTCTGATAAGTTCGAGTGGACTCCCGAAGCTGACGTAGCGTTTGTAGAGCTCAAAGCCCTGCTTTCCACCCAGCCGATGCTTGCTACACCAATCAGCAAAGAGCCTTTACTACTTTACATTGCAGCCACTGGACAAGTTGTCAGTACAGTACTCACGGTCGAGCGGGAAGAAGAAGGAAAAACTTATAAAGTTCAACGCCTAGTGTATTACGTTTCTGAAGTTCTGACTCCGTCAAAGCAAAGATATCCCCATTATCAGAAGCTTGTTTATGGAATTTACATGACCACAAAGAAGGTTGCACACTATTTCTTTGATCATTCCATTACAGTCGTTAGCGACGCTCCATTATCGGAGATTTTGAACAACAGAGATGCAACTAGTCGAGTGGCAAAGTGGGAGATTGAACTCCTTCCCCTGTATATCAAGTTTGAAGAAAAGAAGTCTATGAAGTCCCAAGCAATAGCTGATTTCCTCGCCGAGTGGATCGAACAGCAACTTCCGACCCAAATTCACTCGGAGCATTGGACCATGTTCTTTGATGGATCCAAGATGCTGAATGGTTCCGGTGCTGGAGTGGTGTTGGTCTCCCCCCGTGGTGACAAACTCAATTATGTTCTCCAGATTCACTTTGACTCCTCCAACAATGAGGCCGAATACGAGGCACTTCTGTATGGGTTGCGTATGTCCATTTCACTCGGCGTCCGTCGCCTCATGGTCTATGGTGACTCGGATTTAGTGGTCAATCAGGTGATGAAGGAGTGGGACGTCAGAAGCCCAACCATGACTGGTTATTGCAATGCAGTAAGAAATCTAGAAAAGAGGTTTGAGGGGTTAGAGCTCCATCACATCCCTCGACTGAAAAATCAAGCAGCAGATGATCTGGCAAAGATAGGCTCCAAGAGGGAAGCCATTCCCAGTAATGTGTTCCTGGAGCATATTCATGCACCTTCAGTTCAAGAAGATCCCTTCACTGAAGAGCCCCCACAGCCGAAGAGTGCCACTGATCCGACTGAAATCGAGATCCCAGCCGTGGTCGACTTGATCATGGAAGTTTTGGTCGTCACCCCCGATTGGACAGTACCATATATCGCATACATCCTTAGAAGAGAACTCCTAGAAGATGAAGAAGAGGCTCGACAGATCGTCCGTCGATCTAAGGCCTTCACTGTGATATGGGGGTAGTTGTTTAGAGAAAGTGTGACTAGAGTTTGGCAGAAATGCATAACACCTGAAGAAGGTCGAGTGATCCTCAATGATATCCACTTGGGGACCTGTGGTCACCATGCGTCCTCTAGGACCATTGTGGCCAAATCATACCAAGCAGGATTTTACTGGCCTCGGGCAAATGAGATGGCACAAGAAATAGTCAACAAATGTGAAGGTTGTTAGTTTTACTCCAACATGTCTCACAAGCCTGCGTCAGCCCTGAAGACCACTCCACTCGTCTGGCCTTTTGCCGTTTGGGGATTGGATATGGTTGGACCTTTGAAGACTGGTAGGAGTGGATTCACTCATGTACTTGTAGTAGTCGACAAGTTCACCAAGTGGATTGAAGCCAAGCCTATCAAGAACCTTGATGCCAGTACTGCTGTCAGCTTCATCAGGGAGATAACATTCAGATATGGTGTTCCACACAACATCATCACTGCCAATGGATCAAACTTTGATTCTGATGAGTTCAGGACTTTTTGTGCTTCACAAGGTACTCGAGTCGACTATGCCTCAGTCGCCCACCCCCAGTCGAATGGACAGGTGGAAAGAGCAAATGGATTGATTCTCAAAGGACTAAAACCCCGACTGATGCGTGACCTCAAACACGTAGCAGGAGCCTGGGTCGATGAACTTCCATTAGTATTATGGGGATTGAGGACAACTCCCAATCGGTCGACTGGCAGAACCCCGTTTTTCTTGGTTTATGGAGCCGAAGCCGTACTTCCTAGTGACTTGCTCCACAATGCACTCCGAGTCGAGCTTTTCACAAAGGAAGAAGCAGAACAAGCACGACAGGATACAGTTGACCTCCTTGACGAAGAAAGAGAGATGGCCTTGATCCGATCAACCATCTATCAGCAAGTCCTGCGTCGATTCCATGCCAGAAATGTGAGGGGTCGAGCATTTCAGGAGGGAGACTTAGTTCTCCGAGTGGATCGGCAGAAACCACATAAGCTTGCCCCCTCTTGGGAAGGTCCCTTCGTGGTCACCAGAGTGCTCCACAACGGAGCGTACCACCTTTACGACGTCAAACACAAGAAAGACGAGCCGCACGCTTGGAATGCGGAGCTGCTCCGCCCCTTTTATACTTAAGCACTCGGTCTGCTGAGATGTAATAAAAAAACACATTTGTATTTTGTTTATTAAAGACAAGAAGTTTTACACTCTTCTAAAAAGATTGTCGATTGTTTACATCTGTTTCTAAAATCCCCAAGTGGGTGGCTCAATTGCAAATCCGTTTCGCCTAAGTCAAAAAAATCCTACCAAGTGATGAGCAAGCCTCTCACTCGGGGGCTTAGCTGCAGTCCAGTACTCGCCTAAGTTTCTAAAATCCTACCGAGTGATGAACAAGCGTCTCACTCGGAGGCTTAGCTGCAGTCCAGTACTCGCCTAAGTTTAAAAAAAAATTCCTACCGAGTGATGAGCAAGCCTCTCACTCAGAGGCTTAGCTGCAGTCCAGTACTCACCTAAGTTTCAAAAAATCCTACCGAGTAATGAGCAAGCCTCTCACTCGGAGGCTTAGCTGCAGTCCAGTACTCGCCTAAGTTTCAAAAATCCTACCGAGTGATGAGCAAGCCTCTCAATTGGAGGCTTAAGCTGCAGTCCAGTACTCGCCTAAGTTTTAAAAAATCCTACCGAGTAATGAGCAAGCCTCTCACTCAGAGGCTTAGCTGCAGTCCAGTATCCGCCTAAGTTTCAAAAAAATCCTACCGTGTGATGAGCAAGCCTCTCACTCAGAGGCCTAGCTGCAGTCCAATACTCGCCTAAGTTTCAAAAATCCTACCACGTGATGAGCAAACCTCACACTCGGGGGCTTAGCTGCAGTCCAGTACTCGCCTAAGTTTCTAAAAATCCTACCAAGTGATGAGAAAACCTCACACTCGGGGGCTTAGCTGTAGTCCAGTACTCGCCTAAGTTTCTAAAAATCCTACCAAGTGATGAGCAAACCTCACACTCGGGGGCTTAGCTGTAGTCCAATACTCGACTAAGTTTCTAAAAATCCTACCGAGTGATGAGAAAACCTCACACTCGGGGGCTTAGCTACAGTCCAGTACTCGCCTAAGTTTCAAAAATCCTACCGAGTGATGAGCAAACCTCATACTCGGGGGCTTAGCTGCAGTCCAGTACTCGCCTAAGTCAAAAAACCATCCCTATCCGCAAGGATGACGAGGTGCAGGTCGACTGCAATCCTCTCACAGAGCCGCACTACAAGTACAACGTCCGCTCCATCCCTATCAGCAAGGATGACGAGGTGCAGGTCGACTGCAATCCTCTCACGGAGCCGCACTACAAGTACAACGTCCGCTCCATCCCTATCCACAAGAATGACGAGGTGCAGGTCGACTGCAATCCTCTCACGGAGCCGCGCTACAAGTATAGCGTCCGCTCCATCCCTATCCGCAAGGATGACGAGGTGCAGGTCGACTACAATCCTCTCACGGAGCCGCGGCACAAGTACAATGTCCGCTCCATCCCTATCCACAAGGATGATGAGGTGCTGGTCGACTGCAATCCTCTCATGGAGCCGCGACACAAGTACAACGTCCGCTCCATCCTTATCCGCAAGGATGACGAGGTGCAGGTCGACTGCAATCCTCTCACGAAGCCGCGCTACAAGTACAACGTCCGCTCCATCCCTATCTGCAAGGATGACGAGGTGTAGGTCGATTGCAATCCTCTCACGGAGCCGCGCCACAAATACAATGTGCACTCCATCCGTATCCGCAAACACGGCGAGGTGCAGGTTGACTGGGATATCTCCTTCAAAGTTGCTTCTCGAAGAATATTCCGAGTGAAGAACAAGTTTTACTCGAAGACGAACACAGGCATATGCAGAAGATAAACTAAGATCGGATAAAATCTCCAGAGTTCCAAAACGACGATAAAAGTATTCGGGCACTAGGACCGAATGAGTTTAATGATTACAACAACCACTCGGCATTCCGAGGCAAATTCAAGGCAAGTTTAAATCTCAAGTTTGTTCATTCGGCAGGAGGAGGGCTGGCAGGCTCGACGAATTCGTCCAAGTCAATTCCATCTGCGATCCGAGTGGCAGCAGCGATGAAAGTCTCCATAAAGGACTGGAAATCATGCCTTTTGGTGTTGGCGACCTTGATCGCCGCCAGCTTATCTTCGCGGGCTTCTTTGCAATGGACTCTTACCAGCCACAATGCCACGTCAGCACCGCATCGGGCATAGGACTTCTTCCATTCCTGCACTCGACCAGGGACCTCGTTGAGTCGAGCCATCAGAGACTCGAGATCATTTTGAAGTGTCCCCCTTGGACAGAGTGATGAGTCGATCTGTGAAACTGCCACCTTCAGACGAGCTAGATAACTTGTAACGCTGGCGACGCGGGACTCCAGTCGAAGCACATTCATGGCAGCCTGGTCGCCGACTGGAGAAAGGATAGGGTCCAAGCCCGTCTCGATCCATCTAGTCTCTTTTTCAAAGTTTTGGCAGAATTCTGCAGAGTCAAGGAGTTAATGAGTCGACTGGTCAGAACTAACTTGCAAACAGTAAAACAGTTGGGTAAAAAGGGGTACCTTCGAGCATGAGGAAGAGTTTCTTGGCGAGAGCTTTCAGATAAGCCTCCAAATCGTTCCTCCCGTGAGTCACGCTTTCCAGCTTCTCATTCAGAGCCACCTTGTCCTTCTTCAGACGAGTTGCCTCTCAGTTGGATTCAGTGAGAGAGGACTTCAGCTTGCTTACTTCTTCTTCCAGCGCTCCGACTGAAGCCAACTTCTTGTCAGCAAGGGTAGTCTTATCTTGAGCCTCCTTCTGCGCAGCTGCAAGGTCCAAGTCCTTCTCCAGAGCCAACCTCATTTTCTCTGCAAAATAAGCATTTGGATCAAGCAAAAGATCGAAGGGATAATTTAAAGGACGATCGACGTGAGCAATCGACAGGCATTTACCTTCCATACCGGCAACTTCATCTTGGGCCTTCTTCAAGTTTTGTTGGGCCAGCTCCAGGTCAAGGTTGAGTTGCCTCTACTTCTCCTCAAATTCGGCGAATTTGGAAATGAGAGTACAAGATTTCTGTAGAGGGTTAAAGACATATCAATCGACAAGATCAAAGATTATTTACTTCCAAGTGAATAAAACTTCAAAGTTTACTCATACCCCAGCCGACTGCCCGCAGTCGACAGCGGTCTCGGAGACTACACCTAGCGGGTGCACTTGGCGTGCCCCCACTGGTTCAGATTCCACTCGGCCGGTCCGCCCGGGTCGAGTAAAAAAACAAAAGAGAAGAAGTATTCAGACCCCGGCCGACTGCCAGCAATCGACCGTGGTCTCGGGGACTACACCCAGTGGGTGCACTTGGCGTGCCCCCACTGGTTTAGATCCCACTCAGCATGTTCAGCACAGGTCGAGTGGAAGAAAGGAAAAATAAATAAGTGCTCAGACCCCAGCCGATTGCCCGCAGTCGACTGCGGTCTCGGGGACTACACCCAGTGGGTGCACTTAGCGTGCCCCCACTGGTTCAGATCCCATTCGACCAGACCGAATGGAAGAGTGCAAATACTAAAGACAACTAAACACCCAGTGGTTGTACAGATTCGAAGCAGACAATAAGAGATTGTATGAAGGAAAATATTCAGGTAGCATATCCTAATAGAACAAGTTCAGTCAGAAGTCAACTTACCTGGACATTGGCTCGGAGAGCCGCGCTGGTGTCGTAAGCAGCCTGGCTGTTGTCGTGCACTGCCTTCATCTGCTCCATCATTACGCCAGCCTGATGGATAGCCTCCGCAGCGGCGTCCGGCTGGCTTTCTGGAACATGATAGGTGGTGAAGAAGGGGACAGACGGTCCAGATGCAGCCGCTTGGAGCTCCGAGGCTTGAGGTTGGACGGCTGAAGAAAACACTGGTATAGTCGACGGTGCGGGGTGTTCACTCAACACTCGGACAACAAAAGTTACAGAGGTTCTACCTGCATCTTCAGGCTGTTGGTTCTATTGCCAGTTCCGACTGGGATATCTTGCCAGCTGTTGCTTTCTTGCTCCTTCTGGGCCTCGGTATCACGTCTTCATCGTCATCCGGAAGCTCGATAACATTGAGTGGGGCCGCAAAGAAATCAGTCGACCCCAAGTGAATCGCCAGAATTTAATCCACCAAATAATCAAGAACAAGATCATGAGAATTGTACCTGGGTTGGAGGTAACCGCATCTTCCATCTCCTCATCTCGGTACTGGTGGGTGGAAGTTCCAGAAGTGGCAGCACTGCAAATATCAACATTTAGTCGGTTACGTTCCATTACCCAAGTCAACCAAAGGATCAGGCCAGATTGTTACCCAGAGATAGTGGGAATGACCACTTTGATCTTGGGCAAAGCCTTCGGGGGTTTGGAAGATGTGGTCTTCGGTGGTTTCGGCACTGGAGGCGGCGCAGTCTTGGGCTGCTTCGATGCCTTCTCGGTCGGCACTGGGGAAGATGTCCGAGGGCGCTTTGAAGACTGCCCAGTTGGTGCGGCCACCCAGTCGGGAGCACTTGCCGGGTCGTGAGCGTGCTTGGACCTTCTTTCTCTGCGAGGAGGCGAGTCGACCTCTTCTTCGTCACTCGGGTCGTCGCTCTCCTCATCCTCCTCTGCATCTGAGTGCCACTCACCACTCTCGCCTCCGCTCGCCTCTCCCTCAAGATCTTGCTCCTGCACTACATTGGGCATTGAGTACATATCAACAAGAGCATGAAAGACAATGAACAAAAGAAAGACAGTCGACCGTCAACAAGATGATACATGGTAAATCTAGAAGACACTCGACAATGCAGAATCGTACCTGTTCCGGCTGGCGCAAATGGTCGAATGGAACCACCCTCCTAGACCCCCGAGGGTTATCCTTGTTGCCAGTAATGCCTCTCAGCCACTGCTCCACCGTGTCCTCACTAACATCCTCCGGGTGGATCCGAGTGGAATCCTCGAGTCCCGAGTACATCCACATCGGATGGTCACGAGCTTGGAGCGGTGGGATACGCCGACTGAGGAAGTCCTCCAGCAGGTCCATACCGGTCACTCCGTCGCAGACGAGTTGGACAACCCGCTCGACCAACACCTTCACTTGCACCTTCTCCTCTGGGATCACTCTCAAGGTGGAGGGCTTCTCCACTCGAGCCATGGAAAAGGGGGGAAGTCCAGTCGACTGACCCAGAGTCGGCTGGTCCTTGAAGTAGAACCAGGTCGACTGCCAACCCCGGACCGAATCAGGAAGGGTCATGGTTGGGAAAGTGCTTTGGTTCCTCATCTGAATTCCAAGACCCCCGCACATCTGTATCACGTGTGTCCTCTCATCACTCGGGTTGGCCTTCTTGACCGTCTGAGAACGACACGTGAATATGTGCTTGAATAGACCCCAGTGTGGTCGACAACCCAAGAAGTTCTCGCACATGGACACGAAAGCGGCAAGGTACACAATGGTGTTTGGATAGAAGTGGTGGAGTTGAGCCCCAAAGAAGTTCAAGAAACCGCGAAAGAAAGGATGGGGAGGCAAAGAGAACCCGCGGTCGATGTGAGTGGCAAGAAGAACGCACTCACCCGCCTGCGGCTGCGGCTCGATCTCATTCCCTGGGAGCCGCGCCGATCCATGGGGGATCAATCCCCCCTCGACCAAGTCATCGATATTGTCTTGACTGATTGTCGAATGGATCCAGTCACCCTGGATCCAACCAGGCGGCAAGCCGGACCTGGACGAAGACCCGCCCTGGCTGGTCCTCTTCCCTTTCGCCTTCGTCGTCGCCTTCTTCGCATGCTCCAACGCCACCGTCTTCTCCTTCCCCATGGAAGCAGATCGAGTTCAAGCAGGGCGACGACGCCGAGAGCATAGGCGGATGCGGGGGAGAAAACAGAGGAGGAAGAGGAACAATGAGAACGCACTGTGCGAAAATCCCCGTCCAACGCCTTGTATGAGGGCATTTCCGAGTGGCCGACTCATGGGCCCAGGCGATCTGATCAAATCCCGCAACAGTCGGGTGCGTGATACGTGGTGAAAAAGGTGGCGCGGAGATCAAGGCGGCCTGCCTAATCCGTCCCGATTACTGCGGCCTCCCCCGTCCGGCGCTCTTCCCAAAATTCGAATCTCGGGAAATCCACAGATAGCAGAGCAACCTGTCAGACGGAAGATTTTTCCCATATCAACACCAAGAATGGATCAACAATGAAAGTTCACTCGACAAAACCAAGAATGGATCAAGGCAACTTAACAAGCAGTTGAAGTCATCATGAATGTTCATTCAACCTCTGGACAAGACATTTCCGATGCACAAAAGCTGAATCAGAGAGGTTGTCAACTCCTTCTCCACTCGAACCCTGAACCATTCGGGGGCTAATGATGAAGCTATGTACCTAGGGTAGGGTCATAGGCCTGACCTAGACACCCTCCCCTAGGACATCACCCTAAAGCCAGAATCATTCAAAGGGTACCATCATCCACTCGACCAGAGGCGTTCCACTCGGAAGAATCAATGTCACTCGATTGTCGCAGAAGCCACTCGACTAGCAGAAGATCTAAAGCCACTCTGCATGAACAACGGTCGAGCAATTACTTATAGGCTTAATTGTCATTTATAGCACTTAATTACTAGCGTTACTAGTAACGCCCCCTCTTAATGAACCTTAAACCCCTTGTAACGTGGGCTGGCTGGGGTCCTGGCGCACTCTATATAAGCCACCCCCTCCACTGGCACAAGGGTTCGCATCTTTTGTAGACACACACACATATATAATCCAGTTGACCACCTCAGGGCACGGAGACGTAGGGATGTTACTTCTTCCAAGCAGGGCCTGAACTCGTAAAACTCGTGTGTACAACTGCTCCATAGCTAGGATCTTGCCTCCTCATACCTACCCCCATTCTACTGTCAGTCTTAGATCCACGACACCAGCCCCGCGAGTTCTTCATCAGGCCGTACAGGCGAGTGTGTGGTCACCTCCGCCTCCCCACTCTGTTCGCTCGGGAGATGTAGCTCGACCCACCACAGGTCTTGGGGCTACACATGAGGGTCTGCGGGAACGGCGGCATGCGGGTCGACGTCGACTTCCCCACCCCTCATGTCATGTATCTCCACCATGGGTGGAATACCATTGCCCGCGCCCATAGTCTGGTGGAGGGGCATGTTCTCCAGTTCAAATTAATGGAGAACGACCCGCTCTTCGTCAAGGTCTTCGGGCACTTGGGAACCCGCTTAGGGTGCCACGCGGAGAGCTCCACCGACAACTGAACTTCCTCCTCGGGCGATAGTGACAAGGAGGACAACGACATCGAGGACGAGTGTAGCAGGCAGGAGGACGCTGACTCTAACTCTGGCTGACCATCAGCGGCAGCACCGTCATCTGCATCACCCCCTCATTCGGCCACGCGCCTTACCAAGGGTCATCCCCGCCATGCTCTCCATCGGCGCGTTCCCCGTCGCCCCTTCTTGACCTTCACCTGCCGCACGTTGGAGGAAAGGGGAAAGAACGGACATGGCGAGACACTTATCTTTCTTTTAGCTTGCAGGCACTTGCCAAATCTTAATTTCTAAATAATGTAATCTCTCGAGCCCATGCCTGTGTCTTGTAACATTCGTACTTGTATCAACATGTCAATGAAAAAGGGAGTTTAGATCCCGCATAGAGTCAAACTATGAAAAAAGCTTAACATCCTGTAAAAGGTGTAGATGGCATACCTCGCTAGCGTGACGCCGCGAGCTGTATCCGCGGTCCTCGGAAGCGGGTGCGGGAGCCTCGGCGCCCTTGAATAGCATCTTCCAGGCGTCTTCGTACGTCGTGTCAAAGAGCCTGCTGAGGGTTTGATGCTGCGTCGGGTCGAACTCCCACAGATTAAAATCCCGTTGTTGGCACGGGAGGATCCGGCGGATGAGCATAACCTAGATTACATTAACAAGCCGGACTGGCTTGTTCACCAGGGACTGGATGCATGTTTGCAATCCGGTCACCTCTTTTTCGTCACCCCACGATAGGCCCATCTCTTTCCAAGACATAAGCCGCATGGGGGGTCCAGATCGGAACTCGGGGGCTGCGGTCCATTTCGGATCGTGCGGCTCGGTGATATAAAACCACCCGGATTGCCATCCCTTTAGGGTCTCCACGAAAGACCCCTCGAACCATAGGACGTTGGCCATCTTACCCGCCATGGCGCCTCCGCACTCCGCCTGGCTGCCACACACCACCTTGGGCTTGACGTTGAAGGTCTTGAGCCAGAGGCCGAAATGAGGGCGGACGCGGAGAAAAGCCTCGCACACGACGATAAACACCGAGATGTTGAGGACGAAGTTCGGAGCCAGATCGTGGAAATCCAGGCTGTAGTAGAACATGAGTCCCCGGACAAATGGGTGGAGTGGAAAACCCAGTTCGCGGAGGAAGTGGGGGAGAAATACTACCCTCTCATGGGGCCTTGGGGTGGGGAGAAGCTGCCCCTCTTCGGGAAGCCGGTGCGCGATATCCTTGGACAGGTATCCGGCCTTCCTTAGCTTCTTGACTTTACCCTCCGTGACGGAGGAGACCATCCACTTGCCTCCCGCTCTGGACATTGCTGGAGGAGGTTGAGGTAGGAAGTGTGAGCTTGGGCGCTGGAGCTCGGGTGCGCAGGAGATGGATAGGCAAAGGAGGAAGAAGGCGTAGGTAAAAAGGTGGATCCTTGTCCCCTTATATGGGAGGATGCGGTTGTGCGTCCCCACCTGCCTAGTAAAACTCGCTTGCCTCCTAAGCGCCGTGATAAGTGGCGCAGTTGGGTTAACCACGTTCGTATTGATGAGAATCCCGTAAAAGGGGGGTACACGATCTCTGCTTGGACAAGACGTGCCAAGGAAACCGCCTCGCAAAACATGTTGAGGTGGAAAAGTGAAAACGATTCGAGCGAAGGACTTGGCTGTAGTGTGATGACGCACTACAGAATACATCAGCAGATTTGATTTGTGTTAATATTATTCTCTCTATGGCAATATGTGGAAGCTTATTTTGCAGAGCCGGACACTATTCTTGGTGTTTACAATCTTCTATGAAGGACTTGGAGGAGGAACCCGCCTTGCAATGCCGAAGACAATTTGCGCGCCGGACTCGTCGTCATTGAAGCCTGGTTTAGGGGCTACTGAGGGAGTCCTGGATTAGGGGGTGTTCGGGTAGCCGGACTATACCTTCATCCGGACTCCTGGACTATGAAGATACAAGATTGAAGACTTCGTCCCGTGTCCGGATGGGACCTTCCTTGGCGTGGAAGGCAAGCTTGGCGATGCGGATATTCAAGATCTCCTACCATTGTAACCGACTCAATGTAACCCTAACCCTATCTGGTGTCTATATAAACCGGAGGGTTGTAGTCCATAGGCAATCAACTCCATATACAACAATCATACCATAGGCTAGCTTCTAGGGTTTAGCCTCCTTGATCTCATGGTAGATCTACTCTTGTACTACCCATATCATCAATATTAATCAAGCAGGAGTAGGGTATTACCTCCATCGAGAGGGCCCGAACCTGGGTAAAAAACATCGTGTCCCTTGTCTCATGTTACCATCCGGCCTTGACGCACAGTTCGGGACCCCCTACCCGAGATCCGCCGGTTTTGACACCGACAGGCTGCTACGACCATCCCGACCGAAGCAGTGTTCGGGATAGGGATGGGAGCACCATATTTTAGAAGAGAGTAGCGAGGTTTTCAGGTTACGAACATGAATGGACAAGAGGTAAACTTTATCTGTTTGGTTTGCCGAGGATCGCTGTGCCGGGCAGTCTTCTCAACTTCTTGCCGGAGCCGGGTCCTTGGCGGGATCGAGCATCCTTGCCGCAGCAGGAAAGAAGAGAGGGTAGGAGCACGGGACCTTGAAGGTCCATTAACATTTGTTGGAATCAAAAAGCAGTACAATACCCTGGACAAGCATGTATATACGTATACACATAAACATGGAAATCAACGGGAAACTATACATACTAAGGGTTTTCTTTCCCTGACCACACACAGGGTCTGCGCCTAGCTTTTGTACATAGGGTTACATGCCTTGCCGGCAAGGCTAGTACAAAAAGGGGGGTTGTCGGGGCTCCTGGTAACCGCGACTTAGGGGTAAAACATGCGAAGATGTTCGATATTCTAGGAATTGCTCACCGGAATGCCATCTTCGGTCTCCAGGCGGACTGCACTGGGCCTGGTGACTCATATTACCCAATAAGGGCCTTCCCACTTTGGCGTCAACTTGTTTGAACTCTTGGCGGATTGGATTCACTGAAGAATAAGGTCACCTTCCTCAAGGCTTCGGGCGTGAACCTTGCGGCTATGGTAGCAGCGCAAGGCTTGCTGATAGCGAGCGGCTCGCACAACA
Source organism: Triticum urartu (assembly GCF_056163025.1). NCBI lineage: Eukaryota > Viridiplantae > Streptophyta > Magnoliopsida > Poales > Poaceae > Triticum > Triticum urartu. Next base: position 114,224,288 of record NC_141877.1, read on the forward strand.
GCCTGATGACGATCTTCCTCAAGGAGCGTTGCATAATCTTGGCGCAACTGCTCTTGCTCAAGCTCATCATAAGCGAGCACTCGAGGCGACCTGTATATGAGTTCCGCAGGGAGAACTACTTCTACCCCGTATAACAGGGCAAAGGGTGTCTGGCCAGTGGCTCGATTTGGTGTCGTTCTGATCGACCAAAGAACCATTGGCAACTCATCAATCCAACGCCTCTCGCACTTGTGTAGCCTGTCAATAGTTCTGGTCTTGAGGCCCCGCAACACTTCTGCATTCACCCTCTCAGCCTGGCTGTTACTTCTGGGATGAGCAACAAAAACAAAACAAACCTTGCTGCCGAGGTCTTGGATATACTGCATGAAGGTGCGGCTCGTGAACTGCATGCCGTTGTTGGTGCTGACTCTATTCGGCACACTAAAATGGCAGACTAGTCCCCTAAAGAACTTGACGGCTGATTGTACTATCACGTTTCTCACCGGTTCCACTTCCGGCCACTTTGTGAACTTGTCAATCGCGACGTACAAGTACTCAAAGCCCCCGACAGTGCGGGAAAAGGGGCCCAGTAGTTCGAGCCCCAAGACCAAAAATCGCCACTAAAGAGGGATTGTTTGAAGGGCTTGGGCTGGTTGATGAAGCTTCTTTGAATGGAACTGGCACGGTTCACACTTGGTTACTAGTGTAGTTGCATCCTGGAGGGCGGTGGGCCAGAAGAAACCTTCCCGGAACGCTTTGCCGGCAAGGGCTCTTGAACCTATGTGAGAGCCACACATTCCTCCATGTATCTCTGCCAACAGCTTCAGTCTGTCCTCCTGAGGAATGCACTTCAATTTCATGTCGTTCAGTCTCCTTCTCTATAGGGCATCGTCCACAAACTGGTACATGCTAGACCGACGGGCTACTTTCTCTGCTTCTTCCTGTTCCTCAGGGAGTTCCCCTGTTTGGAGGAAACAGACGGTGCACTGCGCCCGTGCCGGAGCCTGTGGCTCGATGGCAAGGAGTAAAGGCTCATCTTCGGCCGTAGGGGCTGCTGCCTCTATGATCAGGGCTTGGAGCCCTGCCGGAGGTTGCTGCACCCCGACAAGCTTGGGGGACCCGACAACTTCCTTGTCGGCGGCTCCTGGGAGCTCAGCGGGAAAGTACTTGCCGGGGCCTGTCTTCCTTCACTTGTTCTGTCCCGCCGATGGCTCAATGGATGGCTAGGTTAATTGAAGCACAAAGGTATCTGGTTCCACAGGCAACTTGAGGGCAGCGCGTTTCGACAAGTCGTCGGCAATGCTGTTCTCTGCTCGGGGAACATGCTCTGCTTGTAGTCCATCAAAATGCTCCTCCAACTTCCTCACTTCATCCACATAGGCCTCCATCAACGGGCTCTGGTAATCCTTGTTAACTTGCTTGACGACAAGCTGCGAGTCACCCCTGATGAGCTTCCTGATCCCGAGGTCTGCCGCGATCCTGAGACTAGCAAGCAATCCTTCGTACTCTGTAGTATTGTTTGTTGTTTTTTCCCGGGGAAAGTGCATTTGGACTATGTACTTGAGGCGCTCCCTGGTGGGTATGACGAGTAGCACACCGGCACCAGCACCTACAGTGAGAAAGCTCCATCAAAGTACATAATCCAATCACGACTCATCTCCTTGCAGGGAAGGGTGGTCTCTTGAATCTCTTAGTCGGGCGTCGAGGTCCATTCTTCTATGAACTATGCCAAGGCTTGGCTCTTGATCGTTGAAGTACTTTCAAACTTGAGGCCAAAGCTCGATAGTTCCAACGCCCACTCCACAATCCTCCCAGTTGCATCCGGATTGTGCAAGATTCGTTGCAAAGGGAGGCGGGTGACGACGGTGATCCCATGCGCTTGGAAATAGTGACGCAGCTTTCTCGAGGCCATGAGGAGGCCGAAAGGTAGCTTCTGTATACCAGAATATCTTGATATAGCCCCCTACAAGAGGGAACTGACACAATAAGCCGGGTGCTGCATCACCTTCTTCTTCTGTTCGACTTCGCCCGCTTGCGCAGACTCTGTCTTGCCGGGACCAGGCTTTGCCGGGGGTTCCCCCCTGCCAGCATCAGGCCCTGCCCGGGAGGGCTCCAGCCCATCATCTGATGGCTCCACCGTTACCGCTGCTTCTTCCTCAAATTCTCTTTGTGCCACCAATGCAGCACTGACCAGTTGATTCGTTGCCTCCAGATATAGCAGCAATGACTCTTGCGGTTTTGGCGCGACTAGTATTGGGTGGAGGAGAGGTACCTCTTCAAATCTTGCAGCGCTGCCTCTGCCTCTGGAGTCCATTTCATTGGACCCGCCTTTTTCAAAACATTGAAAAAGGGTAGGGCGCGCTCAACAGATTTGGAGATGAACCTACTTAGAGTGGCAACGCTTCCAGCGAGCCTACATACGTCTTTGACCCGTCTTGGCACCTCAATCTGCTTGATCGGTTTGATCTTGTCGGGATGTGCTTCGATTCCACGTTGAGACACAAAGAAACCAAGAAGTTTGCCGGATGGGACGCCGAACACGCATTTCTATGGGTTAAGCCTGAGGTTGATCTTGCCCAGATTTGCAAATGTTTCTTCCAGATACTGCACGAGCGTGCCCTTGTCCTTGGTTTTGACCACTATATCATCCATATAAGCTTCCATATTTCTATGCAGCTGGGGCTCAAAACCAATCTGGACTGCGCGGGAAAATGTCGAACTAGCGCTTTTTAACCCGAAAGGCATCCACACAAAACAGTATGTACCACATGGGGTGATGAACACAGTCTTTTCTTCGTCTTCCTTCATCATGAAGATCTGGTGGTATCCTGAGTAGGCGTCGAGGAATGACAACAGGTCACACCCGGCAGTGGAGTCCACTATCTGGTCGATGCGTGGCAGAGGGAAAGGATCCTTTGGACAAGCTTTATTGATATCTATATAGTAGATACACAACCTCCATTTCCCATTTGCCTTACGCACTACCACTAGGTTGGCCAACCACGTGGGGTGGAGCACTCCTCTGACCAGGCCTGCCGCCTCCAACTTCCTAATCTCCTCGATGCCGAACTCTTGTCGCTCCAAAGCTTGCTTCCTGACCTTTTGCTTGACTGGCCGCGCATGGGGACAAACAACAAGGTGGTGCTCAATCACCTTCCTGGGAACACCGGGGATGTCGGATGCTTGCCATGCAAACACTTCGACATTCGCCCGCGGGAAGGCGACGAGCGTGCTTTCCTATTTGCTATCAAGGGAGGAGCTTATGGTAAAAGCTCCACCCGTGCCATCCTCCTTGACGGGCACCTTCTTGGTTTCTGGTGGGGCCTCCTTGGACCTCTTGCTCCCGCTGGCGGAGCTCTCGGGCACGTCCCCAATGGGAACACAGCGCTCCGAAGAGGCGCGTTTGCTAGAGGGGGTGCAGGAGTGCTTGCTATTGGGGAACACAGTAATTTCAAAAAATTTCCTACGCACACGCAAGATCACGGTGATGCATATCAATGAGAGGGGAGAGTGTCGTATGCGGTTGATGTAGTCATACGTCTTCACGATCGACCGATCCTAGTACTGAACGTACGACACCTTCACGATCTGCACACGTTCAGCTCATTGACGTCCCACGAACTCACGATCTAGTAGAGCTTCGAGGGAGAGTTCCTTCAGCACGACTGCGTGATGATGGTGTTGATGAAGCTACCGATGCAGGGCTTCACCTAAGAACCGCTATGATATGATCGAGGTGGATTATGGTGGAGGGGGGCACCGCACACAGCTAAAAGATCAATGATCAACTTGTGTGTCTATGGGGTGCCCCCTCCTCCGTATATAAAGGAGTGGAGGAGGGGGAGGAGGCCGGCCTCTTAGGCGCGCCCCAAGGGGAGTCCTACTCCCACCGGGAGTAGGACTCCAACCCTTCCAAGAGTAGGAGTAGGAGGGAAGGAAGGAGGAGAGAAGGGGAAGGAAAAAGGGGGGCGCCGCCCCACCTTCCTTGTACAACTTAGACTAGAGGGGGAGAGGGCGCGGCCTACCCTAGCCTCCCTTCCTCTTCCTTGTCTAAGGCCCATGAGGCCCATTACACTCCCCGGGAGGTTCCGGTAACCCCCCGGTACTCGGGTATTCATCCGAACTTGCCCGGAACCCTTCCGAAGTCCAAACATAGTCATCCAATATATCGATCTTTATGTCTCGACCATTTCGAGACTCCTCGTCATGTGTGTGATTATATCCAGGACTCCGAACTACCTTCGGTACATCAAAACACATAAACTCATATTATCGATCGTCACCGAACGTTAAGCGTGCGGACCCTACGGGTTCGAGAACTATGTAGACATGACCGAGACTCATCTCCAGTCAATAACCAATAGCGGAACCTGGATGCTCATATTGGCTCCTACATATTCTATGAATATCTTTATCGGTCAAATCGCATAACGGTATACGTTGTTCCCTTTGTCATCGGAATGTTACTTTCCCGAGATTCGATTCGAGATTCGATCTCATTACCGGTAAATCTCTTTACTCGTTCCGTAATTCTACATCTCGTAACTAACTCATTAGCTACATTGCTTGCAAGGCTTATTGTGATGTACATTACCAAGAGGGCCCAGAGATACCTCTCCGACAATTGGAGTGACAAATCCCATTCTTGATCCATGCCAACTCAACAAACACCATCGGAGACACCTGTAGAGCACCTTTATAAACACCTAGTTAAGTTGTGACGTTTGGTAGCACACAAAGTGTTCCTCCGGTATTCGGGAGTTGCATGATCTCATAGTCATAGGAACATGTATAGTTATGGAGAAAGCAATAGCAGCAAACTAAACGATCATCGTGCTAAGCTAACTGATGGGTCAAGTCAATCACATCATTCTGTAATGATTTGATCTCATTAATCAAATGAAAACTCATGTCTATGGTAAGGAAACATAACCATCATTGATTCAATGAGCTAGTCAAGTAGAGGCAAACTAGTGACACTCTGTTTGTCTATGTATTCACACATGTACTAAGTTTTCGGTTAATACAATTCTAGCATGAATAATAAACATTTATCATGATATAAGGAAATATAAATAACAACTTTATTATTGCCTCTACTGCATATTTCCTTCACTTGCCGGGGTCAAAAGTCTTGCCGGAAGGGGCCTTGCCGGCAGGGGCAGAGGCTTTGCCGGTTTTCTTCCCTCCCGGGGTCTCGGCGGTAGGAACAAGTGGCTTGGCGGCAGCTGCTGCAACTGCCTCCTGGAAGAGTTGGTTGGCGCAGATGAGTGCGTCTTTCTTGTCGGAGGGGACGGTGATGATGCTCATTGGCCGGGCATCTTCAACATGTTTGATACGTCTCCAACGTATCTATAATTTTTGATTGCTCCATGCTATGTTATCTATTGTTTTAGAAAATATTGGGCTTTATTATCCATTTTTATATTATTTTTGGGACTAACCTATTAACCGGAGGCCCAACCCAGAATTGCTGTTTTTTTGCCTATTTCAGTGTTTCGAAGAAAAGGAATATCAAACGGAGTCGAAATGGAACGAAATCAACTAGAGAAGTTATTTTTGGAAGGAAAGCTACCGGAAAAGCTTGGAGTGCACGTCAGGAAAGAAGGGAGGTGCCCACGAGGGCGGGGGGCGCGCCCCCTGCCTCGTGGCCCCCCTTCGGTCCACCGACGTGCTTCTTTCACCCATATATACCTACGTATCCTAAGACTTCTAGAACAGACATTAGATCGGGAGTTCCGCCGCCAGAAGCCTCCGTAGCCACCGAAAGCCAAACTAGACCTGTTCCGGCGCCCTGCCGGAGGAGGAATCCTTCTCCGGTGGCCATCTTCATCATCCCGGTGCTCTCCATGATGAGGAGGGAGTAGTTCTCCCTAGGGGCTGAGGGTATGTACCAGTAGATATGTGTTTGATCTCTCTCTCTCTCTCTTGTGTTCTTGAGGTGGTACGATCTTGATGTATCGCGAGCTTTGCTATTATAGTTGGATCCTATGATGTTTCTTCCCCCTCTACTCTCTTGTAATGAATTGAGTTTCCCCTTTGAAGTTATATTACCGGATTGAGCCTTTAAAGATTTGAGAACACTTGATGTATGTCTTGCCGTGGATATCTGTGGTGACAATGCGATATCACGTGATTCACTTGATGTATGTTTTGGTGATCAACTTGCAGGTTCCTCCCATGAACCTATGCATAGGGGTTGGCACATGTTTTCGTCGTGATTCTCCGGTAGAAACTTTGGGGCACTCTTTGAGGTCCTTTGTGTTGGTTGAATAGATGAATCTGAGATTGTGTGATGCATATCTTATAATCATGCCCACGGATACTTGAGGTGACATTGGAGTATCTAGATGACATTAGGGTTTTGGTTGATTTGTGTCTTAAGGTGTTATTCTAGTACGAACTCTAGAGCTGTTTGTGACACTTATAGGAAGAGAAAACAGATAGTTTGGAAAGAATAACTTTGAGGTGGTTTCGTGCCCTACCATAATCTCTTCGTTCGTTCTCCGCTATTAGTGACTTTGGAGTGACTCTTTGTTGCATGTTGAGGGGTAGTTATGTGATCCAATTATGTTAGTATTGTTGAGGGAACTTACACTAGCGAAAGTATGAACCCTATGCCTTGTTTCCTATCATTGCAATACCGTTTACGCTCACTTTTATCATTAGTTACCTTGCTGTTTTTATAATTTCAGATTACAAATACCTTTATCTACTAGCCATATACCACTTGTATCACCATCTCTTCGCCGAACTAGTGCACCTATACAATTTACCATTGTATTGGGTGTGTTGGGGACACAAGAGACTCTTTGTTATTTGGTTGCAGGGTTGCTTGAGAGAGACCATCTTCATCCTATGCCTCCCACGGATTGATAAACCTTAGGTCATCCACTTGAGGGAAATTTTCTACTGTCCTACAGACCTCTGCACTTGGAGGCCCAACAACGTCTACAAGAAGAAGGTTGTGTAGTAGACATCAAGCTCTTTTCTGGCACCATTGCCAGGAAGTTTAGTGCTTGAAGGTATATCTTTAGATCTTGCAATCGAGTCTTTTAGTTTCTTGTTCTATCACTAGTTTAGTTTATAAAAGAAAACTATAAAAAATGGAATTAAGTTTGCCTCACACGTTTCATGTTTTTAATATCTTTCGTCAGTAAGATGGAAAGGAAAATTGTGCTCAAGTGCTAGAAGAAGAATGCATTAGAATTTCTGGAACTAAATATTTGAATGATGAGCATGATTGCAATGTTGTTAGTACGAATTCTTTGAATATCCATGACACTAATGATGATTGCACTAGTTATGATGAAAATGTTTCCTCTAAACATGTCAATTTTTGTGGAGTGCATTGGGTTTGTAAGTACACACCAAATAGAGAAGATAGATATTGCAAGAAGCATAAGTACTTAGAAACTAAATTGTTGCAAGAAGAGCTAGATGATTGTGCTGAAATTTAAATTTTCATGGCCATACTTGTGAGCTTTGTAATGAACGCGGTCATTTAATTATCCGATGCAAATTGTTTCATGATCTAATCATGTCCAAAAATTGTGATGACTTGATTTCCCTTGCACATCATAATGAACTTAGTTTGCTCTTGGGTTATGAAGAAATTAAACGTATAACTAAGGATATTCCAAAATTTGCCCTTGATAACGTTCTTCATTTTGATCTAGAGAAAATTTATATGTATTGTGCAGTGAATTGCATTGAAAATCCTTATATTGCCAACTACAAAAAGAAAATAAAACAAATAGAAGATGAAGAGAATACTAATGAAAGGGACGAGACTTCCCAATATCCTCCTATTATTTCTTATGATGAATCAGGTAACGAGGAGGAACCTCCTATTCAACCAATCTCATTAATAAGGAGCTCCAAAAAGAGGATTGAACCCACACATGATGTGGTGAAGAAGAAGAAAAGAAAAAGGAAGAGAGGTAAAAAGATATCTCTCCCAAATAGTGCTGCTCCTATTACTATTGTGCCTCATGAAAATATAATTGTGGAAGATAATGATACTTCTTATGATCTTGAAAATCTTTTTGGCACTTGCTTGGAAGAATATGATAATTGCTATATATTGGTGCTATCCATACTATTGATGATGAAAGTGATTATGCATATGATATGAAAAGGCCCAAGCTTGGGGATGCTATGTTTGATGAAGATGATGTTTTTTAGAATATATTTGCTGCAATTAATGTTTGTCCCAAGCTTGGGGAATCTATGATTAATGAAGATGATATTTTTAGTCTCCCAAGTTTTGATATGCAAGTTTATAATGATGATAGCATGCCTCCTACTTTTGATGAATATTGCGATGATACTTATTCTATAAAAAGTAGTGATTATATTTATAAAAATTGTCATGATTATGATTACCCCTTCTCTGAACATTACTCTTTTAATATGTAAACAATTTATAGTATTCAAGTTTCCTATGATACTCCCACTATCCCAAATGAGAAAAAATTTGCTTATGTGGAGAGTAATAAAATTTCTATGCTTGTAGATCATGAAAAGAATGCTTTAGGTGCTGGTTATATTGTTGAATTCATTCATGATGCTACTGAAAATTATTATGAGGGAGGAATATATGCTTGTAGGAATTGCAATAATATCAAGTTTCCTCTCTATGCGCTTAAAGTTTCGAAGTTATGCTTGTTTTGCCCTCCTATGCTAGTTGATTATTGTTCCCATAAGTTGTTTGCTCACAAAACCCCTATGCATAGGAAGAGGGTTAGACTTAAATGTGCTAGTTATATTCGTCATGATGCTCTTTTTATGTTACAATTCTTATCCTTTATGTGAGCATCATTGAAATCATCATGCCTAGCTAGGGGCGTTAAACGATAGCGCTTGTTGGGAGGCAAGCCAATTTTATTTTTGTTCCTTGCTTTTTGTTCCTGTTTAGTAATAAATAATTCATCTAGCCTCTGTTTATATGTGGTTTTATTCTTTTAATTAGTGTTTGTGCCAAGTAGAACCGTTGGGAAGACTTGGGGAAAGTCTTGTTGATCATGCTATAAAAACAGAAACTTTAGCTCTCACGAGAATTGCTGCCACTTTTTATTGGAGAGTGATATTTAGTTAATTATTTTTTAAGATGATTAATATATAAATTCCCCACGTCCAGAAATTTATTTGAGAATTTTATGAATTCCAGATGTATACGTTTGATCCAGATTACTACAGACTGATCTGTTTTTGACAGATTCTGTTTTTCGTGTGTTGTTTTCTTATTTTGATGAATCTATGGCTAGTAAAATAGTTTATAAACCATAGAGAAGTTGGAATACAGTAGTTTTAACACCAATATAAATAAAGAATGATTTCATTACAGTACCTTGAAGTGGATATTTATTTTCTTATACTAACGGAGCTTACGAGTTTTCTGTTAAGTTTTGTGTTGTGAAGTTTTCAAGTTTTGGGTAAGGATTCGATGGACTATGGAATAAGGAGTGCCATGAGCCTAAGATTGGGGATGCCCAAGCACCCCAAGGTAATATTAAAGGATAGCCAAGAGCCTAAGCTTTGGGATGCCCCAGAAGGCATCCCCTCTTTCGTCTTCGTTCATCGGTAACTTTAATTGGAGCTATATTTTTATTCGCCACATGATATGTGTTTTTCTTGGAGCGTAATTTTATATCATTATGTTTTGCTTGCTGTTTGAATAAAGTATCAAGATCTGAAATTTTTAAATGTTAGAGACTTCACATAGTTGCATAATTATTCAACTACTCATTGATCTTCACTTATATCTTTCGGAGTAGTTTGTCGATGCTCTAGTGCTTCACTTATATCTTTTAGAGCATGGTGGTAGTTTTATTTTGAAGAAATAGATGGACTCTCATGATTCACTTATATTATTTCGAGAGTCTTAAATAGCATGGTAATTTGCTTAAATAATCATAACATGCTAGGCATCCAAGAATAGTAAAAACTTTCATATAGATTATTGAATACTAAGAGAAGTTTGATGCTTGATGATTGTTTTGAGATGTGGAGATAATAATATCAAAGTCGTGCTAGTTGAGTAGTTGTGAATTTGAGAAGTGCTTGTGTTGAAGTTTGCAAGTCCCGTAGCATGCACGTATGGTAAACGTTATGCAACAAATTTGAAACATGAGGTGTTATTTGATTGTCCTCCTTATGAGTGGAGGTCGGGGACGAGCGATGGTCTTTTCCTACCAATCTATCTCCCTAGGAGCATGCACGTAGTACCGAGGTTTTTGATGACTTGTAGATTTTTGCAATAAGTATGTGAGTTCTTTATGACTAATGTTGAGTCCATTGATTATACGCACTCTCACCCTTCCATCCTTGCTAGCCTCTTCGGTACCTTGCATTGCGCTTTCTCACATTGAGAGTTGGCGCAAATTTCGCCGGTGCATCCAAACCCCGTGATATGATACGCTCTTTCACACATAAACCTCCTTATATCTTCCTCAAAACAGCCACCATACCTACCTATTATGGCATTTCCATAGCCATTCCGAGATATATTGCCATGCAACTTTCCATCATTCCGTTCATCATGACACATTCATCATTGTCATATTGCTTAGCATGATCATGTAGTTGACATAGTATTTGTGGCAAAGCCACCGTCCATAATTCTTTCATACACGTCACTCTTGGTTCATTGCATATCCTGGTACACCGCTGGAGGCATTCATATAGAGTCATCTTTATTCTAGTATCGAGTTGTAATCATTGAGTTGTAAATAAATAGAAGTGTGATGATCATCATTATTATAGCATTGTCCCAAGTGAGGAAAAAAAGAAAGGCTATAAAAAAAGAGAAGGCCCCCCAAAAATAGAAAGGCCATAAAAAAGAAAGGCCAAATAAAAAAATGAGAGAAAAAGAGAGAAGGGACAATGCTACTATCCTTTTCCACACTTGTGCTTCAAAGTAGCACCATGATCTTTATGATAGAGAGTCTCTTGTTTTGTCACTTTCATATACTAGTGAGAATTTTTCATTATAGAACTTGGCTTGTATTTTCCAACAATGGGCCTCCTCAAGTGCCCTAGGTCTTCGTGAGAAAGCAAGTTGGATGCACACCCACTTAGTTTCTTTTGTTGAGCTTTCATACATTTATAGCTCTAGTGCATCCGTTGCATGGCAATCCCTACTCCTTGCATTAACATCAATCGGTGGGCATCTCCATAGCCCATTGATTAGCCTCGTTGATGCGAGAATTTCTCCTTTTTGTATTCTCCACATAACCCCCTCATTATTCTATTCCACCCATAGTGCTATATCCATGGCTCGCGCTCATGTATTGCATGAAAGTTTATAGGTTTGAGATTACTAAAGTATGAAACAATTGCTTGGCTTGTCATCGGGGTTGTGCATGATGAGAGCATTCTTGTGTGACGAAAATGAAACATGACTAAACTATATGATTTTGTAGGGATGAACTTTCTTTGGCCATGTTATTTTGAGAAGACATAATTGCTTAGTTAGTATGCTCGAAGTATTATTATGTTTAAGTCAATACGAACTTTTGTCTTCAATCTCATAGATCTGAATATTCATGCCACAATTAAGAGGAATTACATTGAAATTATGTCAAGTAGCAATCTGCATCAAAAATTCTGTTTTTATCATTTACCTACTCGAGGACGAGCAGGAATTAAGCTTGGGGATGTTTGATACGTCTCCAACGTATCTATAACTTTTGATTGCTCCATGCTATATTATCTATTGTTTTAGAAAATATTGGGCTTTATTATCCATTTTTATATTATTTTTGGGACTAACCTATTAACCGGAGGCCCAGCCCAGAATTGCTGTTTTTTTGCCTATTTCAGTGTTTCGAAGAAAAGGAATATCAAACGGAGTCTAAACGGAACAAAATCAACTAGAGAAGTTACTTTTGGAAGGAAAGCTACCGGAAAAGCTTGGAGTGCACGTCAGGAAAGAAGGGAGGTGCCCATGAGGGTGGGGGCGCACCCACCCCCCTAGGGCGTGCCCCCTGCCACGTGGCCCCCCTTCGGTCCACCGACGTGCTTCTTTCACCCATATATACCTACGTACCCTAAGACTTCTAGAACAGACATTAGATCGGGAGTTCCGCCGCCAGAAGCCTCCGTAGCCACCGAAAGCCAAACTAGACCTGTTCCGGCGCTCTGACGGAGGAGGAATCCTTCTCCGGTGGCCATCTTCATCATCCCGGTGCTCTCCATGATGAGGAGAGATTAGTTCTCCCTCGGGGCTGAGGGTATGTACCAGTAGATATGTGTTTGATCTCTCTCTCTCTCTTGTGTTCTTGAGGTGTACGATCTTGATGTATCGCGAGCTTTGCTATTATAGTTGGATCCTATGATGTTTCTTCCCCCTCTACTCTCTTGTAATGAATTGAGTTTCCCCTTTGAAGTTATATTACCGGATTGAGTCTTTAAAGATTTGAGAACACTTGATGTATGTCTTGCCGTGGATATCTGTGGTGACAATGCGATATCACGTGATTCACTTGATGTATGTTTTGGTGATCAACTCGCGGGTTCCGCCCATGAACCTATGCATAGGTGTTGGCACATGTTTTCATCATGATTCTCCGGTAGAAACTTTCGGGCACTCTTTGAGGTCCTTTGTGTTGGTTGAATAGATGAATCTGAGATTGTGTGATGCGCATCTTATAATCATGCCCACGGATACTTGAGGTGACATTGGAGTATCTAGGTGACATTAGGGTTTTGGTTGATTTGTGTCTTAAGGTGTTATTCTAGTGCGAACTCTAGGGCTGTTTGTGACACTTATAGGAATATCCCAACGGATTGTTTGGAAAGAATAACTTTGAGGTGGTTTCGTACCGTACCATAATCTCTTCGTTCGTTCTCCGCTGTTAGTGACTTTGGAGTGACTCTTTGTTGCATGTTGAGGGGTAGTTATGTGATCCAATTATGTTAGTATTGTTGAGGGAACTTACACTAGCGAAAGTATGAACCCTAGGCCTTGTTTCCTATCATTGCAATACCGTTTACGCTCACTTTTATCATTAGTTACCTTGCTGTTTTTATAATTTCAGATTACAAATACCTTTATCTACTATCCATATACCACTTGTATCACCATCTCTTCGCCGAACTAGTGCACCTATACAATTTACCATTGTATTGGGTGTGTTGGGGACACAAGAGACTCTTTGTTATTTGGTTGAAGGGTTGCTTGAGAGAGACCATCTTCATCCTACGCCTCCCACGGATTGATAAACCTTAGGTCATCCACTTGAGGGAAATTTGCTATTGTCCTACAAACCTCTGCACTTGGAGGCCCAACAAAGTCTACAAGAAGAAGGTTGTGTAGTAGACATCAAGCTCTTTTCTGGCGCCGTTGCCAGGGAGTTTAGTGCTTGAAGGTATATCTTTAGATCTTACAATCGAGTCCTTTAGTTTCTTGTTTTATCACTAGTTTAGTTTATAAAAGAAAACTATAAAAAATGGAATTAAGTTTGCCTCACACGTTTCATGTTTTTAATATCTTTCGTGAGTAAGATGGAAAGGAAAATTGTGCTCAAGTGCTAGAAGAAGAATGCATTAGAATTTCTGGAACTAAATATTTGAATGATGAGCATGATTGCAATGTTGTTAGTACGAATTCTTTGAATATCCATGACACTAATGATGATTGCACTAGTTATGATGAAAATGTCTCCTCTAAACATGTCAATTTTTGTGCAGTGCATTGGGTTTGTAAGTACACACCAAATAGAGAAGATAGATATTGCAAGAAGCATAAGTACTTAGAAACTAAATTGTTGCAAGAAGAGCTAGATGATTGTGCTGAAATTTAAATTTTCTTGGCCATACTTGTGAGCTTTGTAATGAACATGGTCATTTAATTATCCGATGCAAATTGTTTCATGATCTAATCGTGTCCAAAAATTGCGATGACTTGATTTCCCTTGCACATCATAATGAACTTAGTTTGCTCTTGGGTTATGAAGAAATTAAATGTATAACTAAGGATATTCCAAAATTTGCCCTTGATAACGTTCTTCATTTTGATCTAGAGAAAATTTATATGTATTGTGCGGTGAATTGCATTGAAAATCCTTATATTGCCAACTACATAAAGAAAAGAAAAAAAATAGAAGATGAAGAGAATACTAATGAAAGGGACGAGACTTCCCAATATCCTCCTATTATTTCTTATGATGAATCAGGTAACGAGGAGGAGCCTCCTATTCAACCAATCTCATTAATAAGGAGCTCCAAAAAGAGGATTGAACCCACACATGATGTGGTGAAGAAGAAGAAAAGAAAAAGGAAGAGAGGTAAAAAGATATCTCTCACAAATAGTGCAGCTCCTATTACTATTGTGCCTCATGAAAATATAATTGTGGAAGATAATGATACTTCTTATGATCTTGAAAATCTTTTTGGCACTTGCTTGGAAGAATATGATAATTGCTATATATTGGTGCTATCCATACTATTGATGATGAAAGTGATTATGCATATGATATGAAAAGGCCCAAGCTTGGGGATGCTATGTTTGATGAAGATGATGTTTTTTAGAATATATTTGCTGCAATTAATGTTTGTCCCAAGCTTGGGGAATCTATGATTAATGAAGATGATATTTTTAGTCTCCCAAGTTTTGATATGCAAGTTTATAATGATGATAGCATGCCTCCTAATTTTGATGAATATTGCAAAGTAGTGATTATATTTATAAAACTTGTCATGATTATGATTACCCCTTCTCTGAACATTACTCTTTTAATATGGAACAATTTATAGTATTCAAGTTTCCTATGATACTCCCACTATCCCGAATGAGAATTTTTTTGCTTATGTGGAGAGTAATAAAATTTCTATGCTTGTAGATCATGAAAAGAATGCTTTAGGTGCTGGTTATATTGTTGAATTCATTCATGATGCTACTGAAAATTATTATGAGGGAGGAATATATGCTTGTAGGAATTGCAATAATATCAAGTTTCCTCTCTATGCGCTTAAAGTTTCGAAGTTATGCTTGTTTTGCCCTCCTATGCTAGTTGATTATTGTTCCCATAAGTTGTTTGCTCACAAAACCCCTATGCATAGGAAGAGGGTTAGACTTAAATGTGCTAGTTATATTCTTCATGATGCTCTCTTTATGTTACAATTCTTATCCTTTATGTGAGCATCGTTGAAATCATCATGCCTAGCTAGGGGCATTAAATGATAGCGCTTGTTGGGAGGCAAGCCAATTTTATTTTTGTTCCTTGCTTTTTGTTCCTGTTTAGTAATAAATAATTCATCTAGCCTCTGTTTATATGTGGTTTTATGCTTTTAATTAGTGTTTGTGCCAAGTAGAACCGTTGGGAAGACTTGGACAAAGTCTTGTTGATCATGCTGTAAAAAACAGAAACTTTAGCTCTCACGAGAATTGCTGCCAATTTTTATTGGAGAGCGATATTTAGTTAATTATTTTTGAAGATGATTAATATGTAAATTCCTCACGTCCAGAAATTTATTTGAGAATTTTATGAATTCCAGAAGTATACGTTTGATCCAGATTACTACAAACTAATCTGTTTTTGACAGATTCTGTTTTTCGTGTGTTGTTTTCTTATTTTGATGAATCTATGGCTAGTAAAATAGTTTATAAACCATAGAGAACTTGGAATACAGTAGTTTTAACACCAATATAAATAAAGAATGATTTTATTACAATACCTTGAAGTGGAGATTCATTTTCTTATAGTAACGGAGCTTACGAGTTTTCTGTTAAGTTTTGTGTTGTGAAGTTTTCAAGTTTTGGGTAAGGATTCGATGGACTATGGAATAAGGAGTGACATGAGCCTAAGATTGGGGATGCCCAAGCACCCCAAGGTAATATTAAAGGATATCCAAGAGCCTAAGCTTTGGGATGCCCCGGAAGGCATCCCCTCTTTCGTCTTCGTTCATCGATAACTTTACTTGGAGCTATATTTTTATTTGCCACATGATATGTGTTTTGCTTGGAGCGTCATTTTATTTCATTATGTTTTGCTTGCTGTTTGAATGAAGTATCAAGATCTGAAATTATTAAATGTTAGAGAGTCTTCACATAGTTGCATAATTATTCAACTAATCATTGATCTTCACTTATATCTTTCGGAGTAGTTTGTCGATGCTCTAGTGCTTCACTTATATCTTTTAGAGGATGGTGGTAGTTTTATTTTGAAGAAATAGATGGACTCTCATGCTTCACTTATATTATTTCGAGAGTCTTAAATAGCATGGTAATTTGCTTAAATAATCATAACATGCTAGGCATCCAAGAATAGTAAAAACTTTCTTATAGATTATTGAATACTAAGAGAAGTTTGATGCTTGATGATTGTTTTGAGATATGGAGATAATAATATCAAAGTCGTGCTAGTTGAGTAGTTGTGAATTTGAGAAGTGCTTGTGTTGAAGTTTGCAAGTCCTGTAGCATGCACGTATGGTAAACGTTATGCAACAATTTGAAACATGAGGTGTTATTTGATTGTCCTCCTTATGAGTGGAGGTCGGGGACGAGCGATGGTCTTTTCCTACCAATCTATCTCCCTAGGAGCATGCACGTAGTACCGAGGTTTTTGATGACTTGTAGATTTTTGCAATAAGTATGTGAGTTCTTTATGACTAATGTTGAGTCCATGGATTATACGCACTCTCACCCTTCCATCCTTGCTAGCCGCTTCGGTACCATGCATTGCCCTTTCTCACATTGAGAGTTGGCGCAAATTTTGCCGGTGCATCCAAACCCCGTGATATGATACGCTCTTTCACACATAAACCTCCTTATATCTTCCTCAAAACAGCCACCATACCTACCTATTATGGCATTTCCATAGCCATTCCGAGATATATTGCCATGCAACTTTCCATCATTCCGTTCATCATGACACATTCATCATTGTCATATTGCTTAGCATGATCATGTAGTTGACATAGTATTTGTGGCAAAGCCACCGTCCATATATTTCATACATGTCACTCTTGGTTCATTGCATATCCCGGTACACCGCCGGAGGCATTCATATAGAGTCATCTTTATTCTAGTATCGAGTTTTTTTTTGACTGGAAACTGTGAGGCAACAGCCCCACAGCACTTTATTAAAACCCAACCACCAAGCATAACAAAAGGTTCTATAAAGGAAATCTAACTAAAGGATGAGAGACCTACTTACCTACTGAGCTATTTACAACCTATACACAAATATATACATGGATACATACAACCAATTAAGGCAAACAATTAACCCAAGCTAACAGCAGAGGTCTAATAGTAGACTTGAATCTGTGAGAGTGCAGGGTAGCATCATGAATGAAATTTCTCTTCCAAGCAGCAATAGATGGCCTTTCATGTCTGAATATTCTGCCATTTCGGAGGAGCCAAATATTCCAAGCTGCTAGATAAACAACCTCCCTGAAGAAAGGTTTGCCAAAGCTTTTCCTTGCAGCAAATAAACATTGGGTTGGTGTTAAACCAGCTAACCATTGGATGCCCAAGTAGTTCCATACTCTTGTGCTGAATTGGCATGTAAAGAAGAGATGATCTCTATCTTCATGGGCATGGGCGGAGCATAACGAGCAGGTGTTATCATCCTGAGTGGATCTCCAGTGCCTTCTCACTAGCATGTCTCTTGTATTGAGTCGATCATTTAGCATCAACCATGCAAAAACCTTTATCTTCATTGTCGCCTTACTTTCCCAAATCCACTTGGTTGGAGTATCTGTGGCCATATGAGAATGCATTACAGTGTAATAACTCTTTGCAGAGAAAACGCCTTTACCAGGTGTCCATGACCAGTAATCTGGTATCTGTACATCAGCATGAAGGTCAAAAAGACCAGACTGGACAACATTCAGTTCATCCATTGCTTCTAGCGACAAGGGCAGATGAAAGAGATCAGCCATATTAGGAGTGCTGAGAACCTCACGTACCGACACCTTGTCATCAATGACAAAAGAGAATAGTCTCTGAAATCTCTCTCTGAGGGGAGTAGATGAGCCGAGGAACACCCAAGCATGATACCAAAAAAGAACAGAGTCCCCCATGTTGATGATTACCTCTGAGTGGAGTTTGAAAACCTCATTGAGCTTAAGGATATCTCTCCACCAGTAAGAACCACATAAAATTGTGCCATGAGGAACAACACCATCATAATAAGTGTTCCAGATGAGAGTAACCCATGGAATATCTGCTTTGTTATAAAACTTGGATAGGTGCTTGGACAAAAGAGCTCTGTTTTGGATGCTGAGATTGATTATCCCCATGCCACCTTTATCTTTGGGTCTGCACACAAGGGGCCAAGCTGCAAGTGATTGCCTAGGAGTATTAGAATTTCCTCTCCATAAGCATTGCCTCATAATCCTTTCAAGTTGCTTTATAATGCCAGCTGGCAAACTTAAACTGCAAAGAAAGTAAATAGGCAAAGAAGACAGTACTGACTGGAGGAGCTGTAACCGAGCACCCTGATTGAGAAGACTTGAACTGGCAGATAACCTTCTTTCAACCCTATCAACCACAGGAAACAAGTCTTGGATTGTGGGTTTAGTTGTTCCCACAGGAAGCCCCAGATAAGTAAAGGGGAGGGTTCCAACTTGGCAGCCGAAAACAGCAGCCAACCGGGCAGTTTCTGCATCATCCACATTAATAGGCAAAATGCAGGATTTATGGAAGTTTACTCGAAGACCTATGGAGGCATGGAAGTCTTGAAGCATCTCCTTGAGAGCTAAAAGCTGCGAATCCACCGCAGGTACAATGAGAAGAGTGTCATCAGCATATTGCACTATAGGGAAATCTGGATCATGTGATTCAATAGGTAGGGAGAGAACACCAGAACTGAGCATATGATTGACCAGGGTTTGCAACAGGTCGGCTGCAAGAACAAACAAAAGGGGTGACAGTGGATCACCTTGCCGTACTCCCCTTTTACAGGTAAATTGCTTTCCGGGCACCCCGTTTAAAATGACAGAGGAAGTACCCGAGGAAAGTAGCTCTCTTATCCAACCAATCCATTTGCTATCAAATCCTTTGTGATGCAAAAGTCGGAGAATTAGATCATGCTCAACAGTATCGAAGGCTTTGGCAAAGTCCAACTTGAGAATCAAAATGGGTTTCTTGGATTTGTGGCACTGATGGATATATTCTAAAGTCCAAGCAATACAATCCTGTATAGATCTACACTTAAGGAACCCATATTGATTTTTGTGAATGCACTTTAGGATCACCCCCTGTAATCTGTTGGCCAACAGCTTCGTCAAAAACTTCAGGCAAGTGTTGGTCAATGAAATAGGTCTGAAATCATTAGGACTTTCAGGTGAAAGTTTTTTTTGGAATTAGGGTGATTAAAGACCCATTGATGCTGCTAATAGTGATCTTGCCATCATAGAAATCCTGAAATAACTGCAAGAAATCATCCTTAATGATGTGCCAGCAACGTTTGACAAACAAACCAGTAAAACCATCAGGGCGAGGTGCCCTGTCAGTAGGCAGAGACTTTAGCACTTCATTTATTTCCTCTTCAGAAAAAGGAGCAGATAAGCTATCCAGATTATCCACTCGTTCAATCAGTGAGGCTAAGTCAAACTTCATATCAATCTCCTCAGAAACACCCATTCTGTCCTTGAATGTACCCCATAACATGCCAGCCATCTGCTGGTGGTCAGAGACAACAGTACCATCTTCATTCTGCAGAGAGGAAATTGAGTTTCTCCGAAAACGTTCAGTTGCCATTGCTTGGAAAAACTTAGAGTTTTCTTCCCCAACTTTTATCCACCAAACGGTACACCTCTGTTTCCAGTATAAAAACTGTAGATGGAGAATTTCCTCAATATGAAGTTTTACTATTTTCCTGAAATTAAATTCAGGTCTCGTTAAAGGCCTTAACTCCTCAAGATCATCAAAAAAGATTACCACCTTGTTACACACTTCAATGGCTTTCTTGAGTTTAGAGAGGCTGATGTACCAGTGTTTAAGAGCATTCCGAAGCCTTTTGAACTTTTCTGTCAAACGAGTTGCAGAATTTATTCTCTTGGTTGGGGCACTCCATGATTGTTCCACACAGTCAAACAAACCTGGCAGATCCACCCAATAGTTTTCAAACCGAAAAATCTTGGACTTGGGGATAGTTGTTGAAATGGAAACAACACAAGGTACATGGTCCGAGGCTATTCTTGCTAAAGGAAAGACCATTGTGTTAGGATAATCATTAATCCAAGTGGAGGAAGTAAAAAACCAGTCCAATTGCTCCAGCAACGGGTTTTCTTGCATGTTAGACCATGTGTATGATCTTCCTTTTAAAGGTAACTCAAGAAGACCAAGGTGACCGATGACTTCATTGAAGAGGAAGATATCATTTATGTCTCCTCCTGGCAAGTTTCTATTCTCAGGAGATCTAATGAAATTAAAATCTCCCACAAGAATCCATTTATCATCAGGAGGAATATCCAGATCATACAACCATTGAACAAAATTATCTCTAGGCTGTCCTTGACAAGGCCCATAAACATTAACCAAGGTCCATCGACTTGCATTATGGGTAGAAGTGAATGATACTATAATACCAAACGGCTTAATATCCACTAATGTGCCAGTGAACATATTGGAACACCACAGCACAAGAATTCCACCAGAGGCACCAGAAGAGGTGTGACGCCCGGATAATCAAGCTACAGTAACCCTCTAGTAATGATGCCACATCATCATGATTACTGTTAATAAACTCGCGTTGATCCAATCCCATTCGAATTCAAATTCTAAATCAAGTCAAACGGCAAAAGTTTTCAAACGTTCAAACTAAAATGTTTGCGATATTGTATAAATTCCCCTGACCCTTTGTCAAGTTGAACCAACTCAAATTGGCTCACAAATAAATTCCTAGGTTTTCAATAAGTGGTCCAAAGGCTTCTAAATTGGCCTTTTCAAAAAAAGCAAACCTTCTCAACCTTTGCAAATGCCTCAAAACCTTTCTGCAGCCCTAGGTTATTGTATATCATTTTTGTGCAAAGTTTGAGCTTCGACAAAAATCAATCACTAATTAATCTAAATAAGAATACTAGCACTTTTGTTAAATTTTTTTGGAAAGACCCCCCCCCCCCCCATGCTGAACCGACCGGCCCAGCTAGCCAACCGTCCGGCCCAGCTAGCAAACTGGCCGGCCCAGGCAACCAGCCCCCCCACCGGTCTCCTTCTCCCTCTGTTCCCGTGGCGCGGTCGCTACAGGGGTGAGGTCGACCCCGACCACCTCGTCGGCCTCGCCGAGAGGATAAGGCCGCAGCCCCCCCACGGCCCCTCGTCGCCAAGATCTCCCCTCGCCTCCTAGATCGCCTCGCTTCTTCTCCCTTCTCCAGCGCCGGGGAGAAGCGCCTGAAGCCGCCACCGTCTCCGAGCATCGCCATGGCCCGTCGAAGCCACGGCCATTGGCCTCATCGCACCCCACCGCCGTGCCCATCCGCACCGTGGGCCTCGTCTTCTTCGTCTACAGAACCAGGTTGGCGCCGGGGAGCCTCAACAACGCCGGTTGTGCCCGTTCCCCTCGCCGGTGCTTGCCTCGGCTACCTCAGCGACCTCCAGCTCCGATCCTCCCCGCGTCCACGCGAGCTCACCGTCGTCTACCTCGTTGTGAGCTCCCACGCCGATTCCCCTTCCCCTCTCCTGTTTTTGTCTCGGCATTGGTCGTCGTCCCGCGCACGCCAGCGCGACTCCGTGCCCAGGCCCCGTCCCCGCCGTCACGCCCGAGCTCCGAGGAGCTCGCGGCCGCCGTTGCGCCGATGCTACAGCCGCCCGCCTTCCGCGTCCGCGGATGCGCCGCCGCGCTCGCCGACCGTCCCCTCCACCCCGCTGCCATGTTCGAGCCACCGCCCGCGTAGCCCCTGGCCGCCGGCGCTCATGCCCGGCCCTCCCCCATCACCCGAGCAGGCTACGGCCTCGGGCACGGGTGCCCCTCCGCCCCGTTTTCTCCTACAGCACCCCGCACCGGCGCCAGGCCACGCCCCGCTCTCCCGCCCCTCACAATTGCTTCGGCCGGCCGCTCTTGGCCATGGCCTCGCCTTTCTCTGAACGAGCACGAGCTCATCTGAACTGATAATGGGGATTAGCCCCTGTTCTTTTTGTTGTTTTTGTATTATTAAGAGTTAGCGTAATGACAGGTGCCCCCCCACTATTAGTTAATGAACTAAACTAAAGTTAATTAAGTTAATAGACACTGACAGGTCGGCCCCACGATCTAATTAGATTAACTAAAACATTTAGCTATTCAGTCAATGACAGATGGGTCCCACAGGGGCCTTTGACCAGTCAACATTAACCAGTCAACTGCTGTCTGGGCAGTTGACTGGGTCCTCTGTCAGCCCCACACAGCCGTGGGCTGGGTGTACTTTTGGGTACACTTAGCATTTCTAATCTATTTTCAAAATATTATTAATTTCAGAAAATGGTTTAATCTTTGATAATTCATAGAAAATAAACCGTAACTCGGATGAAAATGTTTTCTACATGAATGTTGCTTAGAAAAATCTAACGAATCCGAATACGCAGCCCGGTCATCCGCCACACATCCCTAGCATAGAAAACTCGCAACTTTCCCCCTCCGGCTCCTCTTCCCGAAAACGCGAAACTCCGGGGATTCTTTCCCGGATGTTTCCCCCCTTCACCGGTATCACCTCGTACCGCGTTAGGGCACCTAGCATCACGCTTTGTCATGTTATGCCTTGTGATGCTTTGCTTGCATTATATTTATTGTTTCTTCCCCCTCTTCTCTCGCTAGACACCGAGACCGACGCCGCTGCTACCCAGTACGACTACGGTGTTGACGACCCCTCTCTCTTGCCAGAGCAACCAGGCAAGCCCCCCCTTTGATCACCAGATATCGCCTAATCTTCTCTATACTGCTTGCATTAGAGTAGTGTAGCATGTTACTGCTTTCCGTTATTCCTATCCTGATGCATAGCCTGTCCTTGCTACTACTGTTGTTACCATTACCTGCTATCCTACTGCTTAGTATAGGATGCTAGTGTTCCATCAGTGGCCCTACACTCTTGTCCGTCTGCCATGCTATATTACTAGGCCGCGATCACTTCGGGAGGTGATCACGGGCATATACTATATACTTTTCACAGTTACATTACCTGTGGTACTGTTCGGAGTTGGGGGCTGAAGGGGCAGGTGGCTCCATCCCGGTAGAGGTGGGCCTGGGTTCCCGACGGCCCCCGACTGTTACTTTGTGGCGGAGCGACAGGGCAGGTTGAGACCACCTAGGAGAGAGGTGGCCTGGCCCTGGTCGGCGTTCGTGGATACTTAACACGCTTAACGAGATCTAGGTATTTGATCTGAGTCTGGCCATTTGGTCTATACGCACTAACCATCTACGCGGGAGTAGTTATGGGTATCCCGGCGTCGTGGTATCAGCCGAAGCCTTCGTGACATCAGCGACTGAGTGGCGCGCGCTGGATTGGAACGTAAGCCTGCTCTTGTATTAAGGGGGCTAGTTCTGCTTCCGGCCGCGTTCGCAACGTGCAGGTGTGCTAAGGGCGATGGGCCCAGACCCCTGTGCGCTTAGGTTTAGACCGGCGTGCTGACCTCTCTGTTGTGCCTAGGTGGGGCTGCGACGTGTTGATCTTTCGCGGCCGGGCATGACCCAGGAAAGTGTGTCCGGCCAAATGGGATCAAGCGTGTTGGGGTATGTGGTGCACCCCTGCAGGGAAGTTAATCTATTCGAATAGCCGTGATCTTCGGTAACAGGACAACTTGGAGTTGTACCTTGACCTTATGACAACTAGAACCGGATACTTAATAAAACACACCCTTCCAAGTGCCAGATACAACCGGTGGTCGCTCTCTCACAGGGCGACGAGGGGAGGATCATCGGTTAGGATTATGCTATGCGATGCTACTTGGAGGACTTCAGTCTACTCTCTTCTACATGTTGCAAGATGGAGGCTGCCAGAAGCGTAGTCTTCGAAATGATTAGTTATCCCCCTCTTATTCTGGCATTCTGCATTTCAGTCCACATATGGTACCCTTACTCCATTTGATACCCATGCATATGTAGTGTAGCTCCTTGCTTGCGAGTACTTTGGATGAGTACTCACGGTTGCTTTCTCCCCCTTTTCCCCCTTTTCCTTTTATTCTGGTTGTCGCAACCAGATGCTGGAGTCCAGGAGCCAGACGCCACCGTCGACGACGACTCCTACTACACCGGAGGTGCCTACTACTACGTGCTGCCCGCTGACGACGACCAGGAGTAGTTTAGGAGGTTCCCAGGAAAGAGGCCTGCGCCTCTTTCGATCTGTATCCCAGTTTGTGCTAGCCTTCTTAAGGCAAGCTTGTTTAACTTATGTCTGTACTCAGATATTGTTGCTTCCGCTGACTCGTCTATGATCGAGCTCTTGTATTCGAGCCCTCGAGGCCCCCTGGCTTGTAATATGATGCTTGTATGACTTATTTATGTTTTAGAGTTGTGTTGTGATATCTTCCCGTGAGTCCCTGATCTTGATCGTACACATTTGCGTGCATGATTAGTGTACGATTAAATCGGGGGCGTCACAAGAGGGTGAATAAACAAAATTATCAAACCTTCGCGGGCAAAACTTTCTAATCACACGTTGATCAAAGAAATCACATTTAGTTTCTTGTAGACAGATGATAGAGCACTGGCTTTCTTCAATTTTCGCCCTAACACTTCTCTGCCTATCTTCAGAATTTAAACCTCTGATATTCCAATAGAGAACCTTCCAATCTCTAGTTTGGTGTGCATTCATGAGGAGACAGTAAAAGGAGACAGAGATAATAGTTCACTGCATAACAGTGAAACAAAAGGCCATAGATAAAACCATCCACACAAACCAGAGTGCAGACCATAGTGCAGACGGCAAACAAGAGAAAGACAAGGTTCAGATAACTGGCATGACAAGGGACATGCCTCCCTGTAAAACAAATAAGAGTCTCAATCATCATGGGAAACTGCAGGCGTGGGGGCAGTGTCAGAAGAAGCCATAAGCTTCTCCGCAGTCAGCTTCTCAGCCGGGACACCAAGAGCTGCTCCAATTATCTGCAGTGTGGCAATTGGGGTTGGAGGAGGGGCCTGGTCTTGAGGTGCATTATCATCTGACTTGGCCTGCGAAGCTGGAGTGGAGTCAGTCTTTAGCTTCTTGGCTCTGGGCCTCCTGAGAGGCTTGGGCTTAGGAGACATCAGAGATATGGGTTTGAAACCCTGGGACTTGGCAGCACTCCTGGTCACCCTTCTGTCAGAAAAGTCAGAAGCAGCCTGAACAACTGAATGTCTACTCTTTCTGGCACGAGCTTTTCTGATTGGTTGCACTGTAGAGGAGAAAGTGCAAGCCAATGATGTGTCTGCTTGACTTTCCTGAGCAGATGCTTGAGAGAAGGGCACACTGTCCTCTCACACCTGTGCAACAGTCTTGGCGCATGGGCTCTCCAAGAAGAGTTTCCTAGCCGTGCGCTGAGGCTGGTCAGGAGGTGGGAAGCAGAAAAACAGCGTTGGCTCAAAAGCCATTGTCCAAGATCTCTTATACTGGGGCAAACCAGGTGGAGGCATGGCCTTAGGGATCTTGGCAGCCAGAAAAGTAGGCATGAGTGATTCGAAAGACCTCCGCCAGATGAAATCGGGCGGCAGAGCCGGTCCCATGACAATTCTCACAAGCCCAACATGCAGAGGGGGTGCCTGAACCACAATTGGGTTATATGGGACTATTGCAAGATTGTTGTGGCCTGGATCCTACACATCTGCAGGCACAACAACATTGTCAGGGTTTTCCAGAAGATGGTGCTGCTCCTGTTGGACATGAAAGTGCTGTTCTGGTTGGTCATGATGAAACTGCTCTTGTTGAATTCCTTCCATGGCATGATCCTGAACCAGTATAGGTCCATGTACAACATTATTTGGCTCATCGACAAGGGGAACAGGCTCCAATGGGCCCAAAGCATCTGACTCATTTGAACCCATGGAAGGGTTTAAAACCATGGAATTAGCCTCTTGGACTTGTGGCTGTACTTGTTGAACCCCCTCCTCGTTGTTGTCCTGCCCCCAGCCATGCAGATCCTGCGGATTGGGCTGTGGTGGCTCCTCTGGTTCAGCTGGTTGTGGGATATCATTCCACCCAAGAGCAGGGTAGGGTGGAAAAACCCAAAAGTTCTCAGGTGGGTGCAACTCCCCTGGCATTGGGTGTGGGTTTCCATCAACCGGCATTACATCCTCATCAGGCGGCAATTGCTCAGCGAAGTCAGCCATGAGGATAGAGACTGAGGCAGTCCATGAGATCACTGCTCCACCGATATTCGCAAACTGACGAAAAACAACATCCCGTGGGACTAACTGATTATCAGGGAAAGAAGCATAAACGAGGGCTCTGACAAGCCTATCATCTTGATGATTCCAATAATGAAACTGACCAAACGTGCCCACTACCTTAGCTAAGTTGACTTCATTACGGTAATCCAAAGGCACTCCAACAAACATAAGCCAGCCCGTTCTATGCCCTTGCAAAGCACGGAAACCCTCTCCATGATCATGTCTGATAAATCTGAGAAACAACTCATTGCCATGCTGATCTAATCCAAGTGGCCAAGGGGGGTGTGAAATTAAAGCAGCGCAGATGACAGGATCCTACATCTCATACAACCCTACCCCCTGAAACCAAGTTTGTGCAGATCGTACCGGAAGCTCAAGTTGGTTGATGATGAAGGCATGGACCTGCTGCCGACGGATAGCGACATCCTAAGGTGGTGGCGGTGGGTCAACAACGCCGACCATGAAGGACTCATGGCGCCGGGGAGGAGCCTGAGCCGGCGTGTAGAAAGTCCGCGGGACACAAAAAGTCCCACCATCGACAATGTCATGACCCGCCGGAAGGAAGCGGCGGGGGTCAAGCTCGTAGACTGCCATGGATGGAGGTGGCGCTGGAGCTAGGATCGGTGACGGACCTAGCGCTGGGCTACGCGGCGGCGATGGAGATGGTGGTTTTGTTGGGGAAGCGGAGGAGGCTGGCGTTTTTGGTGGGGATATGTCAGAGGTGGTAGAGGGGACGGTGGAGCTCGAAGCGTCAAGATACCTGCTGAAGGCGCGAGGTTCGATGGTAGGCGCTCTGGTTTTGGGAACCCAGAGTTTAATATTTGGAGGAGACCGAGTGCAGTCTTTCTTAACGTGACCGGACCGGAAACAATTACGGCATCTAACCAAATTGGTGCAATGTTCCATAACATGTCCCATGCCAAGGCATTTTGAACAATCCCAAAATCTAGCAGCCATCTCTTCCACAACAAGATCAAGTCCTTGTAAATCACGCACTATCGCAACTGGTGATTTAGGCGGAGAGTCCTCAGACATTACTAACTCATGTGTTCGGATCAAAGAATATTGTTCTTGGTCAGAATCATCATCCGAAAGCTCCAAAGGGTGCTGGGCCGTTCCTAACATACTGGGCTGTAGGCGTGACATAGGCCCAACATGACTTGCATGGGAAAAGACCAAACCATGTGACGTACCTGATCCCGAAAACTCCAGTAGAAGATCACGGGGAGATATTGATCCAAACGTGATATCCGGAGATAGCAAAATCCTCGTCGGCGAGGTGGCCGGAGTTGGCGCCGGAGGTGTTATGGAATCTATCCGAGGGAGATCAGCACACTCTTGAGGATCAACGGAATAACCAGCATCTAGAGTAACAACTTTAATTTCCTCGGCAGTGGCCGGATAACGATAACCTTTGCAGGCATCATAGTTCAGAAAGGTGGCAAAACATAGGGATTTCTTAACAGCATGCTTAGATGACCGCAAAGAGGATTTGCCTGGTGCATGTTTCATGGCCTCCAGTCCAAGACGTGCTCGACGCTTGGAGGGACTAACTAGAGTCCATTCCTCCTTGCATTCAACTTCCCAAAGACGAAACTCTTTCTCCCAATCTAGGCCACCATGGCCCCAAAGATGAAAATTACATTTGAATTGAGGGCAGACAAAAGATCGTTGATGCAAGATGAAAAACCCCACTTCTTTGCAAGAAACATTAAAGGCAAAAACCTGATCACGTAGACAAGATACCTTGAGGGAGGAACAATATCCTCCAATCGCAGATTCCAGAGCCAAATACACGTTCTCCTCATCTAGCCGAAAGTTGTGGCATGCAAAAGACACCACCATGATGAAGTGGCCAGATCTATCCGAGGGATGCACTATGCGATGGAGGGAATGCCAGATCGCCTTTGCCATGTCAATCCCAGGGGAGAAATCCAACCCCAAGGAGATGGCCGCATGAACAGCCATGGAGATGCCCACCAGGAGAAAGAGGAGACTACGCCGGACGTGATGGCTGGATCCAAAAACCAAAACCCACGTGGGGAGATGGAGATCACCGGCGGTGGGTGGGCTAGGGTTTAGGGGAGGGGCGAGAGGTGGGAGTCGCCATTCTCTGTTCGTTGGGTAGAAGAATTACCCATGCTAGTATCAAGTTGTAATCATTGAGTTGTAAATAAATAGAAGTGTGATGATCATCATTATTAGAGCATTGTCCCAAGTGAGGAAAAAAAGAAAGGCCATAAAAAAGGAGAAGGCCCAAAAGAAGAGAGAAAGGCCATAAAAAAAGAAAGGCCAAATAAAAAAATGAGAGAAAAAGAGAGAAGGGACAATGCTACTATCCTTTTCCACACTTGTGCTTCAAAGTAGCACCATGATCTTTATGATAGAGAGTCTCTTGTTTTGTCACTTTCATATACTAGTGGGAATTTTTCATTATAGAACTTGGCTTGTATATTCCAACAATGGGCCTCCTCAAGTGCCCTAGGTCTTCGTGAGAAAGCAAGTTGGATGCACACCCACTTAGTTTCTTTTGTTGAGCTTTCATACATTTATAGCTCTAGTGCATCCGTTGCATGGCAATCCCTACTCCTTGCATTAACATCAATCGGTGGGCATCTCCATATCCCATTGATTAGCCTCGTTGATGCGAGAATTTCTCCTTTTTGTATTCTCCACATAACCCCCTCATTATTCTATTCCACCCATAGTGCTATATCCATGGCTCGCGCTCATGTATTGCGTGAAAGTTTATAGGTTTGAGATTACTAAAGTATGAAACAATTGCTTGGCTTGTCATCGGGGTTGTGCATGATGAGAGCATTCTTGTGTGACGAAAATGAAACATGACTAAACTATATGATTTTGTAGGGATGAACTTTCTTTGGCCATGTTATTTTGAGAAGACATAATTGCTTAGTTAGTATGCTCGAAGTATTATTATTTTTATGTCAATATGAACTTTTGTCTTCAATCTTATGGATATGAATATTCATGCCACAATTAAGAGGAATTACATTGAAATTATGTCAAGTAGCACTCCGCATCAAAAATTCTGTTTTTATCATTTACCTACTCGAGGACGAGCAGGAATTAAGCTTGGGGATGCTTGATACGTCTCCAACGTATCTATAATTTTTGATTGCTCCATGCTATGTTATCTACTGTTTTAGACAATACTGGGCTTTATTATCCACTTTTATAATATTTTTGGGAGTAACCTATTAACTGGAGGCCCAGCCTAGAATTGCTGTTTTTTTGCCTATTTCAGTGTTTCGAAGAAAAGGAATATCAAACGGAGTCGAAACGGAACGAAATCAACTAGAGAAGTTATTTTTGGAAGGAAAGCTACCGGAAATGCTTGGAGTGCAACTCAGGAAAGAAGGGAGGTGCCCACGAGGGTGGGGGGCTCGCCCACCCCCCAGGGCGCGCCCCCTGCCTCGTGGCCCCCCTTCGGTCCACCGTCGTGCTTCTTTCACCCATGTATACCTATCCAAAAACTTCCATAACAGACATTAGATCAGGAGTTCCGCCGCCAGAAGCCTCCGTAGCCACTGAAAGCCAATCTAGACCCGTTCCGGCGCCCTGCTGGAGGGGGAATCCTTCTCCAGTGGCCATCTTCATCATCCCGGTGCTCTCCATGACGAGGAGGCAGTAGTTCTCCCTCGGGGCTAAGGGTATGTACCAATAGCTATGTGTTTGATCTCTCTCTCTCTCTCGTGTTCTTGAGGTGGTACGATCTTGATGTATCGCGAGCTTTGCTATTATAGTTGGATCCTATGATGTTTCTTCCCCCTCTACTCTCTTGTAATGAATTGAGTTTCCCCTTTGAAGTTATATTATCGGATTGAGTCTTTAAAGATTTGAGAACACTTGATGTATGTCTTGCCGTGGATATCTGTGGTGACAATGGGATATAATGTGATTCACTTGATGTATGTTTTGGTGATCAACTTGGGGGTTCCACCCATGAACCTATGCATAGGGGTTGGCACATGTTTTCGTCGTGATTCTCCGGTAGAAACTTTGGGGCACTCTTTGAGGTCCTTTGTATTGGTTGAATAGATGAATCTGAGATTGTGTGATGCATATCTTATAATCATGCCCACGGATACTTGAGGTGACATTGGAGTATCTAGGTGACATTAGGGTTTTGGTTGATTTGTGTCTTAAGGTGTTATTCTAGTGCGAACTCTAGGGCTGTTTGTGACACTTATAGAAATAGCCCAACGGATTGGTTGGAAAGAATAACTTTGAGGTTTTTTCGTACCCTACCATAATCTCTTCGTTCGTTCTCCGCTATTAGTGACTTCGGAGTGACTCTTTGTTGCATGTTGAGGGATAGTTATGTGATCCAATTATGTTAGTATTGTTGAGGGAACTTACACTAGCGAAAGTATGAACCCTAGGCCTTGTTTCCTATCATTGCAATACCGTTTACGCTCACTTTTATCATTAGTTACCTTGCTGTTTTTATAATTTCAGATTACAAATACCTTTATCTACTATCCATATACCACTTGTATCACCATCTCTTCGCCGAACTAGTGCACCTATACAATTTACCATTGTATTGGGTGTGTTGGGGACACAAGAGACTCTTTGTTATTTGGTTGCAGGGTTTCTTGAGAGAGACCATCTGCATCCTACGCCTCCCACGGATTGATAAACCTTAGGTCATCCACTTGAGGGAAATTTGCTACTGTCCTACAAACCTCTACACTTGGAAGCCCAACAACGTCTACAAGAAGAAGGTTGTGTAGTAGACATCAATGTTGTAGGCGTAATGTGATGCTGCCATAAACTTACCCAGCGCTGGGCGGCCGAGGATCCCATTATAGGGCAAGGGGATCTTGGCAACGTCAAAAACAATCTTCTCCGTCCTATGGTTCATCTCGCCCCCAAATGTAACGGGCAACATGATCTTACCCTTCGACTGACTCCTCCCTGGGTTGACCCCTTGAAACGTGCCCGTCTCCTCGAGATCTCCATCGAGGATTTGCAGCTTCTCGATCAGGGTGGGCGAGATCATGTTCAGACCGGCCCCAGCGTCAACTAGCACTTTTGTCACCTTGAGGTTGTGTTGGGGATATAGCTATCAGTTATGACCCGCCCAGGAGGGGCCGGGTCAGCCCCAATGGCAGGTTACAAAGGAAGCCCGGTAAACATTCAAGACGATAGTTTATCAAATCTTATAGAAGGCCTAGGGCGGCTTAAGGCCCAATATTGTAAACCCTCGTATGTAAGGAAAGACTTGTAAAGAAAGGCATGTAAAAGAAGTCACCGAGCCGGACACGATTTATGAGCCGGCCGGGACTTTGTAGGCCACCATACGTCAACCCCTGTATATAAGGGGACGACTCGGTGGCGGGTTAGGACAAGAAACAAGAGATCGATAACCAAGCCAGCGAGTTAGCCTCTTGGAGATCGAAACCCCAGCAATACCAACACAACTAGACGTAGGATTTTACCTTCATCGTAAGGGGCCGAACTAGTATAAAACCTCCCGTGTGCTTTGTCCCGGTTAACCCCTTTAAGCTTCCTAGTTGCGATGGCCCTACGACTAAGTCCTTCCACTAGGACATCTGCCGTGACAATTCCACGACAGTTGGCGCCCACCATGGAGCCAGCGCACAGTGGATTTGAGTTCTTGAAGGGCAACTTCGAAGGGCTCAAGGGATACGCTGTGGGCCGGATGACCAAGAATTGTCGCGGCAAGCTCTACATCGACGATGAAGGCTGGGGCCTTGAGGCCGGCTCAATTGAGTACGGGTACCGGGTCCCCTTCGGCGGAATTCATGTCTTCATCGGCCAGAACGGCGAGTCGGGCCCTGAGCCAGACATCCACACCAACCTCGTCGAAACGGCTCAGCGTGCAAGGACCACCCGTGTTCAATCTGTCATGAAGCATGCTTTCGTAGGCTGCATCCACGGCGGTGAATATTCTGAAGGATCGGTGGATGGTGGTGAGACGGCCGTCCGTTCTGACGCTACATCATCAATAGGTGATACGGACTCTTTGTATCAGCTGCAGGATGGCATGCTCGGGGGCTGTTCCGATGGCAGCAGTATTTCGGACCCCCTTGAGCCGCCGAATTGGGCCGGAGTCTTCATGGCAGGAACACAACCCGGGCAGAACTCCACAGCAGCAGCAACAACTGTCGGGTCGGCCGTAGCCGGGTCAGGAGACCCTGCGCGCCCCCGACTCAGATTCTAATGGACCTCACAGATAAACTGACGACTCTGTTGACTGCCATGGTAGAGCCGGCGGATAAAGCCTAGCATGACGCAGAGGTGGCACGCGTACGTGAAGAGATGGTACAAGCTAAAGAAAATCTAGCAGCAGAGGAGGTCAGGATGGCAGCGGAGCGGGCGGCTTTGGACGTTCGTGCTCAACAGCTTTAAGCGGAGACTTTCCGGCTCTGGGTGGATCTGAACGCGTCAAACGAGGTCATGAGAAGAATGCATCATAAAACTCAGTCACGTCTACCTCTGACGCTCGATCCTAGGAACCTTTTTCATACACCCGGGGCTGGGGCAAGCAACCCGCCGGAGGCAAATTGGATCACGACGCCCGGGGCACCGGTTCAACCGCGCGCCCTGGGACCACCTCGTGTACATACCGCTCCGCCTCATTATGTACCAACACCGCCGGGTCACTTCTCCAATCCTTGGAAAACCTCATTGCAGCGTCGGCTCATTTGGCGGCTCTCCCAATGGAAGGCGACTCGCCGGCGGCAATCGAAATGCGAAGGTGAGAGAACTTCTTCAAACATCTCTAGCACAGTAGGATGCGTACTCCTACAGTCGAGACAGGATCCGTTCAACTCCTCGCCCAAGCCGGAGCCCAAGCTACATTAGGCATATGGACTCAGCTGACATGTCAAGCAATTATCAACGCTGCAACTGGCCGCACAGGCATGAGCCGGTACAGGCTAGAGCCCTTAACTTGGTGGATCAGGAGAGGATCCGACAAGAGGCTGAGCGAGCGGTTCAACTGGCAGTGGAGCAGGCGGCTCATCAGACTTTTCTGGCTTATCCAGCGACCTTGGTTGAGGCAGGAGTGGCCACAAGAACCGAAGGTGTCCCTTGCCTGGTGCCGGCCATACGTAATGAGCGGTTGCCAAAGGACTTCAAGGGACCTTGTAAGGTGCCTAATTACACGGCCGACTTGCAACCTGGGGCTTGGATTGAGAGTTATGAGATGGCTATGGAGTTGTTGGAGGTCAGCGTCGCGGCAATGGCCAAGTATTTCACTATGATGTTGGATGGAACAACTCGTACTTGGTTGAAGGGGTTGCCACCCAATTCTATAGGTTCATGGGCGGAGTTGAAGACCCGGTTCATTCAGAACTTCAAAGACACATGTAAACAACCCATGTCGATTGTGGATCTGACTAATTGTAAACAAGAGGACGGTAAATCTACAACCCATTGGGTGCGCCGGGTCAAGGAGATAATACATTCATCTGATAAGATGGATGCCGGCTCAGCAGTCTTGATGTTGGAGAAAAACTGCCGTTTTGAACCTCTGAAGCAGAAGTTGGGGCGGCTCAATCGTGACCGCAATGACATGGGCCAGTTGATGGCGGCTCTCATCAAGTATGCTGATTCTAATAGTACCAAGGACCCGGTGTCTGACGAACAAAAGACAGCGAAGGGAAAGAAGAACGGCAACGGCAAGGGTCACCAGCATAACCTGGAAAATCAAGGAGGTAATAAACGTAAGGCTGATGAATTTGTCGCTAAAACCAATGCGCAGGGCAGCAATCAACGGCGCAAGGGCAGGCAACCCCCTCGGTCAGGCGGGTCAGGTCCCACCCTTGAGCAACTATTGAATGAACCTTGTCCAAGACACAGCACCCGGGAGAAGCCAGCCACCCACCTGTGGAAGGATTGTAAAATCATGAAGGCATTTAAAAATTCAAATGCATTTGATGGAGGTCAAGGCCCAGGCGGCAGTTCAGGTGGGGGCGGTTTCCATGGCCCGGGCGCCGGTTCAGGTCGAGGAGGATTTCACAGTCAGGGCCATCCAGGTAACCACGGAGGATATGATCCACAACCCAGCCAAGGTGATCAGCAGCAACAGTCCGGATATCAGAGCAACCCAAAATAGTTGAATAGTGGGTAATACCATGTGTTCACCACTAGTTTATGTAAGAGGGACCAGAAGCTTCACAAGAGGGCCGTCAATGCCGTTGAGCCGGCGATTCCATGTTACTTACATTGGTCAGAACAGCCTATTATGTGGAGCAGAGAGGATCATCCACCCCGAGTTGATAATCCGGGTCACATGGCCTTGGTAGTGGCGCCTCAGGTTGGTGGATATAAATTCACTAAGGTGCTCATGGATGGAGGCAGCAGCATCAACATCCTCTACTATGAGACATTCCGTCGGATGGGGTTGACTGATAAGAGTCTTAAGCAATCCAACACTGTTTTTCACGGTGTGGTACCTGGCAAATTGGCATACCCAGTTGGTAAGATTGAACTGGAAGCCTTTGGGGATGAGTATGACTCCAGAGCGGAAAAATTAACCTTTGAGGTGGTTAAGATCAAAAGCCCATATCATGCTCTGTTTGGACGGCCGGCTTATGCCAAGTTCATGGCTCGGCCATGTTATGTGTATTTGCAGCTCAAGATGCTGGGTTATAAGGGCACCATTACAGTACATGGAAGCCGGAAAATAGCCTTGGAGTGTGAAGAAGGTGATGCTACATATGCTGAGTCTGTTTGTGCAACAGAGGAGTTAAAGTTTTATAAGGATCATGTTGACCCAGCAGACATGACGTCTTTAAACAAACCAACAATGGAGCATGAGCCGGTGTTGAAATTCAAATCAGCTGATGACACCAAGATGGTTGACTTTGTGCCTGGCGACTCATCCAAGCAGTTCATCATCAGTGCCAACTTGGATCCAAAATAGGAAAGCACGCTCATTGAGTTCATCCGTGAGAACCGGGACATCTTTGCATGAAAACCTTCCGACATGCCGGGTGTCCTAAGGGAACTCGCTGAGCACACTCTCAATATTGATCCAAAGTTAAAACCGGTTAGACAGTTTCTCCGACGGTTCAACGAGGAAAGGCGCAAGGCCATCGGAGAAGAGGTGGCCCGGCTCTTGGCGGCCGGGTTCATTGTGGAAGTCTTTCACCCAGAGTGGTTAGCCAACCCGGTGCTTGTACTAAAAAAGAATGGCACCTGGCGTATGTGTGTGGATTACACCGATTTAAACAAGGCTTGTCCAGCTGACCCTTTTGCCCTCCCCCGTATTGATCAAATCATCGATGCTATGGTAGGTTCTGCACATTTGAGTTTTTTGGATGCTTATTCAGGTTATCATCAGATCAAGATGGCAGTCAAAGATCAGGAGAAGACAACTTTTATCACTCCGTTTGGAGCTTTCTGCTATGTGTCTTATGCCTTTTGGGCTTAAGAGTGCCCAGGCGACTTATCAACGATGTGTGCAGAATTGTCTTCACAACCAGATCGGGCGTAATGTTCATGCTTATGTGGACGATATAGTGGTAAAGTCCAGGAAAGAAGAAACCTTGGTCATAGATCTGAAAGAGACCTTCGATAACCTCCGGGTCTATAAGATGATGCTTAACCCGGCTAAGTGTGTTTTTGGAGTCCCAGCCGGCAAGCTCTTGGGTTTTTTGGTCTCCAACCGAGGTATTGAAGCTAACCCGGAGAAGATTAAGGCAATCACATCCCTGGCCAAACCAACATGCATCAATGACGTTCAACGGCTGGTGGGTCATGTGGCTGCTTTAAGCCGGTTCATAAGCCGGTTAGGGGAGAAGGCGATGCCTTTGTATCAGATGATGAAGAAAACAGATGATTTTTTTGGGGCGATGCTGCGAACTCTACTTTTGAGGATCTGAAGAAACAGCTTGTTGAGCCACCGGTTCTTGCTGCTCCAATTGAGAAAGAGCCGCTATTGTTGTACATAGCCGCTAACTCATGGGCTGTTAGTGTGGCAATTGTGGTGGAGCGCAAAGAGGTTGGCAAGGAACATCCGGTTCAACGGCCGGTCTATTACGTCAGTGAGGTACTGATCGAATCTAAACCAAGATATCCACATTGGTAGAAGCTCGTGTACGGGGTGTTCATGGCAAGACGGAAGCTCAAGCATTACTTTCAGGGATCACTGTGGTTAGCTCTGCGCCTTTGGGGGACATCATCCAAAATAGAGAGGCCACTGGACGAGTCGCCAAGTGGTCCATTGAACTTGGATCTCATGGGTTGAAGTATGTGCCACGTACTGCGATCAAGTCTCAGGCGCTGGTTGACTTTATTAATGACTGGACAGAGATGCAGATGCCGGAGGAGAAACCAGACAACACATATTGGACTATTCACTTTGATGGGTCCAGAGAGTTGGAAGGCTCGAGGGCTGGAGTTGTTTTAA
Organism: Triticum urartu; assembly: GCF_056163025.1. Taxonomy (NCBI): domain Eukaryota; kingdom Viridiplantae; phylum Streptophyta; class Magnoliopsida; order Poales; family Poaceae; genus Triticum; species Triticum urartu. The sequence continues at coordinate 114,260,966 of NC_141877.1, forward strand.
CCTCCCCTCGAGGTGACAAATTTTGTTATGTGTTGCGGCTGATGTTTCCTTGCACTAACAACACAGCGGAATATGAAGCCTTGCTTCAAGGTCTTCGAGTAGCCAAAGAGATGAGCCTGAGCCGGGTCTGGTGTCTTGGCGACTCAGATTTAGTGGCTCAACAGGTATCATGTAAGTGGGATTCCAAAGACCCTCTCATGGCGGCTTATCGCCGGGAAGTTGATGCTGTTGCAGGACATTTTAAAGGATATCAGGTGGAACACATTGACCGTAGGAAGAATGAAGCGGCTGATGCTTTACGCCGGTTGGGATCTCAGCGTAAGCTAGTGCCACCTAACACCTTTTTGGATGTTTTGCATAACCCGTATGTTAAGTTACCCACAGAAGAAGATCTAGCCGTTCCTGACCCGGAGGCACAGTTGGTGGCGGCTCTTCATGTCATCCCAGATTGGACAGTGCCTTTCTTGGCTTACATGACCCAGGGAGAGTTGCCAGTGGATGAGACCCTGGCTCGACAGATAACCCGGCGGTCTAAGTCAATGACGATCTCTGACAGAGAACTATACAATCGCAGCTTCTCTGGAGTGTTTCAGTGGTGTGTTTCCCCGGAAGAAGGCCAAGAAATACTTCGTGAGATCCATGAAGGCGATTGTGGTCATCACGTCGGGTCAAAATCTCTGGTGGCCAAGGCTTTTTGTTACGGTTTTTACTGGTTGACGGCTCACACTGATGCAAAGGATCTGATCAGTAGATGTGATGGATGTCAAAAATTCGCACGACGAGCACATGTGCGGGCTCAAGAGCTATGGATGATTCCAGTCACTTGGCCGTTTGCGGTCTGGGGGCTTGACATGGTTGGACCTTTCAAAAGGTCTAAGGATAAAAAGACACATCTTTTAGTGGCAGTTGATAAATTCACAAAGTGGGTTCAGGAAGAGCCGGTGAGTAAGTGTGATGCGGCCACGACGGTTCAGTTCATGAAAAAGGTGATCTTCCATTTTGGTTTTCCACACAGCATTATCACTGACAATGGCACTAATCTATCCCAAGGGGCTATGGAGGAGTTTTGTCAACAAGAGCATATTCGGCTTGATGTTTCTTCTATAGCTCATGCTCAATCCAATGGTCAAGCTGAGAGAGCAAATCAGGAAATCTTAAAAGGTCTCAAGCCCCGGCTTATGGTTCCCTTATAGTGAACGCCGGGTTGTTGGGTAGAGGAATTACCCTCGGTGATGTGGAGTATCAACACCACACCTAACAGGTCTACAGGTTACACACCTTTCTTCATGGTGTATGGAGCAGAAGCAGTGTTGCCTAGTGACATTCGTCATGACTCACCCCGTGTGGCGGCTTATGTTGAAGCTAATAATGAACAAGCCAGACAGGATGCACTTGACTTGTTAGATGAAGAAAGAGACTTAGCAGCGGCTCGATCAGCAATTTATCAATAGGAACTGTCGTTATCACAGCCGTCGGGTTAAGTCCAGGACTTTTCAAGAAGGCGAACTGGTGCTCCGGCTCATCCAGGATCTGTCAGATGCACACAAGTTATCGCCACCTTGGGAAGGACCCTTTGTGGTCAGCAAGAACTTAAACAACGGGTCATATTACCTCATTGACGTTCGAGAGCACAAAGACTCGCGTAAGTCGGAAGAGGAGACCTGTCGGCCGTGGAACATTGCTCAACTTCGGCCATACTACACCTGAGCCACCGGCTCTCATCATGTACACACTTTAACGTTGTATATACTATGATAAGTAATAAATCAGGACCATCGGTCTCTTTTCTTTTCAAAGATTACACATCTTTGTTGTTTCTTATTTTCAAATGACTATTAAGGAGCTGATCATATTTGAATCAAGTCTAACCTTTTTGGTCCGGCTCATGATCGTATTCGAATCTAGCTGCAACTATCATGGTAACTTGGGGGCTTCCTGTTCAAACATAGGTCATATTCGAACCAAAGAGAACATAGCTGTCATAACCCTCTTGATCGGCTCAAAGCCAAACTCACTAGTGGACTTCTTGATCGTATTCAAATCACAGCTTAACCCCTTTCGGGTCCGACTTGGATCGTATTCAAATCAGGGTCGTTAAAAACCTCTCAAGGTCATTTGGGGGCTTCCCGTTCAAACATAGGTCGTATTCGAACCAAAGAGAACATAGCTGTCGGTACCCTCTTGATCGGCGCAACGCCAAAGCCATTGGGGGCTATATGGTCGTATTCGAACCTTAGCTTAACCCCTTTGGTCTGGTTTACTGATCATATTCGAATCAGAAACCCGCAACCTTTAATTACAAGGTTAATTTTATTTACCACCTATTATTCGCTTCATTGGTTTTTTGTTGTCTCAATTTCACAAATAATCAGCATGGTCTTTCCACCGGCTGAGCTATTTGACAACAAGCCGCCAGGGCATGATAATCATTCAGTATTCAGAAGCATTGACTTCTCAAAAAGATTGGATTATCAACTTCATCACCCGGGTTATTTAATCCGGTGGTCCGGAGATCAAAGGTACAAATATGGCTATTGTCTATGAGCAAATGCCTCATGTATTAATCAAAGGGTTATTTCAGCCTTGTTCTCTTTTTATGTCTGTTTCTATTTTCTACTATGGTAAACATATTGGCTATACGCTGGGTGTTCTAACCCGTTCGGTATTAAGCCGCCAAGCCAGTTTTTTCTCTTGTATCTACAGGAACAGAGCCGAAGTATTGCAGGGAAAACCATAAATATGATGCATATATCGACATCAGGAAACACAGGATCACACATAGTGTTTTATGCGCGATGACATATGCAAAGCATGCAGTGTTTTCACAGCTAATCTATTACAAGGCTTTTATAAGCTGATGAAGATGGTTATCACTCCTCCCTCGCCTGTTCACCGCCGTCTGCTGATTGGAAGCTGGGTTTTGACCAATCAAAACTGTTCACAACGACAAATTCTGCTTCTTCATTAATCAGGCCGGCTGGATCAACTTCCGAAGCAAATGTATGTTCACGAACAGGCGGGATTAAATGTGTCACCTTGTACGAGGGAGTTGCCATCTTCTTATTTTCCACATCAAAACCCGGCTAATACTTGTCGATATTGGTTTCATCTCCAAGAATAGTTGCCCGAGGTCGAACTCCGCGCACGCAAGCCATGAAGTCATCTTGTTCAAAGGGAGATACGTCTTCCTTCATAGTAGGATACCCTCTGGCTATGTCCGTCGGGTCGAGATCTGGCACCCAAGCATTGGAGCGGCTCAGGGCCATTAAAGCTCCGGCTCTGGCACAGGAGCGCTTCACTTCGTGGAACCTGGCGGGCAAGATTGACAGCTTCTTTAAAAAAATTGCTGAGCCGGTTGGGTCCTTGATTGGCAGGAGAGATAGCGGCGAGTGCTTGTTGTGCGCCAATGTACAATTGCTCTACTAAAGTATAGACCGCCTTCAACTTAATCATGTGGTCTTGACTCAGATTCTTACTTCGAGGGCCTGCATATGTTTTGAACACGAAGGATCAGCTAGCGGCTTGCAGTCTGGGTCAAAAGAAGGTAAAAAATTCAGTACAGATGGCTTACCAAAGATGGCGGACACCATCTGTGACACCCGGCTCTTTAAACCAGTCACCTCCGTTGTAACTTCTTCAAGGGTGGCTTCGGCTTTCTCGGCGCGTTGTGTCAGAAGCGTTTTTTCTACAACCCAGGTTTTCTTCTTGGTAGTGAAGCTGGTTTTTAATTTTTATGTCTCAGAGAGACTTACTTGCAATTTGGAGTTAGCAGACTTGATTTTCTGCCTCCTGATCCGCCGGCCGAGTCTTCGCATCAGTCAATTGCAAGCTCAGTTCAGATAAGGCATTCTGCAAAAACGTACCCAGATGAGTTAAGATTTCAATTAAGGTTCAAAAGTCAAGATTCAAGTCTCAAGTACTTTACAAAACCACTTGACACTTGGGGGCTAATGTATGCCAAAACAATTTCTTATGACTCTAAAAACATACTTTAAGTCCCAAGTACTTTACATAGTAATAACACTTGGCACTTGGGGACTAATGTATGCTATTCAGCAAGTTTCTCAAGGTTAAGCCAGATTACAAAGTTCTTTGGATATGGTACAAGACAATTATGAAAATTTAAAGTACCAGCTCATTTATGATCAAATGAACCGGCCCTTGGGGACTACAGGTGAAGCTTTGTTCTATTTTATTGAACTCAAGAAAAGTTTCAAAGGTAAAAGTCTTAGACTATACCATGAAGTCTACAGATCATTCCGGTTCTCTCATAATCTGAAGACTTGGGGGCTGGTGGAATATAAATAAGCCGGAAGAATATACCTCGTATTTCAGCTGCAACTGCTTGACCATTTCGATCTCTGAGTCGCGGCTGGAGTGCACATGGATGAGATAACCAGATAAAATGTCGTTGGCATTCAGATGGTCATAATGTGAAACATCAAAACGCACTTTCTGTCTCTCCAACGCCTCTTGTTTTGCCGTGTGACGAGCCAACACGGTGGGATTCCCCGGTTCAACAAAGCGGCTCCCGGTGATCAAAACGTCTTGTGCAGACGGTGATGGCGGGTTGGCCGAGCTCGATGGTCCAGTTGCGGAAGGGTTAACGGTGGTATCATCAACCTACGACTCAGGAGGATTTGCTTCTGCATTGACAGGCGGGTCTTCTGGAGTTTCAATTGATGGAGGAGAAGGTGTCCTGGCCGGTTCAGGTGCAAGGACTGGCGGGTCTTCCACCGGCTTGGTTGCCTTTGCTTTCTTGGACTTAGCTTGACTACTAAGAGAAATATTATAGGACTGTCAGTATAAAGATACAGTTTGAAAAACACAAAAGAAAGAGGATTTTTTTCCTACCCAGGGGCAGTCTTGAAAACCGGAAACTGGGTTTGAGACGAGTCGCCAGAAGAACGAGACACCTCTTGAAAAGATAAAATAAAGTTAAGTAATGAAAGGGAAAGGATCCATTAAACAGAAAGTCAAAGACAAAGAAGTAAACCTCATTCCGATGCTTTTGAGGAGTTTGTTAACGAACAACAGGCGGTTCGTCTTTGTTCCGGGCTTGACGGCGGCTTTCATGTTGCTGCTTTTTCAAAAGAAAGTGAGGGTCCAGATAAGCCAAAGGGTGTGAAAACCTTACTTTCCGGGTTATGACTTGAAGTTTCTGTCTTGGCAAATGGGCTGAGTTGGAGGAAATAGTTACCTCTTCTTCCACGACCTGACTGGCCCCAGTGTCGTCCTGGTAATGATCAGTGTTAATAAGATTATTAAAAAGTTGGCCAAGGGAGTCAAGGGCTACCTCCGACTCAGAAGTATCGTCAAGCTTCATCAAGTCTACAGCGGTGCTTTTCTTCTTCTTTTTAGACCTTCGGGTCGTTTTCTTAGCGTTTATGGCAGCGACCCTCGCTTTCTTGGCAGCTTTGTGGTCATATTTAACTTTCCAGAAATCAGATTGGGCCTGTAAACAGGTAAAAACAAGGTGAAAGGTCAGGAAAGTATTAAAAAACAATACAACTTGGAAAAATATAAAGGAGAGAGATCGGAGTTTTTTACCTCTGTCACCGGGTTAAGCTTGCAGAAGGGGTTTAACCCAACTTTACTGCAGTCTTCGTATTTTCTGTTGACCAGAAGGGTTGACATTGAAACAATATCTTCTCTAGTCAATTGAACGGAGCTGTGACGAAGAGAGTCGTCTGGGACTCCACCATACTCATACATCAATTTTGATCGACGGCTTAGAGGGATGACCCGCCACGCAACCCAGCAACGGGTCAAGTCAACTCTGGTTAAGTTGTTCCCCAATAAAGCATTAATCCATTTGATGGATGGTATCAACTTCTTGCGTTCAGCAGCAGTGAGTTTGGTAGGAAGTGCAAATTTGGAGTCAAGGCGCTCTAAGCGATAACTGGCAGTGGATGCTCATTTGCTGGTGAAGTGTCTTGACAATAAAACCAAGTCTGATTCCAGTCCTTGGGATGAGTTGGCAAGACTATAAGGGGGAAGACGGTGCCTTGTCGACACTGAATTGAGATACTGCCAAGTTCCAGGCTAGGGCCATTGGTGCACTCATTTTGACGGTTCAGATAAAAATACTCTCTAAAGAGTTCTACAGTTGGTTCTTCTTTAAGGTACACCTCGTAGAGAACTTGGAAGTTGCAGATATTGGATATGGAATTAGGCCCGAGGTCTTGAGGATGGAGTTTGAAAAAATGGAGGACATCTCTGAAGAACTTTGAGCCGGGCGGTGAAAAGCCACGGTTCATGTGGTCAGTAAAGACAATGACTTCACGATCTCTTGGATTGGGCCGTTCTTCGTCCGGGTCAGGTGCATGGTAAGGCATGACATTTTTTCCTGGAAAAAAACCTATGGCGAAGAACTCCTTCAAACGTTCCTCATTTACGGTTGAGGGAACCCAGTTCCAGACGGTCGGCGCCTTGGACGGCATGATGTTCAAAAACGAACTGAAAGAAAGGCAACATGCCGGTTCAATTGAATGATAATGGTAAAAGTAAATGATGATGATACAGGGGAGTAATGGTGGCTTAATTAAGGGCTAATGTCATATAAGGAAAAGTAAGCCGGCATAGTAATCCGCCATGACTACGGACATTTGAGAAATACCAGCAGCAGAATTGATTAAGTATGGAGACAAACATGTTTCTTAACTTCTGGATATTACTATGGATCAAATGGCCGTTCAAAATGAGGAACTTCCTAGACCTAAAAATATAGCCCATATTAGTTCATCAGCTCTAAGAAGATATCTGTGCAAAGGAAAGGGATCTACTAACATCTTAAATGGATGAGAAACAGCTACCGCGTAAGTTCTGCACTACTTTTAGATCAAAATAGGGTATGGTAGGAGAAGTTGCAACAAATCTACAACGAACAACGAAGAACACAAGAAGGAAACCTCCTGAACCCTAATGCAGATCTATGGGGGTGAAATGGTGAGAGCTTACGGGTGTGGAGTTGCTGCGGAGGATCCCCGCCATTTCTCTGGACATAATCAGGGTGATGCAGCGACCGAGCTTGAGGATGACGATGAGCGCTGCGGCGGCAGTGGAGCTCGAGCGACAGGAGGGTTGCGAGAGGATGAAGATGAAGAAGAGAGAAGAATGAGAAAAGGCTGGGGCATGCCTATTTATAAGGGAAAAGGTGAACAGACGGGCGCAAAAACCGAGGAAGACCCAAATAATGATTATCCAACTAAACGGACGCCTCGATTCTCGGGAGGCATTAAAGATGAAGATCCGTAGAGGGATGACGTCATAAAAAGTTTTTTGTGTTTTCAAGAGATGACATCATGGCAGGTTACAGAAAATTCTGCGAGGATAAGAAGATGGATTTTGTCTAAGTGTTGAAGATTGACAAAGAACAAAGTTCAAAGTCAACCTGGGGCCTAATGTTGGGGATATAGCTATCAGTTATGACCCGCCCAGGAGGGGCCGGGTCAGCCCCAATGGCGGGTTACAAAGGAAGCCCAGTAAACATTCAAGATGATAGTTTATCAAATCTTATAGAAGGCCTAAAGGCCTAGAGGCGGCTTAAGGCCCAATATTGTAAACCGCCGTATGTAAGGAAAGACTTGTAAAGAAAGGCATGCAAAAGAAGTCACCGAGCCGGACACGATTTATGAGCCGACCGGGACTCTATAGGCCACCAGACGTCAACCCGTGTATATTAGGGGACGACCCGGTGGTGGGTTAGGACAAGAAACACGAGATCGATAACCAAGCTGGCGAGTTAGCCTCTTGGAGATTGAAACCCCAGCAATACCAACACAACTAGACGTAGGCTTTTACCTTCATCGTAAGGGGTCGAACTAGTATAAAACCTCTCGTGTCCTTTGTCCCGATTAACCCCTTTAAGCTTCCTAGTTGTGATGGCCCTACGACTAAGTCCTTCCACTAGGACATCTGCCGCGACAATTCCACGACAGGTTGCGTATTGTTGGTCAAACCAACAACGGAAAACACCCGATCGCAGTTGTGCGATCAGGGTGATCCTTGGTGTCAAAAATGATAGGCGTGCCGGACCACTTCAGTGGCCTCTGGGCCTCGAACGATGGCTCCGCCGCAGTGACTTCACGCGCCCAGTGCTTCAATTGGCAGTGAGAGGTATGCAACGAGGCGCCACCGTCGATGCACATGGCCTCCGTAGCTTTCTGGAACTCATGCTCGCCGGACTCGTCGTCCTCATCATGATCATTGTCTCCCTCCTTCTTGTCACAGACCCGAGCGGGCCTCTCTTGTTGATTATCTTTGTCGCGACTTCTTGCCAGATGCCTCAGCACCATCCTGGCCCTTCTCCTTATCGCGTCTCTCATACACAGCTTTCCGCTTCCCCGCAAGCAGCTCACCCTGCCGACAATTCTAGAGGTCATGGCCCTTGGTGCTATGGATCTTGTAGTACTGCTTGTCAGAGCCTCCCGGCTTGTCAGCAGTCGCCAAGGCCCAGCAGGCAGCGCAACCGGCAACTTCCTTGCCGGGTTCGTCAGCCCTGGCCTTTTTGGCGGCGCCGGGGTCATCGGATCCCATGGCGGCACGAGGCGACAACGTCTTCGTATGTGGACTCGGTTTCCGCGGCGGCATCTTCATCGGGGTACTTCCTCCCTTCCTCAGCCCGAGCGCATCTATTGGCCAGAACATAAAGCTCGACTACATCCTTAACCTTGTTCATCGCCAGCTCCTCACGCATCTTGCGGTTGCGCACATTCTGATGGAATGCACTGATGACAGCGGCAGGATGAACATCTGGGATGCTGTACTGCACACGACTGAACCTTTGTATGTACTTGTTGATAGGTCTCCAATGTATCTGTAATTTTTTATTGTTCCATGCTATTATATTATCTGTTTTGGATGTTTAATGAGCTTTAATATGCACTTTTATATTATTTTTGGGACTAACCTATTAACCAAAGGCCCATTGCAAATTGTTGTTTTTTTGCCTATTTCAGTGTTTCACAGAAAAGGAATATCAAATGGAATCCAAACGGGATGAAACCTTCGCGAGGATCTTTCTTGGAACAAACGCAACCCAGGAGACTTGGAGTACAAGTCTGGAAGTCCGCGAAGCTTCCACGAGGCAGGGGGCGCGCCCAAGGGCGAGGCGTGCCCCCACCCTCATGGGCCCCATGGAGCTCCACCAACCTATATATACCCATGTACCCTAAAAACATCCAGGAGAGCCACGAAACCACTTTTCCACCGCAGCAACCTCCTGTACCCATGAGATCCCATTTTGGGGCCTTTTCCAGTGATCTGCCGGAGGGGGATTCGATCACGGAGGGCTTCTAGATCAACACCATAGCTCTCCGATGATGTATGCATAGTTTATCACACACCTTCGGGTCCATAGTTATTAGCTAGATGACTTCTTCTCTCTCTTTGGTTCTCAATACAAAGTTCTCCTCTATGTTCTTGGAGATCTATTCGATGTAATACTCTTTTGCGGCGTGTTTGTCGAGATCCTATGAATTGTGGGTTTATGAATTTGATTATCTATGAATATTATTTGGTTCTTCTCTGAATTCTTATAAGCATGATTTGTTATCTTTACAAGTCTCTTCGAATTATCGGTTTAGTTTGGCCTACTAGATTGATCTTTCTTGCAATGGGAGAAGTGCTTAGCTTTGGGTTCAATCTTGCGGTGTGCTTTCCCAGTGATAGCAGGGGCAGCAAGGCACGTATTGTATTGTCGCCATCGAGGATAAAAAGTTGGGTTTTTTTTTATCATATTCCTTGAGTTTATCCCTCTACACCATGTCATCTTGCCTAATGCGTTACTCCATTCTTATGAACATAATACTCTAGATGCATGCTAGATAGAGATCGATGTGTGGAGTAATAGTAGTAGATGCAGAATCATTTCGGTCTACTTGACACAGACGTGATGCCTATATTCATGATCATTGCCTTAGATATCATCATAACTATGCACTTTTCTATCAATTGCTTGACAGTAATTTTGTGTCGGATCCGGAGTATAGCATGGGAAAATGAACCCAATCTACACATACTCGGGTAGGATTAGGACCTATCATTACCTATTAGAGTGTAGGTTGCATGGACGTAATAAAATTGACAAAGTAGATCAACTGATGAATATATACATGGTGAATTATATATATATATATATATTTGTTGTGTGTCCAGTAGCTCTGAAAGTCAAGATGAGTGATCGTGCATGGATTTATACCGGTCACACTGGTCAGAACAAATGGAGCGTTGAATGGTTCACAAAAACCAAGGGGTTTGTGCAAGCCGCATTTGCAAATGGCCAGAGGAAAACCTGGTGCCCCTGTTTCCGGTGCGGCAATTGGGAAAAGAGGACAAAGGCTGAAATGGGCTAACACCTGCAGAAGAGTGGTTTTACGCCCGATTATACGGTGTGGACATATCATGGTGAGTCTGCCCAACGTGACCGAGCTGAGGTGGATCGTCGTCGCACCGATGAGCATGGTACCGGGATGGAAAACATGGTGCAAGACTATGATGATGCTCGGGATTCGGATGAGGAGATGGAGGAATCTGCAAAGGCCTTCAATGAAATGTTGGAGTCTTCAAAACGTCCGCTCCACGAGCACACTGAGCTTTGTCAGTTGGATGCCATCTCACAAGTAATGGCTCTGAAGGCTCTGTTCAACTTGGGCAGATATTGCTACGACACAATGATGACAGTATTTGGACGCTTTCTACCCAAAGGCCATGTAATGCCTGCAAACCTGTACTAGTCGGACAAAATCCTCCGTGCACTAAAGATGTCCTATGAGAAGATATATGCCTATGAGAAAGGATGTGCCTTATTTAGGCTTGACTATGCAGACTTGAACTATTGTCCCATTTGCAAGTCTTCCAGGTATGTTGTGGTAGACAACCGTATGGGTGAGAAGACACAGACCAAAATCCCCGTTAGTGTTCTTCGGTATATGCCAATCGTACCAAGACTTCAATGTCTTTTCATGGTCGAAGAGACGGCCAGACAGATGACATGGCACAAAACAGGAAAAAGAACCGAACTAGATGCAGATGGGAATCTTATGATGGTACACACATCGGATGGTGTTGCGTGGAAAAAGTTTGATGAATTACATGCTGACCCACGAGATCCCATTTTGGGGCCATTTCCAGCGGTCTCTCGGAGGGGGATTCGATCACGGAGGGCTTCTAGATCAACACCATAGCCTCTCCGATGATGTGTGAGTAGTTTATCACACACCTTCGGGTCCATAGTTAATAGCTAGATGGCTTCTTCTCTCTCTTTGGTTCTCAATACAAAGTTCTCCTTGATGTTCTTGGAGATCTATTTGATGTAATACTCTTTTACGGTGTGTTTGCCGAGATCTGATGAATTGTGGGTTTATAAATTTGATTATCTATGAATAATATTTGGTTCTCTGAATTCTTATATGCATGATTTGATATATTTGCAAGTCTCTTTGAATTATCGGTTTAGTTTGTCCTACTAGATTGATATTTCTTGCAATGGGAGAAGTGCTTAGCTTTGGGTTCAATCTTGTAGTGTCCTTTCCCAGTGACAATAGTGGCAGCAAGGCACGTATTGTATTGTTGCCATCGAGGATAAACAGATGGGGTTGATATCATATTGCTTGAGTTTATCCCTCTACATCATGCCATCTTGCCTAATGCGTTACTCCATTCTTATGAACTTAATACTCTAGATGCATGCTGGATAGTGGTCGATGTGTGGAGTAATAGTAGTAGATGCAGAATCGTTTCAGTCTACTTGACATGGACGTGATGCCTATATTCATGATCATTTCCTTAGATATCATCATACGTATGCGCTTTTCTATCAATTGCTCGGCAGTAATTTGTTCACCCACCGTAATATATGCTATCATGAGAGAAGCCACTAGTGAAACCTATGGCCCCCGGGTTTACTTTACATCATATAAGTTTCCGATCTATAGTTCTAGTTTACTATTAATTTTGAAATATTTATTTTCCAATCTATACAACAAAAATTCCAAAAATATTTATCTTATTATCTTTATCAGATCTCACTTTGCAAGTGGCCGTGAAGGGATTGACAACCCATTTATCGCGTTGGTTGCAAGGTTCTTGATTGTTTGTGCAGGTACTAGGCGACTTGTGTGTAGTCTCCTACTGGATTGATACATTGGTTCTCAAAAACCGAGGGAAATACTTACACTACTTTGTTGCATCACCCTTTCCTCTTCAAGGGAAAACCAACGCATGCTCAAGAGGTAGCACTTGAGCAGGGTTTCGCCATCCTTCTAGGGGATGACATGCAAATCACTTGCCTGGCCAGGAGCTTGGTGGCCTCCGGTAAAGGCACCAACAAACTCGTGGCACAGATCCGACCAAGAAGAAATGGAATCCACTGGCAGGTGCATCAACCATGAAATGGCGTTGGGCTTAAGTTCCAATGGGATGTAGTTGGCAAGCACCTTGTCGTCGCGAGCCTTGGCATCTTGCTTGCGATAGTTTAGATGCTGAGGAACTCCAACGGGTGAGTCTTGCCGTTGTACTTTTCTACGACCTCAGGCTTGAATGTGTAGTGGGTGGGCCACTGGAACTGCCGCACCTCATGGGTAAAGGCTGGACAACCCACCTCATAAGGTAGGTCACCGAAGCCCCCCGGCACTGGGCAGTTGATAGTGGGCCCCGCACGCCTATCTGACTGATGGCGCACTTCCCGCTGATGCTCGATAGTGGTCCGAGCATCTTCCTAAGCTCACTCCCTAAGAACCTGACGTTGGTCGCAGCAGGCTCGCGGGTCAGACGACGCTGTGGAAATGTTGTCGCGGGCGTCAGCCCGACGAGCCGCCGGCTGCTGTTGTTGGCGTGGGGGAGGAGAGTGCACCATGGTCACAGCGTCTCCGGTCTTTCCACCACCAGCGTGCACTGGCTCGACAGAGCGCCGGCATGAGGGCCCCATTGCTCGTGGTTCATCTTTATTGGCGAAGCTGACGAGGCTCTAAATGGTGGCTCTCCACTCGTCGAGCTTCTCCGCAGCAGGGGGGAAGTCGAGGAGCAGTTGCACATGCGCCAATGCTTCCGCTGGCATGGGTGGCGGCGAAAGCTGCGTGGACCGTGATGCGCTTCGACTTCTAACCACATTAGAAGGAGTTCTATCACAGTCTCGCAATCACGCACCATTTCCACCAGTGTCCGGGCATGCATGCTGGCCGCCCGACGCATCTCGGGGGTGATGCAAAGGGCTCTCCTTGCGGCAGCACCTGGGGGCACCGACATCACAGCGTTGCTCGCCATGCGTGGCATGGGAAGACCGTGGCGGGTGCACCGGTTGGGGCATCGTGGAGGTCACCGCGCCGCCCATGGGCAGCACGGCCCCGCCCTGGGCCCAGCGGCGCGTGGCTTGTCATCTTGAACACGAACGACGCCACTCGCCTGGCTGCAATTGCTAGAGTGTCGTGGATGCTAGCGGGCCATGCCTTCGCCACCATCCGTAGTCGCCCTGTTTCCAGCCCACGCTGGTACAGGCGGTCCGACTCCAGACATTCCGATCGCTGTGATCCCCTTCTTCTTGGGGACCATCGTGATGATGAAGTCGATGCGCTAACTTTTAAACCAGATTTTCACAGCTTCAGCGCCCCATGCCTGGCGCGCCAAAGGATGTCGGGGAAAATGACACCTATGGGATCATAGGGAATCCCTTCTACGGTTGGCGGGGCGTGGAGCTATGGAAAGAGCAGGTCTACCAATCAGTGCGAGGGGATTTTTACCCAGGTTCGGGCCGCAAACGATGCGTAAAACCCTAGTCCTACTTGTCTATGTTTATTTGGTGTTCTCCCGTTCTTGGACTAACTACTATGCATGCCCAGTCCAAAAAGTCCCAATCCTTCCACAGTACACCTCGGGCCTCCTTTTATATGTCAAAGGGGTCGCCACAGTGGCACACAGGAGGTGGAAAGTATCTACAATGTTCAATTTTATTGCCTGACACCATAGGACAACCACATTTAATGTGATGCCTAAGTGCCCTCTTGCTTTACCGGGGATGACAACAGAGCTCGTCGCGTCCGTTGCCACCGCGCCTTGCTTCGACGCGCGACCAAGCTGACGAGGCATGCAGTGCCATGCTGGCTGGCTGGTTGCTGTGCTGGTGCGATGATAGGGACTTCATGAAGACCCTGCACGCCACCACACAGGTGCTTGACTAGTTGGCCCAGAAGCTGCATGCTGCCACGCAGGCGCTTGCCTAGTTGGCGGGCCGATTGCCGCGTCAGAACGACCGTGGAGTAGCGAAACATTGGTGGGTGCGGGCTTAGCTGTGGCCCCGCAGATGCCCCCCGCGAGGGTCTTGCCGGTGTCTCGCGGGCTACCCCGGCAAGGATCATGCCGGGGGTCTTCTGCCGTCCCAGGCAAGGATCTTTGTCAGGGATCTTCGTCTTCTGGTTCTTATCCAGGCTCGCAGGCCTTTAGTCTTCATAAAGATCTGCATGCCACCACGCGGGTGCCCCCGTATCTTGGTCTCGACGTTCTCGAGGGTGTCAGAGCTCTCAGGCTCAAGTGTGGAGGCCTCGCTGGTGTAGGGTGAGTTGCCCCGGCAAGGCTCTTGCCGGGGCTATGTAGGCTGCCCTGGCAAGGGTGTTGCCGGGGGAAGCCCATCTTGCCCCTTCGCTCTTCATGCCTCTGGCATGAGTGCTGCCTTGCTAGTCTCGTACCTTTCCTTCCTCTGCCCCGTCAAGCGTGGCCGCAGGCGTGGCGACGACTGCCCGTGCACAAGTAAAGGGGTACAAAAAAGCCCCTAAGTTTGTACATCGACAGTAGCAAACTTAGGATCATATTGCATTCTAGCATTCAGAGATTTTTCTTTGTACTTGCATAACAATTTCTCTAAATCATCTCTATCCTTACAAGCAAGAATTTCTCTAGTTGTCTCTACATTCATAACACATCCTTTCGATACCTTAGGCAATTCATATCTAGGAGGGCAAGTTCTAGTAGGTGTTTCAAGATTTTCAGTTTCAAGCTCATCATCAGACTCAACAACATCATGTTGTCTTACTCTAGCAATTTGTTCATTAAGAAAATCACTAAGTGGCACATCATTATCAACAAGCAAGGTACTAGCATCATCATAAGTATCATTCATAGCAGAAGTAGCATCATTAATAACTTGTGACATATGAGGATGGATAACATGTGGTGGTGTTGCAAGTTTATTATAATAGAAGGTGAATCTAAAGAAGAACTGGATGGCAGTTCCTTACCTCCCCTCGTCTTAGAGGGATAAATCTTAGTCTTAGCATCCTTCAGATTCTTCATAATGATAAATTGATAATAATCCCAAGTGACTCAACAAATATAGCTATGCTCCCTGGCAATGACACCAGAAAAAGGTCTTGATAACCCACAAGTATAGGGGATCGCAACATTTTTCGAGGGTAGAGTATTCAACCCAAATTTATAGATTTGACACAAGGGGAGCCAAAGAATATTTGCAAGTATTATCAGCTGAATTGTCAATTCAACCACACCTGGAGATTAATTATCTACATCAACGTGATCAGTAGCAAAGTAATATGGTAGTTTTGATAATAGTAGCAGCAGCAATAGTAATGGTAACAGTGATAGCAGTATTTTTGTAGCAAGTGCAATAGTAATGGTAGTAGTAGTAGCATAGCAAGAACAATATAGGATAAATTCGTAGGCATTGGATCGGTAATTTGTTGGATGATATTCATCATTTGACAGTCATAACCTAGGGCGATACGGCACTAGCTCCAGTTCATAAATATAATGTAGGCATGTATTCCGTAAATAGTCATACGTGCTTATGGAAAGAACTTGCATGACATCTTTTGTCCTACCCTCCCATGGCAGCGAGGTCCAATTGGAACCTAAGGGATATTAAGGCCTCCTTTTAATAGAGAACTGGAACAAAGCATTAGCATACGGTGAATACATGAACTCCTCAAACTACGATCATCACCGGGAGTGGTCCCGACTATTTTCACTCCGGGGGTTCCAGATCATAACACGTAGTAGATGACTATAACTTGCAAGATCAGATCTAGAACATGGATATAATGGTGATAACATAAATGGTTCAGATCTGAAATCATGGAACGCTGGCACAAAGCCACAAGCATTAAGCATGGAAAAGTCGTAGCAACATCAATCTCAAAACATAGTGGATACTAGGGATCAAGCTCTAACAAAACTAACTAGATTACATGATGAATCTCGTCCAACTCCTCACCGACCAGCGAGCCTACGAAGGAATTACTCACTCCTGGTGGGGAGGATCATGGAATTGGCGATGGAGAAGGGTTGGTGATGACGAAGAACGAAGATCCCCATCTCCGTAGCCCCAAACGGACTCCAGATCTAGCCTCCCGGTGTAGAACAGGAGGTGACGGCGGCTCCGTCTCGTGGATCGTGATAATTATTTCTCCCTGATTTTTTTAAAATAGGATTTTATAGCGTCGGTTTTAGGGTCCGGGGCCACCAGGTGGGGACAACCCACCTGGGCGCGCTTGGGGGTGGGGGGGGGGCAGGCGCGCCCTGGTGGGTTGTGCCCACCCATGTGCCCCCCTCAGGTGACTCTTGGCTCCAGAAATTCTCTTTATTGATATAAAAAATCCTCGCAAATTTTCGTTGCATTCCGAGAACTTTTATTTCTGCACAAAAACAACACCATGGTAGTTCTGCTGAAAACAACATTAGTTCGGGGTTAGTTTCATTCAAATCATGCAAATTAGAATCCAAAACAAGAGGAAAAGCGTTTGGAAAAGTAGATATGTTGGAGACGTATCACAGGGCGCCATCCAAGATACCCATGTAGGCACACACGCCGCGACCATCTCAGGTCGCACGCGATGAGTAGCGCCACGATGTCAGCGGCTCCGATCGTCCGCACGGCAAGATCCCTGTGCATCATCCTCAAGATGTGCAGGGCAAACTTGCACGCCAGCATGCTGGCCAAAAATAGACCATGATCGCAGGTTCGATACGGGGCAACTTCTAGATCAGTTGGAAGCAAGAACACCTCTCTTTCCTCGCGCCTTTCCATGCCAGCAACTGCAGAATAGGCCCTGGCACATGCTCAGTTACTTTTGGAGTTTCCTCCAACTGTGGAGAAGATGGAGGAGTGGAGAGCCACCATGCAGAGTCTTGTTGGTTTCGCCAACAACGAGAAACCGCAGCGGGCGGGACCTTGACAGCAATAGCCCATCGCCCCAGTGTGCGCTGCCAGAGAGAGGACCGGAGGCGGTGCACCCATAGTGCAGTCCCCTCCACGACAACAATAGCAGTGACATAGGTAGAGGGTCGACGCCCATGACGACATGTCCATGGCGTCTTCAGATCCGCGGGGCCACCGCGATCAATGCCATGTTCTTCAAGAATGATGGGGAGAAGATGCATGTACTACCATCGAATGACGATAGGAAGCGCGTCGTCAGTCCGACAGGCGCGCAGGGCTCAGTATAGACGAGCTAGCGCCAGGGCACCCTGGCGGCCTACCTTACGAGGTGGGTTGCCCGATGTTTACTCGTGAACTGTGGCAAGTCCAGTCTCCCAATTCCTAGAACTTTAAGACAGAAGTGCCGGAGAAGTATGACAGCAAGACCCATCCGTCAGAGTTTTTGAGCATCTAAACCATTGATGTACCAGCTGTTGGCGGACGAGACGACAAGATCCTTGCCAACTATTTTTTGTTGGTGCTCAAGCCCAATGTTAGATCATGGTTGATGCACCTGTCAGAGAACTCCATCTCCTGTTGGGAAGATCTATGCCACGGGTTTGTTGGCGTCTTCACAGGAGGCCAAAAAGCTCCTGGCCAGGAAAGTGATCTGCATGTGCTCCCGCAGAGAGAAGACGAGTCGCTCCACAGATATATACAGAGATTCAGCCTTGTGCAGTGGGATCCCCGATACCCACCCTGCAACTGTGATTTCCACATTCCACACGAATGTGAGAAATTGCAAGATGAGGGAGGAGTTGGCGATGAACAAAGTAAGGGATGTCACTGAGCTGTATGCTCTCGTCGACAAGTGTGCATGTGTTGAAGAGGGAAGGAGACTTCCCGGGGAGGATGCTGGTGCAGAGGTCGATTCAAAAGACGACGATGCTGCCACAACCCCGAAGAAGAAGAATCATCAGCGCAACAGAAAGTGCAAGGGCAAGGCTCTGGTAGCCGTTGAGGGCTCCGACAACACCTGTCCCGCCAAGAAGGCTAAGACTGAGAGCTCCGGCAAGGATGTTGCTAGGTGCGCCTCATGTCAAGCCTTGGCGGCTGCTGACAAGTCGGACGGCTCCGACAAGCAGTATTGCAAGATCCACCGCACCAAGAGGCATGACCTCCAAGAATGCTGGCAAGTTGAGCAGCTTGGCAAGAAGCAGAAAGCAGAATACGGGAAGAGAGACAAGGAGAAAGCTCAACAAGGTGCGGGTCGGTCCGGCAAGAAACATGGTGGCCGAGGAGGTCGCCGTGGCAAGGCCAAGTAGGAGAAGAAGCCTGATAGAGTCCGTGACAAGAAAGAAGAGGATGATGATGATGAGGACGACGAAGAAGAAGATGAATCTAGTGAGCATGATTTCCAAAAGACCACAAAAGAGATGTGCATTGACGGAGGCGCATCTTTGCACTCCTCTCACCGCTAGCTCAAACAATGGGTGCGTCAGGTTAATCCAGGAGAACCGGCGGTTGATGGCCAGAAGCCATTGAGATGGTGGACCACACCCATTATCTTTGATGTCGAGGACCACCCTGATTGCACAACCGCGGTCGAGTGCTTGCCATTGTTGGTGTCACCAACAATCTGCAACCTCAAGGTGATAAAGATGTTGGTTGATGGTGGGGCTGGTCTCAACTTGATCTCACAAGATGTGATCAAGCGGATACAAATTTCTGATGAAGATTTGAAGAAAACTGGTACATTCCAAGGTATCAATCCAGGAAGAAGTCATCCGAAGGGCAAAATCACCTTGCTGGTGACGTTTGGCAGTGAGCTCAACTATAGGACAGAGAAAATTGTCTTTGATGTCATCAATATTCCATTGCCTTACAATGGGATCCTTGGCCGCCCGGCACTGGCAAAGTTAATTGCGGCGTCACATTATGCGTACAACACATTGAAGATGCCAGGGCCGATGAGCATCGTCACCATCCATTCTAATAAGAAGGATGCGCTGATCTGTGCAGACCCGCTCTATCGGGAGGCAGTTGCAGCATCTGCCACCAAGGCTGATGCTCCTGCCGATAAAGTACTCATGGAAAGAAGAGAAAGAAGACCGACAAGACCACTAACTCCGGCAAGCACGTCTCTTCGGAGTGCTGCGCTCCCACCGAGGATGTGCCAGAGAGCTCTGCCAACAAGAGCAAGAAGAACAAAGCTGCTCCACCAGAGACCAAGAAGGTGTCCGCCAAGGAGGATGAAACAGGGGGAACTTGCACCATAAGTTCCACCCTTGATGACAAATAGGAAAGCCCGCTCGTTGCTTTCCTGCGGGCGGATGTCAATGCGTTCGCATGGCTGAAGGAAATATGCCCTAGAGGTAATAATAAAGTTGTTATTTTATATTTCGTTATTCAGGATAAAGGTTTATTATTCATGCTAGAATTGTATTGATCGGAAACTTAAATACATGTGTGAATACATAAACAAATACCGTGTCCCTAGTAAGCCTCTACTAGACTAGCTCGTTGATCAAAGATGGTTAAGGTTTCCAAACCATAGGCATGTGTTGTCATTTGATAACGGGTTCAGATCATTAGGAGAATGATGTGATGGACAAGACCCATCCGTTAGCTTAGTATATTGATCATTCAGTTTATTGCTATTGCTTTCTTAATGTCAAATACATGTTCCTTCGACTATGAGATTATGCAACTCCCGGATACTAATACCTTGTGTGCTATCAAACGTCACAATGTAACTAGGTGATCGTAAGTATGCTCTACAAGTATCACCGAAGGTGTTTGTTGAGTTGGCATAGATCGAGATTAGGATTTGTCACTCCGAGTATAGGAGAGGTATCTCTGGGCCCTCTCGGTAATACACATCATAAGAAGCTTTGCAAGCAAAGTGACTAATGAGTTAGTTGCAGGATGACGTATTATGAAATGATTAAAGAGACTTTCCGGTAACGAGATTGAACTAGGTATGAAGATACCGACGATCGAATCTTGGGCAAGTAACATACCGATGGACAAAGGGAATTATGCATGTTGTCATAAGGTTCGACTGATAAAGATCTTCATAGAATATGTAGGAGCCAATATGGGCATCCAGGTTCTGCTATTGGTCATTGACCAAAGAGGTGTCTCGGTCATGTCTATATAGTTCTCGAACTCGTAGGGTCTGCACGCTTAACATTCGTTGACGATATAGTGTTATATGAGTTATATGATTTGGTGACCGAATGTTCTTCGGAGTCCTGGATGAGATCACAGACATCACGAGGAGCTCCGGAATGGTGCGGAGGTGAAGATTGATATATAGGACGGTGATATTCGAACATCGGAAGTGTTTTGGAGTGTACCGGGTAGTCATCGGTATACTGGAGGGGTTACCGGACACCCCCGGGAGGGTAATGGGCCTATTGGGCCATTAGAGGGGAGCACACCAGCCCACAAGGGGCTGGTGCACCCCCTATGGCAGCCGGCCAAGTGGGAGAAAGGAAAGGGGGGGGGGGGCGGGGGGGATTCAGCCCCCCCTTCCTTCCCTCTCCCCCTTTCCTTCCCCCTCTGGCAAATATGGTAAGGGGGGCACCACTTGGGAAGGACCCCAAGTAGGATTCGGCCTACTTGGGGGCGCCTCCTGGCTGCTCCCTCCTCCCCCACCTATATATATGTGGGAGGGGGTGTGATACGTCTCCAACATATCTATAATTTATGAAGTATTCATGCTGTTATATTATCATTCTTGGATGTTTTACAATCATTTATAGAGACTTTACATCATTTTTTGGGACTAACCTATTGTATGGGCATATTTCTCCCTAAGTGGTTTTGGTGATTGATGACAATGCATTTGTGGACTAATCATGTGCATTGAGCATTTCAGATATCTCATGGCTAGGCACTAGACGATTCGACGCCCCTCGGAACCTTTTGAAGACGACGGTTTTTCTATGTTTCTTGTCGGTGGATTTGAGTCGTAGGAAAGCCGTACTATTAAGAGGGGGTCCGCTTCGGAAAGGTATGGGTGGAATCAACACGTACATAGCCCCATATGCACCCACAGCCTCCTTCCCATCTTCGGAGCCTTTCCTATGTTTTCTGTGGTGTTTTCAGCATCTTGCCAGCTGTAGTACCGCCTGTGCCTACGGTAGTACCGCTGGTACTTCCGTGGTAGTACCACTTAGGGCTTCCCCGAGCATGCAACTTTCGGTTGTATGTTTGTAACTCACGGTAGTAGGGCGGTAGTACTGCGGTGAAGGGTTTACCCCCTGGTCCATGGCTTCCATGGCAGCGGAGGGGCGAGAGCCCCTCCAAGATTGGATCTGTCTCTCAGTCTCTCTCTGTTTCTGTGTTCCAGATTCTAGCCTTTCACCGTTTCTTATATTCCCGGAGATCCGTAACTCCGATTGGGATGAAATTTTAACATGATTTGTATCTGGATATTGGCTTTCTTGCAGCGAAAGAAGGGCACCAACTACTTGACGGGGTGGCCACGAGGGTCAGGGGCACGCCCCCTGCCTCGTGCCCCCTGGGCATCATCTCGCGTTGATGCTTCTTCCCAAATATCACATATATTCCAAAAAATCTCCGTAAGTTTTTATCCCGTTTGGACTCTGTTTGATATGGATTTTCCATGAAACAGAAAAACATGCAACAAACAGAAACTGGCACTGGGCACTGGATGAATATGTTAGTCCCAAAAATAGTATAAAAAGTTGCCAAAAGTATATGAAAGTTGTATAATATTGGCATGGAACAATCAAAAATTATAGATACGACAGACATGTATCATTGGTATCCCCAGATCTCTAAGTTTTTAGGTACTCCATCGTTAAAAGTATAATTAGCAAGAAAGGTGGAGATTTCAACATCCGGTATTTTTGTCTTATTGGTGATGATGTCTTTCATATACTTTGCATAAGGAGGCATTTTAAGGATATCAGTCAAGCGAGTATGCAAAAATACTGGCCTCAGCATTTCAGCGAAGCGTTCAAATTCTTCATCATCTTTCTTTTTAGTTAACTTGGCTGGAAAAGGCATAGGTTTTTGAACCCACGGTTCTCTTTCTTTACCGTGTTTTCTAGCAATAAAGTCTCTTTTATCATATATTTTATTCTTCGGTTGTGGGTTATCAAGATCAACTGCAGGTTCTATCTCAACATCATCGTCTGTTTCTTTATTATTTGTTTGAGTGTCTTCATGAACTTCATCATTATATTTTTCATTATCAAAAGGTGAGTGTTCATTACAAACTGAATTTCAGCATCAGAGATAGAAATTTCATTATCATTATCAGGAGGTTTTTCTACTTCAGGTTCACTAGACGCATGCAAAGTCCTATCATTTTCTTCTTCTTTTTCTTTTTAGAAGGACTACATGCATCAGTGTTAGCTCTTTGAGAGTCTTATTCAATTCTTTCTGGGTGTCCCTCAGGATAAAGTGGTTCCTGAGTCATTTTACGTCCTCTAGTTGCTACTCTAACAGCAAAGTCATGGATGTTATTATTCATTTCATCTAGCAACTCTCTTTGAGATTTAGCAACTTGTTCTAACCGGGTTTGAACCATAGAAGCATGTTTTCCAACACCTCTAACATCATTTGAGATTCTAAATAACAAGTCACTCAGATGAGCAATCATATCAGAGTTGTATTTCAATTGTTTCATAACATTTGCATTGAAGTGATCTTGTTTTCTAATATAGCTTTCAAACTCATAAAGGCATTGGCTATGTTGAATACAATGAGGATTGTCATTATCATTGAACTTCATTAGAGAATTTACCTCTACCACCTTAGGCAGTGGTGGTGTATTAAGCCCATGTATTTATTTAATAGGAGCTAAATTTTTGACATCCTCGGCTTTAGTACCTTTTCCTTCATAGATTTCTTTGCCTCTTGCATATCTTCAAGACTGAGATATAATATACCGCTCTTCTTCGGAGTGGGTTTAAGCGGTGATTCAGGAAGAGTCCAATCATCATAATTTTTTAGTATGTTATTCAATAATTCTCCAGCTTGCCCTACAGTTCATTCCCTGAAAACACAACGACCACAACTATTTAGGAAATCCCTAGAAGCATCGATTAGTCCATTATAGAAGATATCAACTATATCATTTTTCTTAAGAGGATGACCAGGAAAAGCATTAAGTAATTGGCAAAGCCTCCCCCAAGCTTGTGGGAGACTCTCTTCTTTAATTTGCACAAAGTTAAATATTTCCTGTAATGCAGCTTTTTTCTTATGAGCAGGGAAATATTTTTCGGAGAAGTAATAAATCATATCCTGGGGACTACGCACGCAACCAGGAGCAAGAGTATTGTACCAAGATTTAGCATCACCCTTTAATGAGAATGGAAATAATTTGAGAATATAGTAATAGCGAGTTTTCTCATCATGAGTAAAACGGGTGGCTATGTCATTCAACTTAGTAAGATGTGCCACAATAGTTTTAGTTTCATAACCATGGAAAGGATCAGATTCAACCAAAGTGATTAACTCTGGGTCGATAGAGAATTCATAATCCTTATCCTCAATAAAGATAGGTGAAGTAGCTGTTGGGGAAAACAACACCTATGGGATCCCAGGGAATTCCTTCTACGGTTGGTAGGGCGTGGAGTTGCGCAAAGAGCAGATCTACCGATCAGTGCGAGAGGATTTCTATCCAGGTTCGGGCCACAAACGATGCGTAAAACCTGAGGAAAGTATTGCCAGACATAGGAGGTGGAAAGTATCTACAGTGTTCAAGTTTATCGCCTGACACTGTAGAACAAACGCATTTAATGTGCTGCCTATGTGCCCTCTTACTTTACCGGGGGTGGCAAAAGAGCTCGTCCCGTCTGTCGCCGCCTCGCCTTGCTTCGACACATGTCCAAGCCGATGCGGCATGTAGCGCCATGCTGGCTAGCTGGCTGCTATGCTGGTGCGGTGACATGGTCTTCACGAAGACCTGCACGCCACCACGCAGGTGCTTGACTAGGTGGCCCAGAAGCTGCATGCTGCTACGCAGGCGCTTGCCTAGTTGGCGGGCCAGTTGCCGTGTTGGAACGACCGCGGAGTAGCGAAACGTTGGTGGGTGCGAGCCTAGCTGTGGCCCCGCAGATGCCCCGGTGAGGGTCTTGTCAGGGGTCTTCAGCCATCCCAGGCAAGGATCTTTGCCGGGGGTCTTCGTCTTCTCGTTCTTATCCAGGCTCGCAGGCCTTTGGTCTTCACAAAGATCTGCATGCCACCATGCGGGCACCCCCGAGTCTTGGTCTTGACGTTGTCGATGGTGTCAAAGCTCTCAGGCTCAAGGGTGGCGGCCTGGCTGGTGTGGGGCGAGTTGCCCCAGCAAGGCTCTTGTCGGGGCTATGTAGGCTGCCCCGGCAAGGGTGTTGTCGGGGGAAGCCCATCTTGCCCCTTCGCTCTTCATGCCTCTGGCTTGAGTGCTGCCTTGGATGTCTCGTACCTTTCCTTCCTCTGCCCCACCAAGCATGGCTGCAGGTGTGGCTATGACTGCCCGTGCACAAGTAAAGGGGATAGAAAAGCCCCTACTTTTGTACACCGACAGGAGCCCCCGAGCCTGGGCCATACATAAGCGCGAAGCGTTGTTGGGCCAGGCCTAGAACGGTGCGCGGGCATGCGTGGCAGAGTTTTATCCTCCTCAGTTGCCAGTTGCGCTTCCCCATGACCCGCATTGAGTGTGTGACATGGGGGTCGTGCGTGGAACGATCGTAGCATGCTTGCGTCACCCCGTGGTGAATAGTAAAGAGGCGGCCCACGTCTTCCCCATAAAAAATAGGAAGCCGCAGGGGCGCGGCTCATTTACAAAGTGGACTCGAGTCGTGGCCTTCATGGCACCTGCGCCCCACGATCATGGGCCGGGAAACAGTCGCCCTACTTGTCTTCTTAATTTCGGCCCACCCGCCACGTGTCCTGCATGCTTTAGGGATGTTAGGTGGGGGATATGGAGGACACGGGCCTTAACGCCGAGGCGGGAAGCTGGACGACGCTGATTGGAGCAGCGGGTCGGTCCTGATTCCCTACGCCTTTGGCGGCCGGATTGGTCGAGTGGGGCGGCCGCCCTTAGGTTTGGGGGCAGAGCCCCGGCCCTGCCCCTCTATAGAAAGGGAGAGGGACAACATCCTTCTGCATCCATTTCCTTCCTACTTGCCCCCTTTCTTCCACTCTCCATGGTGAGAGGGCGCGCCGGTGCTCCAATGGCGACGGCGAGTGCTTCCTCTGGACAACGTGTGCCCCCTCCTCCGGTGCTCACGGTGGCGGAGCCCACTGTGAGAGGAAGAGGGAGGGGGCAAGGCCGAGGCCGCGCGTGGTGCTCGGGGGAGAGGAGGACGGGGCGGCACACCGGCCGCGCTTCCGCCAGCGGCTCCCCCCCAATGGAGGGCCATGTCAGAGCCCAGCCCCACGAGTTCTTCATCAGGTTGTACAAGCGAGTGTGCGGTCACCTCCGCCTCCCCACTCTGTTTGCTCGGGAGATGGAGCTTGACCCGCCACATGCCTTGAGGCTGCACATGAGGGGCTGCGGGAACGGCGGCATGTGGGTCGACGTTGACTTCCCCACCCCTCACGTCATGTATCTCCGTCGTGGGTGGAAGACCTTTGCCCGCGCCCATAGTCTGGCGGAGGGGCACGTTCTCCAGTTCAAATTAATGGAGAACGACCTGCTCTCCATCAAGGTCTTCGGGCACTTGGGAACCTGCTTAGGGTGCCGCGCGGAGTGCTTCACCGACAACGAAACTTCATCCTTGGGCGACAGTGACGAGGAGGAAAGCGACATCGACGGCGAGTGTAGCAGGCGGGAGGACACTGATTCTAACTCTAGCTGACCATCGGCGGCAGCACCGTCATCTGCATCGCCCCCCTCCTTCGGCCACACGCCTTGCCAAGGGTCATCCCCGCCATGCTCTCCATCGGCGTGTTCCTCGTCGCCCCTTCTTGACCTTCACCTGCCGCACTTGGGAGGAAAGGGGAAAGAACGGAGATGGCGAGGCACCTATCTTTCTTTTAGCTTGCAGGCACTTGCCAAATCTTAATTTCTAAATAATGTAATCTCTCGAGCCCATGCCTATGTCTGGTAACATTTGTACTTGCATCAGCATGTCAATGAAAAAGACCAGCCTTGCCGGGAACCCGTGCATGTATACATCCATGCAGAGGCGAAATGCCTCTTTAATGCAAATAAGCGAGTCCTCCCGGCAAGCCATCCTACCGGTGCGCTCTGTGCCTGCCGGAGAATTACATCTGCCGGGTTACAGACAAAGGGTCCAGCCCCTCGTCAATCTCCTTTTGGCAAGGGCTGCTACGACCATCCCGACCGAAGCAGTGTTCGGGATAGGGATGGGAGCACCAGAGTTTAGAAGAGAGTGGCGAGGTTTTCAGGTTACGAACATGAATGGACAAGAGGTAAACTTTATCTGTTTGGTTTGCCGAGGATCGCTGTGCCGGGTAGTCTTCTCAACTTCTTGCCGGAGCCGGGTCCTTGGCGGGATCGAGCATCCTTGCCGCGGTAGGAAAGAAGAGAGGGCAGGAGCACGGGACCTTGACGGTCCATTAACATTTGTGGGAATCAAAAAGCAGTACAATATCCTGGACAAGCATGTATATACGTATACACATAAACATGGAAATCAACGGGAAACTATACATACTAAGGGTTTTCTTTCCCTGACCGCGCACAGGGTCTGCGCCTGACTTTGTACATATGGTTACATGCCTTGCTGGCGAGGCTAGTACAAAAAAGGGGGTTGCCGAGGCTCCTGGTAATCGCGGCTTAGGGGTAAAACTTGCGAAGATGTTCGATATTCCAGGAATTGCTCACCGGAATGCCATCTTCGGTCTCCAGGCGGAGTGCGCCGGGCCTGGTGACTCATATTACCCGATAAGGGTCTTCCCACTTTGGCATAAACTTGTTTGAACTCTTGGTAGATTGGATTCGCCGAAGAACAAGGTCGCCTTCGTCAAGGCTTCGGGCGTGAACCTTGCGGCTATGGTAGCGGCGGAAGGCTTGCTGATAGCGAGCAGCTCGCACAACAGCCTGATGACGATCTTCGTTAAGGAGCGTCGCATCATCTTGGCGCAACTTCTCTTTCTCAAGCTCATCATAAGCAAGCACTCGAGGCAACCCGTATATGAGTTCCGCTGGGAGAACTGCTTCTACCCCATATGCCAGGGCAAAGGGTGTCTGGCCAGTGGCTCGATTTGGTGTCGTTCTGATCGATCAAAGAACCATTGGCAACTCATCAATCCAGCGCCTCCTGCACTTGTGTAGCCTGTCAAAAGTTCTGGTCTTGAGGCCCCGCAACACTTCTACATTCGCCCTCTCAGCCTGGTTGTTACTTCTGGGATGAGCAACAAAAGCAAAACAAACCTTACCGCCAACGTCTTGGATATACTGCATGAAGGTGCGGCTCGTGAACTGTGTGCCATTGTTGGTGATGACTCTATTAGGCACACTAAAATGGCATACTAGTCCCCTGAAGAACTTGACGGCTGATTGTGCTATCACCTTTCTCATCGGTTCCACTTCCGGCCACTTTGTGAACTTGTCAATCGTGACGTACAACTACTCAAAGCCCCCGACAGTGCAGGGAAAGGGGCCTAGTATGTCGAGCCCCCAGACCTAAAATGGCCAAGAAAGAGGGATTGTTTGAAGGGCTTGGGCTGGCTGATGAAGCTTCTTTGAATGGAACTGGCACGCTTCACACTCAGTTACTAGTGTAGTTGCATCCTGGAGGGCGGTGGGCCAGAAGAAACCTTGCCGGAATGCTTTGCCGGCAAGGGCTCTTGACCCTGTGTGGGAGCCACACATGCCTCCATGTATCTCTGCCAACAGCTTCAGTCTGTCCTCCTGAGGAATGCACTTCAATTTCACGCTGTTCGGTCTCCTTCTGTATAGGGCATCATCCACAAACCGGTACATGCTAGACCGGTGGGCTACTTTCGCTGCTTCTTCCTATTTCTCAGGGAGTTCCCCTGTTTGGAGGAAACAGACGGTGCACTGCGCCCATGCCGGAGCCTGGGGCTCGATGGCAAGGACTAAAGGCTCATCTCCGGCCATAGGGGTAACTGCCTCTACGGTCAGGGCTTGGACCCTGCCGGAGGTTGCTGCTTCCTGGCATGCTTGGGGGACCCGACAACTTCCTTGTCGGCAGCTGCTGGGAGCTCAGCGGGAAAGTACTTGTCGGGGCCTGTCTTCCTTCACTTGTTCTGTCCCGCCGATGGCTCAACGGATGGCTAGGTTAATTGAAGCACACAGGTATCTGGTTCCACAGGCAACTTGAGGGTAGCGCGTTTCGACAAGTCGTCGGCAATGCTGTTCTCTGCTCGGGGAACATGCTCTGCTTGTAGTCCATCAAAATGCTCCTCCAACTTCCTCACTTCATGCACACAGGCCTCCATCAACGGGCTCTGGTAATCCTTGTTAACTTGCTTGACGACAAGCTGCGAGTCACCCCTGATAATGAGCTTCCTGACCCCGAGGTCTGCCGTGATCCTGAGACCAGCAAGCAATCCTTCGTACTCTGCAGTCTAGTTCGTTGTTTTTTCCCAGGGAAAGTGCATCTAGACTATGTACTTGAGGCGCTCCCTGGTGGGTGCGACGAGTAGCACACCGGCACCAGCACCTTGCAGCGAGAAAGCTCCATCAAAGTACATAATCCAATCACGACTCGTCTCCTTGTCGGGAAGGGTGGTCTATTGAATCTCTTCGTCGGGCTCGAGGTCCATTCTGCTATGAACTCTGCCAAGGCTTGGCTCTTGATCGTTGAAGTACTTTCAAACTTGAGGCCAAAGCTCGATAGTTCCAATTCCCACCCCATAATCCTCCCGGTTGCATCCGGATTGTGCAAGATTCGTTGCAAAGGGAGGCGGGTGACGACGGTGATCTCAATCGCTTGGAAATAGTGACGCAGCTTTCTCGAGGCCATGAGGAGGCCGAAAGGTAGCTTCTGTATACCATAATATCTTGATATAGCCCCGTACAAGAGGGAACTGACAAAATAAACCGGGTGCTGCATCACCTTCTTCTTCTGTTCGACTTCACCCGCTTGCGGAGACTCTGTCTTGCCGGGACCAGGCTTTGCCAGGGGTTCCGTCCTGCCGGCATCAGGCCCTGCCGGGGAGGGCTCCGGCCCATCATCCGATGGCTCCACCGCTACTGCTGCTTCTTCCTCAAATTCTCTTTGTGCCACCAGTGCAGCACTGACCAGTTGATTCATTGCCGCTAGATATAGCAGCAACGACTCTTGCGGTTTTGGCGCGACTAGTATTGGCGTGGAGGAGAGGTACCTCTTCAAATCTTGCAGCGCTGCCTCTGCCTCCAGAGTCCATTTCATTGGACCTGCCTTTTTCAAAATTTTGAAAAAGGGGAGGGCGCGCTCAGCAGATTTGGAGATGAACCTACTTAGAGCGGCAAGGTAGCTGGCGAGCCTACAGACGTCTTTGACCCGTCTTGGTGCCTCAATCTGCTTGATCGCTTTGATCTTGCCGGGATTTGCTTCGATTCCGCGTTGAGACACAAAGAAACCAAGAAGTTTGCCGGATGGGATGCCGAACACGCACTTCTCTGGGTTGAGCCTGAGGTTGATCTTGCGCAGATTTGCAAATGTTTCTTCCAGATCCTGCACGAGCGTGCCCTTGTCCTTGGTTTTGACCACTATATCATCCATATAACACTACAAAAAAAAGACACATCCATGACATTTCTATCATACATATGACACTTCTATGATGATAATTGTGACAAAACCTGGTATCATCATAGATGTGGTGGGCTCCTACTTCTATGACAAAAAATCATGAAAGAAAATGGGCTTTTCCTCCTGGGCGGGCCAGAGACGCAGCTGCATGACATTCTTTGGGCCATCCATGATGGAAAAAACCGTGGTAGAAGCGAGGGCGAGGAAAATTTCGGGGAGTTCCCGGTTATAGTGGGAGGTCGGGTGCCGAGCGATGCGCGTTTCTCTCGTACACGTACGCGCGTGTGTGCGAGGTGTTGGCTCTAACTGAACCCGAGCGATTGCACTGCAGGCTATGCGTTACTAAACTCGAGCGATCGATCGATGGCTGTTAACTGAACCCGATCGAGCGATTCCTTCGCTACTGCTACTAACTGAAGCCGATCGATGCTGCCTCTGGGATGAACAGTGAGCGTTGCGGGGGGTTTTGGATGAATAGTGAGCGGTGGCATTGCCTCTGGATGAATAGGACCCCATGGTGTGGTGGAGGGCTGGATGAACAGTAGACGGTGGAGGGGTGCCCGTGGAGGGGTGGTTGAACAGGACCCCGTGGTGTGGAGGGCTAGATGAACAGTAGACGGTGGAGGGGTGCCCGTGGAGGGGTGGTTGAACAGTAGCTGGTGGAGTAGCGCGCGGTGGAGGCTGGATGAACAGGAGCCCGTGGAGGCTGGAGGAGGTCGACGGTAGTCCGTGGAGGCTGGAGGAGGTCGACGGTGGAGATGAACAGTATCCTGTGGAGTCCCATTTTGCGGTACGCCACACCCCTCCCGATGAACAGGACCCCCGTTTCGACCGTAGCACTCCAACACAAGTCCGTTTCGTCCCGTTTTGTGGTACGCCACACCCCTCCCAATCAACAGGACCCCCGTTTCGACCGTAGGAGGTCCGTTTTGTCCGTTTTGCGGTACGCCACACCCCTCCCGATCAACATGACCCCCGTTTCGACTGTAGGAGGTTCGTTTCCTCCGTTTTGCGGTACGCCACACCCCTCCCGATCAACAGGACCCCGTTCCGAACGTAGGAGGGCTGTTTCCTCCGTTGTGCGGTACGCCAGGCCTCGTTTCCATCGCCTGTTCCGTCCAAGCCCTCCCGATGAACACGACCACGCATTCCGTTCCGACTCTGCCGGTTGGCTCCCACGCGTTCCGTTGCCTCCCGATGAACACGACGCATTCCGTTACCTCCCCATGAACATGACGCATTCCGTTGCCTCCCCATGAACACGACGACGACGCTGTTTCTCCGTTCCGACCCGGCCATGTACACGAGCCCTGGTCGTATGTATGCGCGAGTAGGCGTTCAAGACCCCGCCCGTATGTACACATACGTGGTCATATTTTCTTTCTAGCACCCTGGCTGTTGTACGTACGTGTACATGCTACGTGCGCGCCTCTACTACGACACGTACGCGCCTCTACTACGACACGTGCGCACCTCTACATCCACCAGTATATGTGTATGTACACGTTCGCGACCAGAATGACAATGCTACGTACGCTTCGACCAGGTGGGTCCCGACTGTCAGGCACTTCCTTGTGTGTGAAGATGTAGCTGGTGGGTCCCAGCAGTTAGGGGGGCGAATCGTTTTTTTCCCCGGATGCACTTCCTTTCATGCGAAGATGTAGCTGATGGGTCCCAGCAGTCAGGGGGAAACATTTTTTTCGCGAAATACAGTGGCCTGTACGGTGGGTCCCCGCTGTCAGGTGGAGGAATCATTATTTTGCGTGTAATAAGGAGGCACTTCCTTGCTGCGGCCATGGACCCAGCTGTGAGCCTCTCCACGTACAGTCCACGTCCGATGGAAGTCGTTCCTTGACCACGTTGACCACGCCGCGCCGAGAGCACCACGGCGGTGGACGACGGCGAGGACTAGGAAGGGGACGACTCGGAGCCGGGGAAGACGGAACAGTGGATGCCCACGCGAAGAGGAGTACGGGGGTTCACTGGTTCGACTGCGGTGTGAGGCTGCTATCGCCGCAGAATAACAGGGGGTGTGGGTGAGTAGAGGGATGGCCTGGCCTCCGTGACATCACAGCCGGCCATGGGAGGCAGGAGCACGCGGCACGACCGGTGCTGGTTTGGGCGGCTGGAGCAAGAAGACCAGAGGTTGAAGAAGCACTACGACCGTTGGATGGACATCGTACTGTAATAGGAGCTAGAATCGTTCATATTGACTAAGTTGACAAAGCCCTCCGTCCCCGTCAACTTGCTAGGCCCACAAGTCAGCCTCCCACTATGCTGGGTTCCAGCTGGCAGGGGGAATATTTCATTTTTTTGTGCGTAATAAGGAGGCACTTGCTTGCATGCGAAGATAGCTGGTGGGTCCAACATGTCACTGGGGGGCACGTTATTTTCGCGAAATACAAAGGCCCTTCCGGTGGGTCCCAGATGTCAAGTGGAGGAATCATTATTTTGCGCGTAATAAGGAGGCATTTCCTTGTGTGCGGTCGTGGACCCAGCTGTCAGCCTCTCCACGCACAGTGTACTTCCGATGGTGTCGTTCGTTGACCACATTGACCACGCCGCGCCGTGCGCATCCAAGGTGGTGGACGACGGTGAGGCCCCGGACAGCAACGAGCCGGAGATGGGAAGACACGGGAGTAGAGTCGCAGACGGAGAGGTGTACGAGGGTTAACTGGTTCTAGTGCAGTGTGTTCGGCAGTCGGTGGAGAAGAACAAGAGGTGTGGAGGGGTGGAGGGATGGCCTGGCCAACCGTGGAGTAGCGCTTCATAGCGAAGCGTGCTAAGCAGAGCTGCTAGCAGCAGGAGGCGGGAGGTGGTCCCGGCGGCGCTGGAGGAAGAAGACGAGAGATTGAAGATGGATGCCGGTCGTTGGATGTAAATCCAACGGCTAACATGTCAGAATCATTTGTTGACTAAATTGACAACGACTTGCGTTGGCTTAGACCTATTGGCCCACATTTCAGCCTCCAAAAATGTGGCACATATTCGACCCATTTTTTCAGGATTTACAATCTTTTTTTGCGTGGTAGAATTTACAGACAATTTGATCTTTTTTGAATTACAGCCATTAGCTGGGCTGGGTGAACAAATAATGTAGCATCCATGCGGCCCATTTATTTTATTTCCTAAAAAATTACAGGCCATTTGCACTTTCTCGAAATACACGATTTTGCTGGGCTGATTCTAATTATAATGTTGGGTTGGGCCAGCAATGTTATCAAAAAATAAAAAGGGGCTAAGCAATTTGTTATAAATATATTTAAATAATAAGTGATATTATTACATTCGTACTTAAATCTTACCAAGCTTTTGTACACAATCACTAGGATTTTCGTGCCAAAACAATCCAGGATTTTATTTGTTAAGAAATTATTTTTATAAGTTAATAAGATGTGGGATATTGTTTTCTTACATATGTAAGTATCTGTTAAATATATGATGACAATAAAAATAATATATAATAACATATAAAATATATTTTTTAGAAAAACAGGGAGCATCTCCCCGATACCATTGCTGAGAACGAAACCACAACATATTCTGATACAACAGCTCAAAGAGCAGTTCGAAAGCAAAGGTAGAAAAGCTACAAACTAGGGGGGTGGATGAACAAGTTCTCTGAATAACACAAATCACCCGAGCGGTGCCAAAGGCAGAGCGGATAGAGCACTCAAATGACACAAGGAGGGTCCAGCGAAGCCTTCATGGTCTTCAGCCGAGGGGCTGTGTCAGCCTGCGGCGACCAGCAAGCAAGCGGAGACACCAGGCTGGAAGGCGTAGCATGGTGGATGTCCCTCTTTTTCGGCGCCAGGTGCCCATCATCCTCATCAGAGATCTTGAGACGAGCCCATGGGCCCAGCCCTAGAGCAGGCCGAGCCTTGTTCAGCCACAATTGATCACCAATGGTTTCTGGAGGGATCTTGTTAGGGTTTCCACGAAGCTCATCAACTTGTCCTTGTCCGATCCGGAGGAGAGAATAGCCCAGTTCCTCACCGTGTTCCTGATCAACCTCAAGACCTGCGGAATGGAAATCCAGGAGGTGTTACTGAAAATCATAGCATTTCTATATTTCTAGAGGCACCAAAGGACAGCCGAGCTAACAGTATTTAAAACTGAGCACTTTTTGGTAGCAATCCAGAATCTGGCGACAGATTCGAAGGATGAGCCAATCCGACTAGAGAAATATTCCTCAATGTGGGCCCAGAGATGTTTAGAAACTATACATTCAAAAAAATAGGTGAGAACAAGACTTTTGTTCCAAGCAGTAAACACAATAAAGGGGTTTGATGATGTGTCTCTTCCTAAGGTTATCCCTAGTCATCAATTTGGTTTTGGAGAGAAGACAGAGAAATGCATGAATTTTAGGGGGAACTCTCAATTTCCACACAGTAGGCATAAACATGGGTTGAACCCCTCTAAAGTTGATAACATGATAGAGGGAGCTGGAGGAATACTTCCCCTTATTGTCCAGCTGCCAAATCAGGGCATCCGGCTCGGCAGTAAAGGTAATGCTTTTGGCAATTTCCTCCAACTGGAACCATTGTTCCATGAGAATATCACTAAAGTTCCTTCTAAAAGAGAGTTTTAGGCATTGACCGTCCCAAACTTCATTGACACTTTTGTTAAGCTCATTGCAGACAGAGTAAATAGGACAAAATTGGACTGCTAGGGGGGATGTGCCAAACCAAGTATCTTCCCAAAACCTGGTTCTGCTCCCATCCCCTATGTTCCATCTGTAGCCAAATTTCACAGAATGCATAATAGATTTTAATCCTTTCCAGAATCTAGAGGTCTTAGGGTTGGAGGAAGCGACACAAATATGAGGTTTATTTCCTAGGTATTTATGGGCAATAAGAAGCATCCAGGGTTTCAGGTCTTCCTCATAGAATCTTTTAATCCAAGACCCTAGAAGACATATGTTAATTTTCCTGACTAGCTCAATAAAATCTTCTCTAAGCAACCACCACTTTTCGAATTTAAAACTATTGCTCTTTAGAGTTTGGTTAAGACCAGAGTCCTAGAGCAAAGGAGTGTGGTCACTACCACGTCTGGGCAGAGCTCTACAACTAGAAAGGGGAAAGAAACTATCTAATTCTGTGTCACGGAAAATTCTGTCAATGGTGGACATAATCAAGTCTACTTGATTATTGGCCCAGGTAAATTTCCTAGAAGAAAGTTTAATTTCAAGCAAGCTCCAGATCTCAATCCAGGCATTGAAGCAGTCACTCCATTTATGATTAATGGAACCATTGCTTTTATCTGCAGCATTCCTAACTAAATTAAAATCCCCTCCAATCAGGGTGGGAATGTGAGTATCTAGAAATAAGGTATGATGTTTAGAAATAAAAGCTTCTTTGCGTTCCTCACAAGGAGAGCCATAAACAGTGATAATCCTAAAGGTTTGACCAGTAGTTTTCAAATTAACTAAACAACTAACAGCAAAAGCCTAGGTGTGACCAAGCAACAGCCTCAAAAATGCTTAAATCTATTCCTATCAGGATGCCTCCAGCAGATCCTTTGGATGGAAGAACATGCCAGTCAAAATCTTTGTTGCTAATGAAATATTTAAGAAAAGAAGAGGAAAAATCCTCTTTCTTAGTTTCCTGGAACCCAAGGATGGTAGCATGGGTTTTGTTAATGGTGTCAATAATAAGGGATTTCCTACCAGGAGCAGCAATACCTCTAATATTCCAGAACAGAGCATTCATGGAGAAATGTTGTTCCTAGGGTGCTTGCCCCATTTATGTCTACAAATAAGAGACCAAAGACCCTCACTTGACTCAGTAGGGGGGTCAACGCAGTCTAAACTAGAACTACCATCTAGAGAAAAATTCTCACAAACAGAGCCTTCAGATCTGTTTTGGTGAGGGTAAATAAAGGAAGAGCATTCAATGCCATCATTAAGAGAAGTAACATCTACACCAATCTTAGCAGCAATGGCATTGAAGGAAGGATAATTAAAGCTGGAGAAGGAAGTGTGTTTCATACCCTGGGGTTTTTGCACTTACATGTTCTAAACCTCTTTGAGCTGTTGAGCCTTTTCAATAATGGTTCTCTTGTCACCAGCTACCCTGGCGCTAGTTTTGGTGGCTTGAACATGACCCCATTTGGGAAGGTGCTTCTACTTAGGAAAGGAAGGGAAGTCACAGTTGTATTTTGAGTCCAAATTGTCTGGGAGTTCAGTTGTTTCAACAAGTGCCTCTTGATCCTCTTGTAGATCTACAGAACCTTCTAATTCCATCAGATCATCATCTTTTAGGAGCTCTATTTCCCTGAGGAGGTTGAATCCATCAGTTTCATCAAGCATAGAATTCAAGATCTTTTCCTAGATGCTGAGTTGAGGAGTGTATGGAGAATCAGGGAGGTGTGTCTTGAGGACTGAAGTGGGTGTAGTTTCTCCAAGCATCTGATTGTGGCCAAAAGACTGTCCTCTGATGTTAGGGGCCCCAGAATTGCAGTAGGCCCTTTATCTGATTCAGATCTAGAGCTCCTGTTGGATTCAGCATCTTCAGTAAGATTGGTATCAGTTTCAGCTGCAGAGACATATGTACAAGCAGAGAGGTTGGTGGAGGTGCCAGTTTCAGTGGGGGTTAAGGACTCCAGCTCAATGAGTAGCCTATAGATTTTGTTCCCAACTCCAAAAAGCCTTTCAACAGGGATTTTGGAGGGATCTTTACATAAGATTTTGACCCTAACAGTTTCATAGAATGACTTGAAATTATGCTGCCAATCCACATCCAGTAAGACCCCCAGAGTGGAAGTGATTTGATCCAGCATAGTCCAGTCACACCACTTGGGGGTTCAATTTCCTGATCTGGATCCAAGTTTCCTGGAGGTCCTCTTCAGCCTCAATCCTGCCTTTCCAGACTTCAACATTGACTACAACATTGTCTTTTTTGAGACCAAAACAGTGGTATCCAGCAACTTGAACTACATCTATTTCAGGAGGGAATTTGACCAAGAATGTCCACTCATCTAGGGCATTGATTGGCCAGGGCCAGTTGGTTTTGTAAATGTATGCAAACTCAGTGGCAAGTTCCTGCTTGGTCACTTCACCAGCTTCTACCAGAACAATCCCCACATTCTTCAGGGAGCCATGATACTGAGCATTTTCGTCAGGTGGGTCTATGTGGTAGAACCCTAATCCTGGAGCAGCACTTCCCACATATCTAGCAGAACTGTGGGTTTTCCTTCTGACAGGGCAATTCCCAACTTTATGGGTAACCATTTTGGCGATAAAACAACTCTTAGGCTTGACACATTTATCCAAATGATGCCCTGGTTCCCCACAGTTGTAGCAGATCACCTCAGAGTATGCCATAAGGCCCGAAGCAGGGGCAGGAGCAGTTTTCTGGATGTCCTGTCTCTTCTTTTGCTGATTCTTGCCTTGAGATTTCCCCCTGATCTGAGAGTCAGAACCACCAGCAGATTGATCTTGGGCAATTACAGGAGCCTGCCCAGATTGTGCCCCCATTGGGGGTGGAGGTGGGCTGTACCACTGCCCAACCGACGTTCCCCCCATTGTGATAGAGGAAATTCATTGGAGTTCCTGGTTCCTTCTCATCCTCCAGCCAGATGTTGTCTCTCAAGAAGCAGAAATAACCACCAGAAGCTCAATTGAAACATATTGCAAGCCTAATTTCAATATTCTGCAGGTTTGGGGGAGAGGTAAGGTAGGGGATCCACCTGCTCCGGCTCCGGTGACGTCCTGGTGGGCATGAGTCCAGTCAAGCATTCCCATCTCGCAGCACGGCATGGATCTCCTGAATTCACTTCTCCTTTCGCCCATTGAACAAACGCAATCGGTGGCTCCCTGGGGTGGGCATCCTGTGCTTCTCTGAGAAATCTCCTTCGAAGTAGATCCGCAGGGCTGGATTCAGCAACTCCCAATCCACATGATCCTTGCAGATCCGAGCATACCTGCCCGAGTGAGAGAACGGATTCGGTCCCTCCTCGGCTTCCTCCCTCACAGCTTCCTCCTCTGCTTCCCTCCATTCGCGCGTGCACTGGGTCCAGGAGAGAGCGTCATCGCGGATCCGCATCGCCTGCTCCCTCCATCTCCTCCCTCGAGTCTCCCGCAGCACCACCGGCGCGACGGAGTTGAGCGGCTGGAGCATCCGCGGGAAGGCTTTGTAGATATGTGGGAGATGCATCTTGTACATCTGCTTGTCTTCTAGCCATTCCCCCATGGATCTGGCTGGCGACTCCATGGGGCGCGCGAGCGGACTTGCTGAGGGGGGCAGGCGCGCCCAGAGTCAGGAGGCGGGGGGTGGCGGCGAGATCTATGGCGGCGGCGAGGGTGGAGGTAGTGGCGGGGGCAGTGGCGAGGGTGGAGGTGGTGGCAGGGGCGAAGGGGATCGCGAGAGCGGTCATGCGAGAGCGGTCATCTATTTGCCAATTATGTGAACTAAACAGTCAACATATAAAATAATTTAAATATATATAATATAGTTAGAAGGGAAACATAAGTTGGACCTGGCATTCCTATTCTTATATAGAAAAAAAGAACAGACCTTTGTGTTTTCTTCAAAAAAAACATAAATTGGGCTGCCAAAAATAAAACCTCGGATGGGAGGTCCATAGGTCGTTCGATACATGACGGCCCTAAGAAAATACAAACAGGCCTATGGACCTCCCATCCGAGGTCGTGGGCTGCGCATGTTAAAAATGAAAGCCTAGACGGGGCAGCCCAAAACCACGTCCAACACTTGCCAAAACTTTGTCCCTCATTTTCTCTTTGTTTCGCACACTCGACATTGTGTGGACATTTTGACTGTGCATCATATGAACATGTGCTATGCATCAATGTTGATCAGCATGATGTTAACTGGCTGGTAGTTCCATTTTCGACCATGAATAAAACTTCCAACATGATGTTAACCCTTTTTGAAAAGGCCGTGTTAATATAAATGCTCTGCCTCTGAAAGTTGTAGTTTCTTATCTGAAACTGAACTTGCAGTTTCTTATCTGAAACTGAAACTTGCAGTTTCTTCTCTAAGAATCACATTGTCTGCACTTTTATACTCCTGTGAAACTACTTTTTTAAGTGCTAAACATAGATCTCTAGAATTCATAAAATTCTTCATATGCTCAATACTGCAAATCTGAAATTCAAAAGACATTCATATCTAAAAGTACTCTCAAAATACACAACACAAAACATGATTCACAACCTGCAAATACTGACAACCCTAAGCTCCTCCTGACAATTCACAACCTGCCCGACTATTGGGCTGGGGGCAGCCCCCTCCTATTCCTCGGCGGCAGACAGCCGCCCCGTGAAACGATGTGAACGGTGAGGGTGACAATGGCCGGGAAGCATCATCGGGCCAACTGCTTTTCTCCTCTTGCAATTGGGTTCGGTCGACGAAGACTCCACCGGCTCGCTCTGGCAGGACACCCTCACAAACGGGACCCTGTAGATGCTCGATCCTTCAATCGGTGGATGCTCCATCTGGGATCGATACTCCCACCACCGCTCCCTCACGATCGGATTCGGTGAATCTATTTGCTCCATGGCCCAGAGGAGCAGCTCTATGTACTCCGACGCGACTCCCTCCGGGAGTATCGCCGCCTTTTCGCTCTGTTGCAGATATTTGGCCATGGATGTCGCCGTCGCCGCTAGTTGGTCCTTGTTGTCAAACCAAGACTGTATCTCCAACATCCTAGCTAGCTTCACAGTGTCGCCGTCTCCGATCCTCACGTATCGGTTGTACTCCTCCATCAATCTACTTCTCCGCAGCACCTTCACTCGCCGGCAGTGGTTTTTGAATGGAAGAGGAGAGGAGGAGCGCTGGTTTTGGATTAGAACGGGAGAGGAGCGATGCTGGTTTTGGACTAGAACATGAGAGGAGGCGCGGTGGTTTTGAAATGGAAGAGGAGCAACGTTGCATTTAGATTGGAACAGGAGAGGAGCGGTGGTGGTTTAAGAGGAGAAGAGCGGAAGAGCGGCACTGGTCTTGGAAGTATTTTTTGTTGTTTTGTGTATTTTGGGTCAAAGTTTGACCACGTACTGTATTTGACAAGCAAAATGTGAATGCATGTCACCAAAAATTGTATCGTTCGGTTCGTATCTGAATGTACTTTCAAATTATATTATCTTTCCAACGTATAACATATATTTTATGTGCGAAAATCATGGTCAATTATGACCCAGAATAAAAGGGAGACTAGTTAATGTGGGTTCGCTTTCTTAATTGAAGGGTAAAAGGGAGACCATGTTAAATCTCCAAGGGCGCGGCCACGCGAGCGAAGCGACGGTCGTGGTAGGCGTGACCATGATACGGGCTGCTGGCAGCCCTTGGATCTCAGATCAAACAGTCGCATGCTAAGTTGCTGAAAATTTGCAGAATAACCCTGCAGGATAGGATATTCACCCATAGGTCTAGAATCACTCCATGCAACCATTCGAGCTCAGATCCAAGGGCTCTCGGAAGCCCGTATCATGGGAGAATGGACAGCCACTACCCAGCCGTTCGCACGCTGGCAGTTCGCTCCTACTCGTCCCCGCACGTCCTTCAATACTATGGCGGTTCGCTCCTAGTCGTCCCGTCCATTCACATTACGGCAGTTCCACTAATCCTAACCCTCCTCCCAAATCCATGGCGTCCCAAATCTCCACGATCGGCGGTGAGTACAAGGTTAGAACCATCACCAGCGATGAGTTCGACGTCATCTACACTCGTTCTTCCGCGACGGTGAAAGGATGCCTTTCTCGCTTCAGACGCATGTTCGAAAACTCAGATGATGAGTGGGTCGCTGGGCTAGATGTTGAGTACACCATAGTCCTGGGACCAGAGAAGGATCTAAAGGACGAAGAGAGGAAGAAGCCCGCCGTGATCCAGGTTTGCGTACATAACGTTTGCTTGGTCTACCACATATGCCATGCCGACATTGAGTGCCAGGATTTTAAGAACTTCCTCAAGGACAAAACAGTGAAATTCATTACTGTAGACTTTGGTAACGACAAAGAAGTCCTGCGTCGGATAGGCCTCGTTGTAGGCAACACCTTCAACCTCGAGAAGAATCGGCTGGTGTCCTCTTGTCAGCCTTCAATGCGGACCCTGGCAGGAGCCATGGTTCATCCTTTGTACGGTAAACTGGAGAAACCTCATTACACGTTTCATCATCATGCATGGCAGCGGGATGTACTAGATATAGACCACATCCACTACGCTGCAATGGATGGCTACCTTTGCTTCAATATCTACAAGGGTTGGATGAAGAGCATCAGCCAAGTGTGCGGTTCAAGCAAAGAAGTATCGGCCAAGAGGAAGAGGGACAAGGACGAAGTCGAGGACGTGGACGAGGACTCTGAGTAAGGTGGCAGTGTCGTTGCTCATGGTGGTTCTAATGCAGTGTCTACCGGAATAGTTGCAAAGTTTAATTTCAGGTGTGCTTAATTTAATTTGAGGGGTGTGTTGTGCTGAGCCCCTAGCAGAACTATGTTATGTTTCTTCTCGTTAATTTAACTCTTCAGTACGTACATACTAGTATTTCTTACATTTCATCATTTAGTTGGTATAGTACTACCACTCGTTTCTTCACATTATATACGTACAATATATATGGCCAACATCATATAGGCAGCAGTTTAGTTGTCAAAGAATTTCAGGGTGCTTAGTTTTGTCAAAGAATTCCAGGATGTTTAGAGGGTGCTTGGATCCAAGGGACTTATTTTAGTCTGACTAAAAATAGTCTCTTTAAGAGGCTAAAGTTCCAAGCACCCCTGAATAAAGAGGGGCTAAAACTAGTCTTGAGACTAATTTTTTTTAGTCAGGGGTACCCCTACTAAAATGTGGATTAGTCCTCTCTCTACTCATTTAACTCCTCTCCTTTAACACAGGCGAGTTCTGGATTGGAGGGTTTGGAGGATAATAAATGCTCATTAAATTGATTTTAGCCTTTTTAGTATTTGGATCCAAGCATGGGTGAGGCTAGCATGTTTTAGTCCCACTACTTTTAGTCATGGGACTAAAACATATCCAAGCACACTCTTAGTTTTGTTTGAGGGGTGGGTTGTGCTGGACACCATTATTGTGACTAGCCTTTTTAATAGTACTATATGCATAATTTGGCGACGAGCGCTCTCTATATGTACCACCTTTTTTTAATTTCAAGTTTTGCTCCATGGCGCAATCCATCGATACTACTGTTGTACAAAAGTATACATTTTTTAAAAGGCTAGAGGGGGGGCAGTCTAGCTTGGTCGGTTTCACGAGAGGCGAGGGCCTTTGTGATTTGAAGGCTCATTACTGCTGGAAGGCGGGGCCTTGTGATTTGACTGCTCATATAAATGCGCCGACTACCTGATCGAGGAGGAGCAAAGAACCATGCAGTATACTCAAGTTTTCCACTGGAGTAGTACTGCGACAGAGGAGCACGAAACACGACAACCCAGTGCCATATGGCGATAAAAAATGATCTAATTTGCTAGTCATCTCATTGCTAGCATTGTTCTATTCATTCCCTCAAAAAAACCATTGTTCTATTCATGCCTCACGGAGAACGTGACACGTGCGACGAAACACCTGAAGCAAAAGATGAAACACAGGAACAAAAGAAGAAGCAAGATTATCACCCCAAATGATCTAATTCGCCACGGAGTCGTAACTGCTTCTTCATCTCCTCCACGACCTCATCTCCTTGCGCGTCTCCTCCGCCATCTTGTTTACTCTGTCCATGACGCGGGATTTCTTGACGCGATCCTTCATCATCTGTTCCACGGCCGCATTACGTACCTTGACAGCAGCCGGGTGCTCGATGCGGAGCTTCGCCAACTCCTACGTCTGTTCCATGATGAGGGCCTGCAGCATCTTCATCGAGGAACTACTATTCTCATGCAGCTTCTTCCAGCCGGCGTTCTTCTCCTTCAACAGGTCGATCTCGTGGCAGAGCTTCGCATTGTCCTCCTGAAGTCATAGGATTTCGCCGGTCGCCTTCTTCTCCGAGGCAATGCTCTTCTTCAGCAGCATCACCAAGCCGGCGGTCAACTCCCCCTGCTGATTGAGCTCAACGGGCATGTCATCGAGGATCTCCTTCAGCAACTCAATCAAGCCTTGGATGAACTCCTTCTGCTTATTGAGGTGCTTATTGAGCTGATCGGGCATGCCGTTGAGGGATAACAACTCCAGCTCCCCCGGCTCGGCATGTTCGCCTTCGCGGCTAGGGCGCTCCTAGGAGCCATAGCCTGCCCGTGAGAGATCTTTCGAGGTCTCTGCGTGGCGGCGAGCCCTCTTTTTTTTCCGCACCCTTGGTTGCCGCTCCCTTGTTACGAGTAGTTCTTGACCTAGAGCTCTTCTCACCGGCCATGGCAAAGACGGACGAACAAGAAGCACTTATGAGGAGGAAAGGTAGAGTAATTTTCGGTTAGGTAGTTCCCCTTTTTATAACCTAAGTA
This sequence comes from Triticum urartu, assembly GCF_056163025.1. Taxonomy (NCBI): domain Eukaryota; kingdom Viridiplantae; phylum Streptophyta; class Magnoliopsida; order Poales; family Poaceae; genus Triticum; species Triticum urartu. Next base: position 114,304,206 of record NC_141877.1, read on the forward strand.
CTAGCACTAGTACTAATACCTGCATAGTGGGAACACGTTCAGGTTTGGTACGTACTAGTAGGTGTGAGCAGGCTTTCGAATGTGATGGGAACAAGGTAAATATTAATTGATGGTTTTGGTTTCGAGGCTCGAAACGGCTCCCGATGAGTTTAGTGGAACATAAATTTCAAGTACTACACTGCTCAAATGCGTAAATATTATGTTACTGTCAAAAATTGGCAGAAAATATGAAGGAGACCAATGGAAGTACTACTAGCAACCCACGATTTAACTACTCGCATGCGCGCAGTGGAGTAATAATGTCTTTCTTCCGCCCTCACGTCCACTCAATTTGCATGCGCTGTATTAATTGACCATCAATGAAGTGAACGACTTTACACACATCAAATTATCACATGGGGTGGATCTTGGTACAAAATTGTGTCCACCCGTGTACCCGCGTGTGTGTGCGAGGGAATGAGTGCGTGCGTGGCGTGCGTGCACATCTTTGCTCCGTGCATGTAATGGCTCAGGGAGGACGAGTACATTCTTCTAGAACCAGCAGCACATCACGGTGATCAATCCACGCAAGGAAGTCGCGACAACGCCTCCACATGTGCCACGTGGCTTCATGAACTGTAAGAGAGACACTGTGTAGCATGCCATTGGTATTCTAATTTACGTGTTTTGCACATACTCGAAGTACTAGTAAGGTACACGTGCATTGCACGCATCAGATTTTGCAACCAAATTATGAATAAATACCACACTATAGCATGTAAGCTCTGAGTCATATATGCCTGATGTAGGCCTTCGTTTAATTCTTATAGTTCATCTCATTCAAAATCAATTAGTTTTTATAAAAAAGCTAAGAACGCGGGAATAGGAAAAACATGGGATTACAGTGGAATGTCGTCTTGAATCCTACAAGATTGTACGAGTGTTTGATTGTGCGTAGAAAAACCGCAGAATTCTTTCAAAGAGGTTTGAGTGGATGGGATTTTTCCTATGAAATCTAGTGCAAATGAATCATATGGAAAAATTCCTATGGTTTACAATCCTACAAATCAAACAACCAAGATAGGAAAAATTCGTAATGATTAGAATCCTCCAAAATTCCTTTGAGAATCCTTTGAATCAAAGAAGCCCTTAATCTATTTTATGATTCATGGAATTGTGCATAATGGCAATTCAACTAGAAAAAAGTTTGGGTAGTTATGATACGGAAGTCTTTAGAACAAAAGAGAACCACTGTTGTTTTAAGGTTTGTGCATTATGCTTAAGTTCAACCATGGAGTCTGCTAGATTGTGCATGCAGCAAAATCCGGTGGGGGGCTAGAAGATGGTGCGAGGGGCCGAGTGGAGGGAGACTATGAACGAATGCACAAGTGCGAGATCAATATTTAGAGAGAGGGGGCAAACACGTGCGCTGTTGCGCGCAGTGGCGGAGTCATGAAAAATAAATGAGCTAGGGGGCCAAGCATTGCTAATCCTTTACGAGGAGGGTCAATTCATGAACTTAAACCATTTTTAGCAGCAATTGTCTAATGATCACATTCATATTAGCCTCGATATATAGTGATGTTAGGGGGGGAAGGGGGCAGGGCCCTTACTACCCCCTGTCTTCGCCATTGTGCACGCGTCTGAGAGATGAAGCGGAAGGCATGGATGATGAGAGGGGGACGTTGGATATATAATTAATGTGGGTGTATTAGCTACATATGTTAATACTATATAGAGAGGTATAGATTGATCGATGTGGACGTGGGAAAGAGGGTGAGACCTCATTGGATATATCAATTGATCGGTTTGTGTGGAAAACTATGAACGACCTAGCTATATACACACATTCATAGAGGAACATCGATCGTTGCGCATGCACGCGTGAGAGATAAATAATGCCCGATATGATGGAGAGGGCGATGTTTGTGGGTGTGTGCCTTCATGGGAGACCGACCTGAAGAAAAAGATTGCATGCGTGCGACGGATAATGCCGACTGGTAGTGTGTGTGCATGCATGCACGAGAGAAAGTTAGTGGTACAATTATAAAGAGAAGACTACTGTGTGGGTGTAAAAGAATAGTTGAGGTCATAATCAATGTAAAGTTGAATTCAAATATTTGAATAAGAGATCCTGATGTTTGAAACCCATGCATGCATGAATATAACGGAGATCTGCACGGTGTGGTTTGGAAACGAGCATGTTGAAATGTATACACATTGAACAAGGTCAGACTGATTTGAATTTGAGATACCGATGGCGGACATCATTTGGCCACGTCGTATCCGTGCATGGACACACTATTCTAATTGGAGATGATGGGCGGCTTTCGCATCACATATCTATATCTATACCCCTATATATATATATTATATTTTATATTTTTTTATATTGTGTGTGGGTAACTTTAACTTTGAAAGATGGTCGTTGGATGAGGCGAATCCGATGGTCCAAAGATGGTAAATTTCAGCACTACTGGCCGTTGGATATCATCTAGATTCCACCAGATTGCGCCACATGTATAATCTAGAAGACTCCATGGTTGAACTTAAGCATAATGCACAAACATCAAAACACAAACACTTCTTATTTGTTCTAGAATCTTCCGTATCATAATTGCCCAAATGTTTTTCTACATGATTTGCCATTATTTGTTTTTACTTTATGTCTTACCACACACAATTCCATGAATTTTAAAATAGATTAGCTTTCTTATAAAAACTAGATGATTTTGAATGAAATGAACTATAAGAATTAAATGAACATCTACATCATGCATATATGACTCAAAGCTTGCATGCTATAATGTGGTATTTATTCATAATTTGGTTGCCAAATCTCATGCGTGCAATGCACGTGTACCTTACTCTAGTCTAAATGGTGTTTGTGTGTGTGTTGTGCGTGTTGAGGTGCAAATTGTCTTTTTTTTGGGTACATGTTAAGCTTGTTCTTCTGAAATTTCAAGCCGCGCCTTGTTATGCCAAAAATTCAAGCTAGCGTCTCTGTCTATCGTGCTGCGAAACTCCCGCCTCTTCAACCCGTGCCTTGTTAGCCTGAAATATTTAAGATATATCTTCGTCTCGTTGTACTCCGACAACTCCCTCCATCTCAACCCGCGCCTTGCTATTCCGAAATTACAACGCACGCGAAAACTCCCACCTCCTGTGAAATCCAGACACGCGAAATGCTCGTGGTACCCCTGAACCGAAAGAACCGCCTCAAATCGGTGGGGGTACTTTCGTAACTTACCCCACATTTCGGACAAGCGCGTCTCTAAGCCATGGTTCCGCACTGCCATCCCATCCTCCCACGCATTCGTACACCAAGGCCGCGAAAACCCATGACGAAATCCCACATCCTGCTCCATCCGCCACCCAGCCGGAGCTTCTTCCCCGACGACATCGTCCGCACCAACACCTCGACGTCCCTCATCCACCGTACCAGATGAGGATCCGTCATCGATCTCATCGTCCCGCCGGTTCTGCCACCCCGTCCTCCACCTCCAAGGAGCTGCCCCGATGTTCCCCTCGTCTTTCGCGCCACCTCCATTCCCACACCATCGTCTTCACCTGCACCACCGGAAGAGCATCATCATCTCCGTTTCCTCGGATGAAGCTGCGGCTTAATCGGCGCCACCAAAGAGGTTGTACACTAATCGCCGCATTTTCTTCTTGATTCGATCTCACGGTGCTGCCGGCGCTTGGTCCCGAGCCAACACGGTGCGGCTCCATCCACGGCGGCATCGCCGGCCACTTCCTCCACGGCGTCGCTCCCTCGGCGGCGATGTCCATGTCAGCAGGAGCTGCTACTGCTTTAGCTCTCGCTCGCGCTGCTGCTCTGCTCTTGCTCTCGGTCCCCTTCCTAGTCTACTCTTTCTATTGCTCTTGCTCGCGCTTCTGCTCTCGCTCTTGCTCTTGCTTGCGATGCTGCTCCAATTTAGCTACACTTCAGTCGATTGAATCGACTTTTGGGTCAGTCGATTTTCAGGGGGGGGGCTCGCCGGGGTGAAGGAAGAACTAGCCGCAGCGGGGAGGGGGGGCTCACCGGAGAGGTACCCCACTATCTATCTTCGGGTTCAGGATGGGGGCGGTGGTCGCCGGCGGTGGTGGGGCGGTGGCGGGGCGGTGGCATGGGGATCGCCGGAGAAAAAGCTCGGCACGAGGGGGGCCCTAGAGGGATGGCCGGGGTGGCGGCGGACCGGCGGTGGGGAGTGTTTTCGGGGCGGGCGGGGCGGTGCACCGCTGGCCGCAGGCGGCGGGGGGCTGCCGTTTGGCTGGTGGTGGCTAGCGGCTCAGGGGGTGGAGGTTGAAGATGAACCGCAGGCCCTTGATTTCGTATCCAACGACTGCAAAATCGACTGACCAAAGATGAAAAAGTCAGTCGACCGACGTGTAGCCTCACCTTGCTAGTGCATTCAATTTCGACAGCAAAATTCAGTTTCGACAGCAAAATTCAGTTTCGACAGTTAAGTTCAGTTTTGACAGTTAAGTTCAGTTTCGGCAGTTAAATTCAGTTTCGACAGTTAAGTTCAGAGATGAGCAGCTGATGTATTTTACATCTAGCACTTTGTGGTTACGTATTTTACGTCATGTATTAGAGATGCTATTAGAATTCCACTCAGGTTAACATTGTCTGTTGTCTCTCTTGTCCTACTTCAGCCTCGACGTCGTACAACTCACCGGAGCAGCTCCAACGATGAAACCCTCCATCACAGCGGAGCAGTACCTCGGGCTCCATCTCCAGACGCCTAAGATCTTCTTCCCCTCCTCCGGCAGCCAAGTTAGCTGGAGCATCCTCACCAGCCAACCCAATCACGCTGAGATCGACATGGCTTCGCCAAAGAGGTTGTACACTTGCTGCATCTCTTTTTTACTCTACATGTTATTTATATTATCCACTGGGCACTCGTAATAATGGGAAATACGATTATTTTATCCTACTATATGGCAAGCAGTGAGGTACCAGGCAACTTAGCTATCCGTGATGGACTCTCTTGAACGCCATCATTATTTATCTCTGCGAGTTTGAGCTGTGTATTTGTCGATGGGCCTGGGAGTTGAGCTAGTATGGCAGTGGCCTGGGTCCAAAGTAATAGAAGTAGCACAAAACATTTTTTGGTGTAGGATTTTCCTTGCTCAAGCATGGATACTAGAATCGCCAGTGCTTGAAAGGAAAAGTGAATGAAAAACATTGGAATTGGAAAGTTTCCTATGGTACTACTTTTCATGAATTTGGTGCAAAGGAATGGATCAAAGGAAAACTGTAGGATTTGTTCCTTTAGTGTCTCCTTGAAAGAAAAACTATAGGAATTCTAATTTCCACTTCTCCTCCTTTTCATATTCCTATTCATCAAGCACAATACTAAGAGATAGTAGCATAATAGCATTATAACCGTACATTTTCTTGTGGTTTGACTTAATCTCACCATGATTTTTTGCATCCTGTGATCTTCCAATTGTTGTGAATCGAACACCCAGATTGATAGAAATCCTGTGTTTTTAAATTCTCTGTTTTGCATGTGCATTCCTATCCTATTCCTGTCTATTTCCTATCCCTGCATTGTTAGAATCCTCAAATTCAAACAAGCCCTTACTCAATTACTTCTGTTACAGATATGTGTCAAAGAAAACCTTGTGTGGTTTGTCCCGCTCCTGCGGCGCTGTCTTCCACCCTAGCTCAGCTGCTCCAACGACGGAAGGGTTCACCACAACAGGGATCCGCTCTCCAGACTATCTTTTGCTGCCTCAGATCTTCTTCCCCACCACCGGCAGCCACGGCAACTGCATTACCATCATCAACTGACTAGATGACCTTGAGGACTACACGGGTCTGCAAGAGAGGTCACACTCTTCCGTGTCTACTTACATTATGCGTCGCTTAATATGATGACATGCTACATTATCGTCGTGTTCACCTATTAGACTCCGAGCCAGGTCCAAACTAATGCTGAAACTTGAGTTTTTAAATGGTTGTGGGTTACATATTGGGGCAGCAATCAGTACTATCTGTCTACTATCTGGTTAATCTCCGGTGTCTACTATGAGTTTCATGTTGTGTGCAAACAAACATTAAAGGAGCCATTATCTGTATTTTTAACTAAAGCTATTATCTGCCTGCTATCATTGGTTTTGGGTCTATCCACAGTTTGCTACCATCACTCTGGATTTGTGCATGCACTCCTTACATAATCTCACTATATTTTATTCCTATGCATGCCAGTTATTGTACACAATGGAACTGATCATGTAGGGTAAAAGAGACGAGCCTTGCGTGGCAATAAAATTTCATGTAGACATCGTTCCATGGTGGGCGCAAAGGCAGCCCCCCTCCACCCATTTCGGATCGTAATCAAGAGGAAGATAACTGTTCCGAGGGGGATTCAGAAGGAGAAGACCACTCCTATTTACCCCATGAGGTCTTTGCTCTAACTTGGCATGCTGATGTTGGTAATATCATGCATATGGTGCCTTGCATTGCTTACCGTATACATTAAAGATGTCATCTGCTTAGTTTAGACATGCTTTGTGTCAATGCCATCTATTTAGTTTCTTTATCATATATGTGAATCATGCAATGCCATCTTATCTAGCCAGGCATCATATATGTGAATTTTGCAATGCCACCCTGGTTAGCCAGTCATCTTATATGTGAATTATATCATGCCATCATTTTTTTATTACGTGTTAAATTTTTCAACAATTTTAGTACATTCAATTACTCTTCCTGTGCATCAGCCATTCGGCACGGTCATGGAAAAATCTGAAGTGGAAACAAGGTCTTCAGAGCAGACAATGCTATCTGATGAAGCGCATGTCTTGCTGGTTACTGATAGCTCCTCAGAGGAGGATTCACAGACAGATGACCAGTCATATCCCCCCCCCACCGAGGTGCATGCCCTAACTTGGCAGGGTTATGTTGCTCATATCGTTCGTATGGTATCTTGCATTGCTATGTCATTTGCTTAGTTTAGAAATGCTTTGTGTGAATGCCACCTATTTAGTGTCTAATTACCATATATGTGAATTATGCAATGCCATCTTGTTGCAAGACATTATATATGTGAATTATGCAATGTTATCTTGTTGTAAGGCATTATGTATGTGAATTATGCAATGCCATGTTGTTTAGGCAAGTGTCATATATGTGAATTATATCATGCCGTCCTTTTTTTGTATTTCTCATTGCTTTTGTCGACAATGTTTGTATATTCAGCTGCTCTTCCTGTGCATCAGCCATTTGAATTGGTGAATGAGAAATCTGGAGTGAAAACAAGGTCTTTAGAGCAGACAATGCTACCTGTTGAAGCAGATATCTTGCTGGTTACAGATAGCTCTTCAGAGGAGGATTCAGAGGTAGATGACCAGTCCTACTATCCCCCTGAGGTGTATGCTCAAACTTGGCAGGGTTATATTACTCATATAATGCATATGTTGTATTGCAATCCTTAGTTTTTACATCATATACACAATATTGAATGCCATCTCCTTAGTTGACACATCATATATGCGATTGCCCTCTGCTCACTTCCTTAGTATATAAATCATATATTTGAATTATGTCATGCCATGATGTTTACATAGACAACATGTATCTGAATTATGGCATGCCAACCCATTTTCTAAACACATAATATAGTTATATCATCTCATTATGTTTACATAGTCATCATATTTTAAATTATGTCATTCTATCCGTGAATTATATCATGCCATCATGTTTCCATCGATGGCATGTTTGTGATTTATGGCGTGCCAACCACTTTAATAGACACATCGTATAGTTATATCATGTCATCCTGTTTACATAGTAATCATATTTTGAAGTATGTCATTCTATCCTGTTTATTTAGCCATCATACATGTGAAATTGTGTCATGATATCCTGTTTAATTAGCCATCATATATGTGAAATTATGTCCTGCTATTCTGTTTGCTTAGACAACATAAATGTGAATTATTTCATGCCCTGTTTTCTTCCCTACTATCCATTGCACCTGTATATCTTACAATGTCTGTACATTCAATTACTTTTCTTGTTTATCAGCCATTTCAATTGGAAAGAGTGATGGCAGTATTTGTGGGAGTAAAAACACGGTCTTCAGAAAAGAGCGTGCTACATGTCTATGCAGATAGAACCACGGTTGTACTTGCCCAAGAACCAGCCCCACCACACATAACCCACACTCATGTAGATTGTACCCCTCTCCAGTTGGACAGAGAACCAGCTACACCCCTTCTAACCCCAACCCCAGAAGATAGACACCCATTTCCCGTTGACACAATACCGTCTCTCTTAATAACCCACAAGTATAGGGGATCGCAATAGTTTTCGATAAGTAAGAGTGTCGAACCCAACGAGGAGCTAAAGGTAGAACAAATATTCCCGCAAGTTCTATCGACCACCGATACAACTCTACGCACGCTTGACGTTCACTTTACCTAGAACATGTATGAAACTAGAAGTACTTTGTAGGTGTTGTTGGATAGGTTTGCAAGATAATAAAGATTACGTAAATAAAAAGTAGGGGTTGTTATAAGTAAAGAAGCAATAAAGTAAATATAGTGAGTGTGTAAAAGTGGTGGTAGGAGTTGCGAAATTGCCCCTAACCAATTGACTACTTTACTAGACCGATAGCAAGTATTATGTGGGAGAGGCCACTACTAGCATGTCATCCCTGACATGGAATTCTATGCACTTATGATTGGAACTATTAGCAAGCATCTGCAACTACTAACGTTCATTAAGGTAAAACCCAACCATAGCATTAAGATATATTGGTCCGCCTTTAATCCCGTATGCATCAATTTCTATGCTCGGTTGAAGCTTCTGTCACTCTTGCCCTCCAATACATAGTCCTATCAACATACAAACTAACCCTAGGGTGTGATCCACGCGCGGAATCATATGATGGGCACCAAAGGACAACAACATAACCACAAGCAAATTAAATCAATCATAGCAATTCATCAACCACCGATAGGACAACAAAAATCTACTCAGACATCATAGGATGGCAACACATCATTTGATACTAATATGAAGCATAAAGCACCATGTTCAAGTAGAGGGTACAGCGGGTTGTGGGAGAGTGGACCGCTATAGATAGAGGGGGGAAGGTGATGGAGATGTTGGTGAAGATGGCGGAGGTGTTGGTGTAGATCGCGGTGATGATGATGGCCCCCGGTGGCGTTCCGGCGCCACCGGAAGCGAGGGGGAGAGAGCCCCCCTCCTTCTTCTTCTTCCTTGACCTTCTCCCTAGATGGGAGAAGGGTTTCCCCTCTGGTCCATGGTCTCCATGGCGTGGGAGGGGCGAGATCCCCTCCGAGATTGGATCTGTCTCTCTGTCTATCTCTGTTTCTGCGTTCTCAAATTCTTCCCTTTCACCGTTTCTTATATTCTTGGAGATCCGTAACTCCGATTGGGCTGAAATTTTGACACGATCTCTATCCGGAAATTAGCTTTCTTGTGGCGAAAGAAGGGCACCAACCGCCTTACAGGGTGGCCACTAGGGTCAGGGGCGCGCTTGACACCCTAGGGCGCGCCCTCTACCTCGTTTGCCCCTCGAGCATCGTCTCGCGTGGATTCTTCTTCCCAAAAATCATATATATTCCAAAAAAATCTCCGTCAGTTTTTATTCTGTTTGGACTCCGTTTGATATGGATATTCTGCGAAACAAAAAAACATGCAACAAACAGGAACTGGCAATGGCCACTGGATCAATATGTTAGTCCCCAAAATAGTATAAATAGTTGCCAAAAGTATATGAAAGTTGAATAATATTGGCATGGAACAATCAAAAATTATAGATACGACAGAGATGTATCAACATCCCCAAGCTTAATTCCTACTCGTCCTCGAGTAGGTAAATGATAAAAAGATAATTTTTGATGTGGAATGCTACCTAGCATAATCTTGATCATATGTCTAATCATGGCATGAATATTAAGACACGAGTGATTCAAAGCAATAGTCTATCCTTTGACATTAAAATAATAATACTTCAAGCATACCAACCAAGCAATTATGTCTTATTGAAATAACATAGCCAAAGAAAGCTCATCCCTACAAAATCATATAGTCTGGCTATGCTCCATCTTCACCACACAAAATATTCACATCATGCACAACCCCGATGACAAGCCAAGCAATTGTTTCATACTTTTGACGTTCTCAATCCTTTTCAACTTTCACGCAATAAATGAGCATGAGCCATGGACATAGCACTATAGGTGGAATAGAATATGATGATGGGGGTTATGTGGAGAAGACAAAAAGGAGAAGATAGTCTCACATCAACTAGGCGTATCAACGGGCTATGGAGATGCCCATCAATAGATATCAACGTGAGTGAGTAGGGATTGCCATGCAACGGATGCACTAGAGCTATAACTATATGAAAGCTCAAACTAAAACTATGTGGGTGTGCATCCAACTTGCTTTCTCATGAAGACCTAGGGCATTTGAGGAAGCCCATCGTTGGAATATACAAGCCATGTTCTATAATGAAAATTCCCACTAGTATATGAAAGTGATAACTCAAGAGACTCTCTATATGAAAAACATGGTGCTACTTTGAAGCACAAGTGTGGTAAAAGGATAGTAAGGTTGGCCCCTTTTTTTGCAGGCTTCTTTGGCCCCCCTTTTTTATTTAGGCTTCTTTGGCCTCTTTTTTTGGGCAATGCTCTAATAATGATGATCATCACACTTTTATTTACTTACAACTCAATATTACAACTCGATATCTAGAACAAAGATATGACTCTATATGAATGCCTCCAGCGGTGTACCAGGATGTGCAATGATCTAGCATAGCAATGACATCAAAAAAAACGGACAAGCCAGGAAAACATCATGCTCGCGATCTTACGATCATGCAAAGCAATATGACAATGAATGCTCAAGTCATGTATATGATGATGATGAAAGTTGCATGGCAATATATCTCGGAATGGCTATGGAAATGCCATGATAGGTAGGTATGGTGGCTGTTTTGAGGAAGGTATATGGTGGGTTTATGGTACCGCAAAAGTTGCACGGTACTAGAGAGGCTAGCAATGATGGAAGGGTGAGAGTGCGTATAATCCATGGACTAAACATTAGTCATAAAGAACTCACATACTTATTGCAAAAATCTATTAGTCATCGAAACAAAGTACTACGTGCATGCTCCTAGGGGGATAGATTGGTAGGAAAAGACCATCGCTCGTCCCCGACCGCCACTCATAAGGAAGACAATCAATAAACACCTCATGCTCCGACTTCGTTACATAACGGTTCATCATACGTGCATGCTACGTGACTTGCAAACCTCAACACAAGTATTTCTCAATTTCACAATTACTCGATTAGCATGACTCTAATATCACCACCTTTATATCGCAAAACTATTGCAAGGAATCAAACATATCATATTCAACGATCTACAAGTTTATGTAGGATTTTATGACTAACCATGTGAATGACCAATTCCTGTCATCTCTCTAAATAGATATAAGTGAAGAAAGAGAGTTTAATTCTTTCTACAAAAGATATGCCCACGCTCTAACAAGTATAAGTCAAGCAAAAGAGCATTCTGCAAATGGCGGTTGTCTAAGTAAAGAGAAACAGGCAATCCAAACTTCAAATGATATAAGTGAAGCACATGAAGCATTCTACAAAGCCATACTCCAAAGATATAAGTGAAGTGCAAAGAGAATTCTATAAATCAACCAAGGACTATCTCATACCAGCATGGTGCATAAAAGAAAAATGAAAACCTAAATGCAAAAGACGCTCCAAGATTGCACATATCGCATGAACGAAACGTATCCGAAAACATACCGATATTTGTTGAAGAAAGAGGGGATGCCTCCCCAGCATCCCCAAGCTTAGACGCTTGAGTCTCCTTGAATATTTACTTGGGGTGCCTCGGGCATCCCCAAGCTTGAGCTCTTGCCTCTGTTCCTTCTTCTCACATCGAAACCTTCTCAATCATCGAACACTTCATCCACACAAAACTTTAACAGAAAACTCGGTAAGATCCATTAGTATAATAAAGCAAATCACTACTCTTAGTACTGTTGCAAACCAATTCATATTTTGTTTTTGTATTGTGTCTACTGTAATATAACTTTTTCGTGGCTACTTTACTAGACCAATAGCAAGTATTATGTGGGAGAGGCCACTGCTAGCATGTCATCCCTGACTTGGAATTCTATGCACTTATGATTGGAACTATTAGCAAGCATCCGCAACTACGAACGTTCATTAAGGTAAAACCCAACCATAGCATTAAGATATATTGGTCCCCCTTCAATCCTGTATGCATCAATTTCTATGCTAGGTTGAAGCTTCTGTCACTCTTGCCCTCCAATACATAGTCCTATCAACATACAAACTAACCCTAGGGTGTGATCCATGCGCGCAATCATATGATGGGTACCAAAGGACAGCAACATAACCACAAGCAAATTAAATCAATCATAGCAATTCATCAACCACCGATAGGACAACAAAAATCTACTCAGACATCATAGGATGGCAACACATCATTGGACAATAATATGAAGCATAAAGCACCATGTTCAAGTAGAGGGTACAACGGGTTGTGGGAGAGTGGACCGCTGTAGATAGAGGGGGGAAGGTGATGCAGATGTTGGTGAAGATGGCGGAGGTGTTGGTGTAGATCGCGGTGATGATGATGGCCCCCGGTGGCGTTCCGGCGCCACCGGAAGCGAGGGGGAGAGAGCCCCCCTCATTCTTCTTCTTCCTTGACCTTCTCCCTAGATGGGAGAAGGGTTTCCCCTCTGGTCCATGGTCTCCATGGCGTGGGAGGGGCGACATTCCCTCCGAGATTGGATCTGTCTCTCTGTCTCTCTCCCTCTCTCTGTTTCTGCGTTCTCAGATTCTTCCGTTTCACCGTTTCTTATATTCCCGGAGATCTATAACTCCGATTGGTCTGAAATTTGACACGATATCTATCCGGAAATTAGCTTTCTTGCGGCGAAACAAGGGCACCAACTGCCTTACGGGGTGGCCACGAGGGTCAGGGGCGCGCCCCCTACCTCGTGGGCCCCTCGAGCATCGTCTCACGTGGATTCTTCTTCCCAAAAATCATATATATTCCAAAAAAATCTCTGTCAGTTTTTATTCTGTTTGGACTCCGTTTGATATGGATATTCTGCGAAACAAAAAACATGCAACAAACAGGAACTGGCGCTGGGCACTGGATCAATATGTTAGTCCCAAAAATAGTATAAAAAGTTGCCAAAAGTATATGAAAGTTGAATAATATTGGCATGGAACAATAAAAAATTATAGATATGACGGAGACGTATCAGTCTCCACCACAGAGCACCCAAACACGAGCAGTTAGTAAGGCAACTGCAGTGCCCAAATGACGAGGACCACCACTTCGAACCCGAAGTCAACGCTTAAAGCAGAAGAAGAATTGTTCTCAGGTCAGGTTCCGTAGCTATGGTTCATACTACTTTGCTCTTGCATCACTGTATTTACTGATACCAACTAATTTCAAATTTGAAGGATGCAATTGAAACTCCAATGGCGCAACAGGTATGTTTTAAACCTGCTTCTTCAACGTGTTTGGCTGTTTGCTATTGTAACTTGCTCTATGTTGATTTCAGTTTCAATTTAATAATTAGTTATGTTCTCATGCCATGCACATTAGAAGTGTTGTTATTGTTGTGTAGTTTCCCACACTTATATTCTGTCTATGATGCTTTGTCTTAAATAGATATGATTCGAACTGTATCTATCTTGATTTGGCAACATAAACTAGAATGATATATACCATACAGTGACCATACTACATAGATATATGTTTGTTTCATGCTGTTATCCTGTCCACCTTACTACTGAACTAGTTTACCAAAATGAGTTTCATATACTACATTGTAAACCTCAGATGTGTTTGTTTGTTTCTCTTTTAGAACTTAGATAAAATATTGGAGAAGAGTACCCTGTTATGCAATGGTAAAGGAAGTAATGCAGATAAGGTTCAAGATAGTGAGACATCCCTGTTGGTCTCCAAGAAAGCTGATAAAACTATATTGAAGACACTGAGACAACCCCAAACTCCTGTCTTGATGTAGTGTTCGAGTTACTGGCTACCACTGCTGGCACCAGCTCTTCAAACTCGTTGCCTGAATCAGTTCGTCTTCTTGAGTCTCAACTTCAAGTTGAAAGAGATCGATCAGATGTTATGCGATAGGAAGCCGAAGGACTGAGGAAGTCCCTGCAGAATTCAGATGCATACTTTCTGGTGCAACAGCAAGCGCTGGAGGACTTAAGCGCCAAACAAGAGAAAGTTAATAAGCTTGCTAAGCATCTTGCCAGCATTAAGGGTACCCATGATACTGTTTCTTGAGCTCTTCTGAAGTGGTTTCAGTTCTGGACTTGTTTTGCTGCGGCGTTTATATGCTGCTGTGTTCCCTATATTTGCACTGGTGGCGAACTTTGATGCCCAGTGGATGTAATATGTGTAATAGCCGTGATAGCCTAGTGTAAGTTGCTTGCGTATTTATTTCCTTGTTGTCTTGTTTATTTGTTTGCTTGTAGTCAGTGCTGTTCTTTTTCTGTGGTTTGCTAGTGGCTGCAATAACCTATTTTTTAAAACTAGGCCACAATAACCGTGGGAGAATATTTACTATAGTGACACTGGGCCTCCTACGGGCCGTATAAACAGTGGGCCTTCTATGGGCCGTAGAAACAGTGGGCCTTCTACGGGCCGTAGAAACAGTGGGCCTTCTATGGGCCGTAGAAACAATGGGCCTTCTACAGGCCGTAGAAACAATGGGCCTTCTACGGGCCGTATCATCAATGGGCCTTATACGGGCTGTATGATCGATTGGCCAAACATGGGCCAAACAGACCGCATTCTGGCCGTAAACGGGCTAGAGTTGGAATCGTCCGTTCATGGGCCGACCATAACGGGCCATCGTTAATAGGCTGTATTTGATGACGCTATGAAAACGGCCCAACATATTAACGGACCACAAACGGGCCGACGGTAACCACGGGTTGAATTTGGCCCACAAGCAGAAAATGACAGTAACGGGCCGTAAGTAAAAGAATGCTGGAAAATTGCCCAAGAATCAATGGGCTATGAGAAGGCCGAAAGATAACATTGGCTGGAAACGGCCCAACGGAATAACTAGCCGTTAATGGGTATAAAGTGATATACTGTTCTTTACGGGCCAGTTTCACCACGGGCCGTTAATGGGTGTAAAGTGATACACTGTTCATTATGGGCTAGTTTCACCACGGGCTGTTAATAGGCCAAGAGTTACATAGGGCCTCATATGGGCCGAAAGACGTCATGGGCCATACATGGGCCAGAAGTGAAAACGGGCTAGAATCATATTGGATGGCCCAGATGACACTACTGGGCCTAATTCAAATAGGCATAACGGGCCTTGGGTTAGCGGGCTGTAAATGGGCTATATGCGAACAGGCCGTTAACAGGCTTTCCATGGGCCGGCCCGCCACCTTTTGACCAAGTCAAACGGGCTGGCCTTTTCACAGGAATGGGCCTCTATTGGGCCATGCCACATGTCGACGTATCATAGGCGCCTTCTGTCCAATGAGTGGATGACATCTGTCCCAGCGATGAGCCGACATGTGTTTCCTCCAGCCAATGATGATTTTACACGTGGAAAATCCCCATTGGTCGGGGCTGTTAACGGGTTATCGGGTCCAAAACCCGACCTGATAGCTTAATAGCGTTCCGTTACGGTGGATGCCGCGTGTCGGTCACCCTTGACGAAAGCACTTTTGTGACGCGCGATTTATCGTCATGGAAGTGGACACTTCCGTGATGATAATTTTGGTAATGTCATGGAACACTTCTACGACAGCACATGTATGACTATCTTGATTCTGTCATAAAATCATCATGGACGTACATGCATGACAAAAAAGGCGACCTACTGTGACAAACACGTATCATCACGAAAGTGTATTTTTTTGTAGCGTAAGCTTCCATATTTCTATGCAGCTGGGGCTCAAAACCAATCTAGATTGCGCGGGCAAATGTCGAACCAGCGCTTTTCAACCCGAAAGGCATCCACACAAAACAGTACGTACCAAATGGAGTGATGAATGCAGTATTTGATTCGTCTTCCTTCAGCATGAAGATCTTGTGGTATCCTGAGTAGGCATCGAGGAATGACAGCAGGTCACACCCGACAGTGGAGTCCACTATCTGGTCGATTTGTGGCAGAGGGAAAGGATCCTTTGGACTGGCTTTATTGATATCTGTATAGTAGATACACAGCCTCCATTTCCCATTTGCCTTACGCACTACCACTGGGCTGGCCAACCACGTGGGGTGGAGCACTCCTCAGACCAAGCCTGCCGCCTCCAACTTCCTGATCTCCTCGATGACGAACTCTTGTCGCTCCAAAGCTTGCTTCTTGACCTTTTGCTTGACTGGCCGCGCATCGGGACATACAACAAGGCGGTGCTCAATCACCTTCCTGGGAACACCGGGGATGTCGGATGCTTTCCATGCAAACACGTCGACCTTCACCCGCAGGAAGGCGACGAGCGTGCTTCCCTATTTGCTGTCAAGGGAGGAGCTTATGGTAAAAGCTCCACCCATGCCATCCTCCTTGACAGGCACCTTCTTGGTTTCTGGTGAGGCCGCCTTGGACCTCTTGCTCCCACTGGCGGAGCTCGTGGGCACGTCCCCAATGGGAACACGGCGCTCTGAAGAGGCGCGTTTGCCGGAGGGGGTGCAGGAGTGCTTCCTGTTGGGGAACGCAGTAATTTCAAAAAAATACCTACGCACACGCAAGATCATGGCGATGCATAGCAATGAGAGGGGAGAGTGTCGTCCACGTACCGTCGTAGACCATAAGTGGAAGCGTTATGACAACGCGGTTGATGTAGTCATACGTCTTCACGATCGACCGATCCTGGTACCGAACGTACAGCACCTCCGCTATCTGCACACGTTCAGCTCGGTGACGTCCCACGAACTCACGATCCAGTAGAGCTTCGAGGGAGAGTTCTGTCAGCACGACGGCGTTATGACCGTGTTGATGAAGCTACCAACGCAGGGCTTCGCCTAAGCACCGCTAAAATATGACGGAGGTGGATTATGGTGGAGGGGGCACCGCACACGGCTAAAAGATTAATGATCTACTTGTGTGTCTATGGGGTGCCCCCTCCTCCGTATATAAAACAGTAGAGGAGGGGGAGGAGGCCAGCCTCCTAGGAGCGCCCCAAGGGCAGTCCTACTCCCACCGGGAGTAGGACTCCAACCCTTGCAAGAGTAGGATAGGAGGGAAGGAAGGAGGAGAGAAGGGGTAGGAAAAAGGGGGGCGCCGCCCCCCTTCCTTGTCCAACTCATACTTGAGGGGGAGGGGGCGTCCTGCCCTGGCCGCCCCTCCTCTTCCTTGTCTAAGGCCCATGAGGCCCATTACACTCCCCAGGAGGTTCCGATAACTCCCGGTACTCCGGTATTCATCCGAACTTGCCTGGAACCCTTCTGAAGTCCAAACATAGTCATCCAATATATCGATCTTTATGTCTCGACCATTTTGAGACTCCTCGTCATGTCCGTGATTATATCCGGGACTGCGAACTACCTTCGGTACATCAAAACACATAAACTCATATTACCGATCATCACCGAACATTAAGAGTGAGGACCCTACGGGTTCGAGAACTATGTAGACATGACCGAGACTCATGTCCAGTCAATAACCAATAGCGGAACCTGGATGCTCATATTGGCTGCTACATATTCTACGAAGATCTTTATCGGTCAAACCGCATAACGGTATACGTTGTTCCCTTTGTCATCGGTATGTTACTTGCCCGAGATTCGATCATCTGTATCTCAATACCTAGTTCAATCTCGTTACCGGTAAGTCTCTTTACTCGTTCTGTAATGCTACATCCCATAACTAACTCATTAGCTACATTGCTTGCAAGGCTTATTGTGATGTACATTACCGAGAGGGCGCAGAGATACCTCTCCGACAATTGGAGTAACAAATCCTATTCTTGATCCATTCCAACTCAACAAACATCATCGGAGACACTTGTAGAGCACCTTTATAATCACGCAGTTATGATGTGATGTTTGGTAGCACACAAAGTGTTCCTCCGGTATTCGGGAGTTGCATGATGAACATGTATAGTTATGGAGAAAGCAATAGCAGAAACTAAACGATCATCGTGCTAAGCTAACGGATGGGTCAAGTCAATCACATCATTCTCTAATGATGTGATCTCGTAAATCAAATGACAACTCATGTCTATGGTTAGGAAATATAACCATCATTGATTCATTGAGCTAGTCAAGTAGAGGCAAACTAGTGACACTGTGTTTGTCTATGTATTCACACATGTACTAAGTTTCCGGTTAATAAAATTCTAGCATGAATAATAAAAATTTATCATGATATAAGGAAATATAAATAAGAACTTTATTATTGCCTCTAGGGCATATTTCCTTCAGTCTCCCACTTGCACTAGAGCCAATAATCTAGATTACATTGTAATGATTCTAACACCCATGGAGTCTTGGTGCTGATCATGTTTTTCTTGTGAGAGAGGCTTAGTCAACGGGACTGCAACATTCAGATCCGTATGTATCTTGCAAATCTCTATGTCTCCCTACTTGACTTGATCGCGGATGGAATTGAAGCGTCTCTTGATGTGCTTGGTTCTCTTGTGAAATGTGGATTCCTTTGCCAAGGCAATTGCTCCAGTATTGTCACAAAAGATTTTCATTGGACCTGATGCACTAGGTATAACACCTAGATCGGATATGAACTCCTTCACCAGACTCCTTCATTTGCTGTTTCTGAAGCAGCTGTGTATTCCGCTTCACACGTAGATCCCGCCACGACGCTTTGCTTGGAACTGCACCAACTGACAACTCCTCCATTTAATAAAAACATGTATCCGGTCTGTGACTTAGAGTCATCCGGATTAGTGTCAAATCTTGCATTGACGTAACCGTTTACGACGAGCTCTTTGTCACCTCCATATACGAGAAACATATCCTTAGTCCTTTTAAGGTATTTCAGGATGTTCTTGATCGTTGTCCAGTGATCCACTCCTGGATTACTTTGGTACCTCCCTGCTAAACTTATAACAAGGCACACATCCGGTCCGGTACACAACATTGCATACATGATAGATCCTATGGCTGAAGCATAGGGAACACCTTCTATTTTCTCTCTATCTTCTGCAATGGTCGGGCATTGAGTCTGAATCAACTTCACACCTTGTAATACAGGCAAGAACCCTTTCTTTGCCTGATCCATTTTGAATTTTTCAAAACTTTATCAAGGTATGTGCTTTGTGAAAGTCCAATTAAGCGTCTTGATCTATCTCTATAGATCTTGACGCCCATATATAAGCAGCTTCACCGAGGTCTTTTATTGAAAAATTCTTATTCAAGTATCCTTTTATGCTATTCAAAAATTCAGTATCATTTCCGATTAACAATATGTCATCTACATATAATATCAGAAATGCTACGGAGCTCCCACTCACTTTCTTGTAAATACAGGCTTCTCCAAAAGTCTGTATAAAACCATATGCTTTTATCACACTATCAAAGCGTATATTCCAACTCCGAGAGGCTTGCACCAGTCCATAAATGGATCGCTGGAGCTTGCACACTTTGTTAGCACCTTTTGGATCGACAAAACCTTCTGGTTGCATCATATACAACTCTTCTTTAAGATATCCGTTAAGGAATGCAGTTTTGACATCCATTTGCCAAATTTCATAATCATAAAATGCGGCAATTGCTAACATGATTTGGACAGACTTAAGCATCGCTACAGGTGAGAAGGTATCATCGTAGTCAACTCCTTGAACTTGTCAAAAACCTTTCACAACAAGTCAAGCTTTGTAGACAGTAACATTACCGTCAGCGTCAGTCTTCTTCTTGAATTTACATTTATTCTCTATGGCCTGCCGATCATCGGGCAAGTCAACCAAAGTCCGTACTTTGTTCTCATACATGGATCCCATCTAAGGTTTCATGGCTTCAAGTCATTTTGCGGAATCTGGGTTCATCATTGCTTCCTCATAGTTCGTAGGTTCGTCTTGGTCAAGTAGCATGACTTCCAGAACAGGATTACCGTACCACTCTAGCGCGGATCTTACTCTGGTTGACCTACGAGGTTCAGTAGTAACTTGATTAGAAGTTTCATGATCATCATCATTAGCATCCTCACTTACTGGTGTAGGAATCACTGGAACTGATTTCAGTGATGAACTACTTTCCAATAAGGGAGAAGGTACAATTACCTCGTCAAGTTCTACTTTGCTCCCACTCACTTCTTTGGAGAGAAACTCCTTCTCTAGAAAGGATCCATTCTTAGCAACGAATATCTTGCCTTTGGATCTGTGATAGAAGGTGTACCCAACAGTCTCCTTTGGGTATCCTATGAAGACACATTTCTCTGATTTAGGCTCGAGCTTACCAGGTTGAAGCTTTTTCACATAAGCATCGCAGCTCCAAACTTTAAGAAATGACAACTTGGGTTTCTTGCCAAACCACAGTTCATAAGGTGTCGTCTCAACGGATTTAGATGGTGCCCTATTTAACATGAATGCAGCTGTCTCTAAAGCGTAACCCCAAAACGATAGCGGTAAATCAGTGAGAGACGTCATAGATTGCACCATATCTAGTAAAGTACGAATACGAGTTCGGACACACCATTACGCTGTGGTGTTCCAGGTGGCATGAGTTGCAAAACTATTCCGCATTGTTTCAAATGAAGTGTGAACTGATAACTCAAATATTCGCCTCCACGATCAGATCATAGAAACTTGATTTTCTTGTTACCATGATTTTCCACTTCAGCCTGAAATTCTTTGAACTTTTCAAATGTTTCAGACTTATGTTTCATTAAGTAGATATACCCATATCTGCTCAAATCATCTGTGAAGGTGAGATAATAACGATATCTGCCGCGAGCTTCAATGTTCATTGGACCACACACATCAGTATGTATGATTTCCAATAACTCTATTGCTCGCTCCATTGTTCCGTAGAACGGAGTTTTAGTCATCTTGCCCATGAGGCATGGTTCGCAAGTACCAAGTGATTCCGGAAGTCCATCGGAATGGAGTTTCTTCATGCACTTTACTCCAATATGACCTAAACGGCAGTGCCACAAATAAGTTGCACTATCATTATCAACTCTGCATCTTTTGGCTTCAATACTATGAACATGTGTATCACTACTATCAAGATTTAGTAAAAACAGACCACTCACCAGGGGTGCATGACCATAAAAGATATTACTCATATAAATAGAACAACCATTATTCTCCGATTTAAATGAATAACCGTCTCACATCAAACAAGGTAGAGATATTGTTCATGCTCAACGCTGGCACCAAATAACAATTATTTAGGTCTAATACTAATCCCGAAGGTAGATGTAGAGGTAGCGTGCCGACGGCGATCACATCGACTTTGGAACCATTTCCCACGCGCATCGTCACCCTGTCCTTAGCCAATCTTCGCTTAATCCGTAGCCCCTGTTTCGAGTTGCAAATGTTAGCAACTGAACCAGTATGAAATACCCATGCACTACTGCGAGCATTAGTAAGGTACACATCAATAACATGTATATCAAATATACCTTTCACTTTTCCATCCTTCTTCTCCGCCAAATACTTGGGGCAGTTCTGCTTCCAGTGACCAGTCCCTTTGCGGTAGAAGCACTCTGTCTCAGGCTTAGGTACAGACTTGGGCTTCTTCACTTGAGCAGCAACTTGCTTGTCGTTCTTCTTGAAGTTCCGCTTCTTCCCTTCACCCTTTTTCTTGAAACTGGTGGTCTTGTTGACCATCAACACTTGATTCTCCTTCTTGATTTCTACCTCCGTGGCCTTTAGCATTGCGAAGAGCTCGGGAATCGTCTTATCCATCCCTTGCATATTATAGTTCATCATGAAGCTCTTGTATCTTGGTGGTAGTGATTGAAGAACTCCATCAATGACACTATCATCAGGAAGATTAACTCCCAGTTGAGTCAAGTGGTTGTGGTACCCAGACATTCTGAGTATATGTTCACTGACAGAACTATTCTCCTCCATCTTGCAGCTATAGAACTTATTGGAGACTTCATATCTCTCAATCCGGGCATTTGCTTGAAATATTAACTTCAACTCCTGGAACATCTCATATGCTCCATGACGTTCAAAACGTCATTGAAGTCCCGGTTCTAAGCCGTAAAGCATGGCCCACTGAACTATCGAGTAGTCATCAGCTTTGCTCTGCCAGGTGTTCATAACATCTGGCGTTGCTCCTGCAGCGGGTTTGTCACCTAGCGGTGCTTCCAGGATGTAATTCTTCTGTGCAGCAATGAGGATAATCCTCAAGTTATGGACCTAGTCTGTGTAGTTGCTACCATCATCTTTCAACTTAGCTTTCTCTAGGAACGCATTAAAATTCAATGGAACAACAACACGGGCCATTGCTACGTCTTGAGCTTGCGTTGGTTTTTCTCGAAGAGGAAGGGATGATTCAGCAGAGTAGCATAAGTATTTCCCTCAGTTTTTGAGAACCAAGGTATCAATCCAGTAGGATCCCACGCTCAAGTCCCTCATACCTGCACAAAGCGATAGCTACTCGCAACCAACGCGATTAGGGGTTGTCAAGCCCTTCACAGTCACTTACGAGAGTGAGATCTGATAGATAGAATATTTTTGGTATTTTTGATATAAATATGAAAAGTAAAAAGTAAAAGCAAAGTAAATAGCAAAACAATATAAAAGTCATGGAGATTGATATGATGAGAATAGACCCGGGGGACATAGGTTTCACTAGTGGCTTCTCTCAAGAGCATAAGTATTCTACGGTGGTGAACAAATTACTGTTGAGCAATTGATAGAATTGAGCATAATTATGAGAATATCTAGGCATGATCATGTATATAGGAATCACGTCCGTGACAAGTAGACCAAAACGAGTCTGCATCTACTACTATTACTCCACTCATCGACCGCTATCCAGCATGCATCTAGAGTATTAAGTTAAAAACAGAGTAATGCCTTAAGCAAGATGACATGATGTAGAGAGATAAATTCATGCAATATGAAATAAACCCCATCTTGTTATCCTCGATGGCAACGATACAATACGTGCCTTGCTTCCCCTTCTGTCACTGGGTAAGGACACCGCAAGATCGAACCCAAAGCTAAGCACTTCTCCCATGGCAAGAACTACCAATCTAGTTGGCCAAACCAAACGGATAATTCGAAGAGACTTGCAAAGATAACCAATCATGCATAAAAGAATTCAGAGAAGATTCAAATATTATTCAGAGATAGACTTGATCATAAACCCACAATTAATGGATCTCAACAAACACACCGCAAAAAGAAGATTACATCGAATAGATCTCCACAAGAGAGGGGGAGAACTTTGTATTGAGATTCAAAGAGAGAGAAGAAGCCATCTAGCTACTAACTATGGACCCGAAGGTCTGAGGTAAACTACTCACACTTCATCGGAGGGGCTAGGATGATGTAGAAGCCCTCCGTGATGACGGCCCTCTTCCGACGGAGCTCCGGAACAGGCCCCAAGATGGGATCTCATGGATATAGAATGTTGCGGTGGTGGAATTAGGTTTTTGGCTCATGTTCTGATCGTTTTGGGGTACGTGTGTATATATAGGAGGAAGGAGTACGTCGGTGGAGCACCGAGGGGCCCACGAGGCAGGGGGCGCGCCCCCCACACCCTCGTGACCACCTCTTTGATCCCTTGCAGTAGGTTCCAAGTCTCCTGGATCATGTTCGGTGAGAAAATCACGTTTCCGAAGATTTTATTCCGTTTGGACTCCGTTTGATATTCTGTTTATCCGAAACACTGAAATAGGCAAAAAACAGCAATTCTAGGTTGGGCCTCCGGTTAATAGGTTAGTCCCAAAAATAATATAAAAGTGGAAAATAAAGCCCAATATAGTCCAAAACAGTAGATAATATAGCATGGAGCAATCAAAAATTATAGATACGTTGGAGACGCATCAGGCATCCCCAAGCTTAATTCTTGCTCGTCCTCGAGTAGGTAAATGATAAAAAGAGAATTTTTGATGTGGAGTGCTACTTGGCATAATTTCAATGCAAATCTTCTTAATTGTGGTATGAATATTCAAATTAGAAGGATTCAAGACAAAAGTTTATATTGACATAGAAAATAATAATACTTCAAGCATACTAACAAAGCAATTATGTCTTCTCAAAATAACATGGCCAAAGAAAGTTATCCCTACAAAATCATATAGTCTGGCTATGCTTCATCTTCCCCACACAAAGTATTTAAATCATGCACAACCCCGATGACAAGCCAAGCAATTGTTTCATACTCTAACTTTTTCAAAACTTTTTCAACCTTCACGCAATACATGAGCGTGAGCCATGGATATAGCACTATAGGTGGAATAGAATGGTGGTTATGGAGAAGACAAAAAGGAGAAGATAGTCTCACATCGACTAGGCGTATCAACGGGCTACGGAGATGCCCATCAATAGATATCAATGTGAGTGAGTAGGGATTGCCATGCAACGGATGCACTAGAGCTATAAATGTATGAAAGCTCAACAAAAGAAACTAGTTGGTGTGCATCCAACTTGCTTGCTCATGAAGACCTAGGGCAATTTGAGGAAGCCCATCATTGGAATATACAAGCCAAGTTCTATAACATAAAATTCCCACTAGTATATGAAAGTGACAATGTATGAGACTCTCTATATGAAGAACATGGTGCTACTTTGAAGCACAATATATGAGACTTGCAATATCATGGTGCTACTTTGAAGCACAAGTGTGGAAAAAAGGATAGTAGCATTGCCCCTTTTTATTTATTTATATTTTTTTTGGGCCTTCTTTTTTTTTCTTTGGCCTCTCCTTTTTTTGGGACAATGCTCTATTGAATGATGATCATCACACTTCTATTTATTTACAACTCAATGATTACAACTCGATACTAAAACAAAGTATGACTCTATATGAATGCCTCCGGCGGTGTACCGTGATATGCAATGAATCATGAGTGAGAAGTATGAAATAATTTATGAACAGTGGCTTTGCCACAAATACTATGTCAACTACATGATCATGCTAAGCAATATGACAATGATGGATGTGTGATGATGAACTAGATGGTCGAAAGTTGCATGGCAATATATCTCGGAATGGCTATGGAAATGCCATAATAGGTAGGTATGGTGGCTGTTTTGAGGAAGGTATATGGTAGGTGTATGATACCGGCGAAAGTTGCGCGGTATTAGAGAGGCTAGCAAGGGTGGAAGGGTGGGAGTGCGTATAATCCATGGACTCAACATTAGTCATAAAGAACGCATATACTTATTGCAAAAATTTAGAAGTTATCAAAGCAAAGTATTACGCGCATGCTCCTAGGGGGATAGCTTGGTAGGAAAAGACCATCGTTCGTCCCCGACTGCCACTCATAAGGAAGACAATCAATAAATAAATCATGCTCCGACTTCATCACATAACGGTTCACCATACGTGCATGCTACGGGAATCACAAACTTCAACACAAGTATTCTTTAAATTCACAACTACTCAACTAGCATGCCTTTAATATTATCACCTCCATATCTCAAAACAATTATCATGCTTCAATCTTTTCTTAGTATTCAACACACTCAAAAGAAAGTTTTACAAATCTTGAATACCAAGCATATTATTATTAGGCAAATTACCATGCTATTAAGAGACTCTCATATTAATTTATGTGAAGCATGAGAGATCAATAGTTTCTTTAAAACGAATCCGCCACCGTTCTCTAAAAGATCTAAGTGAAGCACATAGAGAAAAATTATCTAGCTCAAAAGGATATAAGTGAAGCACATAGACAAAAATTATCTAGCTCAAGGATATAAGTGAAGCACATAGAGCAAAATTATCTAGCTCAAAAGATATAAGTGAAGCACATAGAGCATTCTATCAAATTTTAATTCATGTATGGCTCTCTCAAAAGGTGTGTACAGCTAGGATTATTGTGGCATACTAACAAACAAAGACACAAATAATACAAGACGCTCCAAGCAAAACACATATCATGTTGGTGAATAAAAATATAGCTCCAAGTAAATTACCGATGGAAGTGGACGAAAAGAGGGGATGCCTTCCGGGGCATCCCCAAGCTTTGACTTTTTGGTGTCCTTGGATTATCTTGGGGGTGCCATTGGCATCCCCAAACTTAGGCTCTTTCCACTCCTTGTTCCATGATCCATCAAAAGAATTCACCCAAAACTTGAAAACTTCACAACACAAAACTCAAAATAGAAAACTCGTGAGCTCCGTTAGCGAAAGAAAACAAAAGAACACTTCAAGGTACTGTAATGAACACATTCTTTATTTATATTGGTGTTAAACCTACTGTATTCCAACTTCTCTATGGATTATAAACTATTTTACTAGCCATAGATTCATCAAAATAAGCAAACAACACACGAAAAACGGAATTTGTCAAAAACAGAACAATCTGTAGTAATCTGTAGCTAGCGCAAGATCTGGAACCCCAAAAATTCTAAAGTAAATTTCTGGACGTGAATAATTTATATATTAATCATCTGCAAAAATAATTAACTAAATAGCACTCTTCAAATAAAAATGACAGCAGTTCTCGTGAGCACTAAAGTTTCTGTTTTTTACAGCAAGTTCAACAAGACTTTCCCCAAGTCTTCCCAACGGTTCTACTTGGCACAAACACTAATTAAACACAAAAAACACAAAAAAAAAACAGAGGCTAAATAATTTATTTATTACTAAGCAGGAGCAAAAATCAAGGAAAAGAAATAAAATTGGGTTGCCTCCCAACAAGCGCTATCGTTTAACGCCCCTAGCTAGGCATAAAAGCGAGGATAGATCTAAGTATTGCCATAGTAGTAAGATAGATTGGTGAAACTCATTTCATATTCTCTACGTTCGACAGCAAGTTTTATTTGAGGCAAGCAAAAGTAATCAAAATGATTAAATTTAACGGGACAAAAGTCCCCAAGATCAACCTTGGGAGGTATAGGTTCCTCCTTTGGTCCTTCATAATGCACCACCAATTCATCATTATAAGCATTCTTTTGACAGAACTTTGTGAGCCTATATTCAAGAGAATATCCGAGTTCATTATTTCGAATGGCCAAATCATCATTAAGATCATAAATTCTATCAACTAAAACATTGGTAGGAACCTTTCTTCTAAGATTTTCATCGAAAGCAACATAATCTAGAGATTGAAAACGCATTATTTCTTCTTGATCAAAGAGGATAGCCTCTATGGGAGGATGGAAGCGTCCACCCTATAATGCGCAAAGATTTCTTTGGCTTCTCTTATTATGAATCTAAACTCATGAGCCAAAAATATAGTAGCGACATGCTTAACAGAAGAATGCTCAATACTAGAAAATTCCAGAAAAATCCTTTGTATAGAAGGATGCATGTGCATGAATTGTCTTTCAAGTTCAACTACAAGCATGGCAATAGCGTCTGCAAGACTACTAGTTCTGTGAAGGATAGAACTACCCATAGAAGGTAAAGCACCGGCACAAGTAAAGAAATCTTGAATAACTCCTTTTCCAATAATATTACCACTACCAACACGGAATTTTTTTGTATGAAAGATGCTAGGTTCTTTAGCAGGAGTATCAGAATTTTCCATGATATTGTTATCGCCCAAATTGGCGATAACTTCCCTAGTTTCAGACATAACGACAAGCAGGCAAACAAACTAACACACAAGCAAACAAAAAGGCAAATAGAGAGGGAGGATAGAGAGAGAGGGCGAATAAAACGGCAAGGGTGAATTGGGGGGAGAGGAAAACGAGAGGCAAATGGAAAATAATGTAATGCGAGAGATAGGGATTGTGATGGGTACTTGGTATATTGACTTTTTGCGTAGACTCCCCGGCATCGGCACCAGAAATCCTTCTTGCTACGTCTTGAGCTTGCGTTGGTTTTCCCCGAAGAGGAAGGGATGATGCAGTAGAGTAGTGTAAGTATTTCCCTCAGTTTTTGAGAACCAAGGTATCAATCCAGTTGGAGCCCACGATCAAGTCCCTCGTACCTGCCCAAAGCGATAGCTACTCGCAAACAACGCAATTAGGGGTTGTGAAGCCCTTCACGGTCACTTACGAGAGTGAGATGTGATAGATAGAATATTTTTGGTATTTTTGATATGAAGATGCAATGTAAAAAGTAAAAGAAAAGTAAATAGCAAAACAATATAAAAGTGATGGAGATTGATATGATGAGAATAGACCCGAGGGCCATAGGTTTCACTAGTGGCTTCTCTCAAGAGCATAAGTATTCTACGTTGGGTGAAAAAATTATTGTTGAGCAATTGATAGAATTGAGCATAATTATGAGAATATCTAGGCATTATCATGTATATAGGCATCACGTCCGTGAAAAGTAGACCGAAATGATTCTGCATCTACTACTATTACTCCACTCATCGACCTCTATCCAGCATGCATCTAGAGTATTAAGTTAAAAATAAAGTAACGCCTTAAGCAAGATGACATGTTGTAGAGGGATAAATTCATGCAATATGAAATAAACCCCATCTTGTTATCCTTGATGGCAACGATACAATACGTGCCTTGCTGCCCCTTCTGTCACTGGGTAAGGACACTGCAAGATCGAACCCATAGCTAAGCACTTCTCCCATGGCAAGAACTACCAATCTAGTTGGCCAAACCAAACGGATAATTCAAAGAGACATGCAAAGATAACCAATCATGCATAAAAGAATTCAGAGAAGATTCAAATATTATTCATAGATAGACTTGATCATAAACCCACAATTCATCGGTCTCAACAAACACACCACAAAAAGAAGATTACATCGAATAGATCTCCACAAGAGAGGGGGAGAACTTTGTATTGAGATTCAAAGAGAGAGAAGAAGCCATCTAGCTACTAACTATGGACACGAAGGTCTGAGGTAAACTACTCACACTTCATCGGAGGGGCTAGGATGATGTAGAAGCCTCCGTGATGACAGCCCTCTTTCGGCGGAGCTCTGGAACAGGCCCCAAGATGGGATCTCGTGGATACAGAAAGTTGCGGCGGTGGAATTAGGTTTTTGGCTCCTGTTCTGATCATTTGGGGGTACGTGTGTACATATAGGAGGAAGGAGTACGTCGGTGGAGCACCGAGGGGCCCACGAGGTAGGGGGCGCGCCCTAGGGGGGGCGCCCCCCACCCTCGTGACCACCTCTTTGATCCCTTGCTGTAGGGTCCAAGTCTCCTGGATCACGTTCGGTGAGAAAATCACGTTTCCGAAGATTTTATTCCGTTTGGACTCCGTTTGATATTCTGTTTATCCGAAACACTGAAATAGGCAAAAAAAACAGCAATTCTGGACTGGGCCTCCGGTTAATAGGTTAGTTCCAAAAATAATATAAAAGTGGAAAATAAAGCCCAATATAGTCCAAAACAGTAGATAATATAGCATGGAGCAATCAAAAATTATAGATACATTGGAGACGTATCAGCCATCTATCTACAACAACGTAGACACGCAAAATACTATCAGGTACTAAGTTCATGATAAATTAAAGTTTAATTAATCAAATTACTTAAGAACTCCCACTTAGATTGACATCTCTCTAATCATCTAGGTGATCACGTGATCCATATCAACTAAACCATGTCCGATCATCACGTGAGATGGAGTAGTTTTCAATGGTGAACATCACTATGTTGATCATATCTACTATATGATTCATGCTTGACCTTTTGGTCTCCAGTGTTCCGAGGCCATATCTGCATATGCTAGGCTCGTCAAGTTTAACCCGAGTATTCTGCATGTGCAAAACTAGCTTGCACCCGTTGTATGTGAACGTAGAGCTTATCACACCCGATCATCACGTTGTGTCTCGCCAATTATTGCCTCTACGACTATCGCTACCACTTAGTGATAAAGTAAAGCAATTACATGGTGATTGCATTTCATACAATAAAGCGACAACCATATGGCTCCTGCCAGATGCCGATAACTGTGTTACAAAACATGATCATCTCATACAATAAAATTTAGCATCATGTCCTGACCATATCACATCACAACATGCCATGCAAAAACAAGTTAGACGTCCTCTACTATGTTGTTGCAAGTTTTACATGGCAGCTACGGTCTGAGCAAGAACCGTTCTTACCTACGCATCAAACAACCACAACGCGGTATAGTGATTTCTTTTTGATCTTCAGAAAGAACCCTGTTCATTGAATCCGATTCAACTAAAGATGGAGAAACAAACACCCACTAGCAACCTGTGTGCGAAGCATGTCGGTAGAACCAGTCTAGCGTAAGCATACGCGTAATGTCGGTCTGGGCTGCTTCATCCAACAATCCCACTGAATCAAGAATCAACTAGTGACGGCAAGCAATATCTATATACCCACGCCCACAACTCCTTTGTGTCCTACTTGTGCATATAACATCTACGCATAAACTTGGCTCAGATGCCACTGTTGGGGAACGCAGTAATTTCAAAAAAAATCCTATGCACATGCAAAATCATGGTGATGCATATCAACGACAGGGGAGAGTGTCATCCACGTACCATCATAGACCGTAAGCGGAAGTATTATGACAACGCGGTTGATGTCGTCATACGTCTTCACGATCGAACAATCCTAGTACCGAACGTATGACACCTCCGCGATCTGCACATGTTTAGCTCGGTGACGTCCCATGAACTCACGATCTAGTAGAGCTTCGAGGGAGAGTTCCGTCAGCACGACGGCGTGATGACGGTGTTGATGAAGCTACCGACCCAGGGCTTCACCTAAGCACAGCTATGATATGGCCGAGGTGGATTATGGTGGAGGGGGCACCGCACACGGCTAAAAGATCATTGATCAACTTGTGTGTCTATGGGGTGCCCCCCTCCTCCGTATATAAAGGAGTGGAGGAGGGGGAGGAGGCTGGCATCCTAGGCGCGCCCCAAGGGGAGTTCTACTCCCACCGGGAGTAGGACTCCAACCCTTCCAAGAATAGGAGTAGGAGGGAAGCAAGGATGAGAGAGGGGGAAGGAAAAAGGGGGCGCCGCCCCCCTTCCTTGTCCAATTCGTACTAGAGGGGGAGGGGGCGTGCGGCCTGCCCTGGCCGCCCCTCCTCTTCCTTGTCTAAGGCCCATGAGGCCCATTACACTCCCCGGGGGGTCTCGGTTACCCCCCGGTACTCCGGTATTCATCCGAACTTTCCCGGAACCCTTCCGAAGTCCAAACATAGTCATCCAATATATCGATCTTTATGTCTTGACCATTTCGAGACTCCTCGTCATGTCCGTGATCATATCTAGGACTCCGAACTACCTTCGGTACATCAAAACACATAAACTCATATTACCGATCATCACCGAACGTTAAGCGTGCGGACCCTACGGGTTCGAGACCTATGTAGACATGAATGAGACTCATCTCCGGTCAATAACCAATAGCGGAACCTAGATGCTCATATTGGCTACTACATATTCTACGAAGATCTTTATCGGTCAAACCGCATAACGGTATACGTTGTTCCCTTTGTCATCGGTATGTTACTTGCCCGAGATTCGATCGTCGGTATCTCAATACCTAGTTCAATCTCATTACTGGTAAATCTCTTTACTCGTTCCATAATGCTACGTCCCGTAAGTAACTTATTAGCTACATTGCTTGCAAGGCTTATTGTGATGTACATTACCGAGAGGGCCCAGAGATACCTCTCCGACAATTGGAGTGACAAATCCTATTCTTGATCCATGCCAACTCAACAAACACCATCGGAGACACCTATAGAGCACCTTTATAATCACCCAGTTAAGTTGTGACGTTTGGTAGCACACAAAGTGTTCCTCTGGTATTCGGGAGTTGCATGATCTCATAGTCATAGGAACATGTATAGTTATGGAGAAAGCAATAGCAGCAAACTAAACGATCATCATGCTAAGCTAATGGATGGGTCAAGTCAATAACATCATTCTCTAATGATGTGATCTCGTTAATCAAATGACAACTCATTTCTATGGTTAGGAAACATAACCATCAATGATTCAACGAGCTAGTCAAGTAGAGGCAAACTAGTGACACTCTGTTTGTCTATGTATTCACACATGTACTAAGTTTCCGGTTAATACAATTCTAGCATGAATAATAAACATTTATCATGATATAAGGAAATATAAATAAAAACTTTGTTACTGCCTCTAGGGCATATTTCCTTCACTTGCCGGGGTCAAAAGTCTTGCCGGAAGGGGCCTTGCCGGCAGGGGCAGAGACTTTGCCGGTTTTCTTCCCTCCCGGGGTCTCGGCGGTAGGAACAAGTGGCTTGGCGGCAGCTGCTGCAACTGCCTCCCAGTAGAGTTGGTCAGCGCAGATGAGCGCGTCTTTCTTGTCAGAGGGGACGGTGATGATGCTCATTGGCCCGGGCATCTTCAATGTGTTGTAGGCGTAATGTGATGCCGCCATAAACTTGGCCAGCGCTAGGCGGCCAAGGATCCCATTATAGGGCAAGGGGATCTTGGCAACGTGAAAAACCATCTTCTCCGTCCTATTGTTCAGCTCGCCCCCAAATGTAACGGGCAACGTGATCTTACCCTTCGGCTGACTCATCCCTGGGTTGACCCCTTGAAACGTGCCCGTCTCCTCGAGATCTCCATCGGGGATTTGCAGCCTCTTGATCACGGGGGGCGAGATCAAGTTCATACCGGCCCCACCGTCAACTAGCACTTTTGTCACCTTAAGGTTGCGTATTGTTGGTCAAACCAACAATGGCAAACACCCGACCGCAGTTGTGCGATCAGGGTGATCCTCGGTGTCAAAAATGATAGGCGTGCCGGACCACTTCAGTGGCCTCTGGGCCTCGTAATATAGCTCCGCCGCAGTGACTTCACGCGCCCACTGCTTCAGTTGGCGGTGAGCGGTATGCAACGAGGCTCCACCGTCGATGCACATGGCCTCCGTAGCTTTCTGGAACTCGTGCTCGCTAGACTCATCGTTCTCATCATGATCATCATCTCCCTCCTTCTTGTCGTGGCCCCGAGCGGGCCTCTCTTGTTGATTATGTTTGTCGTGGCGACCTCCTCGACCGCTACGCTTCTTGCCAGACGCCTCAGCACCATCCTGGCCCTTCTCCTTATCACGCCTCTCATACTCAGCTTTCTGCTTCTCCGCAAGTAGCTCAACTTGCCGGCAATTCTGGAGGTCATGGCCCTTGGTGCGATGGATCTTGCAGTACTGGTTGTTGGAGCCTCCCGGCTTGTCGGCAGTCGCCAAGGCCCGACAGGCAGCACACCCGGCAACTTCCTTGTCGGGGTCATCAGCCTTGGCCTTCCTGGCGGCCCCGGGGTCGTCGAATCCCATGACGGCAAGCACGGTCTTGCCCATACGCTTCCTATTGCGGCATCGACCCTTCTTTGCTGGGGCGATAGCGTCTTCATCTATGGAGTTGGTTTCTGCAGCGGCGGCGTCTTCGCCGTGTACTTCCTCCCTTCCTCAGCCCGAGCGCATCTATTGGCCAGAACATAAAGCTCGGCTACATCCTTAACCTTGTTCATCGCCAGCTCCTCATGCATCTTGTGGTTGCGCACATTCTGATGGAATGCACTGATGACAGTGGCGGGATGAACATCTAGGATGATGTACTGCACACGGCTGAACCTTTGTATGTACTTGCTGATACATCTTCAACATATCTATAAATTTTTATTGTTCCATGCTATTATATTATCTGTTTTCGATGTTTAATGAGCTTCAATATGCACTTTTATATTATTTTTGGGACTAACCTATTAACCAAAGGCCCAGTGCAAATTGCTGTTTTTTTTGCCTATTTTAGTGTTTCATAGAAAAGGAATATCAAACGGAATCCAAACAGAATGAAACCTTCGCGAGGATCTTTCTTGGAACACACGCAACCCAGGAGACTTGGAGTACAAGTCTGAAAGTCCGTGAAGCTTCCACGAGGCAGGGGGCGCGCCCAAGGGGGTAGGCGTGCCCCCACCCTCGTGGGCCCCATGGAGCTCCACCAACGTACATCTTTCGCCTATATATACCCATGTACCCTAAAAACATCCAGGAGAGCCACGAAACCACTTTTCCGCCGCCGCAACCTTCTGTACCCATGAGATCCCATTTTGGGGCCTTTTCCAGTGATCTGTCGAAGGGGGATTCGATCACGGAGGGCTTCTAGATCAACACCATAGCTTCTCCAATGATGTATGAGCAGTTTATCACACACCTTCGGGTCCATAGTTATTAGATAGATGACTTCTTCTCTCTCTTTGGTTCTCAATACAAAGTTCTCCTCGATGTTCTTGGAGGTCTATTTGATGTAATACTCTTTTGCGGTGTGTTTGCCGAGATCCTATAAATTGTGGGTTTATGAATTCGATTATCTATGAATATTATTTGGTTCTTCTCTGAATTCTTATATGCGTGATTTGTTATCTTTGCAAGTCTCTTCGAATTATCGGTTTAGTTTGGCCTTCTAGATTGATCTTTCTTGCAATGGGAGAAGTGCTTAGCTTTGGGTTCAATCTTGCGGTGTGCTTTCCCAGTGACAGCAGGGGCAGCAAGGCACGTATTGTATTGTTGCCATCGAGGATAAAAAGTTGGGTTTTTTTATCATATTGCTTGAGTTTATCCCTCTACACCATGTCATCTTGCCTAATGCGTTACTCCGTTCTTATGAACTTAATACTCTAGATGCATGCTGGATAGCGGTCGATGTCTGGAGTAATAGTAGTAGATGCAGAATCGTTCCGGTCTACTTGACACGGACATGATGCCTATATTCATGATCATTTCCTTAGATATCATCATAACTATGTGCTTTTCTATCAATTGCTCGACAGTAATTTGTTCAACCACCATAATATATGATATCATGAGAGAAGCCACTAGTGAAACATATGGCCCCCTTGTCTAATTTACATCATATAAGTTTCCGATCTATAGTTCTAGTTTACTATTTATTTTGCAATCTTTATTTTCCAATCTATACAACAAAAATACCAAAAATATTTATCTTATTATCTTTATCAGATCTCACTTTTCCAAGTGGCCGTGAAGGTATTGACAACCCCTTTATTGCGTTGGTTTGCAAGGTTCTTGATTGTTTGTGCAAGTACTAGGCGACTTGCGTGTAGTATCCTACTGGATTGATACCTTGGTTCTCAAAAACTGAGTGAAATACTTACGCTACTTTGCTGCATCACCCTTTACTCTTCAAGGGAAAGCCAACGCATGCTCAAGAGGTAGCAAGAAGGAATTCTGGCACCGTTGCCGGGGAGGTCTACGCTCAAGTAAAGACATACCAAGTACCCAACTCTTCTCCCTCACATTACATTATTTGCCACTCGCCTCTCGTTTTCCTCTCCCCCACTTCACCTTTGCCGTTTTATTTGCCCTTTTTCGTTCACCTCTTTTCGCTTGCCTCTTATGTGTCCGTATGTTAAGATCATTTATTTGCCCTCATGGATAGTTCTCCTATCATTGTTAACACTCCCAATAATGAAGTCTTAATTTTAAACAAAGGGAGGGAGAAAATCTAAAATATGCCTGGTATAGAATTTGCAGTGCTCAAATAGATCTACTAAAAAGCAATCTACCTCCGTTCTTCTTCGCAATTTTTACGTAGGAATCACTCCTTGGTATAGATATGTTCTTGATATCTTTATCGGAGCGAATTTCTTGGGTAGCCATACGTTTGATTCTTATAATGCTATGATAGATTTGTTAGGCCCACCACCTCTTTTGGTCAATGGAACTATGGAACATGTGATGCAAAAGGCTTGATATTATTGAAAATAAAATTGCCACTGTAGAGTTAATTGAAATTTGGATAAAAAGATCCACAACCAAATTACCCAATATGGATCTAAGGTAGGAGTTACTCTGAAAAATCTTAAGGAAAAGGAACCCATAATTAATGAGAAGATAGATCAAGATTCTACTAGAATTGATAAACACGAAGATATTATTACCAACTTGGGGTCCGCTTTCTCTGCTGTCAAAAATACCTCAAAATCTCCTCCTATCAAAGTTGCCAAATTATCTATGTTCCTGAAAATAAGGGTGAATCTTCTAGTAAGAAAAATGAAGATCTCAAATGAATAAGTGTTCACCCCAACCTTTTAGATATCATTAAGGAACCTTTTGCTACAAATGAATTTCTTGATTTCTTACCTAGGAGTTTGATCGTTAGCAAAAACAAAGAATCTCCTAAGGGCTATAAGTGTTCAATTGAAGAATTGCATACCGACGATGACAATACCTAGATCTATTCTTGTTTTTATGCCTAGCTAGGGGCGTTAAACGATAGCGCTTGTTGGGAGGCAACCCAATTTTATTTTTGTTCCTTGCTTTTTGTTCCTATTTAGTAATAAATAATTCATCTATACTCTGTTATGATTGTGTTTTTATGTTTTAATTAGTGTTTGTGCCAAGTAAAGCCTTTAGGATCTTCTTGGGTGATTGTTGTTTGATCTTGCTGAAAAAAACAGAAAGTATGCGCTCACGAGAATAATTTTCATTTTTTACCAGGGGGTGATAAAATACCAATTCCAACTGTGGTAGATCAATATACAAATTATTTAGGTCGTACTAATTTGCCAGAACTTTTGGAGTTACAGAAGTATTCGAAACCTCCAGATTCCTACAGACTGTTCTGTTTTTGACAGATTCTGTTTTTTCATGTGTTGTTTGCTTATTTTGATGAATCTATGGCTAGTATCGGGGGGTATGAACCATAGAGAAGTTGGAATAAAGTAGGTTTAACACCAATATAAATAAATAATTATTTCATTACATTACCTTAAAGTGGTGATTTATGTTCTTATACTAACAGAGCTCATGAGATTTTCTATTTAAGTTTTGTGTTGTGAAGTTTTCAAGTTTTTAGTTAAAATTTGATGGATTTTGGAATAAGGAGTGGCAAGAGCCTAAGCTTGGGGATGCCCAAGGCACCCCAAGGTAAAATTCAAGGACAATGAAAAGCTTAAGCTTGGGGATGCCCCGGAAGGCATATCCTCTTTCGCCTTCGTCTATCGTTAACTTTACTTGAGGCCATATTTTTATTCACCACATGATATGTGTTTTGCTTGGAGTGTCTTGTATGATTTGAGTCTGTGATTTTTAGTTTACCACAATCATCCTTGCTGTACACACCTTTTGGGAGAGACACACATGAATCTGAATTTATTAGAATACTCTATGTGCTTCACTTATATCTTTTGAGCTAGATAATTTTGCTCTAGTCCTTCACTTTTATCTTTTTAGAGCACGGTGGTGGTTTTATTTTATAGAAATTATTGATCTCTCACGCTTCACTTATATTATTTTGAGAGTCTTTTAGAACAACATGGTAATTTTCTTTGGCTATAAAATTAGTCCTAATATGATAGGCATCCAAGATGGGTATAATAAAAACTTCCATATAGAGTGCATTGAATACTATGAGAAGTTTGATACTTGATGATTGTTTTGAGATATGAAGATGGTGACATTATATTCATGCTAGTTAAGTAATTGTGAAATTGAGAAATACTTGTGTTGAGGTTTGCAATTCTCGTAGCATGCACATATGGTAACCGTTGTGTGACAAATTTGAAGCATGAGGTGTTCTTTGATTGCCTTCCTTATGAGTGGCGGTCTGGGACGAGAGATGGTCTTTTCCTACCAATATATCCCCCTAGGAGCATGTGCATAGTGCTTGGTTTTGATGACTTGTAGATTTTTGCAATAACTATGTGAGTTCTTTATGACTAATGTTGAGTCCATTGATTATACGCACTCTCACCCTTCCATCATTGCTAGCCTCTTCAGTACCGTGCATTGCCATTTCTCACCTCGAGAGTTGGTGCAAACTTCGCCGGTGCATCCAAACCCCGTGATATGATATGCTCTTTCACACATAAACCTCCTTATATCTTCCTCAAAACAGCCACCATACCTACCTATTATGGCATTTCCATAGCCATTCCGAGGTATATTGCCATGCAACTTTCCACCGTTCCGTTTTTTATGACATGCTCCATCATTGTCATATTGCATTGCATGATCATGTAGTTGACATCGTATTTGTGGCAAAGCCACCGCTCATAATTTTTATACATGTCACTCTTGAATCATTGCACATCCCGGTACACCGCTGGAGGCATTCATATAGAGTCATATTTTGTTCTAGTATCGAGTTGTAATTTTGGAGTTGTAAATAAATAGAAGTGTGATGATCATCATTATTAGAGCATTGTCCCGTGAGGAAATAAATAAAAGAGAGAGAGAGAGGCCAAATAAAAAAAGAGAAGGCCCAAAAAATCAGAGAAAAAGAGAGAAGGGGCAATGTTACTATCCTTTTTCCACACTTGTGCTTCAAAGTAGCATTATGATCTTCATGATAGAGAGTCTCTTATTTTGTCACTTTCATATACTAGTGGGAATTTTCATTATAGAACTTGGCCTGTATATTCCAACCATTGTTCAAGATATCTTCCGATATCCCGATAAATCGGCCAATTTATCGCTTACCGTTCTCTGACTGATAAGATAAATCAGTCGATAAATCAGCCGATATGGCGATAAATCAGCCGATATGCCGATAAAGTAATCGATTTACCCCTTATCATGGGTCGACCAATAATTTCCCGATAAGCGATATCCCCAACATTGATTCCAACAATGGGCTTCCTCAAAATGCCCTTAGTCTTCGTGAGCAAGCAAGTTGGATGCACACCCACTTAGTTTCTTTTGTTGAGCTTTCATACATTTATAGCTCTAGTGCATCAGTTGCATGGAAATCCCTACTCCTTGCATTGACATCAATTTATGGGCATCTCCATAGCCCGTTGATTAGCCGCGTCAATGTGAGACTTTCTCCTTTTTTGTCGTCTCCACACAACCTCCATCATCATATTCTATTCCACCCATAGTGCTATGTCCATGGCTCGCGCTCATGTATTGCGTGAAAGTTGAAAAAAGTTTGACAATACTAAAGTATGAAACAATTGCTTGGCTTGTCATCGGGGTTGTGCATGATGGGAGCATTTTGTGTGATGAAAATGAAGCATGGCCAAATTATATGATTTTGTAGGGATGAGCTTTCTTTGACTATGTTATTTTGACAAGATATAATTGCCTGGTTAGTATGCTTGAAGTATTATTGTTTTTATGTCAATATTAAACTTTTGTCTTGAATCTTTCGGATCTGAATATTCATGCCACAATAAAGAAAATTACATTGAAAATTATGTTAGGTAGCATTCCACATATAAAAAAAATTTGTTTTTATCATTTACCTACTTGAGGACGAGCAAGAATTAAGCTTGGGGATGCTTGATACGTCTCCAACGTATCTATAAATTTTGATTATTCCATGCTATTATATTATCTGTTTTGGATGTTTAATGGGCTTTAATATGCACTTTTATATTATTTTTGGGACTAACCTATTAACCAAAGGCCCAATGCAAATTGCTGTTTTTTTGCCTATATCAGTGTTTCGCAGAAAAGGAATATCAAACGGAATCCAAACGGAAAAAAACCTTTGCGAGGATCTTTCTTGGAACAAACGCAACCTAGGAGACTTGGAGTACAAGTATGGAAGTCCACGAACCTTCCATGAGGCAGGGGGCACGCCCCGGGGGGAGGGGGTAGGTGCGCCCCAACCTCGTGGGCCTCACGGAGCTCCACCGATGTACTTCTTTCACCTATATATACCCATGTACCCTAAAAACATCCAGGAGAGCCACAAAACCAGTTTTCCACTGCCGCATCCTTCTGTACCCATGAGATCCCATTTTGGGGCCTTTTCCGGTGATCTGCCGGACGGGGATTCGATCACGGAGGGCTTCTAGATCAACACCATAGCCTCTCCGATGATGTGTGAGTAGTTTATCACACACTATCGGTGTGAAAACCGGGATCTCGGGTACGGGGTCCTGAACTGTGCGTCTAAGGTGGATGGTAACATGAGGTAGGGGACACGATGTTTACCCAGGTTCGGCCCCTCTTGATGGAGGTAATACCCTACGTCCTGCTTGATTGTTCTTGATGATATGAGTATTACAAGAGTTGATCTACCACGAGATCGTAGAGGCTAAACCCTAGAAGCTAGCCTATGGTATGATTGTCTGTTGTCCTACGGACTAAACCCTCCAGTTTATATAAACACCGGAGGGGGCTAGGGTTACACAGAGTTGGTTACAAGGGAGGAGATCTACATATCCGTATTGCTAAGCTTGCCTTCTACGCCAAGGAAAGTCCCCTCCGGACACGGGACGAAGTCTTCAATCTTGTATCTTCATAGTCCAACAGTCCGGCCAAAGGATATAGTCCGGCTGTCAGGAGACCCCCTAATCCAGGACTCCCTCAGTAGCCCCTGAACCAGGCTTCAATGACGATGAGTCCGGCACGCAGATTGTTTTCGGCATTGCAAGGCGGGTTCTTCTCCAAATTCTGAATATCTGCTAAGTAGTGTCCGGCTCCCCATAAATGTTGCACTTCTTGGATTCTGCGCCCACTAAGGGCTACCTTCCACGTGTCGAGCGAATGCGAGGAGCCATGGCGTTTTTACATTCGTCCCCCTAGCCATGTAAACAAATCGTCTATTAAAGGGACGGGGATTCTTAGATCCAATCCACACCATCCTCCCATGGCAAGAATCTGTCGGAGCGCGCTCAGAAAAATCCATTCCATCATGGCTGGCCATCGCAGCTCCTCCTCCCGCTCCCGTAGCCCTAAGCCCGGTGATTGGGAAAAGTGTTCTGTCCCTCACAGCCGATTAGTAGAGTTGCAGAGCCAGGGATTTCTCCCTCCAGTGTATATGGTCCCCGTCCGAGCCGGGCTTGCCACCTATAATGGAGGGGAGCAAGCAGAGAGCTTCCCCAATCCCTCCAAGGGGGAACGGGTATGCCTTGCCCCTTACTTACTAAGGGGACTTGGATTTCCAATCCATCCGTTCCTCTGTGGGCTCCTGGAGTTTTACGGCCTCCAGTTGCACAACTTCACCCCTGCTTCCATATTACACATCGCCGGTTACGTTGCCCTTTGTGAGCTGTTTCTGGGCTGCAAGGCTCATTTCAAGTTGTGGAAGAGGCTATTCTACCTTGTGCCCCGTACATAGGATGGGTCACTTTATCAAGTGGGCGGAGCCGAAATATGGCGCATTGCTGAGACCGGATACCTGTCCGGTACCCCGAAGAAAACGTCTGAAGACTGGCCTTCGGAGTGGTTTTACATGGAGGACGTCCCCCTTCCAGACCCTGTTCGGAGGGGTCTTCCCGAGTTCAACAATGCTCCTTTGAAGAAACGCCGAAGCTAGCATCCACGGAGCCCCCAGGAGGGAGACAACGGGGAAGTCCTTTACCTGATGGACCGGATTAAAGTGCTGGCTCAATCAGGATTGACAATAATCGAGGATTGACAATTCTGTCCGAGTTGTTCAAGGGAGAGGAAGATGAGTTCATCCGTATTAAGCCACGGGATGGATTCTCCATGTACAACCCTCCAAGCTGGGTGAGCTGTCACTCTTTACTCCCAACCTTCCCGTATTCTTCGTTGTAAATACTCACCTTGCCATTTTACAGCAGGAACTGCAAAAAGCTGTAAGGGAGGTTAACAGCCCACCTCCACAACCGGAGGACCCTGACCGGGCCCTCGATCCCAGACTCGAAGAGGATCCGGACATATTTGTGGAGCTGATAGATAGTCAATTCTATGAATTGAGCTGCGATGACGCCATGGTGGCCATAACGGCCGACTATCCTGGACTACTCCCTGCCTCGCATGTAAGAGAAAACCAGAGTCCGAACTTCCAAAAAGGATCCTCTTTTATGCACTTCACCTACCGTACACATATGGTGTTTTACAGGGAAGGCCTTCGGGACACCGGGCCAAACCCGCAGCAACTCGCCAACAAGGGGCACCGAAGCCGGGTAGGCCAACAAGGAAGGCGGTCAGGACGGAGACACCAACGTAGAGGTATGTCACAAACCTTGCTCCGTGGTTGTTGTCTTTCTTAAAATATAATGACGTCCATGTTGCCTAGTAGAAAAAACACTTGCCGAACTATATTCGGAGAGGCTGCCGATCACGCCTCCACCAGTCAGGCTCCAGGGCCGGACATAGAGGCGGAAGCTAACACGGGGCAGACGCCGGATGCTCCTCCTACAGAGGATGCGGACAGACTATCCGCTACAAATTCCGAAGTGGAGAGCGCCATGTATCACAGGCGTTGTCGGGCCGTACTCCGTGACGCTTGTTTCTCCCAAGAGGAATTCGATGCCTTCAACTCAGGAGACGCGTACATCCGTGCTGCTCAAAATGGTCTAGCCAGAGCCACGGACCAATATGTAAGGTATATACGGGTAAGAAAATCTGACGATTATGTGTATCAGTAGCCCCTGAGACTTGAAATAGTTGACGAAACTGATTTAAGGATCATTATTTGTGCAGGTTCTTACTGAGAAGAATTCCCGACTGTCTCAAGAGCTGGAAGAGTGCAAGGCCCAGCTAGGGGCCGCTGTTGCCGTGTTGAAGGAGTCCAAGAAGGGCCCCTCTGGTAACACTTGTTTCCATTGCAAAGAATACAGGTACTAGGTAGTATAAGACATGCATGCGAATCTAACAATAGATATTTCTGATGACCCCAGGGTGAATCCGGAGGCCATGGCGGTGAATGTGGCACGGGCTGATCGACAACTAAATGCTGGTGAGAACGTGCTTACGCGAGTCAGGCAGGAGAAAAATAATCTCCAAGATGCCAATATCCGGCTAGGCGCGGAACTGAAAGATGTCCGAGCCCAGCTTGCGGACTCTGTGAAGGAGAATAAGCGGCTTCGGCGCGACATTTTCAGTAAGTGCTTGAACAAATCTTTAAAGGAGTTCGGTGAAGAAGCCGGCTAACAGAGTTATGTCTGCAGGTATGCTCATGGGTCGTCCCGCGGAGGAGATGCCCGGGTCTTCGGGTGATCTTCTACCAGAGCTCTCTCAACTGCACAAGCAAGTTCGGCAGGTGATGCAGGGTATTGCCCAAGCCTTGTGGCCATCCGCGTCCCCGCCAGGAGGCATGGGCGAGCTTATAGAGAAGCTCAAGGGAGCGCGGCGGCGCTTCCGATTATGGATGATATCAGCTTGCCGACAAGGTGCAAGGGAAGCCTGGGCTATGGTGAAGACGCAATATACCAAAGCGGACCCAAACCATATGGTCGAGGTCGGACTTGTGGGGCCCGATGGGAAAGAGATCCCCGCCAGTTTAGTGTATGATCAATTAGAATTAGCCGCAAAGTATTCCTAACAGGATTGTAGGCTAGACAGCCTGTTGGATGGTATAGAAGAAGAATTTAAGCAGTCTTAGTGACTGTGTACTTCAAGTGACATATGTAATGTCCCTAGCCGGATTGTAAATCATTTGTCATGGCGGACCTTTTCGCTTCGACCTCTGGGTCCGATAGTCCGGAGTGTATCCGAATACCCGCTCGGTTATGTAAAAACCGGGGCATGCATGGAGACCAGGCGTAGGGGTCATAACTGCTTGAACAGACAAGTACCCAACTAGCTATGTTATATTACATGGGTAGTAATAAACATCTTCTAGGGATAATAGTTCTGTTAAGGGTTGCTTTCCCTAGGTACGCATGCCCTAATGTGCATGTCTGAACTGTGAAAGGAGACGCAGGCTATAACCATCTGGGGCATGTGTGAAATTAAATAAAAGTCATCTTTTATTCATCGACCAAATATTCTCTTAAGAACGCTAGCTTTCGGCTTCACCCAGTCTGAGGTACACATCTGGCTGACCCGGCAGTAACAATCACAGAGGTGCTCCCCTTATGCCCTAGCCAAATTAACGGGAATGTTGGGCATAAATTCAAGAGCCAGGCAACCCAGCTTGGCCAAAAATTAAGTCATATCGATGCATATAATGGCGAAAAAGGTACATGCGGAAGAATAACACATGTGTGGGGCATAAAGCCCGGATAAATAATTAGATTAAGCTTCTGTATAAGAAGCCCCCAGGTATAATGAGCACGGTTAGCGCGTCAAGATTGTGTAACCAAGACACACGTTTAGCCCTTTAGGGCCTTGAAGATAATAAAAAGAGAGAAAGAGAAAAAAGACAGATATGCAAAAAAT
The DNA here is from genome assembly GCF_056163025.1 of Triticum urartu. Taxonomy (NCBI): domain Eukaryota; kingdom Viridiplantae; phylum Streptophyta; class Magnoliopsida; order Poales; family Poaceae; genus Triticum; species Triticum urartu. The sequence continues at coordinate 114,348,316 of NC_141877.1, forward strand.
GGACGGAGGTAGGGAGACGAACATAGAGTCCGGCGCTAGGCGTAGAATCTTCGGAGTCTAGCTGCGTTCCATGGGTTTGGCTCGAGTCGATTATCCGATGCATCCCGCAGACGGTACACTCCGCCGAGCAGAACCTGGTCAATAACGAAGGGACCTTCCCATTTGGGCTTGAGCTTGTTCTTTTTCTTCTCCCGCAGGCGTAGAACTAGTTCGCCAATGTTATAGGTTTTGGCCCGTACTTCTCTGCTTTGATACCTTCGAGCCTGTTGCTGATAGAATGCAGAACGGGTTTTTGCCACGTCGCGCTCCTCCTCTAGGGCGTCCAAACTGTCTTGCCGATCGAGCTCGGCCTCTTTTTCTTCGTACATGCGCACTCGAGGTGAGTCATGAATTATATCGCAAGGCAGAACCGCCTCTTCGCCGTACACCATAAAAAAGTTGTGTATCCGGTAGTGCGATTCGGCGTGGTCAGCTGCCCCCATAGTACAGAGTCGAGCTCCACTACCCAGTGCATGTTTGATTCCTTTAGGGGACACACTAATCTGGGTTTAATGCCGCTCATGATAAGACCATTTGCTCGCTTGACTTGACCGTTAGTTTGTGGGTGATAGACAGAAGCATAATCGAGCTTGATGCCCCATGTTGCTGCACCAAAGTTTCACCTTGTTGGCTATAAAGTTCGTGCCATTGTCAGTGATGATGCTATGGGGGATGCCATAACGGTGTACAACCCCAGATATGAAGTTTATCACCGGTCCGGATTTGTCCGTTTTGACAGGTTTGGCTTCTATCCATTTGGTGAATTTGTCCACCATGACTAGTAAGTATTTTTTTCTTATGGGCTCCCCCTTTAAGGGGTCCGACCATATCAAGCCCCCAGACCGCAAAGGGCCAAGTAATGGGGATTGTTTGGAGAGCGGTAGGCAGCATATGGCTTTGGTTTGCAAAAAGCTCGCAACGGACGCAATGTTGGACCAAATGATGTGCATCTTCTCGAGCCGTCGGCCAGTAGAAACCTGTACGGAAGGCCTTGCTTACAAGGGCCCGGGCTGCGGCGTGATGGCCGCCGAGTCCGGCATGGATTTCTGCCAAAAGCTTCCGCCCTTCCTCTTCGGAGATGCACCTTTGAAGGACTCTGGTAGTGCTTTTCTTGTAAAGCTCTCCCTCATGGACCTTGTAGGCTTTAGATCGCCGCACTATGCAAAGTGCCTCATTTTGGTCCTCGGGTAATTCCTGCCTGGTTAGGTAGGCCAGGAATGGTTCTGTCCACGGGGCGATGACAGCCATTATTACATGGGCTGAAGGTGTCATTTCGTTGGCGGAGTCTCCGATTGTGTCAGAGTGTTCGGTACCTGGTGTTGTGGTCGGGTCCGGACTATTATTGCCGGTATCCCCTTCCCATACCACGGATGTCTTAAACAGTTTTTCCAGGAAGATGTTAGGTGGGACAGGGTCGCGTTTAGCGCCGATACGGGCGAGGATATCCGCCGCCTGGTTGTTTTCCCGAGCCACATGGTGGAATTCAAGCCCCTCGAACCGAGCTGACATTTTGAGGACGGCGTTGCGGTATGCCTCCATTTTTGGATCCTTGGCATCGAAGTCTCCATTTATTTGGTATATTGCGAGGTTCGAGTCCCCACGCACCTCCAGTCGTTGAATGCCCATGGAAACTGCCATCCGGAGACCGTGTAATAGGGCCTCATATTCGGCTGCGTTATTGGAGTATGTGTATAGTATTTGGAGTACATATTGCACTGTATCTCCAGTGGGGGACATCAGGACAACGCCATCCCCCAGACCAGTCAGCATTTTAGAGCCGTCGAAGTGCATGATCCAATTGGAGTATGCGTCGTACTCTTTAGGGAGTTCGGCTTTTGTCCATTCGGCGACGAAATCGGCCAGTACTTGCGATTTAATGGCTCGCTGTGGTTTATATGTTATGTTGAACGGGGGGAGCTCAATAGCCCATTTGGCAATCCGGCCCGTGGCATCACGGTTGTTTATTATGTCATTGAGTGGTACTTCAGAGGCCACCATAATTGAACACTCTTGAAAGTAGTGTCATAATTTCCGGGATGCCATGAATACCGCGAATGCTATCTTTTGATAATGTGGGTACCGTGATTTGCATGGAGTGAGGATGGTGGATACATAATATACCGGCTTTTGAAGTGGGAATTTATGTCCGTCTGTCTCTCGTTCAACGACGAGTACTATGCTTACAACTTGGTGAGTTGCCTCTATATATAACAACATTGGTTCACCGACATTTGGCGCGGCCAAGATTGGGTTGTTGGCTAGGATGGCTTTTATTTCTTCCAATCCGGCTGTGGCTGCGTCCGTCCACTCGAAGTGTTCGGTGCGCCGGAGAAGGCGATAAAGGGGGAGTGCCTTTTCTCCTAATCGGGAGATAAAGCGGCTTAAGGCCGCTACACATCCAGTTAACTTTTGGATTTGCTTGAGGTCAGTTGGGATAGCCAACTACGACAGAGCCCGGATTTTAACCGGATTTGCTTCGATTCCTCTGCTGGAGAAGATAAAGCCCAGGAGCTTTCCGGCGGGTACGCCAAAAACGCATTTTTTCCGGATTGAGCTTAATGTCGTATGTTCGGAGGTTGTCGAACGTGAGCCTCAAGTCATCTATTAAGGATTTGACATATCTGGTTTTAACCATCACATGTCTGAATCATGCGCTGATACGTTGCGCCAGCGTTTTTGAGCCCGAAGGGCATTGTGTTAAAATAGAAGGGGCCGTATGGAAGGATAAATGCCGTTGCGGCTTGGTCGGACTCCGCCATCTTAATTTGGTGGTAACCGGAGTATGCGTCGAGGAAGCACAATGAGTCGTGTCCTGCGGTACCGTTGATAATTTGATCGATGCGAGGGAGGGGGAAGGGATCCTTTGGGAAAGCCTTATTAAGGTCCTTGAAGTTGACGCATAGGCGCCAGGATTTTTCCTTCTTTGGCACCATCACCAGGTTGTCTAGCCAGTCCGGATGCTTTATTTCTATAATGAATCCGGCCTCCAGTAGCTTGGCTAGCTCTTCTCCCATGGCTTGTCGCTTAGGTTCAGAGAAACGCTGGAGAGTCTTCTTGACCCGCTTGAATCCTTTTAGAATGTTAAGGCTATGCTCGGCCAGCCTGCGTGGGATTCCTGGCATATCTAAAGGATGCCAGGCGAATATGTCACAATTCTTGCGCAGGAACTCCCGTAGTGCGGCGTCTATGGTGGGGTTTAACTATGCCCCGATGGATGCTGCTTTTGTCGAGTCCATTGGATGGACTTGGAATTTGACTATTTCATCTGCTGGTTTAAAGGAGGTGGACTTGGATCTTTTGTCTAGTATCACATCCTTTGCCACAAGGGAGCGCAACGCGGTTAACTCCTCCGCCACAAGGGCTTCGGATAATGCCTCGAGGGCCAGTGCGACTGTGTTATTCTCGGCGCGGAGTGCTATGTCTGGATCACTAGCTAGAGTGATGATTCCATTGGGCCCGAGCATTTTGAGCTTCATGTACCCGTAATGGGGTATGGCTTGAAAAATCGTGAATGCCTCCCGCCCTAGAAGGGCGTGGTATCCACTATTGAATAGGGCCACTTGGAATGTGATTTCTTCGGACATGTAATTCTCTGGAGTGCCAAATACCACATCTAGTGTGATTTTCCCAGCTCAATGTGCCTCTCGACTAGGGATGATTCCTCGGAAGGTTGTGCTGCTTTGCTCAATACGGTTGCTGTCTATTTCCATTTTTTGAAGAGTCTCCTCACAAATGAGGTTTAATCCGCTGCCGCCGTCCATGAGCACTTTAGTGAGGCGAAAGCCGTCCACAATTGGACTGAGGACCAAGGCGGCTGGTGCTCGGGCTGTTCGAAATTTATGTTCGTCACTGGCATTTAAGGTGATAGTCGTGTCGCTCCATCAATTTATTGCCGCCACATGGCAGATTTCGGCAAGGCTGCGGAGTGCTCACTTACGCCTATTATTTGAGGCGAAGGTCTCGACGACTGTCAATATTCTATTGTTATCTACGGGAAGGTGCTCTGAGGTGTTTTGGATGAGGAGATCCTCACCGCTCTTGCTCACCTGCCGGAGTACCCAACATGCCCTAAGGTTGTGTGTTGATATGGTATCCGCTATACTATGAATTTTGCAGGGCCCGTTGAGCCATCCCTCCAATACGGTTCCACGCCCTGTAGTGGGCTTTTGCTTCTTTGTAATTGATTTGGGCGACATATGAGAGTGCACCCTGTTAGTTCGGACTGGGGGTTTTGTTAGAGCCGGATTATCCCAAAATTTTGTTTGGGTTTTCCAGGCGCTTTCCATCGCACAGTACTTCCGTACTATGGCCGCCAAGTCAGCGAAGTGTGCTATGTCACGGTGACTTATGGCGTTGAGGATTCCCTTGTTCGTGCAATTGTTGCAAAAGAACAAAATTGCATCTTCCTCGCGACAGTCCTTGACCTTGTTCATTACAAGGAGGAATCTGGCCCAATAGTGATGTACTGTCTCTTGGGGCTCTTGCCTAATGTGGGAAAGATCGTTTGTATCTAGGTGGGTGGGTGGATTTAAGTCCAGACCTTGACCCAATCTGAGACCCTAGGGCGGGGGATTTTCCGATCTTGGAAGTTCGGGCTCCGGGATGTTGCCCCGCAGGTTCGGTATGCAGCCTGATTCTAGGTTCAGGGTTAGGGAGATGTACACCCGTGAGAGGGTATCTAGCTCAGAGAGCTCGGGAATCAGGACATAGTTCGTCCTCAGGATAGAGGGAGAATCGCCACAATGCTCCTCCACCACCGCTATCTGATGGGTGACCGGTGAATAGTTAATCTTTGTTTGGTCGGGTTTAAACCTGATCCGATCGTAGTCCGTAGCGACTCCCTGGGCGGCGATGTGATCCAAGAGCTTGTTCAAAGAGGGGAGCTCCATTGGATCCATCTTCTAGGCGAATTTCGAGCCGATGTGGAGGCTATGTTTGATGACCCGAGAAGTCATGGTTGGCGCAACGGCCGAGCGAGCGGTCATGACGAAGCCGCCAAGTCGGGGAGTTTGGCCTGCAGCCAGGGCTCCCGCAGAGGTGATGTTGTCCTTGACAACGAGACGAGCCATCCCTCCTTATGATGATGACACAGTGGAACTCTCAATGAAAGCACCAATGTCGGTGTCAAAACCGGCGGACCTCCATCAAGAGGCCCGAACCTGGGTAAACATCGTGTCCCCTGCCTCCTATTACCATCCGCCTTAGATGCACAGTTCGGGACCCCCTACCCGAGATCCGCCGGTTTTGACACCGACACACACCTTCGGGTCCATAGTTATTAGCTAGATGGCTTCTTCTCTCTCTTTGGTTCTCAATACAAAGTTCTCCTCGATGTTCTTGGAGATCTATTCAATGTAATACTCTTTTACGGTGTGTTTGCCGAGATGTGATGAATTGTGGGTTTATGAATTTGATTATCTATGAATATTATTTGGTTCTTCTCTGAATTCTTATATGCATGATTTGATATCTTTGCAAGTCTCTTCGAATTATCAGTTTAGTTTGGCCTACTAGATTGATATTTCTTGCAATGGGAGAAGTGCTTAGCTTTGGGTTCAATCTTGCAGTGTCCTTTCCCAGTGACAGCAGGGGTAGCAAGGCACGTATTGTATTGTTGCCATCAAGGATAAAAAGATGGGGTTTATATCGTATTGCTTGAGTTTATCCCTCTACATCATGTCATCTTGCCTAATGCGTTACTCCGTTCTTATGAACTTAATACTCTAGATGCATGCTGGATAGTGGTCGATGTGTGGAGTAATAGTAGTAGAAGCAGAATCATTTCGGTCTACTTGACATGGACGTGATGCCTATATTCATGATCATTGCCTTAGATATCATCATAACTATGTACTTTTCTATCAATTGCTCAGCAGTAATTTGTTCACCCACCATAATATATGCTATCATGAGAGAAGCCACTAGTGAAACCTATGGCCCACGGGTTTACTTTACATCATATAAGTTTCCGATATATAGTTCTAGTTTACCATTTATTTTGAAATCTTTATTTTCCAATCTATACAACAAAAATACCCAAAATATTTATCTTATTATCTTTATCAGATCTCACTTTTGCATGTGGCCGCGAAGGGATTGACAACCCCTTTATCTCGTTGGTTGCAAGGTTCTTGATTGTTTGTGCAGGTACTCGGCGACTTGCGTGTAGTCTCCTACTGGATTGATACCTTGGTTCTCAAAAACTGAGGGAAATACTTATGCTACTTTGCTGCATCACCCTTTCCTCTTCAAGGGATGCTCAAGAGGTAGCACTTGCGCAGGGTTTCGCCGTCCTTCTAAGGGATAACATGCAAATCACTTGCCTGGCCAGGAGCTTGGTGGCCTCCGGTAAAGGCACCAACAAACTCGTGGCACAGATATGACCAAGAATAAATGGAATCCACTGACAGGTGCATCAACCATGACATGACGTTGGGCTTAAGTTCCAACGGGATGTAGTTGGCAAGCACCTTGTCGTCGTGAGCCTCGATAGCTTGCATCGCGATGGTTTAGATGTTGAGGAACTCTGATGAGTGAGTCTTGTCGTTGTGCTTTTCTCCGACCTCAGGCTTGAATGTGCGGTGGGTGGGCCACTGGAACTGCCACAGCTCACGGGTAAAGGCTGGACAACCCACCTCATAAGGTAGGTCACCGAAGCCCCCCGGCACTGGGCGGTTGATAGTGGGCCCCGCATGCCTATCTGACTAAAGGGGCGCTTCCCACCACCACTCGATAGTGGTCCGAGCGTCTTCTTGAGCTCGCTCCCGAAGAACCTGGCATTGGTCACAGCGGGCTCGCGGGTCGGACGACGCAGTGGAAACGTTGTCGCGGGCGTCAGCCCGACGAGCCGACGGCTGCTGTTGCTGGCGTGGGGGAGGAGAGTGCACCATGGTTGCAACGTCTCTGGTCTTTCCACCACCGGCGTGCACTGGCTCGACAGATCGCTGGCATGAGGGCCCCATTGGTCGTAGTTCATCTTTATTGGCGAAGCTGACGAGGCTCTGAATGGTGGCTCTCCACTCATCGAGCTTCTCTGCAGCAGGAGGGAAGTCGAGGAGCAGTTGCACGCGCGCCAATGCTTCCGCTGGCGTGGGTGGCGGCGAAAGCTGCGTGGACCGTGATGCGCTCTGACTTCTAACCACATTAGAAGGAGCTCTATCACAGTCTTGCAATCGCGCGCCGTTTCCACCAGTGTCCGGGCATGCACGCTGGCCACCCGACGCATCTCGGGGGTGATGCAAAGGGCTCTCCTGGCAGCGGTGCCTGGGGGCACCGACATCACGGCGTTGCTCTCCATGCGTGGCCTGGGAAGACCACGGCGCAGGCCGGCTGGGGCGTCCTGGAGGTCACCGCGCCACCCGTGGGCAGCACGGCCCCGCCCCTGGGCCCAGCGGCGCGTGGCTTGTCATCTTGAAGATGAACGACGCCACTCGCCTGACTGCAATTGCCAGAGTGTCGTGGATGCTAGCGGGCCATGCCTTCGCCACCATCCGCAGTTGCCCTGTCGCCAGCCCATGTTGGTACGGGCGGTCCAGCTCCAGACAATCCGATTGCTGTGATCCCCTTCTTCTTGGGGACCATCGCGATGATGAAGTCGATGTGCTAACTTTTAAACCGGATTTTCACAGCTTCAGCGCCCCATGCCTGGCGCGCCAAAGGATGTCGGGGAAAATGACACCTATGGGATCCTAGGGAATCCCTTCTACGGTTGGTGAGGCGTGGAGCTGTGCAAAGAGCAGGTGTACCAATCAGCGCAAGGGGATTTTTACCCGGGTTCCGGCCGCAAACGATGCATAAAACCCTAGTCCTACTTGTCTGTGTTTATTTGGTGTTCTTCTATTCTTGGACTAGCTACTATGCATGCCCAGTCCAAAATGTCCCAATCCTTCCACAGTATGCCTCGGGCCTCCTTTTATATGTCAAAGGGGTCGCCATAGTGGCACACGGGAGGTGGAAAGTATCTACAATGTTCAAGTTTATCGCCTGACACCATAGGACAAACGCATTTAATGCGCTGCCTACGTGCCCTCTTGCTTTACCGGGGATGGCAACAAAGCTCGTCCCATCCGTTGCCGCCTCGCCTTGCTTCGGCGCGCGTCCAAGCTGACGAGGCATGCAGCGCCATGCTGGCTGGCTGGCTACTATGCTGGTGCAATGACAGGGTCTTCCTGAAGACCCTATACGCCACCACATAGGTTCTTGACTAGTTGGCCCAGAAGCTGCATGCTGCCACACAGGCACTTGCCTAGTTGGCGGGCCGATTGCCGCGTCGGAACGACCGCGGAGTAGCAAAAAATTGGTGGGTGCGGGCTTAGCTGTGGCCTCGTAGATGCCCCCGGCGAGGGTCTTGCCGGGGTCTCGCGGGCATCCCCGGCAAGGATCCTACCGGGGGTCTTCCGCCGTCCCGGCAAGGATCTTTGTCGGGGGTCTTCGTCTTCCGGTTCTTATCCAGGCTCGCAGGCCTTTGGTCTTCACAAAGATCTGCATGCCACCACGCGGGTGCCCCCGAGTCTTGGTCTCGACGTTGTCGATGGTGTCAGAGCTCTCAGGCTCAAGGGTGGAGGCCTCACTGGTGTGGGGCGAGTTGCCCCGACAAGGCTCTTGCCAGGGCTATGTAGGCCGCCCCGGCAAGGGTGTTACCAGGGGAAGCCTATCTTGCCCCTTCGCTCTTCATGCCTCTGGCATGAGTGCTGCCTTGGTAGTCTCATACCTTTCCTTCCTCTGCCCCGCCAAGCATGGCGACGACTGCCCATGCACAAGTAAAGGGGTACAGAAAATCCCCTACGTTTGTACACCACAGTAGCAAACTTAGGATCATATTGCATTCTAGCATTCAGAGATTTTTATTTATACTTGCATAACAATTTCTCTAGATAATCTCTATCCTTAAAAGCAAGAATTTCTCTAGTTGTCTCTACATTCATAACACATCCTTCCAGTACCTTAGCCAATTCATATCTATGAGGGCTAATTCTAGTAGGTGTTTCAAGATTTTCATTCTCAAGCTCATCATCAGACTCAACAACATCATGTTGTCTTACTCTAGCAATTTGTTCATTAAGAAAATCACTAAGTGGCACATCATTATCATCAAGCAAGGTACTAGCATCATCATAAGTACCATTCAGAGCAGAAGTAGCATCATCAATAACTTGTGACATATCAGGATGGATAACATGTGGTGGTGTTGCAAGTTTATTTATAACAGAAGGTGAATCTAAAGTAGAACTGGATTGCAGTTCCTTACCTCCCATCGTCTTAGAGGGATAAATCTTAGTATTAGCATCCTTCAGATTCTTCATAGTGATAAATTGATAATAATCCCATGTGACTCAACAAATATAGCTATGCTCCCCGAAAACGACGCCGAAAAAAGGTCTTGATAACCCACAAGTATAGGGGATCGCAATAGTTTCTGAGGGTAGAGTATTCAACCCAAATTTATAGATTCGACACAAGGGGAGCCAAAGAATATTTGCAAGTATTATCAGCTGAATTGTCAATTCAACCACACCTGGAGATTAATTATCTATAGCAACGTCATCAGTAGCAAATTAATATGGTAGTTTTGATAATAGTAGCAGCAGCAATAGTAACGGTAACAGTGATAGCAGTATTTTTGTAGCAAGTGCAATAGTAATGGTAGCAGTAGTAACTTAGCAAGAATAATATAGGGTAAATTCGTAGGCATTGGATCGGTAATTTGTTGGATGATATTCATCATGTGACAGTCATAACCTAGGGCGATACGGCACTAGCTCTAGTTCATAAATATAATGTAGGCATGTATTCCGTAAATAGTCATACGTGCTTATGGAAAGAACTTGCATGACATCTTTTGTCCTACCCTCCTGTGGCAGCGGGGTACAATTGGAAACTAAGGGATATTAAGGCGTCCTTTTAATAGAGAACCAGAACAAAGCATTAGCATACGGTGAATACATGAACTCCTCAAACTACGATCATCACCGGGTGTGGTGCCGACTATTTTCACTCTGGGGTTTCCGGATTATAACACGTAGTAGGTGACTATAACTTGCAAGATCAGATCTAGAACATGGATATAATGGTTATAACATAAATGGTTCAGATCTGAAATCATGGAACGCTGGCCCAAAGTCACAAGCATTAAGAATGGCGAAGTCATAGCAACATCAATCTCAGAACATAGTGGATACTAGGGATCAAGCCCTAAATAAACTAACTAGATTACATGATGAATCTCGTCTAACTCCTCACCGACCAGCGAGCCTACGAAGGAATTACTCACTCCTAGTGGGGATCATCATGGAATTCGCGATGGAGAAGGGTTGGTGATGACGAAGAACGAAGATCCCCCTCTCCAAAGCCCCAAACGGACTCCAGATCTGGCCTCCCGATGAAGAACATGAGGTGACGGCGGCTCCGTCTCGTGGATCGTGATAATTCTTTCTCCTAATTTTTTTTGGAAAAATAGGATTTTATAGCGTCAGTTTTAGGGTCTGCAGGCCACCAGGTGGGGACAACCCACCTGTGCGCGCTTGGGGGGGGGGCAAGTGCGCCCTGGTCGGTTGTGCCCACCCAGGTGCCCCCTTAGGTGACTCTTGGCTCCAGAAATTCTATTTATTGATATAAAAAACCCTCGCAAAGTTTTCGTTGCATTCCGAGAACTTTTATTTCTCCAGAAAAACAACACCATGGTAGTTCTGCTGAAAACAGCATCAGTCCGGGGTTAGTTTGATTCAAATCATGCAAATTAGAGTCTAAAACAAGAGGAAAAGCGTTTGGCAAAGTAGATACGATGGAGATGTATCACAGGCCGCCATTCAAGACACCCACGTAGGCACACACGCCGCGACCATCTCAGGTCGCATGCGACGAGCAGTGCCACGATGTCAGCGGCTCCGAGCGTCCGCATGGAAAGACCCCCGTGCATCATCGTCAGGATGTGCTGGCCAAAAATAGACCATGATCGCCGGTTCGATACGGGACAACTTCTAGATCAGTTGGAAGCAAGAACACCTCTCGTTCCTCGCACCTTTCCTTGCCAGCAACTTCAGAATAGGCCCTGGCACATGCTCAGTTACTTTTGGTGTTTCCTCCTGCTGCAGAGAAGATGGAGGAGTGGAGAGCCACCATGAAGAGTCTTGTTGGTTTCGCCAACAACGACAAACCGCAGCGGGTGGGACCTTGACAACAATAGCCCACCACTCCAGTGTGCACTGCCGGAGAGAGGACCGGAGGCGGTGCACCCACAGTGCAGTCCCCTCCACGACAACAATAGCAGCGACACAGCCAGAGGGTCGACACCCATGACGACATGTCCATGGCGTCGTCAGATCCGCGGGTGTCGGGGGTTGGGTGCGACATATGCCAATGGATGGCTTATCATGGTGGGGGCAAGTAGAACGTCGCCGGTGCCTGGAAACGGTATGAGGCGTAGACACGAACGCCGGCGAACTTTACCCAGGTTCGGGGCTCTCCTAGGAGATAACACCCCTAGTCCTGCTCTGCGGGGTCTCTACATGATCACTAAGGCAAAACTGGGTACAATGGTGCTCCTTGAGCTGTATCTGTAGGCAGGAGGAGACTAGGCCAGCTCCCCCCCCTTCTCTAAGGTCTGGTCTAGTTCTAATGGATCGGAACCTTTTGCATGGGTGCCCTGGGGGGGTTTATATAGGTCTACCCCCCAGGGGTACAATGGTAAACCGACTGGGTGCAGGGCCCAACCGTCAGTCTCTTCGCCTGCCGGCTTCTCTGCCGACTGCCGGCGGGCCCCGTCGACTGGTCTGGTACAGAGCCGACAGGCCGTACCCGCCGCTTGCGGGTCTTGCCGGTGGCCGATTACTGTGTCCGTGCTTCTAATGACGCAGGCTTGGTCATGGGGTCGTGGCTACAACCCTGCTACCTGGTGGGCGATTACTGTAGCCACTCCCCGTCTCGTCTAGTTAATGGTGTGTGGGACCCGTGGGAGGGGTAGGCCGACTTCCAGGGGCCGGCTCCCTTCGGGTCCGACTGGTGGCGCTCTTGCCGTCTTCTGGACTCTCGCTGGCCGGTAGGGCCCATCATCCATGGACCGTACCGACAGGCCGTCGTAGGTGCAGGACTCCGCCTACTATTGCTGATGTCAGGGATGGCACCACAACAGCTTCCTGACCGCCACCCACTTTGTGCCTGCCATGTAGAAACTAGTGGCCGTGCCAGCCTGCCTACCCATTCGTGAGATGGGACATGTCTGTAGGCGGGGCCCGCCACTACCACGCCTCGGCATGCGAGCGGATCCGCTGCGGCCGTGGGGGGCGGTTGAGGTTCCCACGGAATTACCGCGCGCAGTAACTTTGCGTGATAAACATGGGGGGCGTGGAGTAGTGGGCGCAGTAAATCCCACAACTGCCCCCTCGGCTTCGCAGCCCATTGGGCTATAAGTAGGGGGAGGAGGGGAGACGGTGGAGCACGCGGGTCCCACCTCCCCACTGCTGCTTCTTCTTATTCTCTCTCTCCGCCGCACCTCGAGCTACGTCGAGCGCTGCGGCAGTCTGCTCACGATGAGCTCTTCCTCCACCGTCACGCCCCCTACGGCGCATTCTGGCACCTGGGATGGTTCGGAGGTTCACGACGACCACGTCTATTTCCTCCGCAAGACGCGTCGGTTGCCCGGCGAGGACCTCGTGAGGGCCCGCCTCGCGCGGAGGGGAGAGATCTCGCCGACGCCGCAGGAGGGCGAGCGGTTCATCTTCCGCTCGCACTGCCTACGCGGCCTGGGCCTGCCGGCGAGCAACTTCTTCCGCTCCTTCCTTGAGTTCTACGGACTCCAGCCTCACCACCTCACCCCCAACACGGTGGTGTTGCTGTCCGCCTTCGTCACCCTGTGCGAGGGCTTCATCAGCGTTCTCCCCACCATGGAGCTCTGGGGGAGTTCTTCTACTCCAAGCTCGGCACCCAGGCCGCGGGCGTGCCGGCTCAGTGCGGCACGTTCATCACCGTGCAGAGGTCGGGGGCCGACAACCCGTTTCCCTCCATCAAGCTGATCAAGTCGGTGAAGATGTGGCAGCGGTCGCAGTTCTACATGAAGAACGTCTCCGCGCAGGGCGACTGGATCAACCTACCGGCCTTCGTAGCCGGCCCGCCGGCTGGGGGGCAACCCAACTGGTCGTACCGGGCCCTGACGTTGACGCCTGCGGGATCCGGTGCCGTTGCGCGGCTTCAAGTACTGGCACAGTCGAAGGGCCTGACCGGGCCGGACTTGCTGGCCGCCTTCGTGGCCCGCCGAGTGCTCCCTCTTTAAAGTCGCCCCCACCTGATCAGCCAGATGAGCGGGCACCGGGACCCGAGTCGGATGTGCACCAAGGAGATGCCTCGCGAGGAGGTGGCCTATATGGTCAATTATCTGGCGAGCTGGGACCTTCGAGAAGAGTGGCAATTCGGCAAGGAGCCATATTCACGTGCCGCCCCTCCGCCTCTGGTGAGTCGTTTTCTTTTTCTCTTTCTCTCTGACTTCTTCGTTGCCGAGTCCGTTTTGTCCGATCTGACCAGCCGGCTTTGGTCAGAACCCCCTCCTCCAGCCAGCAGCCGGCACCGCGGGGCCGGACCACGAATTCCTCCCTGGCCGGGCGGAGAGTGATGTTGACGACCCCGACCTGGGGGCGGCGGCCCTGGAGGACGACGCCGAGGGAGGAGGCGGCGCAGCGGGCGGCCCCAGACTTGGGGCCAGTCTCGAGGACTGGCCCAATGATGACGAGGAGGTCGTCCCACGCCACCCACCAGGAGCCGGCCAGTCGGGCGTGGGCTCGTCAGCTCCGCCGAACGCACAAGGCGGCGGCAAGAAGCGCAGGGCCGGGGCGAGCCTGTTTGGAAGCCGGCCGAAGAAGCCCAAGGGCTCAGCCGCGGTGACCAAGCGGGACGAGGCGGCCGCAAAGGCCAACCGCTTCCGCAAGGTGGTGAAGACGCCGCAGCTTATTTCAGCGTAAGCACCACCTCCCCTCGTATCTTCGTATTTCTTTATTGAGTCTGTTTGAAATTTCTTTACTTTGTTTTCCGGCTTTAGGGCCCCTCTCTCTCTTGAGAAGTCGGCCGCCGGCTCCGTTGTGAAGTCAGCGGAGACCTCCTCCACCACCCGGCGGGTTGACCCCGCTGCCGACCTCTGGGAGGCGACGGAGCGGAACGCGCAGGAGGCGCGTGAGGAGCGGGAAGCCGCCCGCCGGAAGAAGGCGGAAGCCGACAAGGCGGAGGCCGCTGCTCTGAAGAAGCTGGCGGAAACCGAGGCCGCCGATGCGGAGAAGAAACGCGCAGAAGAAGCCGCACGCCACTAGTCGGTAGTGTTTGTCGTCCCCTTGAACTCCGCACCGTCGCCATCGGAGTTCTCGGCACAGACTGGGGAAGCCGGCGACAAGAACCCGGTCATTGAGAGGGACGCCGACGTCACCGCTATGGCGGAGGTCATTGCGCCGCCACCGCCACCCTCCGGAGGCGCGCCACGCAGACAATCGGCGGATCCGCCAGTGCCGCCAAATGGAGGCGCGGCGGCGACGGGCCTGGCCCTCGAGGTCGGTACGCCGACGTCTCACGAAGGCGGCCTCAGCGTCGCGTCCTCTGGATACCGGCGCTGCGAGCTCCTCGATCCTGGACACTGAGGTGTCGAGCACTGCACCCACCGGGTGGGTGCGGGGAGGCGGGACGGGCCCGTTGAACCGGGCACTCTTGGACGTCCAAGCCAAGCTCCGGGTCGAGGGTGACGCCATCAAGGAGTGCACCAAGGCATACCTGGCGTCACGAACGGCCATCCGGGTACGCATCCTTTCTTTGCTTTGCTTCCTTGTTTTTTCTTTGTGTGGCCACGCCAGCGCACCCACTGGGTGTAGTCCCCGAGTTTCGGGCCGGCTGCTGAGCAGGCGGCTCGGAACTCTAATCGGCGAGTTCCAAGTACCAACGCTTTTTTCTGAAATTTTGATGCAGGATTACCACAATCTTCGCGTGACCTCCTTCAACGCCAATGTTGAGGAGCAGGCTAAGCGTACCGCCGACTTGTCGGACAGCCGGGGTGAGTTTTCTTCTTTCTCTGCGGGGGCGCGCTGGCGCACCCGCGGGTTGTATTCCCCGAGATTCGGGCCGACTGCTGAGCAGTCGGGCCGGCTCTCCCCGGTGACCTTTCTTCTTTGCTGACGACTGATATTCCTCCCCCTCTTTTTTCAGAGGCCAACGCCACCCTTCAGCAGCAGCTGGGCGAAGTCAAAACCGCGCTGCGCGTTAGGGAGGAGGAGTGCCGCCAGCTGACGGCGGAGCGTGACCGGCTGGCTACGCAGCTGGTGGAGCAGAAGGAGCTGCTCCAGAGGGTCGAGAAGGAGGCGGAGGACAAGGAGACCGCCCTTATCGCTGAATTTTTGTCCGAGCGCTCCTCCTGGACGGACAAGGAGGCGACGCTGGTCTCCGGCTTCCAGGAAATCGAAGATCTTGTCGATGGTGAGCTTCCATTCATTTCCCTTTTAGGGCTACCGACTGCTAGTCGAGTCGGCCATAAATTTTTAACTTTGTTTCTTTTCTCTTCTTCCTTAGTAGACTTCTTCCTTGGCCATTCTAACGCCGCCAATCAGGCCATCGAGGCTGATCTTGAAGCACGGAGGGCGGACGGCGCACAGGTCGCCGCCGACGCCCCCCGAACTCTTAATGAGCATATTCTGAGCATCGAGGCCCGTCTTCGGCCAGCCCACCAGATGCTGCACCGGCTTCAACATGTCGGCGCCCAGGCGATTGCTGTCTTGTGGCCGGACATGTAGGCGCCACGCACCCCCAGTCGGACTGCCGACTGGCTGGAGGTGGCAGCCGGCCGTGTTGAGGCCTGGAAGGGCTCTGCAGCCCGGGCAGGAGCCTGCTGGGCCTTGGAATATACCAAGGCGTGGTATCCTGGGCCGAGTTTAGCCCAGTTAGCCATGTTCCGGCTGGAAGCTCAGGCGGAGCTGGCAACGGTGGAGGACGACCTCGTCAGGCATGCCGCATCGATCACTGAGTACACCGATACCAATGTCTTCGTCCCAGAGCAGGCTGAGAACGGCGAGGAGGCACCGCCGGAGTGGTTCGGGCTGAACCCGGACGACGGCGAGGACTCGGTGGAGGTGATCGACTCTAGTGGCGAAGAGGAAGGAGAGGAGGAGGAAGGAGACGAGGAGGAGGCGCCAGAGGTCGAGGCAGACGGCCAGCCCCAGCCCGATCGCGCCTCTAGCAACGAGCCGCGCTCAACTGAGCCAGCTGTCGCCAGAGGTGATCAGGCGTAGACCAACCAGCCGACTGCCCCGGCAACTGGCACCGCCGACCCCTCCGGTCTTCCGAGTCCATCCGCGGCTTCCTAGGCTGCCACTTTATCTTTGCTTTACCTGCTTAGTAGTCTCAATGAACTTGTTATTTTGCACAATTCCACCCACTGGGTGTATCTTCAATTTCTGCTTGATGATTCGGCCAAGGGCCTTTTTATGTAAATATTTATCCGTATTCTATCTTTTCTTGCTCTTTGCTCTTTGACTTTTCCCTTTGCCGCCTTCCCTTAGTTGCTGTTTTGCTAGTCGGACAGCCGCTCTGCGGACTGCCGCTAGATCAAATACTTGGCTTCTTTGGGAAGGCAAGTACTTAGCCTTTTATAGTTTTTAGCAAGTTAATTTAGAAAACGGCGAGCCGGCTACTCGGGAGTCGGTTGCAAAAAGCGGAAAACCAGTTTAAGCTATGTGCATGCTTTGAGTCCTTAGCCATTTTTCATATGGACACCCATTCTACCTTACTCCCACTTGCCAGTCAGTCGCTCTACGATCTGCGGCTTCTAATAGGAGACCGCTTGAGTGCCACATACTACTTGTCCGGTTGCAGGAAGTCAATTCATAGCTTAAGACGGCAAGTCCCTGGGCCGACTAGTCGAACCCAGTGCCAAGCAGTAAAGAATAATATACTCGTAGGCATAACTCATTATCATATAGATAAAACAAGGCAGTCCTCGAGATCTTCTCAAGGGGCCCGAAGTATTCGTACTTTAATACAAAAGGTAGCGTGATACATACTGCATTAACTGTAAAATCTTCGGAGGAGATTTGCATTCCATGGTCGCTCCGTCTCCTTGCCGGAGTCGTCTCTTTTGCGTGCTCGGGGCTTCGGAGCGTCGATCAGGTAGTAGGAGTCATTGCCCAACACCCTGCTGATGATGAAGGGGCCTTCCCAAGGTGCTGAGAGCTTGTGCTGGCCAGCTGTTTGCTGAATCAGCCGAAGCACAAGGTCTCCTTCTTGGAAAGATCACGGCTTGACCTTCCGATTGTTGTATCGGCGTAGGCTCTGCTGGTAGATGCTGGACCGGTTGAGTGCCAATAGCCGGCCCTCTTCTAGTAGATCGACGCCGTCTTGACATGCTTCCTCTACTTCCTCCTCGGTGTACATGGTGACTCGAGGGGAGTCGAACTCTATGTCCGTTGGGATGACGGCTTCGGCACCGTAGACGGGGAAGAAGGGCGTGAAGCCGGTTGACTTGTTTGGAGTCGTGCGCAGGCTCCAGAGGACGGTTGGCAACTCATCAAGCCAGCAGCCTGCCGAGCGCTCTAGAGGCTCGACCAGCCGGGGCTTGATGCCGGACAGGATTAGGCCATTTGCTCGCTCTACTTGGTCGTTGGACTGCGGATGTGCAATGGACGCTAAGTCCAGTCACATGCCCTGCGTCATGCAGAAACGGGCAAGGCACCCTTGGCAAAGTTTGTGTCATTGTCGGTGATGATGCTGTGCGGTATGCCATACCGAATTGTGATGTCAGAGATGAAGGTCATAGCAGTCGGACCATTCAAACTCTTGATTGGCTTTGCTTCTATCCATATGGTGAACTTGTCCACTGCAACAAGTAAATGAGTCAAACCACCTCGCGCCGTCTTGAATGGTCCGACCATGTCCAGGCCCCAAACAGCGAACGGCCAGGCAATAGGAATAGTTTTGAGTGCCGAAGCCGGCTGATGAGGCTTAGAGCGGAACTTCTGGCACCCCTTGCATTTTTGGACTAGAGACTTGGCGTATTCAAGAGCAGTCGGCCAGAAGAAACCATGGCGGAAAGCTTTGGCAACGAGTGCTCTTGAAGCCGCATGATGGCCACATTCGCCTTGATGGATGTCTGACTCCGGTGATGGCTTGACGGACGGCTTGAGGAGGCACTGAAGGGCGACGCCGGACGGTATCGCCTGACGGGTGGAGCCGATTCGCGCCAGGGCGTCTGCTTGGTCGTTGTTGTTTCTTGGTACACGGAGAAACTCACATCCCTCAAATACCCACTGAGTTGCTGTACAAGGAAGCAGTAGCTTGCCATGTTTGCGTCTTTGGCGTCCCAGTCGCCTGAGTACTGCTGGACCACCAAGTCGGAGTCACCATAACACAGGATCCGGCAAATGCCGAGATCTTTGGCTAGCCGGAGCCCGTGAATGAGTGCTTCGTACTTGGCGACGTTGTTGGAGGTGGCAAAATGGATTTGTAGCACATACTTGAGCTTGTCGCCCTTGGGAGAGGTGAGGACGATGCCGGCTCCCAAGCCGGTGCGCATCTTGGAGCCGTCGAAGTGCATTCGCCAATGGGTGGAGTCGAGCGCTGGTGGTAGATACTGGGTTTCGGCCCAGTCGACGAAGAAGTCGGCCAGCGCTTGTGACTTGATGGCGGTGCGAGGTTGGTAGTAGATGGTGTAGGGGGCCAAATCTATGGCCCACTTGGCCACTTGTCCCGAAGCGTCTTGACTGCCGATGATCTCGGCTAGAGGAGCCGTGCAGACCACAGTGATTGGATGCTCTTGGAAGTAAGGCTTCAATTTCTTGGCGGCAAAATGCACACCATAGCACATCTTCTGGTAGTGGGGGTAGTTTTGCTTGGAGGTCGACATTACTTCACTCAGATAATATACCGGTCTCCGAACTGGTAGTGCTTTGCCTTCCTCCTTGCGCTCTACTACAATGACCGTGCTGACCACTCGGCTGGTGGCGGCGATGTAGAGGAGCATGGGCTCCTTAGGAGTCGGAGCCGCCAAAACAGGTGGAGTCGCCAGCATCTTCTTTAGTTGGACAAATGCTTTGTCCTCCTTGTGGTTCCACTCGAAAAAAGTGGTCTTCTTCATGAGTTGGTACAGGGGAAGGGCCTTCTCGCCCAGCCGACTGATGAACCGGCTGACGGACGCCAAACAGCCGGTGAATTTTTGTACGTCCAGTAGTGGCTGGGTACCTCCATCCTTTCAATCGCCTTGATCTTCACAGGGTTGCATTCTATGCCGCGTTCGGAGACCAGGAAACCAAGGAGCTGGCCGGCTGGTACTCCGAAGATGCATTTCTCCGGGTAGAGCTTGATCCGGAATCGGCACAAGTTGTCGAAGGTCTCCTTAAGGTCTTCCAGCAGTGTTCCATGCTTGTCCGTCTTTACCACCACATCATCCACGTAGACGTGAGCATTTCTGCCGAGCTGCTTGAGGAGACACTTCTGCATGCATCGTTGGAAGGTGGTGCCGGCATTCCTCAAGCTGAACGTCCTGGTTAGGTAGCAGAAAGCTCCAAATGGCGTGATGAAGGCAGTCTTCAGCCTGTCGGCTGGGTTTAACTTGATCTAGTGATACCCTGAATATGCATCCAAGAAACTCAACAGCTCCCATCCGGCTATGGAGTCTATCACTTGGTCGATCCTTGGCAAGGCGAACAGGTCCTTGGGGCATGCTTTGTTGAGGCTGGTGTAGTCAATATACATTCGCCACTGCTTGTTCTTCTTCAGTACCAATACCGGGTTGGCCAGCCACTCTGGGAAGAATGCTTCCATGATGAAGACGGCTGCGAGCAGCCGGGCTATCTCTTCTCCAACAACGCTCCTCTTCTCTTTTGACAAGCGGCGTAAAGGCTGTCTAACTGGTTTGGCATCAGAACGGACGTGTAATTTGTGCTCGGCGAATTCCGTCGGGACACCTGGCATGTCCTTGGGGGACCATGCGAAGATGTCTCGATTCTCACGGAGGAAATCGACGAGCTCGCCTTCCTATTTGCTGTCGAGGTTGGCGCCTACGACAGCATACCTCTCTGGGTGCTCCGGGTCCAAAGGTATCTTTTTTGTTTCCTTGGCCGGCTTGAACGAGCCCTCAGCTTCCGACTCTTTGGGATCAGGCGACATCTCTGGCTGCTTGCCTGCCATCGCCACAACTTGATCTAGCAGCCGCTTCTCAGCTGCGATCACGAGGGACTCAGCCAGTCGACTGCTCTCTGATGCGCAGGCGGACGACTTCTTGTAGTCGCCAGTTATGGTCAGAATCCCTTTGGAACTTGGCATCTTCTTCTTGAGGTAGGCATAGTGGGGGACGGCCATGAACTTGGCCAGGGCTGCCGGCCAAGCAGTGCATGGTATGGGCTCTCTAGGTCCACCACCTCGAACCATATCCACTAACAGCGGAAATGATCTTTGTCTCCGAAGAGGACGTCAATCAAAATCTTGCCGATTGGCGAGCAGCAAAGACCAGGGACTATGCCGTGGAAAACTGTCCGGCTGGACTGCAGTTGCCTCTGCCTGATTCCCAACTTCTCCATGGTGTTTTTGTACAAGATGTTGATGCTGCTACCGCCGTCTATCAGGATTATGGAAAAATGAGCAGCTCGCTTGTCGGTGGCAAAGGTGGCATCCAAAACCAAGGCATAGGAGCCGGGTCTAGGCATTACTTCAGGGTGGTCAGCCCCACTCCAGCTGATGGGCTTCTCAGACCAGTGCATGAACTCAAGTGTGTCAGAAGCTACTGCATTCACCTCCTATTGCTGCAGCCATCTGCTGCGTCGATCGTCGGCCACACTGGTGAACACGACTTATGCTCCCTGCTCTTTTGGGTACTCGTCTTGCACTGCGCCGACTGGTCTGACCGCCAACTGCTTGGGCGGAGGGGGAGGCGGCTGCCCAGCAGGTGGGGGAGGCAAAAGGCCGTCTCCTTTTGCGATCCTGGTGAGCCAGTGGCATTTCCGACTGGTGTGGTTGGATGGCTTCGCGCCACTATGGAACTTGCAGGGTCCATCCAGAGTCTGCTCATATGAGAAAGCCGGCTGCCAGTTGGACTTTCCGCCCTTCTGACGTCTGAGCGGAGGCTGCCCTTCCGGCTGTTGGTATTCAACTGTTGCCACCTGCCGACTGGTGGAAGTCGGCGGGGGGGGGGGGGGGGGGGGGGTTGGGGGCTTTACGCTTGTCGTCGTTCTGCGGTTGATGCCGACTGGTGTCTCCGGCTGGGGTTCGGGGAGCCTGAGGAGCCACTTTGCCGGTTGCGCTGACTTGAATCTCTATCTTCATGGAGGAATCGACCGTGGCATATTTGTCTGCTATGATCAGCAGCTTGTCGAGGGTTTCCGGCTCATCACAGAGAAGCTTGTGCTTGAGGAGGGTGCCCTCTCAGCATCCTGAAGTGAAGTACTCAATAGCCTGCACCTCATGCACGACCTCGCAAGAATTGCGGAGCTCGGCCCAGCGCGTGAGGTAGTCGCGAGTTGACTTGCTGGGGCCTTGCACGCACAAGGAGAGCTGGCGGGGTTTGGGAGGTCGCATGTACGTGCTGGTGAAGTTGCGGACGAAGGCGTCGGTGAAGTCGACCCAACTGTTGATGCTGCGGGGCCTTAAGCTGTTCAGCCATGTCCGGGCCGTGCCCTGGAGCATGAGTGGAATGAACTTCACTGTAACACGCTTGTTGCCGTTTGCTATGCTGACGGCCGTGGAGTAGTCGACCAGCCAGTCCTCCGGCTTTACGGAGCCGGTGTACTTGGGTGTGTGTCTGGGGAGCGTGAACCCTTTGGGGAAGGGCTCGTCTCGGATGTAGGGGCCAAAACATGGCGGACCCAACTCATCTTCGTCCTCAAGCGCCAGGGATCGATGGAGACGGTTGATCCGATGGCGGGTGTCGTTCTCGCCGATTCCCTCTCGGCGGCCAAGGTGGTCGCCGAGCGTCGGGTGATCAACAGGTGGCGGGGAGACTCGCCTTTCCCTCCGAGGGGGTGGAGGCGGACAGTCCTCCCGCCGTTCCACTGTTCTTGGGCGGCCGTCTCGGTCTCGCTCTATGGTGATGTGAGTCCGACTGCGCCTGGCAGCCGGCTCCTTGTCTTTTCTTCCGAGGACGCCGCCTGTCGGCGTCCGAGACTCCGCGCCTTGGTCTCGGCGCGGAAGCAGGTTGTCATTCCGTCGGCGCGGCGCATCAGTGTGGCAGCCGGCCTCGTTCTGCTCAGCAGCCGCGTCCAGGAGTCGCTGCACGCGCTCCATCATCAAGCGAGAGTCGGCCCATCTTGACCTCGCCTCCAGGACTCGGCCGCATGCGGGCAGTCGGCTGTTCCTTTAGCCGGCCTCTGGAAGGCGGCTCTCCATCCCGGTGTCTTGAGGGGCGCAGTCAGCCCCGATATCTTGAAAGGTTCTGGGCCTCGGGTTAGCCTACCCGTGGCCGATTACTCCGACAGCGGGGCCACCGCGATCAATGCCATGTTCTTCAAGAATGATGGGGAGAAGATGCATGTACTACCATCGAATGACGATAGGAAGCGCGCCGTCAGTCCGACAGGCGCAGGGCCCACTATAGACGAGCTAGCGCCAGGGCACCCTGGCGGCCTACCTTACGAGGTGGGTTGCCCGGTGTGTACTCGTGAACTGCGGTAAGTCCAGTCGCCCAATTCCCAGAACTTTAAGACAGAAGTGCCAGAGAAGTACGACAGCAAGACCCATCCATCAGAGTTTCTCAGCATCTACACCATTGATGTACAAGCTGCTGGCAGACGAGACGACAAGATCCTTGCCAACTATTTTTTGTTGGTGCTCAAGCCCAATGTTAGATCATGGTTGATGCACTTGCGGGAGAACTCCATCTCCTGTTGGGCAGATCTATGCCACGAGTTTGTTGGCGCCATCGCAGGAGGCCACAAAGCTCCTGGCCAGGAAAGTGATCTGCATGTGATCCCGCAGAGAGAAGATTAGTTGCTCCATAGATATATACAGAGATTCAGCCTTGTGTAGTGGGATCCCCGATAACCACCCTGCAACTGTAATTTCCACATTCCACATGAATGTTCGAAATCGCAAGATGAGGGAGGAGTTGGCGATGAACAAAGTAAGGGATGTCACTGAGTTGTATGCTCTCGTCGACAAGTGTGCACGTGCTGAATAGGGGCGGAGACTTCCCGGGGAGGATGTTGGTGCAGAGGTCGATTCGAAAGACGACGATGCTGCCACAACCCCGAAGAAGAAGAATCATTGGCGCAACAGAAAGCGAAAGGGCAAGGCTCTGGTAGCCATTGAGGGCTCCGGCAACACCTGTCTCGCCAAGAAGGCTAAGACTGAGAGCTCCGGAAAGGATGTTGCCAGGTGCGCCTCATGTCAAGCCTTGGCGGCTGCTGATAAGTCAGACGGCTCCAGCAAGCAGTATTGCAAGATCCACCGCACCAAGAGCCATGACTTCCAAGAATGCCGGCAAGTTGAGTAGCTTGGCGAGAAGAAGAAAGCAGAATAAAGGAAGAGAGACAAGGAGAAAGCTCAACAAGGTGCGGGTGGGTTCGGCAAGAAACGTGGTGACCAAGGAGGTCGCCGTGGCAAGGCCAAGTAGGAAAAGAAGCCTGATAGAGGTCGTGACAAGAAAGAAGAGGATGATGATGAGGATGAAGAAGAAGATGATGAATCTAGTGAGCATGAGTTCCAAAAGACCACAAAAGCGATGTGCATTGACGGAGGCGCATCTTTGCACTCCTCTCACCGACAGCTCAAACAATGGGTGCGTCAGGTTAATGCAGGAGAACCGACGGTTGATGCCCAGAAGCTATTGAGATGGTGGACCACGCCCATTATCTTTGATGCCAAGGACCACCCTGATTGCACAACCGTGGTCGAGTGCTTGCCATTGTTGGTTTCACCAACAATCTGCAACCTCAAGGTGATAAAGATGTTGGTTGATGGTGGGGCTGGTCTCAACTTGATCTCACAAGATGTGATCAAGAAGATGCAAACTTTTGATGAAGGTTTGAATAAAACTGGTACATTCCAAGGGATCAATCCAGGAAGAAGTCAATCGAAGGGAAAAATCACCTTACTGGTGACGTTTCACAGTGAGCTCAACTACATGACAGAGAAAATTGTCTTTGATGTCATCAATATTCCATTGCCTTACAATGGGATCCTTGGCTGCCCGGCACTGGCAAATTTCATTGTGGCATCACATTATGCGTACAACACATTGAAGATGCCAGGGCCGATGAGCGTCGTCACCAGCCATTCTGATAAGAAGGATGCGATGATTTGTGCAGACCAGCTCTACTGGGAGGCAGTTGCAGGGAAAGAAGAGAAAGAAGACCGACAAGACCACTGACTATGGCAAGCACGTCTCTTCGGAGTGCTATGCTCTCGTCGAGGATGTGCGAGAGAGCTCTGCCAACAAGAGAAAGAAGAACAAAGATGCTCCACCAGAGACCAAGAAGGTGTCCGCCAAGGAGGACGAAACAGGGGGAACTTGCACCATAAGTTCCACCCATGATGACAAATAGGAAATCCCGCTCATTGCTTTCCTGTGGGCGGATGTCAATGCGTTCGCATGGCTGAAGGAAATATGCCCTAGAGGCAATAATAAAGTTGTTATTTTATATTTCCTTATTCAAGATAAAGGTTTATTATTCATGCTAGAATTGTATTGATCGGAAACTTAAATACATGTGTGAATACATAAATAAATATCGTGTCCCTAGTAAGCCTCTACTAGACTAGCTCGTTGATCAAAGATAGTTAAGGTTTCCTAACCATAGGCATGTGTTGTCATTTGATAACGAGATCAGATCATTAGGAGAATTATGTGATGGACAAGACCCATTCGTTAGCTTAGTATATTGATCGTTCAGTTTATTGCTATTGCTTTCTTAATGCCAAATACATGTTCCTTCGACTATGAGATTATGCAACTCCCGGATACTAGAGGAATACCTTGTGTGCTACCAAACGTCATAATGTAACTAGGTGATCATAAATATGCTCCACAGGTATCTTCGAAGGTGTTTGTTGAGTTGGCATAGATCGAGATTAGGATTTGTCACTCCGAGTATCAGAGAGGTATCTCTGGGCCCTCTTGGTAATACACATCATAAGAAGCTTTGCAAGCAAAGTGACTAATGAGTTAGTTCCAGGATGATGTATTACGAAATGAGTAAAGAGACTTGCCTGTAACGAGATTGAACTAGGTATGAAGATACCGACGATCGAATCTTGGGCAAGTAACATACCGATGGAAAAAGGGAATTACACATGTTGTCATAAGGTTCGACTGATAAAGATCTTCATAGAATACGTAGGAACCAATATGGGCATCCAGGTTCTGCTATTGGTTATTGACCGGAGAGGTGTCTTGGTCATGTCTACATAGTTCTCGAACACGTAGGGTCTGCACGCTTAACATTTGTTGACAATATAATGTTATATGAGTTATATGATTTGGTGACCGAATGTTCTTCGGAGTCCCGGATGAGATCACAGACATGACGAGGAGCTCTGGAATGGTACGGAGGTGAAGATTGATATATAGGACGGTGATATTCGAACATCGGAAGTGTTTTGAAGTGTACCGGGTAGTCATCGGTGTACTGGAGGGGTTACCGGACACCCCCAGGAGGGTAACGGGCCTATTGGGCCATTAGAGGGGAGCACACCGACCACAAGGGGCTGGTGCACCCCCTATGGCAGCCGGCCAAGAGGGAGAAAGGAAAGGGGGGGCTTCTGTCGGTGTCAAAACCGGTGGATCTCGGGTAGGGGGTCCCGAACTATGTGTCTAAGGCTGATGGTAACAGGAGGCAGGGGACACGATGTTTACCCAGGTTCGGGCCCTCTCGATGGAGGTAATACCCTACTTCCTGCTTGATTGATCTTGATGATATGAGTATTACAAGAGTTGATCTACCACAAGATCGTAGAGGCTAAACCCTAGAAGCTAGCCTATGATTCTGATTGTTGTTGTCCTACGGACTAAACCCTCCAATTTATATAGACACTGGAGGGGGCTAGGGTTACACAGAGTCGGTTACAGAGAAGGAGATCTACATATCCGAATCGCCTAGCTTGCCTTCCACGCAAAGGAGAGTCACACCCGGACACGGGACGAAGCCTTCAATCTTGTATCTTCATAGTCCAACAGTCCGACCAAAGTATATAGTCCGGCTGTCCAAGGACCCCCTAATCTAGGACTCCCTCAGTAGCCCCTGAACCAGGCTTCAATGACGGTGAGTCCGGCGTGCAGATTGTATTCGGCATTGCCAGGCGGGTTCTTCTCCAAATCCTGAGTACCTGTCGTAACGAGTAGTGTCCGGCTTCCCATGAATGTTGCACTCCTCGGCTTATGTGCTTTAATAATAGCTATCTTCCACGTGTCGAGCGAATGCGAGAAGTCGGGGCATTTTTACATTTGCCACCCTAACCATGTGAGTAAATCATCTATTTAAGAGTCGGGGATCCTCAGATCCAGATCACACCATCCTCCCACAGTGAGTATCCATCGGAGCGTGCCCGGAAAAGTCCATCCCATCATGGACGGCCATCACAGCTCCTCCTCTCGCTCCCGTAGCACTAAGCCAGGCAATTGGGAGAAGTGTTCCGTCCCCCACAGCCAATTAGTAGAGTTACAGACCCAGGGGTTTCTCCCGCCTGCTTATATGGTCCCTGTCCGAGCCAGACTAGCCACTTATAATGGCAGGGAGCAAGCGGAGAGCTTTCCCAACCCATCCATGGGGGAGCGGGTATGCCTTGTCCCTTACATATTGAGGGGACTCGGATTTCCAATCCATCTGTTCCTCCACGGGCTCCTGGAGTTCTACGGCCTCCAGCTGCATAACTTTACTCCTGCCTCCATATTACACATCACCG
Organism: Triticum urartu; assembly: GCF_056163025.1. NCBI lineage: Eukaryota > Viridiplantae > Streptophyta > Magnoliopsida > Poales > Poaceae > Triticum > Triticum urartu. The sequence goes on from NC_141877.1 coordinate 114,375,193, forward strand.
TCTACATCGCCTTTTGCGAGCTGTTTCTGCGCTGCGAAGCTCATTTCGAGCTATGAAAGAGGCTAATTTGCCTCGTACCCCATACATAGGAGGGTTCAATTTATCAAGTGGGCGGAGCCAAAATATGGCGCATCGCTGGGACCGGACACATGTCCGGTACTCCGAAGAAGACATTCGAAGACTGGCCTTCGGAGTGGTTTTATATGGAGACGTCCCCCTTCCGGACCCTATTCGGATGGGCCTTCCTGAGTTTAATAATGCCCCTTTGAAGAAACACCACAGCTGGCGCCCTCGGAGCCCCCAGGAGGAAGATAACAGAGAGGTCCTTTACCTGATGGGCAGGATAAAAATGCTGGCCAAATCAGGACAGACAATAATCGAGGTTATGTCAATATGTGTAATGCGGGGGGTGCAGCCACTTCAGTATCGGGGGAAACCCATGTGGCACTTCAATGGAGAAGACGATGCCACCTTCTTCGGCCGTAAAGGTCCGGACTCCGCTGCTGCTCTAGCGAAAATACTGTCCGATTTATACAAAGGAGAGGAAGAGGAGTTCATCCGCATTAAGCCACAGGATGGATTCTCCATGTACAACCCCCCAAACTGGGTGAGCTGCTACCTTTTACTCCAGACCTTCCTGCATTCTTCATTATAAATATTTACCTTGCTATTTCATAGCAAGAACTGCGAAAAGCTGTGAGGGAGGTCCACAGCCCGTCTCCACAGCCAGAGGACCCTGACCGGGCCCTCGACCCCGGACTCGAAGAAGATCCAGACAAGGGGCACTTCATAGATAGGCCTGCTCCCGATAGGACGTTCTATCAGTTAAGCTGCAACGGTGCCTTGGTGGCCATCATAGCCGATTATCATGGCCTGCTCCCTGCATCACATGTAAGTAAAACCGGAGTCCCAACTTCTGTGAAGGATCCCTTTTTGCACTTCACCCACCGCACACGTATGGTGTCTTATAGGGAAGGCCCTCGGGACGCCATGCCGAACCCGCGGTGACTCACCAACAAGGGGCACCGAAGCCGGGTAGGCTTAAAAGGAAGGCGGTCGGGACTGAGACGCCGTCGCAGAGGTATGAAAAAGAACCCTACTCCGTGGTTGTCGTCTATAAAATATAATAACGTCCATGGTTCCTGGTAGAAAAAACGCTCGCCGGACTATGTCCGGAGAGCCTGCCGGCGACGCCTCCACCAGCTGGACTCCAGACCCGGTCTTAGGGGCAGATGCTAACGTGGGGACAACACCGGATGTTCCTCCTACAGAGGATGTGGATAGGCTGTTCGCTATGAATTCCGACGTGGAGAGTGCCATGAATCACAGGCGTCGGCGGGCCGTACTCCGCGACCCTGGTTTCTCCGAAGAGGCATTCGATGCCTTCAACTGAGGAGACGCGTACATCCGAGCTGCTCAAAATGGTCTTGCCAGAGCCACGGACCAGTATGTAAAGGATATACGGGTAAGAAAATCTGATAATTATGTATATCAGTAGCCCCTGAGACTTGGAACAATTGGCACAACTGATTTAAGGATCATTATATGTGTAGGTTCTTACGGAGAAGAATACCCATTTGTCTCAAGAGCTGGAGGAGTGCAAAGCCCATCTATGGGCCGCAGTTGCCAAAATGAAGGAGTCCAAGAAGGCCCCATCTGGTAACACTTGTTCTGATCGAAAAGAATGAAATGGCATGTACCAGTTAGTATTCGGCATGCATGAAAATATAACAATAGATTCTGCAGATGATCCCAGAGTGAATCCAAAGATCGTGCGAGGGGATGAGCAACATGCTGAACGACAGCTAGAGGCTGGGAGCACGTGCTTACGCGGGTTAGGCAGGAGAAAAAACGATCTCCAAGATGCCAATACCCGACTAGGTATTGAACTGAAAGAGGTTCGAGCCCAGCTAGCCGACTCCGTAAAGGAGAATAAGGGGCTTCGACGCGGCATTTTAGTAAGTGCTTGAACGAACTTTTATAGAGTTCAGAGAAGAAACCAGCTAACAGAGTTATATCTATAAGTATGTTGATGGGTCGTCCCGAAGAGGAGATGCCCGGATCTGCGGGCGATCTTCTGCCAGAGCTCTCACAACTGCATGAACAAGTTTGGCAGGTGATGCAGGGCATCGCCCAGGCCTTGTGGCCATCCGCCTCCCTGCCAGGAGGCATGGGGAGCTCGTAGAGATGCTCAAGGGAGCGCAGCGGCGCTTCCGATTATGGAAGATATCAGCCTGCCGACAAGGTGCAAGGGAAGCCTGGGCCATGGTGAAGAAGTGATATAGCAAGGCTGACCCGAACCACATGGCCGAGGTCGGACCTGTGGGGTCTAATGGGAAAGAGATCCCCCTTAGTCTGGTATATGACCAGGTAAAATTAGCCACAAAGTATTCCCAACAGGATTGTAGGCTAGACAGCCTATTGGATGGTATAGAAGAAGAATTTAGTCAGTCTAAGTGACTGTGTACTTCAAGTGACATATTTTGTCCCTAGCCGGATTGTAAATCATTTGTCATGGCAGACCTTTTCGCTTCGACCTCCGGACTTGACAGTACGGAGTGTATCTGAATACCCGCTCAGTTATGTAAAAACCGGGGTACGCGTGGAAACCAGGCATAGGGGTCATAAGCGCTTGAACAGACAAGTACCCAACTAGCTATGTTATATTACATGGATAGTAAGAAACATCTTCCAGGGAGAATAGTTCCGTTAAGGGTTCCTTTTCTTGGGTACACATGCATTAATGTGCATCTCCGAACTGCAAAAAGAGACGCAGGACATAAACATCTGGGGGGCATGTATTGCAATAAGTAAAAGTCATCTTTTGTTCACCGACTGAATATTCCCTTAAGAACACTAGCTTTCGGCTTCACCCAGTCTGAGGTACACATCCGGCTGACCCGGTAGTAACAATCACAGAGGTGCTCCCTTATGCCCTAGCCGAATTAACGGGAACATAGGGCATAAACACAAGAGCCAGGCAACCCATCTTGGCCAAAACTTAGGTCATATCGATGCATATAATGGCGAAGAAAAGGTACATGTGGAAAAGTAACACATGTGCAAGGGGCATAGAGCTCGGAACATAATTATATTAAGCTTCTTTATAAGAAGCCCCCGGGTGTAATGAGCACGCATGGCGCATCAAGATTGTGTAGTCAAGACACATTTTAACCTTTTAAGGCCGTGCAGAAAAAGGGGAGAAAGAAAGAAAGATAATGGATATATATATAGTAGCACTATTCTGATCCCGGGATCAGAATAGTTATTTAGACCACGGCGTGCCCCTATATAGGCGCCGACGAGATACTCTGAACTCTGAAAAGAAAAACAAAAAACACCCACCCCAAAAGCACCCCCAATCCTCATGCCCCCACACCTCTGTAACCATCGCCGCCACGACCGATCTCCCCGCGCAGCCGCGTGCGCACCACCGCCGTCGCGGCCGACCTCCCCACGCCGTCGCGTGCGCACCTCCGTCGCCATGACCGACCTCCCCGCGCCGCCGCCTGCGCACCTCCACCCCACGACCAATTTCCGTAGTAGTCACCCGCGCGCCACCGCCGCCATCCGCCGCATGGCTAGCATCCCCCACGCGAAAGCATCCTGCCACTGCGCTTCCACCATGGCCAGCGCTAACCACCAAACGGTCGCCGTCACCTGCAGTCCAATCTCGTACGCCTGTGCCGTTCAACTCGTTCCTCGAGTACGTCAGCGACGGAAGCGTGCCAACCTTGGCTATGGATAAGGTGTGATCCACCCTCATCTTCTCTCATGGGGCGTGTGACTCTCGGACCACCTCCGGGCATCCTGTTGAGGCGCCGTTCAACTGGGCCACCTCGAGCACTCTCTCGGGCCGCCCTTCAACTACACCAACTGGCGTCGTTAAACAAAATCACCCGACGACGTCCGAGGCCGAGTCCCTGTGAGGAGCTTGTCGCCTCCTATGCTATGTGCTGCCCGGGGACTGTGGGGCTCCTGTTCGTCAATATTGCAGCGAGAGTTGAGCACCCAGACCACAATGGCTCCCCCCTAATCTTGCTCTGCATCGATATGATACTATAGCGTTGGCATATTCTTTTTGTTTTATGTTAATGTATAAAGCGTTGACAGAGATGGAAACTTAGACACCCCAAGTTGTGCGTATGCAGAGCCATAGGTGAGGCATCGAGGAGAGCACTCCATTCAGGATTGCAGATTTCTGCTAAAGTTCAGAGGCACCAAGGTGCGCACCCCACATAGCTAGGGACGAGTTCAGACAGGAAATGGAAACTGAAAATAAAAGGCAGAAGGTACTAGACATAAAGAGAGCTGAATTGGCCCTAAATCTGCGTGCACCTTCTTCCTCCCCGGATGGCAGTGTTTGGCCTTCTTCCTCGTAGCGGTAGCCGAGTAGCTTGGAGGCAGGAAGGCGTGCGTGTGGCTCGCGTGGTAGCGCCCGAATGGCGTGGAGATGGCGGGGCATATGGGTTCATGTGGCGGCGCTCGGCTGGTTGACCTTCTAGCAACGGTTGCCTCGACCTTCCCGATGAAGGTTGCTTCCGGGGCTCAGGATCGCCAGGTGCACGCAGTCTGTCCTAACCGGCCCATCATCAGGCTGCTGGGTGAAGATCAACCAGCCTGAAGACGTGAGAGGACGACTTTCCAACTAATGCTCCCCGCTATGCTTTCTGCCAATGCTACATTTTGTTCTCTCCCGATGAAGGTGATGGCTTGATTTTGTTGGATAAGCAAGAATACAGTAAATGGAGAGATATACAAAGCATATGCAGAACTAGATGAAAGAACAGGGTAGCACTAAAAGTGTGTGTGCGATGCATGTAGAGTACTACTTGTACAGGAGGTGGTCGGGTGGGCATGCACTAGTTGAGATGTCTACTGTAGTAGTTAATTTTGTTTGTTCCTTTATTTTCCTGACTCGGCATCCACTAGTCCAAATCTGCACCTATGCCTCCCAAGGATCCCATTGACTTGTGCTCACAAATCTAGTGTGTGTGATATTTTTTCCCCGTTCCTAAAAAAACTAGAAGTTCAAAGGAAAATAACGAAGTGGTTCGATACTTATTTAATAACTAGGATTTTACCATTATTAAAATACGCAGATATCCCTTAATATTAAAGAATCCAGCATGAAGTTCAAATTGAAAAAAACAGTGAAACACGACGTTTATTTAAAAATAAAAAACAATTATTTAATCTAAAATAAAAATATGAAGTTCAAATTAAAATAGCACAAAAATTTGAAGTATATTAAACCATAGGATTTACAAGTTCGAAAAACAAAAACAAAACAACGTCATTTTTGGCGTTTTTAAAAAACTCAAATTTTCCTCATTGCTAAAGAATAAACAAGAAGCTTAAATTAAAATAACGGAGCAGCTCAAAATTAGCCATGTAAATATCATTTTTTTCTTTTCAAAGAAGAAAACTAAGAAGTTCATATTAAAAAAGCAGAGAAGTTCAGATATTATAAAACCTAGGATTTTTATCCGTTAAAATACCCTAAAAGTTCAAATATAATAAACGGAGCAGTCTGATGGTTATACAAAATTCAGATTTTCCGCTTTGTCAAAGAATGAAAACAAGAAGTTCATTTTTTTGAAATAGAGAAGTACAAAATTCATCAAAAAAGGATTTTTACCGTTTCTAATAAAACACTCTAGAAGTTCACATTTAAATAACGGGCCATTTCAATATTTATTAGAAACCTTGGATTTTTCCCGTTACTACAAGGAAATAAACTAAGAAGTTCAAATTACGAAATTTGAGAAGTTCGATATTTATAAAAATCTTAGTCTTACCTTGTTACTAAAGAGTAAAAACGAAGAAGTACAAATTAAATTAAAGGAGTAGTTTTCAAAATTAGTTTGGGCTTCTCTATTTTTAACGTAATCAATTGCGTGTAATTCGACGTATCCACAAAAATCTGACAGAAGTTCATAGTGAAAACAATGAGAAGTTCAAGTACTATGAGGAATGCATTTCAGGTGAGAATAAAAGTATAGAAAAATAAAAGCATAAAAAGTTTATTGAAAGAAGTTCATGTGCTCTGTCCGGGGAAGCTCAAAAATTCTTGCGAGAGCAGTTCACCTTCTATTTCCATGTTCAAAAACACAAAAAGAAATTGTTTTTTGGCGTTTTAAAATAAGTCTCTCAATCCACAAAAAGTTTTGTTATTATTTGGGAGAAATTTTATTTCAAAAAGAAAATAAATAATTCAAATTATTAAAATGGAAAAAGTTCATGTACTACCTGGTATGTGTTTAATACAAGAAAAATGAATTAAAAGTCAAGGTCGAATTTTTGTTGTTGTTATAAGTTCAAGTCCTCGGTCAGAGAAAATTAAAAAATATATTGCAAGGAGGTTTGTAGAAAAAAAATATCATTTGTGTAATAACGATGAATGATTGAGAACATTACAAACGAAAATACGTCACAAAAGTTCAACGTGAAAACAGCAGAAAGTTCAACTACTACGCTGAATGAATTTCAGATGAAAAACTTTTAAAATCGTCACGAGTATGAAAAAAACGATCAACATGGGAAACTTGCGTGCTTACAGCAGCTTTCCATTGGTATATCACCTGCTCAATTCGGGTGAATGGATGGAGAGTTACGAGCAGTGGATGGAGACCTACGAGCAAAAAAATCATGTGAAAAACAGAGTGAAGTTCAGGTACACGCGCCGAGAAGTTCAGGTTCTTCACGCGGTGCATTTTCGAAGAATCTGTTTCGCGATAAAGGCAGAACGAATGATCTCATCATTTTCGCAATTACTTGAAAACGGCTAAGAATCAGAGAAAGCCATCAACATGAAAAAGTTTTGCATTTTCCGTAGCTTTCAACGGTATATTGTTTGCCCAATTTCGATAAAGTTTGTAGAAATTACGGCGAAAATACGTCTTTAGCCATTTTCGAAACTGACTTAAAACCGTAAAGAATTGGGAGAAACAATACATACCAAAATTTTTTGCATTTGTTCAATCCTTCCAACGCCATATCATTTGCTTCATTCGGACGCACGGTTAAAAAATTAGCTCGAAAATACGAACTCGATAGGACTTGGACCATTTTCTAAATTACTCTTAAACCATTCAAAATTAGAAAAAAAAACTTTTAAGATGAAAAAGTAGCGTATTTTCATAAGCTTTCCAACGCTGTATCATATGCCTCCATTGGATTAGCCATTTAGAAATGACATCGAAAAAACGAACTCAGCTGTTCGGTTTACGAAATTTTATGTTTTTTCAAATTACTCTTTAACCATAGGGAATTAGAGAAATTTTCAGCATGTGGACGGAGCGGTTTTGCAGCAGCTTTCCAATGCCATATTATATGCCTCATTCCGATAAACGGTTTAGAAATGCGATCGGAAATACGATTCACATTTTTTGTGCGAAGAAAAAACGGTTTTCAAAACTGCTCTTAAACCGCTTATATTTTGCCCAAAATTTAAGTTGGGTCATGATATTGGTGTCCATAGCTTTCCAATGATATATCGCAAGCCCCGTTTGGGCAATGTTGGCAGAAGTTCAACCTAATTTACAGGGAAGTTCAACGTACTACTAGCGGGGCAGGTCAGGTTGTGATCAGAATATTATTCTGATCCGGTGGTTAGAATAGTGTGTGTGTCTATATATATATATATATATATATATATATATATATATATATATATATATATAAAGGAGGAGGTAAGGAGATGAACACAGAGTCCGGCCGCGTTCCATGGGTTTGCCTCGAGTCGATTGTCCAATGCATCACGTAAATGGTACGCTCCACCGGTTAGAACTTTGTCGATGATGAAGGGACCTTCCCATTTGGGCTTGAGCTTGTCCTTTTTCTTCTTGGGTAGGCGTAGAACAAGTTCTCCAACATTATAAGTTTTGGCCCGTACTTCTCTGCTTTGATACCGTCGAGCCTGTTGCTGGTAGAATGCGGAGCGGGCTTTTGCAACGTCACGCTCCTCCTCGAGGGCGTCTAAACTGTTCTGCCGATCAAGCTCGGCTTCTTTCTCTTCGTACATGCGCACTCGAGGTGAGTCATGAATGATGTCACAGGGCAGTACCGCCTCTGCGCCGTACACCATAAAAAATGGTGTGTATCCGGTAGTGCGATTCGGCGTGGTTCGCAGCCCCCATAGTGCGGAGTCGACCTCCTCAACCCAGTGCATATCTGATTCCTTCAAGGATCACACTAATCTGGGTTTAATTCCGCTCATAATAAGACCATTTGCTCGTTCAACTTGACCGTTTGTTTGGGGTGATAGACGGATGCATAATCGAGCTTAATGCCCATGTTGCCGCACCAAGTTTTTACCTCGTCAACTATAAAGTTCAAGCCGTTATCGGTGATGATGCTGTGGGGGACACCATAACGGTGTACAACCCCGGATATGAAGTCTATCACTGGTCTGGACTCGGCCGTTTTAACTGGTTTGGCTTCTATCCATTTGGTGAATTTATCCACCATGACCAATAGGTACTTTTTCTTATGGCGTCCTCCTTTAAGGGGTCTAACCATATCAAGCCCCCAGACCGCAAAGGGCCAAGTAAGGGGGATTGTTTGGAGAGCGGTAGGTGGCATATGGCTTTGATTTGCAAAAAGCTGGCAACCGACGCAATGTTGGACGAGGTCCTGTGCGTCTACTCGGGTTGTCAGCCAGTAGAAACCTATACAGAAGGCCTTGCTTACAAGGGCCCGAGCTACAGCGTGATGGCCGCCGAGTCCAGCATGAATTTCTGCCAAAAGTTGCCGTCCTTCGTCTTCGGAGATGCACCTTTGAAGTACTCCAGTAGCACTTTTCTTATAAAGCTCTCCCTCATGGACCTTGTAGGCTTTAGACCGCCGCACAATGCAACATGCCTCGTTTGGGTCCTCAGGGAGTTCTTGCCTATTTAGGTAAGCCAAGAAGGGTTCTATCCACGGGGCGATGACAGCCATAATCACGTGGGCCGAAGGTGTTATTTCAGTGGCGGAGCCTCCGATTACGTCAGAGTGTTCGGGATCTGGTGTTGTGGCCGGATCCGGACTGTTGTTGTCGGTCTCCCCTTCCCACAACACGGATGGCTTAAATAGCCTTTCCAAGAAGATATTAGGTGGGACAGGGTCGCGCTTAGCGCCGATGCGGGCGAGGATATCCGCCGCTTGATTGTTTTCTCGGACCACATGGTGGAATTCGAGCCCCTCGAACCGAGCTGACATTTTGAGGACGACATTGTGGTAAGCCGCCATTTTCGGGTCCTTGGCGTCAAAGTCTCCATTTATTTGAGATATTGCAAGGTTCGAATCCCCATGCACCTCTAGGCGTTGAATGGCCATGGAGACTGCCATCCGGAGACCATGCAACAGGGCCTCATATTCTGCTGCATTGTTGGAGTCTGTGTAGAAAATTTGGAGTACGTATTGGACTGTATCTCCGGTGGGGGATGTCAGGACGATGCCTGCCCCGAAACCAGCCAGCATCTTAGAGCCGTCGAAGTGCATGATCCAATTGGATTACGCGCCGTATTCTTTAGGGAGTTCGGCTTTTGTCCATTTGGCAACGAAATTAGCTCGTACTTGCGACTTAATGGCTCGCCGTGGTTTGTACGTCATGTCGAACGGGAGGAGCTCAATAGCCCATTTAGCAATCCGGCCCGTGGCATCGCGGTTATTTATTATGTTGTTGAGTGGTACTTCAGAGGCCACCGTAATTGAACATTCTTGAAAGTAGTGTTGTAGTTTCCAGGATGCCATGAAGACCGCGTATGCTATCTTTTGATAATGTGGGTATCGTGATTTGCATGGAGTGGGGATAGTGGATACGTAGTATACCGGCTTTTGAAGCGGGAACTTATGTCCGTCCGTCTCTCGTTCGACGACGAGCACTGCGCTTACAACCTGGTGTGTTGCTGCTATATATAACAGCATTGATTCACTGATATTTGGCGCGACCAAGATTGGGTTGCTGGCCAAGAGGGCTTTTATTTCTTCCAATCCGACCATGGCCGGATCCGTCCACTTGAAGTGTTCAGTGCGTCGAAGAAGGCGATAAAGAGGTAATGCCTTTTCTCCCAATCAGGAGATAAAGCGGCTTAAGGCAGGCACGCATCTGGTTAATTTCTGGATTTGCTTGAGGTCTGTTGGGATAGCCAACTATGACAGAGCTCGGATTTTAGCTGGATTTACTTCAGTTCCTCTATTGGAAACGGTGAAGCCCAAGAGCTTTCCGCGGGCACGCCGAAAACGCATTTTTTTGGATTGAGCTTGATGTCATATGTCCGGAGATTGTCGAACGTAAGCCTCAAGTCGTCTATTAAGGATTCGACGTGTCTAGTTTTAATGACCACATCGTTTACGTATGCCTCCACTCTTTTGCCGATTTGTGTTTCCAGGCATGTCTGAATCATGCGTTGATAGGTTGCACCGGCATTTTTGAGCCCGAAAGGCATGGTGTTAAAACAGAAGGGGCCTATGGAGTGATGAATGCCGTTGTGGCTTGATCGGACTCCTCCATCTTAATTTGATGGTATCCGGAGTATGCCTCGAGGAAACACAATGAGTCGTGTCCTGCGGTAGCGTCGATAATTTGATCGATGCGGGGGAGGGGGAAGGGATCCTTGGGTTTGCTAGCCAGTCCGGATGTTTTATTTCTCTAATGAATCCGGCCTTGAGTAACTTGGATAGCTCTTCTCCCATGGCTTGTCTCTTAGGCTCAAAGAAACGCCGAAGAGTCTGCTTGCCAGCTTGAATCCCTTTAGAATGTTTAGGCTATGCTCGGCCAGCCTGCATGGGATTCCCTGCATGTCTGAAGGATGCCAGGCGAAGATGTCCCAATTCTCGCGCAAGAACTCCCACTATGCGGCATCTATTGTGGGGTTCAGCTGTGCCCCGATGAATGCTTTTTTTGTAGGGTCCATTGGGTGGACCTGGAATTTGACTATTTCGTCCGCTGGTTTAAAAGAGGTCGACTTGGGTCTTTTGGCGAGTATCACGTCGTCCCTGTCCACTGTGGAGCGCAGCGCTTAGTTCTTCAGCCGCGAGGGCTTCAGAAAATGCCTCGAGGGCCAGTGCGGCGGTTTTATTTTCGGCGCGGAGTGCTATGTCCGAATCACTAGCTAGAGTGATGATTCCATTGGGCCTGGGCATCTTGAGCTTCATGTACCAGTAATGGGGTATAGCTTGGAAGATCGTGAATGCCTCCCGCCCTAAAAGGGCGTGGTATTCGCTACTAAACAGGGCCACTTGGAATGGGATTTCTTCGGACCTATAATTCTCCGGCGTGCCGAATACCACATGTGGTGTGATTTTCCCTGCTCATCGTGCCTCCCGACTAGGGATGATTCCTCTGAAGGTCGTGCTGCTTTGCTCAATGCGGCTCTTGTCTATTTCCATTTTGCTAAGAGTCTCCTCGTAGATGAGGTTTAATCCGCTGCCACCGTCCATGAGCACTTTAGTAAGCCAGAAGCCGTCCACAATTGGACTAAGGACCAAAGGGGCTGGTGCCCGGGCTGTTCGGAATTGAGGTTCGTCACTGGCATTGAAGGTTATAGCCGTATCATTCCATGGATTTGTTGTTGCAACGTGGCAGACTTCGGCGAGGCTGTGGAGTGCTCACTTGCGCCTATTATTTGAGGCGAAAGTCTCGAAGACTGTCAGCACTGTATTGTTATTTTCCACGGGATGGTGCTCTGTGGTATTGAATATGAGGAGATCCTCGCCGCTCTTGGCCACCTGCCGGAGTATCCAACATGCTCTAAGGCTATGTGTTGGCATGGTATCCGGTGTAGTGTGAATTTTGCATGGTCCATTGAGCCATCCCTCCAATATGGTTCCACGCCCTGTAGTGAGCTTTGGTTTCTTTGTAATTGGATCAGGTGACTTACGAGAGTACACCCTTTTAGTTCGGACGGAGGGTTTAGTGAGAGCCGGAGGATCCTAGAATTTTGTTTGGGTTTTCCAGGTGCTTTCCATCGCACAGTACTTCTGTACTATGGCCGCCAAGTCAGCGAAGTGTACTATGTCACGGCGACTTATGGCGTTGAGGATTCCCTTGTCTGTGCAATTTTTGCAAAAGAATGAAATTGTGTCTTCCTCGCTACAGTCGTTGATCTTGCTCATTACAAGGAGGAATCTGGCCCAATAGTGATGTACTGTCTCTTGGGGCTCTTGTCTAATGTGGGAAAGATCACTTATGTGAGGGTGGGTGGGTAGATTCAGGTCCAAACCCTGACCCGATCTGAGACCTAGGGGCAAAGGAGTTTACAAGCTTGGTAGTTCGGGATCCAGGAAGTTGCCCCATAGTTCTGGCCCGCTGTTTGATCCTAGGTTCGAAGCTTGGAACATGTCCTCCCGTAGACGGGTATCCGGCTCGGAGAGCTCGGGAGTCCGGACATAGTTTGTCCTCAAAATAGTGGAAGAATCGCTGCATTGCTCCTCCACCACCGCTATCTGATGGGTGACCGGCGGAGAGTTAATCTCCCTTTGGTCGGGTTTAAGCCCGATCCGATCATAGTCCGTAGCGACTCCCAATGCAGCGATGCGATCCAAGAGCTCGTTCAAGGAAGAGAGCTCCATTGCATCCATATGCTCGGTGAATCCAGAGCCGACGTGGAGGCTGTTTTTGATGACCTGAGAAGTCATCGTCGGCGCGACGGCTGAACGGGCGGTCATGATGAAGCCGCCTAGTCGGAGAGTTTGGCCTACAGCCAGGGCCCCCCAGAGGTAATGTTGTCCTTGACAACAAGATGAGCCATCAAGCCTTATCATGACGGCACAGTGGAAGTCTCAATGAAAGCACCAATGTCAGTGTCAAAACCGGCGGATCTCGGGTAGGGGGTCCCGAACTGTGCGTCTAAGGCTGATGGTAACAGGAGGCGGGGGACACGATGTTTACCCAGGTTCGGGCCCTCTCGATGGAGGTAATACCCTACTTCCTGCTTGATTGATCTTGATGATATGAGTATTACAAGAGTTGATGTACCACGAGATCGTAGAGGCTAAACCCTATAAGCTAGCCTATTATTCTTATTGTTGTTGTCCTACGGACTAAACCTCTGATTTATATAGACACCGGAGGGGGATAGGGTTACACAGAGTCGGTTATAGAGAAGGAAATCTACATATCCGAATCGCCCAGCTTGCCTTCCATGCAAAGGAGAGTCCCACCCAGACACGGGACGAAGCCTTCAATCTTGTATCTTCGTAGTCCAACAGTCCGGCCAAAGTATATAGTGCGGCTGTCCGAGGACCCCCTAATCCAGGGCTCCCTCAGATTCGGCCTCCCCCTTCCTTCCCTCCCCCCTTTCCTTCTCCCTCCGGCAAATATGGTAAGGGGGCGCCACTTGGGAAGGACCCCAAGTAGGATTCAGCCTACTTGGGGGCGCCTCCTCACTGCTCCCTCCTCCCCCACCTATATATATGTGGGAGGGGTGTGATACGTCTCCAACATATCTATAATTTATGAAGTATTCATGCTGTTATATTATCATTCTTGGATGTTTTACAATCATTTATAGACTTCACATCATTTTTTGGGACTAACCTATTGTAAGGGCATATTTCTCCCCAAGTGGTTTTGGTGATTGATGACAATGCATTTGCGGACTAATCATGTGCATTGAGCATTTCCGATATCTCATGGCTAGGCACTAGACGATTCGACGCCCCTCGGAGCCTTTTGAAGACGGCGGTTTTTCTATGTTTCTTTTCGTTGGATTTGAGTCGTAGGGAAGTCATACTATTAAGAGGGGGTCTGCTTCAGAAAGTGTCAGATTTCGAGTTCCGGCAGACCCTTGAGGTTCGAACACTGGGGTGCGCACGGAGATCTCTCCCCTACCGATCTGCGTCCAATCTCCTCGCGTGATCTAAGCTGGAAACAACGAACAACACAAGGGACACGTGGTTTATACTGATTTGGGCCACCGTTGTGGTGTAATACCCTACTCCAGTGTGAGGTGTGGTGGATTGCCTCAGGGGCTGCTGATGAATAGTACAAGGGAAGAACAGCCTCGCGAGAGGTGTTCTTGAGCTGGTGTGATGAACTACTAGGGTGAGTTCAGTCGCCTCTCTCTCGCTCTCTCTGCTAGGGCTCTACCAGATTTCTAGATGTCCCTCTACTCTGTGTGGCTAGTTCTACTTTATAGAGGCCTTGGGCCTCTCCCCAAATAATGAGTAGGAAGGGCGCCAACAATTGGTCATTTTGAAGGGGAACATCTAGTACAAGTTATCCTGACCAAAGGTGGTCTTCGGCTGCCAAAAGTACTGGCGATGACGCCATCTTGGGCTCCACGGTGACCTCCATCCTGCCGCTCTGCTGGTCTTGGTCTCGTTGCACCGGAATGGCAACCTTTGCCCGATGCCTTGGCCTGCGCTTGCCCCCTTTGCACCAAAGGGGAAACAAGGACACTGCGCAGGCCGGCGCCCGCCTGGCGCTTGCCTGGTCTTGATCGTCATGGCTTGCGTCACGGGTTCCTCGCGAGGTATCCCTGCCTTGATCTCTCCGCCTCCTCGCAAGCCTGCCTGATGAGGCTGCCTCTGAGGAAGCTTCATGTTGTCCGCCCCGCGAGGCTTGGCCCCTCGCGAGGGTCTTGAGCTTGAGCTGATGAAGATGGGCTGCGCTGGGCCCCCAGTTGAGCCACGCCACAGGCCACAGGCAGGCAAGTCTGGGGAACCTCGTTCCCAGAACACCGACAGTAGCCCCCGGGCCCAAGGCGCGCCCGGGCTTGGCCTGGCAGGGAAGCGAACGGGTAAGCACGAAGCGCCACGGGCCCCAACAGCCTGCGGCCTTGGGCGCTGCGTGGCGGTTGACTGGACGTGGGCGTCTGTGCTTCCCCACGACGCCTCGGCGGCTGCACGACTTGACAAGTTCCTGCATGCAGAGAGTCCGGTCATGATTACCTGTGATCGTGGTGCTCGGCGGTTGGTCTCCTCTGGCTATAAGTACGGGGCTGCGTGAGTCCCTTCAGCCCGTCCCTTCTTGCTGCTCCTTTTCTTCTTCTTGGCTACTCATTGTCCCCATGGCCCCGTAGAGATTCTCGGCCGCGGAGAAAGGGAAGGCCCCCCAGGCAGGGCCTGACTCCCCCCCGACCAAGCGCGGCCGAGGCCGCCCTCGCAAGTATACCACGGTCCCCGTGGTGGCCTCCCACGGCCATGGAGGCGGTTCCCTGCGTGGTGGTGAGCGCCCGGTTGCCGACGGGGGGCACGCCGTGGGTGTGCGCCCCCCTAGGCCATGCTTTCGCTCTACGGAGGTGTTGCCGGAGTTCGCGTGTGGTCGGCGGACCCATCCAGCACCAGGCTCCAGCTCCCCTATTTCTTCGTAGATGAACTGTCGGTCGGCGCTCGGTGCGGCTTCTGGCTCCAGGCAGACGGCTTCTGCAGCAGGGCCTCCTGGGCTTCGCTGGAGGTCTCCATTTTTGGGAATGAGGCTCTGACACGCGGCTGGCAAACGTTTGCCCGCGCACGCGGCCTGGGCCGGTGGTGCACCCTGTACTGCAAGTTTGATGGCGACGCCACCCTCTACGTGAGGGTGTTCGGGGGAGATGGTCGCCGTGCCGGGTGCTGCCCTGAAGACGATGACCGCGGCCGCCTGCCAGCCCCGTCACTGACCAGGATGAAGATGGCGACTGGCATACAGGCGGCGGTGATCGGGGTTCGCTGAGCTTCGGCGACCCCCTCTCAGGAAGCAGCTCCTCCAGCGGTGGCCGCGACCAGCCCCCGCGCCGTCGCGCCCGCCTGTGTGAAGGTAGCGGGTTAGCCCGCCGTCGCGCCCCGGCGAAGCAAGAGGAGGGATCCGCCTGAGCCCTAGGAGCATCTCGAGCCTTTGCTGTGGGCTGGCGCAGGACGAATCACGCCCGTTTTGTTTTCTTTCTTACCCTGCGCAAAAATAGAAAGTAATGTAGGGCCCCGCAGGGGCGTGCTAGAACTACTGCTGTTTAACCATTGCGCTGTTTCTTCTATTTCTGCGCTGTGTTTCCGCGCCGCGCACCCATGTGCGGGAACTATTTTAGCTCGGTGGGGCTTGGTGCGGTCCTCGTCTCCCGAGGAAGTGGCCTCCTCATGCGCTTCGTGCCCTGCAAGGATCAGTAGGAGGGGTAACTTACGGTCTTGGTTGTGGGGGCGATCGGCCCAGGTCCTGCGCTCGTGTCGCGATGCCCGTGGGGCACGGACTGGGAGGGGTGCTCCCGCAGAGGACTCGGATAGGAAAGCTCCAAACGATCGGGGCAGAAAACACTCGCGAGGGCACCCGCGAACCTCCCTCGCGAGACTTGTGCGAGAGAAAATGAGGCAAGCGAGCGAGAAAGACAAAGAGTCACAAGCCAGGAACGTCAGCAACTCCAATAAAACTTCAAACGGGAATAAACAAGCCAACTGCAGAAAGAAAATGGGAAAGCCGTGTCCGGCACCTATTCTAGCCTTCGACGTCTTCTCACCAGCGCGGAGCTAAGTGCTACCACTGGGCATGGGCAGGAGCCCCTGAGGCCCGAGGGCGGCACTCTGGAGACTCCGGGACGTGTACAGCCCCACTCATTATTACATGAGAGTTTCACGGGCGGCGAGCTTCACAGGCATTTGCATTCTTCACAGGCACCGGGCCTTTCCCAAAACGCAACAGCTTCACAGGCATTCGCCTTCTTCACTGGCACCGGGCCTTCCCCAAATCGCAGCAGCTTCACAGGCATTCGCCTTCTTCATAGGCACCGGGCCTTTCCCAAAACGCAACAGCTTCATAGGCATTCGCCTTCTTCATAGGCACCGGGCCTTTCCCAAATTGCACCAGCTTCACAGGCGTTCACCTTCTTCACAGGCACTGGGCCTTTCCTAGGCGCTAGGCCTCGCTCAGGGATAGAACCTCCGGAGATGTTCAATGTTCCATGGATTCTGGACGGGTACCCCCTCCGGGGTCTCCAAGCACGCGGAGCCAGGCCTGGAAACATGAACAACCTAGAATGGGCCCTCCCACATGGGAGAGAGCTTGTGCAGCCCCTCCCTGGAGAGAACCCATCTGAGCACGAGATCCCCTACCTCAAGAGTTCCGGGGTGGATGTTGCGGCAGTGCTATCGTCACATCGCCTGTTGATACCTTGCCGCTCGCAGCGCGGCTTCTCGATGACGTTCCTCCCCCAGCACGAGATCCGTCCCCCGCATGGCGTCCTGCTGCGTCTCGTCGAACGCCAGGACCCGTGCGGAGCGACGGCTAAACTCGTGAGGGAGAATAGCCTCTGCTCCGTAGACGAGGAATAACGGGGTCTCGCCAGTCGGCTTGGTCGCAGTTGTGTGGATTGACCACATCACGGACAGGAGCTCATCGTACCAGCCCCTGCCGCAGGCTTCCAGCTTCTTCTTGAAGGTCCTGGCTTTGAGGCCCCTTAGGACCTCCGTGTTGGCCTGCTCGGCCTGGCCGTTGCTCTAAGGGTGTGCTACCGAAGCGTAGCATATCTGCATTCCAAGGTTAGCACTGTATGTTTTGAAGAGATTACTGGTGAATTGCGAACCGTTGTCGGTGATGATGCAGTTGGGCACCCCAAATCGGCTCATGAGGCCCTTGATGAATTTGACCGCTGAGCCTGCCGGGATTGTGCGGTCGGCTTCCACCTCAGCCCACTTGGTGAATTTGTCCACGACGACGTATAGGTAGCGATAGCCCCATGGCGACCGAGGAAACGGGCCCAGAATGTCCAGCCCCCAAAGTGAGAACGGCCATGAGAGGGGTATAGTCTGTAGACCCCCCGCAGGCTAATGGATCTGCTTAGCGTGAAACTGGCAGGCCTCGCAAGCCTTCACAAGCTCAACGGTGTCGTTGAGCACTGTAGGCCAATAGAATCCACTACGGAACGCCTTGCCGACGAGGGTCCATGACGACGAGTGGTGCCCGAAGTCTCCGCCGTGTATGTCCGCCAGTAGCTCCTTCCCTTGTTCTCGGGAGATGCAACGTAGGGACACGTCATTTGGTCGCTTCCTGTAGAGCTCTCCATCCCTGATGCAATAAGCCGTGGCCTGCCGCGCCACATGCTCCGCTTCCTCCTCATTCTCCGGCAGAGTCCCTTGCATCAGGTAGTTCTTGAGCTCCGGGATCCAACACCCTTCCTGAGGCTCTAACGCCAGGAGCAGGCGCGCCCCTGAGGCTGGGCCGCAGACCGGGGCTCCTGAGGCAGGCGGCTGAGGGAGCTCCTCCCTTGGTTGCGCTGTGCTCGACAGTGAGGGCACCGCCGAGGGTTTGAAGAGCCGCTCCTCGAAGACGCCAGGCTCCTGAGGCAGCTGCCTAGATGCCCTCTTGGCAATGTCATCAGCCTCCTAATTGGTGCCGTGAGGCACATGCTGCAACTCCAGCCCCCAAAACTGTTTCTCCATCTTGCGAACCTCAGGGAGGTAGGCTTCCATGTGCTCGTACTTTGGCTCGTATATCTTGTTGGAGAAGTTGACGAGGAGCTGCGAATCACCCTTGATGATGAGGCGCTTCACCCCTAAGGCAATTGCGGCCTTCAAGCCTGCTATTAGGCCTTCATACTCCGCTATGTTGTTGGAGACCTTTTCTCCATGCTGGAAGCAAAGTTGTACGGCATAGTAGAGTTTGTCCTGGGTAGGTGATACGAGCACTGCGCCAGCTCCCGCACCATGTCGGGAGAACGCCCCATCAAAGTACATGACCCAGCCATCCGGTGCTTCACTTCCCGGGGAAAGTGATCGGTCTTCGCCTGCCTCGAGACCCGGCGCTTCTGCCCATGCTGCCACGAAACCCGCAAGTGCAGCTCCCTTGATGACTCTGGTCGTACTGAATTCTAGCTGAAATGCCTGTAGCTCAATGTTCCATTCAGCAACCCTTCCATCTAAGTTGGGGCTCCTGAGCACTCTTTCCAAGGGGTATGCTGAGACAACTTTGATGGGATGTCCTTGGAAGTAGTGGCATAGCTTGCATGAGGCCACTAGTAGCGCGAGGAGGAGTTTTTGAGGCATGGGATACCGTGCCCTTGCGTCCCATAGCACCATGCTGACGAAGTACACAGGATGCTCGACGAGGTTGAGGGTGCTGGCACAACTTGCATCCTCCAGAGGTCGAGGCGTCTCTTGAGACGACGGAGCTCCCAGTGCTTGGTCGCCTGAAGAGGCCTCTCCTGCTCCGGGTGCGTTCTCCTGCTGCGGTTGTTCCTTCCCAGCTGTGGTTGCGGTCTTCGCGAGGCCCTCCTGGCTCTGCTTTGCTTCAGTTCGGACGGTCGATGCGGCCTTGGCACAACGCTCCTCCCTGACCGCCACCAGGGCTGCGCTAGCGGAGTAGGGGGTGGCCGCAAGGTAGAGCACCAGGGGCTCCCGAGGACGCGGAGCTACCATCACTGGTGGACTGGTAAGGTACCTCTTGAGGTCTTGGAATGCCTTGTCGGCCTCTTCAGTCCATTCGAAGGTGCCCTTTTTCTTCATCAGCTTGAAGAAGGGCGGCGCTCGTTCCCCCAGCTTGCAGATGAAGCGCCCCAGCACAGTCACATGCCCGGTGAGCTTCTGCATTTCTCTGAGGGTCCTCGGCGGGCTCATGTCTTCGACTGCCTTGACCTTCTCCGGGTTGGCCTCGATGCCCCTGTGGGATACGAGGAAACCCAGGAGCTTGCTCGAGAGGACTCCAAATACACACTTCTCCAGGTTGAGCCGTAGGTCCACTTCGTTGAGGCTTGCAAAGGTTTCTTCCAGGTCCTGTATCAGGGTTCTTGCCTCACGAGACTTCACCACAATGTCATCGACATAAGCTTCAGCGTTCCTCTCGAGCTGCCGGCCTAAGGCGATGTGCATCAGCCGCTGAAAGGTCGCGCCTACGTTGCGCAACCCAAACGGCATGCACGTATAGCAGTACACTCCACACGGGGTTAGGAAAGCTGTCTTCTCCATGTATTCTACCGCCATCTTGATCTGGTGATAGCCCGAGAAGGCATCTAGGAAGCACAATGGATCCTGCGGGAAAGCCTTGTTGTGGTTGGTGAAGTCGATGCACATGCGCTCCTTTCCTCCCTTTTTTGGCACAACGACCGGATTAGCCAGCTAATCGGGATAGCGGACCTCGCGGATAACTCCTGCCGCCTCTAGCTTCTGGGTCTCTTGAATGATGAAAGCCTGTTTCTCAGTAGACTGCCGCCTTGCCTTCTGCTTCACGGGGCGCACATTGGGGCACACGTTGAGGTGATGCTCAATCACTTCCCTTGGGACCCCTGCTAACTGATCAGGTTCCCACGCGAACACCTTCTTGTTCGCACGCAGTCTCCTGCTCGGGCTCGAGGTTGGCCCCTATGGTGAAGGTGGCGCTAGTGGACCCATCCTCGTCGACTGGTACCTGCTTGGTTTCCGCCTTGTCTTGGGTGAACAACTGCTTCTTTTTAGCCGGCGCAGCCCCCTTGGGCTCAAGGGCGTCGGTGCTAGTGGGCTGCGCCACTACGGCCGCTCTGAAAACAAGCTGGAGCACCTACAGCGCATCCTTTGTGTCTCCTGACTGGGTGAGGACCCCGCTGCTCCCAGGCATCTTCATGAGGTTGTACGCCGGGTGAGTTACTGCCATGAAGCAAGCCAAGGCCGGATAGCCTAGGATGGCGTTGTAGGGGAAGGGGGCGATGTCAAAGTCGATCAGCTCCATGCGGAAGTTGTCGCAGGTGCCGAAGGTCACTGGGAGGCGGATATGTCCCAAGGAGGTGGTGGAACTGGCTCCGACGCCCGAGAAAGGCCTGCTGTGTTGGAGCCACTCCAGCGGCACGTGGAGGAGGCTGAAGGCCTCCACCGAGAGCATGTTGAGGCCGGCACCACCGTCGATGAGGGTCCTGGTGATGACCACTTGGCAGATGGTGGGGGTGCACAGCATTGGGAGCGCGCTCGAACCAATGGGCTTGAAGGGGTGGTCCTCCGAGTCGAAGGTTAGATTGGCCTCGGGCGCCACCGAGCCCGGGGGGGCTTCTTGGCGCTTGGAGGCGGTGCTAATCCGGCAGGTGAACGGCTTGACGTGATGGCTCGAGGGTGGTGCCTGGGAGCCACCCAAGAGAGTTGCAACGACGGGCGGCGCTGGTGCGGCGAAACGGGCAAGGAAGAGGCCACAGAGCTCCTCCTAGGAGGTGACAGAGGCCGTCGGCAGGTGGAGGAGCCACGCGCGCGGGACGCCGGTGAGGGCCATGGGTAACCAGTTGGCCATCACCCGGTCATCGCCCCCGGCTCTGAGGACGGCCTCCTCGTACGCCAGCAGGAAAATCATCGGGTCTGTCGCACCGTCGTAGCGCGGCGGCATCTCGGGCCTGAACTTGCGTGGCCACTGCATCTGTCGTAAGGCGGGGGCCAAGGCCCGGAGCCCCCTGGCCCCAGTGTCGGCATCCGTTGCTGGAGCGGGCGGCGCGTTGTCCGCCATGAGGGCGGGATGCGATGTTGGGGGAGAGCGGGTTCTCAGGAGGGAGGACTCCGGTGCACCCCTACCTGGCGCGCCAAAATGTCGGATTTCGGGTTCCGGCAGACCCTTGAGGTTCGAACACTGGGGTGCGCACGGAGATCTCTCCCCTATCGATCTGCGTCCAATCTCCTCGTGTGATCTAAGCTGGAAACAACGAACAACACAAGGGACACGTGGTTTATACTGATTCGGGCCACCGTTGTGGTGTAATACCCTACTCCAGTGTGAGGTGTGGTCGATTGCCTCAGGGGCTGCTCATGAACAGTACAAGGGAAGAACAGACTCGCGAGAGGTGTTCTTGAGCTGGTGCGATGAACTACTAGGGTGAGTTCAGTCGCCTCTCTCTCGCTCTCTCTGCTAGGGCTCTACCAGATTTCTAGATGTCCCTCTACTCTGTGTGGCTAGTTCTACTTATAGAGGCCCTGGGCCTCTCCCCAAATAATGAGCGGGAAGGGCGCCAACAATTGACCATTTTGAAGGGGAACATCTAGTACAAGTTATCCTGACCAAAGGTGGTCTTCGGCTGCCAAAAGTACTGGTGATGACGCTGTCTTGGGCTCCACGGTGACCTCCGTCCTGCCGCTCTGCTGGTCTTGGTCTCGTTGCACCGGAATGGCAACCTTTGCCCGATGCCTTGGCCTGTGCTTGCCCCCTTTGCACCAAAGGGGAAACAAGGACACTGCTTAGGCCGGCGCCCACCTGGCTCCCGCCTGGTCTTGATCGTCGTGGCTTGCGTCACGGGTTCCTCGCGAGGTACCCCTGCCTTGATTTCTCCGCCTCCTCACGAGCCTGCCTGATGAGTCTACCTATGAGGAAGCTTTCTGTTGTCCACCCCGTGAGGATTGGCCCCTCACGAGGGTCTTGAGATTGAGCTGATGAAGATGGGCCGCGCTGGGCCCCCACTTGAGGCACGCTGCAGGCCGCAGGCAGGCAAGTCTGGAAACCCCTGTTCCCAGAACGCCGACAGAAATGTATGGGTGGAATCAACACATACATAGCCCCATATGCACCCACAGCCTCCTTCCCATCTCTGGAGCCTTTCCTATATTTTATGTGGTGTTTTCAGCTTCTTGCCAGCTGTAGTACCGCCTGTGCCTACGGTAAGTACCGCTGGTACTTGCGTGGTAGTATCACTTAGGGCTTCCCCGAGCATGCAACTTTCGGTTGTATGTTTGTAAATCACGGTAGTAGGGCGGTATTACTGCGATAGTACCGCTTCGGTGGTACTACAGCCCGTGCAACCGTCTCCACTACCGCTTGCGGGGTTTTCTTATGTGCAAGGTTCTGTTCCCGTTTTGCCTCAAATGGTAGTAGAGAGGCACCTGGACGATAGTACCGCTTGGCACGGTACTACCGCCCCTAGCACCCTCTACTACCGCTGCCTCTCTAGGACTAAGACCAAATGCAGTAGCACCGCCTGGGTCAGCGGTAGTCCCGCTCCAGCGGCACTACCGTAGATACACTCTATGTAGTCTTAGGCCTGTGCGGAGGTGTACCGCATAAGTGGTAGTAACGCTCCTAGGAGCGGTAGTACCGCTAAGGCGCAGGCTAGGCAGAAAACTGTTGGATTTTGGCTCCCCTATATAAGGGGGGGTCTTCTTCCTCCTAGAGTTGACCTCTTCCCTTCCAAGCTCCATTATTGCTCAAAGCTCCATTTTCACCCGATCTCTTTACCTAGGCAATCAAACTTGTTGATTTTCTTGGGATTGGTTGAGAAAGCCCCAATCTACACTTCCACCAAGAGAAATTTGATTCCCCCACTAATCCCTTGCAGATCTTGTTACTCTTGGGTGTTTGAGAACCCTAGACGGTTGAGGTCACCGCGGAGCCATATTCCATTGTGGTGAAGCTTCATGGTGTCGTTGGGAGCCTCCAATTAAGTTGTGAATGTTGCCCCAACCTTGTTTGTCAAGGTTCGGTCGCCGCCTCCAAGGGCGCCAATTGTGGAATCACGGCATCTCACATTTTGTGAGGGCGTGAGGAGAATATGGTGGCGCCAGTGGCTTCTTGGGGAGCATTGTGCCTCCACATCGCTCCAACGGCAACGTACTCCCTCTCAAAGGGAAGGAACTTCGGCAACACACCCTCGCCTCTACTGGCTCCACTCTTGGTTATCTCTCACCTTTACTTGTGAAAGCTTTATTGTGTTGTATCCCTTGCTTGCTTGTGTGCTTGTTGTTGTTGCATCATATAGGTTTCTCTCCTAGTTACATATATAGACAACCTACTTTGATGCAAAGTTTAATTTTGTAAAGAGAAGCTAAAAATTGTTAGTTGCCTATTCACCCCCTCTAGTCAACTATATCGATCCTTTCAACTGGTATCAGAGCCTCGTCTCTTTATTAAGGACTATGCCGTTCAAATAGTATGGTTGACACCGTAGACGGTGGGCAGGAGCACCCCGGTGTGATTCCATCCTCGTCTACGGCCGATGGGGGATCCTCGGTCTCTCGTGTAGAGTTCAATGCATCCTTGGACACATTGAAAACCTCCATGGCGACCAAGGATGAAGCCATGTTCAACAAGTTTCTAGAAGGTCTTAAATTATCCACTGCACTAATGAAAGTGGGTGATCCCACTAACATGGTGACGGATGCTAACTCCGACAAGGGGGAAGCTACTAGTGACAAAGTTCCTTTATCTAGTGGTAGAAGTGGAAATGGCATCTTTGCCCATGTTGAACCTCCACTTACTTATGGAGGATCGGTTCCATCCACCCATTTGAATCATGTTGGTCCCCCTCCTAAGTTTGTGAAAAATGAGGATTTTGCCTCTTGGGTCTATCGCTTTAAATGTCATTTAAATCATATTAATATTAATATTTGTAGAATTATTGAGCAAGGTTTCTACCTGTAAGACCCAAGCAACTTCACACCTAGAGAAGCTGCGAATAATCAATTCAACGAGTCCGCTCTCTTCATCATCCAAGATGCAATTCCATCCGAAGATATTGCGCATCTACGACCTTTCACCGTGGCCAAGGAAGCATGGCAACATGTTGTTTCCGTTTACAAGGGAAGCGTATGCATTCAATGCTCCAACTATGAAGTGGTGCAAGATGAAGCCGATGAGTTTGCAATGAATGAAGATGAGGAACCTCGTGAACTTTACCTTAGATTAACCACTCTCGCGGTCTCACTCTGAGATCATGGGAGCAAGGATACGGATGACAATTGGATCAAGCGCAAGTTTCTCAAGGCCATGATGCCTTACCATAAGGCCAAGTCCTCCATCATTCGCCAAAGGCCGGACTTCCACACCTTGTCCTCAAGTGAAGTGTTGGATGAGTTTGTGGCAATGAGGATCTTGGACAAGACCGCCGACAATGCGGTGTTGCATTCGCAATGAGCAAAGAAGCCCAACCTTGCCTTGAAGGCCAAGGCTAGTGTGTAAGAAGAGGATGAAGAGGAAGAAGAGGAGATTAACCCCGAAGATACAAAATATGCTTATCATGAGCACATGGCTCTCGCTACAAGGCATTTTGGAGCAAGAAGAACTCAAGGCCCAACTTCAACAAGAACAACACAAGTGGCACCAAGGGCAAGCAACGTGTGAGGACATGCTATAATTGTGGCAATGTGAGCCACTTTGTTGCGGAGTGCCCATATGAGAAGAGGGAAGACAATGGTGGCAAGCTCATCCGAAAAGACAAGGCCAAGTCCTTCCCCAACAAGAACAACTTCACCAAGAAGACTCCTTCCAAGGGGTTGGTGGCACAAGAAGAGTACAATGAGGATGATGATGATGATGATGAAGGTGAGATGGTTGCCATGGCCTCCGTTGCCAATGCAACAACTCCACGGGTGTCCCTCTTTGACTCACCCAACGAGAACATCACCGCCAAGTGCCTCGTGGCCCAAGCCACCAACAAGGTAACCCCCAACATCAAAACCACCATCACTACTAATCCCTCTTTGACGGATTGCATTGATGAAAGTGAGGGGTCTAATGAGGAAGAAAATGAATTTGAGTCTTTTATGAGTAAGATCAAGGGTAAATCCAAAAAGAACTTTGTTGCTCTCTTGGAACAACTTGGTGAAGCCAATGACATGATCGAGGCTCATGAAGGCACTATCTCTAAGATGGAGGGGCATAGTCGTGACTATGCCGATGAGATATCGGATCTCTCTAATGCAATTGTGGAAGAGCGTGGTCATCGTTTGTCTCTTTAGGAGTCACACAACGATGATCATGCTAAATTAAAGAAAGATCTTGATCATGCTATTGTTGTATCTCGTGTGCTCAATTCCGAGAAGGCCAAACTTGGGGTTGATCTTGCTAGACTCAAGGAGGAGTTTGATATACTTGACAAGGCTCACAAGGCCTTGAAGGTTGCTCATGCTAGCCTCAAAGAGTCTCATGATCAATTCCAAGTGAAGCTAACCAAGGAAAAGGCCACTTCTCCTCATATGGTTTTAATTGATAATTCAAATGTTACTAACCCGTGTTGTGAGCATGTGCATCTTGTGGAGGAGAATGCAAAGTTGAAGGAGCAACTTGAGAAAGGCCTTGTGTCTTGCATACAAGGTGAGAAGAACCTCAACGACCTTTTGAGCAATCAAAAGGAAGTTGTGTGCAAGGAGGGAATTGGGTTTGCGCCCAAGTCCAAGAACAAGAAGAACAATGACAAGGCCAAACGACCTCCTCTTCTCAAGCAAAATTTTGTGAAGGAGGGACAGGGTGCTCCTAAGGAGAAGAAGAACTATGTGAAGGGTGACCCTTGTTACTAACATCAAAGGACCCATTACAAAATGGGTACCTAAAACCAATCATTGATCTCTTGTAGGTGTTTGCCTCCGGTGGGGGATCATGGTTTCTCGATAGTGGAGCCAAAAATCATATGACCGGAAACAAGGACTTGGTGGTGGACGTGCACAAGATTTCATATATGCCCACCAATGTCGAGTGGGGTGATGCTTCGTCCTCTAAGGTATTTAGTATTGGGTCGATCAAGAAAGTCATGCTTGTTGGGTCCCTTGCATACAATCTACTTCCCATTCGTCAACTTCACTACAAAAAAAGACACATCCGTGACATTCTGGGCGGAACAAAAAATTTTCTGTCATGCTTATGACACTTCTATGATGATAATTGTGACAAAACCCAGTATCATCATAGATGTGGTGGGGTCCTACTTCTATGACAAAATATCATGATAGAAAATGTGCTTTTCGTCCTAGGCGGGCCGGAGACGCAGTTGCATGACATACTTTGGGCCGTCCATGATGGAAAAAACCGTGGTAGAAGCGAGGGCAAGGAAAATATCGGGGGTGTTCCCGGTTACGGTGGGCGGTCGGGGGTTGAGCAACGCGCGTTTCTCTCGTACGTACGCACGTGTGTCCGAGGCATTGGGCTCTAACTGAACCCGAGTGAGGCATTGGGGTCTAACTGAACCTGGGCGATTGCACTGCAGGCTACGCGTTACTGAACCTGAGCGACCGATCGATCCCCTGCTATTAACTGAACCCGAGTGATTCCTTCGCTGCTGCTGCTAACTGAAGCCGATCGATGCTGCCTCTGGATGAACAGTGAGCGTTGTTGCGGGGTTTGGATCAACAGTTCCCGGTGGGGGTTTGGATGAACAAGACCCTGTGGTAGTAGAGGTTGTCGCCGCTGGATGAACAGGACCCCGATCGATCGAGCCGGTGGATGAACAGGACCCCGTCGAGGGGTGGATGAACATGACCCCGTGGAGGGCTGGATGAACGTGATGACCTCGGGGAGGGTTGGTTGAACAGTAGCCGGTGGAGGGCTAGATGAACAGTAGCCCGTGGAGGGGTGGTTGAATAGGACCCCTTGGAGAAGGCTGGTTGAACAGTAGCCGCGGTGGAGGCTAGATGAACAGGAGCCCGTGGATGAACGGTTGCAAGTGGAGGCTAGAGGAGGTCGACGGTGGATGAACAATAGCCCGTGGGGGCAATCGACGATGGATGGACAGTAGCCCGTGGAGGCAGTCGATGGTGGAGATGAACAATATCCTGTGGAGTCCCGTTTTGCGGTACGCCACACCCCTCCCGATGAACATGACCCCCGTTTCGACCGTAGCGCTCCAACACAAGTCCGTTTCCTCCGTTTTGCGGTACACCACACCCCCTAATCAACAGGACCCCGTTTCCACTGTAGGAGGTCCGTTTTCTCCATTTTGCGGTATGCGAGACCCCTCCCGATGAACAGGATCACGTTTCGACCGTGGCCGGTCGAACACAAGGCCGTTTCCTCCGTTCTGCGGTACGCCAGGCCTCGTTTCCATTGGCTGTTCTATCCAAGCTGGTTGGCTCCCGATGAATAGCACGCGTTCTGTTGCCTCCCGATGAACACGATGCTGTTTCTCTGTTTTGACCCAGTCGGTTCGCTGCTCCATGAACAGGACGCCGTTGCCTCTCCATGTACACAAGCCCTGGCCGTCCGCAAGTATGCGCTCGAGACCCCGCCCATACATACGTACGTGGCCGTATTTTTTGCCCTGTGGCTGTACGTACGTGCACATGACTTAGACGGGACTACGTGAACTGCTATGTCGGGTGCTCTACAACGACACACGTGTCGCTACTTACTCGGCCATGGTTCATACTTGCAGAGAGACCGATCGACCAGTATGTACATACACGTTCGCTACCAGAATGACAACGCTACGTACGCTTCGATCAGGTGGGTCCCGACTGTCAGGCACTTCCTTGCGTGCGAAGATGTAGCTGGTGGGTCCCAGCAGTCAGGGGGCGAATCATTTTTTCGGCCCGTAATATGGATGCACTTCCTTGCATGCGAAGATATAGTTGGTGGGTCCCAGCAGTCAGGGGGGAAACGTTTTTTTCATGAAATACAGTGGCCCGTCCGATGGGTCCCTGCTGTCAGGTGGAGGAATCATTATTTTCCACGTAACAAGGAGGCACTTCCTTGATATGGCCGTGGACCCAGCTGTCAGCCTCTCCATGTACAGTACTCTTCTAATGGAAGTCGTTCCTTAACCATGTTGACCGCGCCGCGCCGAAAGCACCAGGGGGGTGGACGACGGCGAAGCCTAGGAAGGGGCTGACGCGGAGCCAGGGAAGACTCGGCAGTGGAAGCCCACGCAGACAGGATTACAAGGGTTCACTGGTTTGGCTGCCGTGTGAGCCTGCCGTCGCCGCAGGGCCTGGCCAGCGGTGGTAGTAGTAGGGGGCGGTGAGGCCTCCGCGGCAGCATAGCTGGCCATGGGAGGCAGGAGCAGGAGGCACGACCGGCATTGCTTTGGCGGTTGGAGCAAGAAAACCAGAGGTTGAAGAAGCACTACGGCCGTTGGATGGATATCGTATGGTCACTGGAGCTAGAATCGTTCATATTGACTAAGTTGACAAAGCCCTCTGTCCCCGTCAACTTAGTAGGCCCACAAGTCAGCCTCCCATTATGCTGGATACCAGCTAGCAGGGGGAGTATTCATTTTTCTGTGCGTAATAAGGAGGCACTTCCTTGCGTGCGAAGATATAGCTGGTGGGTCCGGGCTGTCAGCGGCGGGAATGTTTTTGTCGCGAAATACAGAGGTACTTTCAGCGGGTCCCAGATGTCAGGTGAGGAATCATTATTTTGTGCGTAATAAGGAGGCATTTTCTTTCGTGCAGCCATGGACCCAGCTGTCAGCCTCTCCATGTACAGTCCACTTCAGATGCATGTCGGTCGTTGACCACATTGACCACGCCGTGCCGAGAGCACCAGGGCAGTGGACGACGGCGAGGCCTAGGAAGGGAATGACACGGAGCCAGGGAAGACTCGGCAGTTGTTTCCCATGCGTAGGGGAGTACGAGGGTTTACTGGTTCGTCTGTCATCGCCGGAGAATAACAATAGGTGTGGGTGAGTAGAGGGATGGCTAGGCCAGCGATGGGAGTATGGTGGGGCGGTGAGGCCTGCGCGGCAACACAGCCGACCGCAGGAGGAGGGAGCAGGCAGTCCTACCGGCGCTTGTTTGAGCGACTGGAGCAAGAAGAGCAGAGATTGAAGAAGCACGACGGCCGTTGGATGGAATCCAACAGCCACTGCTTGTCCGTCAACCTTTTTCTAGGAAAGCCTCAAATCTGTGGAAAACAGCATATAACTCATCTGCCATTACTTCTAATAATTTACAGCCCATTTGCTAATTCTTAAGGTTTTTTTGGAGCCCATATTCTTTTTGTTAGCATTACAGCCCATATTGTGGCCACAGTTAAAAATTTATACGAAATTTTGCGTATTTCGGAGCGGTCCGAACTATTTTTAATCCCGAAATTTTGAGTCATACTTAAACTGATTTTAAAAATAAATGTATATCAATATAAAATCCAACAAGTTGTCCACTCATAAAAATCAATGCAATTTAAAATCTCGAAATGAAAAAAAGAAATTTGAAACTAATTGTCGGTATGATGTGTTTTAAAAATGTGTAGCCCATTTCTCATTGCTGATAGGCCATTTTCTCGGCCAGCCGAATGAAGCTCTCCTCGTCTTGAAAGATTTAAAGCCCAACAGGCTTGATAAAGCGACTTGACAAATCACAAAAAAATTGGGCTAGCCATTTTCAGAAAGAAAGAAAAAAACTACTGGGCTGGTCTATGGTAAACAAAAAAGAAGAGGCTGTCTAGACAGGCCAGAGTGCCCCACACAGCCTAGTTGACACCCTGCTTCCATCTCAAAAACAAATTAGATAAATGCCACTCCAATTATGGTGATTCATAAAAATGCCACTGCAATTTCCAAACTTTGAAAAATGCCACTGAAAATTTTGCAAACTTTGATAAACGCCACTGCAATTTTTGCAAACTTTGAGAAATGTCACTCCAGACTTCGAAAAATGGCACTGGAAATGGCATGAAAGGACATTTTTCAAAGTTTGGAAATTGGAGTGGCATTTCTCGGGATCACCAGATTTGGAGTGGCATTTATCAAATTAATACAAAACAAAAATAACTGGGCGAGCTGCTGGGTCCCTGGTGTCAGCCGCTCGTTGTGCAATTCTCTCGTTTATTGACTACGTTGACAGCGGCATGGGACCCAGATGTCAGAAATCCATTAGGAGGAGCCATTTTTTATTGGCTTGAAATAAGGAGGCACTTGCTTGTGTACTGCCATGACCTTGGTGGGTCCCTGCTGTTATCCTCTCCACGTACAATCATCTCCTGATTGTGTACACGTCGACCTGGTAGGCCCACAAGTTAGCCTGTAAACCCCTGGCGGACAAATGCAACCCATTTAAAAAAATAACAGCACATTCCATACGTTCAAACGAAAAGTTCAACATTCAGAGCAAAGTAACAGGTCTGATCTAGATATAGAGTACTAAACTTCCACGTTGACAACGATCATAGCCAAGTTAACTATCTACTCCCACTAATACTCTAGTAGTGTACAAGTACTAACTTACTCTTAGCTAACTAGACGATGCCGGCCGCCATCTGCGGTACATGCTAAACGCCGGCACCGGCGTCCTCCGCCTTCCCTCGGACTTGCCACAGGCTGCGATAGGGCGCGTTGCTCGTGCGCGTTGGCCATTTGCATGCCAGCATGGTCCACCGAAGCTTCGGCTTCTAAGCGGGAAACCCACTTAACGAGCTTGTAGTAAAATTCGACGTCGTGAACGCGTGCGTGCCCGACAGCCTCCAGGGCTATTTGTCGGGCACTGGCCTCCACGTAGTCAGCCCAATTGCGGGCGCTCTGCTCGCGACTCAGAGTGTCGGTGCACTGCTGCTCCATGTCCCGCTGGCGGTGCAAATCGGCGATATGCTGCTCCTCCGCCAGGCGGTCGCGCTCCAACAACTCCTCATACTCCGCATTGCCATCTAAAGACCGATAGAATGCCTCCTCCCTCTGTCTGCCTTCCGGTGAAAAACCAAACACTAGTTCCCGCGGTGACCACCTCCAGCGTCGCCTATCACGGACGGGCGGGGGCATGGCGGGCGTGGCGAGAGCGAGGATAAGTGGCGAGTGACATCGGGCCGTTGTGGGCTTATGAGGATAGGGCGAGTTGGGTGATGGTCCCACCGGAGAAGCCCGGGATACAGTAATTATAGGCGGAAGGTAGGCGAACAAGCATGTCACGGGAAACGCGACGGTCATCATGGTCATCGGAATTCAATGCATAAGCAGGCATGGCTTAGCGCGCCAGCTTGGCGTGGAAAACTAGAAAAACTAAAATTATGACTGTGCTATCCCGTCCCGTCCTGTCGGTGGTGGGTCCCGTCCGTGATGGGTCGCATGCCGGCATGACGGTCAAATGAGTGCACTCGAATCATCCAGATGAGGTACCCCCTCCTTGTCACAAATGATTCCACCACTCATCATCTACCTTGGCTGGTGAGATCTTTGAATTAAGCCTTGCAAACCGGAAAGGAGGTAGTACATGCGTGATCCGCTATTTATTCATGTAGGATTGGGTAGGTCGTTTTTTGAATTGAGCCCGGCAAACCGGAAAGGAGGTAGTACGTGTGTGATCCGCTATTTATCTCGAGTAGGTCGGATAGTGTACGTGTAGGATCGAGTAGGTCGGATGGTGTACGTGTACGATCGCATTAGCTGATGAACGTTCGCTGGGAGATAGGGCATTTGCGAATGGTTTTGCTGTTAGTTTCTTCAGATTCGCATGGCATTTTCTTCAGAGCAGCTTGTTAGTTTCTTCAGAGGTAGGCATTTTTATTCAAAAAACTGCCACTTCAGATCTTGTGTCGCAACTAAAACTGCCAGGAGCGCATTAGTAGGCTAGCTAGTGATCGATCAGTAACTTGTAAACACTGAGCGGACAGAGATAAGGAACTGTTGGTAACTTTTAAACACTGAGAACACAGAAATAAGGATCATGTTGTGCACAACAATAAGAGCCGATCCGTTCGAAATGTTCACACGAGACTCGCAGGCCTGGCATTGTAATTTGTTCACATTAGTAGCCCAAATTCAAAACCAACTAGTATGATTCCCATACATAAGATCAACATGTTAATGCATCTCAATAATTCACAGATCATATACAAATATGTAGCTCCAAAAACAAAGATCTAGAAAAAACATCTATTCTTCCTACTAACATGGATGCTTCTCTTGGCCAACATTCAATACAGAGTGAAAGACAAATTTGTTTGTGAAGTCTATAATTCCTCTTGCAAACGTAACTAGTTTCACCAACAGCTGGAACCATGAGAATGAACCACACATGATGGAGGAACATCCACTGCAATATGATTTGGTCTTCTCTCGATCACATGGCGAGACTATTTTCGGAATACAAACTTTAACTTAGGCAAAATGATGCCCATTGTATAATCGGACCAAAGCAATATAGCACCTAGTGGTGGCCAATAAATGGCACAATACTACTTTTCTGCAGTCCATGAAGTGAGTATCCAATCTTTCTGTGTCTATTTTCAAATGGCACTGCATGTAGTGACTATACTATTCTCTTGTGCAGTTCAACCAAAATTGCGGTCACTTTGTTTGTCTGCCAAATAGCAACGGGCAGACATCTCTATCTACACAAATATCAAGTAGCTAGTAAACATATACCCCACCTTGTATTTTCGATTTAAACACATCTCTTCCGCTTAGCATCTGTCATGTTTTGCACTGGACAATTTGATACAGTTAGGTTTTGCCCTGGACAATTTCATACTGAATTGATTTGTTGGTTTAGAGCGGAAATATAGCGCCAATTCTTCATCAGACCAAGGATATCCATGTTCGCAGTGATGGAAGAGGTGAAATCATTACAACCAAAATTAAACATCCAATCATTGAATCTTGTCCTGCACCTCCAATGTAGGTCCACCCTGCCAATAAATTCACATGCAAACCACTAGTATCACTATCTAATGATAGTACAAAAAGAGTAGCAAGATAGTAGCAAACCATGTACCTTCGTAATGAATGGCTCATAGTGCCACCAATTGGATATAAAGGTTTGGAAGAAAACATGCTCCTAATGTGGAACCATTTGGACTTTTTGTGCAGTTCCACTAAAATCGAGCATCCCTGTTTGCATAGATATTGAAAGTGTGATTACTATAAAAGTGGCACTAGTTGAAGCATAGACTCACAAATATAAGCATTCCAATTTCTTAATGGGAAAAGGTAGCAAGACTGTTTCTAACCACCTGTTTGAAGGAATAAATAAGGAAACATCGGCTGATGTCAGGAAGGCATACAGAGTTTTTTCCTGAAAATTGAGCCATTCCTGACCTGTCCTCTTCTTTTAAGCATATTTTGTGCAGTTCAACTAAATTAAAATACCATCACCGCCTTGACAATTCAGTGACACTGTACAAAAGGAAAGGACTTAACATTACATCATGATGTCAGGTATGTAGTTGACAGGCATTAGAGACAAACATACAGACCTCCTCTGATAACATAATGAACATTAATTTTAACAAAGGTGTGACTAGCTTTACCGGGATAATTTGAGTGAACTCTACACCCTCTGTTCCTTAATATAAGACGTTTTCGCAGTTCAATTTAAAGTACCCACGTCTAGTATTTAGAAAAACATGTAGTAGTTTTCTTGAGCGCATATCTGGGAAAGCTTGCCACACTTTATATATGTCCATACGCTAATGCAACACCATTCGAATAGTACAAATATACACTAATCCAGTGGCTAGTGCAATAGTAGAGTAGTTATTTTATTACAGGGTGCAGTCCAATGGTTTTACTGAACAGATTTCCATAAGCTCTACCACTGGAAGATTTCTATAAGAATTAACAATACAAAATGTAAAGGTAACAAGTTTCAACATTGGTATACTAGCTGTGCAAGAGCATTAAACCAAATACAGAAGTCTGAAGGTAACTAGCATTTTTAACTAATGACAGTATAAAAAATTTGCAAACCATGTACCTTCAAGGTAAATATCATTTCGAACTCGAGGGGACCTAAAAATTGCTATCCCAATCTTGATAATCGATCAAACATAAAAACTTGATCGAACGAATCAAGAGAACAGCTGGAGGAGGAGGTGCCCACTCTTGACCATTCCTCTTGACACTGTACAAAAAAAGAGTTATCTCATGAAAGTGAGGTATGTAATTTATAAGCATTAACAGTGCAAAAATCTGAAGGTAGTAACAAGATTCGTCGTTGGTATACTAGTTGTGCAACAACATTAGAATGCCTTAGCTGAAAAATCTTTAATACATCCACAATCAACAGCTAATTAACCCTGAAATAATCCAGTGACATTAAATGGCATTGCTTAAATTTATCGGTGGCATTAGATAGAGTGTGGCATTAGTTAAATGTGGCATCACTTTAGCAGTAGCATTGCTTGACTTGACCGCTGGCGTTATACTAACTGCCAAAAGGTGCCAATAAGAGCATGGGAGGCCCATTCAGACAGTGGGCGCACCAGTACGATGTACCTCCACAGACACATAGTGTGGTGAGGGAGGTATGGTTGCCCAGAGCAACAAATATCGAGGCAGCATATGTTAATTACGTCCCATTTTTGTTCTCTTTAGCTACTGATTTTCCCCTTTTCAACCTAGATGCGGGTTCGATGCCTAGTTTCTTGGATAGTACAGTCTCCCTTCCTTTCCTTATTCAACCCAGACATGGATTAGTTTGCATGAAGTAGGGTTTCCTTTAATAGTGCAAGTTAAGGTTTTCGTCTACATGACCAGCAGAGTAGAGGATAGCAAATTGGGAAGATGGTGGAGTGGAAAAAGATCCACATGCAGCTACGTGGCAGATGGGGCAATAGAACAAGGGTATGGTTCGAAAAGAGGTAGCATACCTAAGGGTCGGTGGGAAGTGGCTTCGGTCATGGTCGTTGTCCTCCGCACACACTACGACAGAGAGCTTGGGGATGGAGGCTATCCCGCGTGGGTGCTAGGTCTGAGAGGACGGCCTCGTCATCAGTGCATAACCTCGCTCACCGACGATGAGTGCGTCAATGCTGCACGTCCTTTTCTTCCCCAGTGAATCGGTGACCACCGGTGAGGAGGGAGAGAGGGGCCATCCTTTTTAGATCTGGAGAGAGGGTGATAGTGTGAGAAGCAAGTGGGAAGCCCTTAGTAAGAAAGCACTGAAGCTCCAGCCTATATATATTTTTAATACTACTAGTACTAGAGGTGGAGTTGTGGTAGAGTAGTTTATATTTTCTCTACATACAGTACCAGTTAATTGTAATTCGAAACTGAACGACATGCTATTAAAAAAAGGTCGATAGCTAATGTGGCACCTCGGGCCAATGCGGCCAGATCGCATTTTGCATGAGAAATTACACACCATGTTTCGTTAACATGTGGTTCCGTTCCCACATGCCAGTGAGACGACGGCGAGTCCTTTTGTACAATTTCCGAACGGACGTCTATGTAGGCCGGGGCGCCTCTTCATGTACCGTGGCAACCTCCAACGAATCTTCGCCTTTCCCTCTCAATTTGGAACTGTTGTCGCACGCCCTTCCTCCCTCCTCCATTTGCCTTCACCCTTCCTTCTGCCATTGTTCGACCATCTTCTCCATGGAGGGAACAGACCGAAAATGACCCCGTTATTCTTGCCCCGATCTAAATGATGACGTGGTGGAGGAACTCATTGATCGGTGCGATGTCATCACCTCGGCTAGCATGGCAGGTTTGTTCAATACCATACTACAAGGAACCCAAGGGTCTAGGAGCGGTTTGATCTCCCCTATCTTCTTCGCCGTGACCCTGCTGACTGGCGCGTGGATGATGAAGGTCTCACCTTATGCAAGTTTATGCCGCTTGATAATGATACGTGTGATGTTAAGATGCCATCGCTTGAGGGCAAAGCTTGGGAAGGACCAAGTGAAGATTGGGTTGTTTATATTGGGTACAACTGCGAGTGGGAACTTGTGAATGTGTACACTCGTCACCTGGTTCCAGTTCCAAAAATCTCAAACTGCCCAGAGGTTGAGCACACATATGATCTACGTCAGTTCAGATACGATCATGGTAACTGTCGTCTACGAAAGATAGCAATTTGTCGAGTTCCCAACCACTATTGGGATTACACGAACTATGAAGTTGCTGCTATCTTCGACAAGCTTGTTGCCTTCCTTCCACGCCTCCCTGGATATTGCTCAAAAATCAATTTCTGTACACGGATGACTACTGTGATGCAATTCAATACAAGGGTCTTGTGTTTGCTGCCATCACACGTGGAACTGTTTTTGCATGGAATCATCATGCTTTCGGTACGTTTGTAATTGTTTCATCCACATGCATCCAGGTTAGCTAGTTTCCCTTTACTAATTAATTAACCTTCTTGTGTTTCCAAGGTCCTGTGAACATTCCACCTCCTATACTTGAAATTTTTTATAACCAAGGGGAAGATGATGCTGCTGATGATCACGAGCATGAGGACGAGCAGGACCCATATACTCAGTGGTGTCTGGCAACTTATTCTGATGGATCACCTCTTCTTGTCTGTATACAGGGCACTGCTGATGTTACTAAGGAAGCATGTGTTGTCTCGCATGGTCGCACTCTTCGGACCTATTCCAACATCCGGTGTAGGGTATTCGGGATGGATACTAGTGTACTAGCGCCAACACCTTCTCCCTGGTTCAGTATTGAAAGTCTTGGAGGAAACTCGCTCTTCCTTGGACAAAACTATCCAATGATGGTGAAAGGCGATCCAGCTACTGTTGACACGACGTTACTACCATTTATGAGAAGCAATTGTATCTATACCTCGGTCATTGCTATGCTTCCCTACCATTGCACTATGGGTCCTGACATAGCCAGCTTCAGCCTGGATGATCACTCCTGCGTTGGTCTTGAGATTAACAGTAGCTGGCCCTTCCCAGAGAATCACTTCTGGTTCAAAGCAAGTGTTTCCAATGCCGACGATTGTTTGAGCTGAAGTTCATTTCATTGGTTGTTATTTGTTGTGTGATGAAAACTTTAGTATTTACTAGAATGTATCATCATTGTCGGTGTGGGTTCATGACCTATTGTATGTAATAAAATAATATGCCTGTGATAAACTTACTAAATTTATGAATGGCTTTCGAGTCGCTTCTCTGCGTGGGTGCTGGCATGAGGCAAAAAAAATATTTTTTGAATACATAATTGTACGTGCATTGCAACAGGTTATCGGATGAGTCCAA
The DNA here is from genome assembly GCF_056163025.1 of Triticum urartu. Classification (NCBI taxonomy): domain Eukaryota; kingdom Viridiplantae; phylum Streptophyta; class Magnoliopsida; order Poales; family Poaceae; genus Triticum; species Triticum urartu. The sequence continues at coordinate 114,412,637 of NC_141877.1, forward strand.
TCAACAATAGTATTACTACTATTTGTACTAGCTTCACATGCTTCACGCGTCGGGCGGGTGTTTTTACTGTAGCTGCGAATCCCATGATCCTAGGTCCTCGGATGAGTCCAGTAGAAATGGCATTCTGATGTTTGGGTTCAAACTTTCAAAACTACTGCACTATCTCTATGTCTACATATATGTAATACAACAAGTTTTAAACTTGAGACCAGCCACCCACCCTCACAAAGAACACTTTTTAACCTAGCACAGACTCCAGGAAATTTGGCCACAGTGTGAGGTGGGACATATGTTAATGTGTTTGCTATACATAACCAACACCTCGAATCCTTGATGTATAGCATAGTAGGGTGGCATGGGCCAGAACAAGCATTCACATCTAGGAGTACGACACACACCACCAGCACGACTTCCATCTGACACCATATTTCTTGGAGTCTGTGCTACAACTATCTCTTCAACCTCGCCGTTTCTCTAACTCAGCCATCGCGCGGCGGGCGAGGTGGGGGTTTGCCGATAGTCGGTTTCCTCAACTGCGGTCCCACTTGTAAGGCCAACTCCAACTCACGACCCCAAACGGACCTCCGTTTTGCCCGAATTCTGTCCGTTTGGGTAGGGCAATGGGGTCTTGTCCGGGCCATTTCTCGGGTGCGGTGGCTGTGCGCCCAACGCGCGGACGCATCCCGGTCATGTAAATTTTTCTTTGCAAACACATATCTTTTTTGCATCATTGGCCCTATTTGGATCCATTGGTTAGAGTTAGTTTGGGTTACTTTGGACTTAACTAACCCAAAAATATCCAAACAGGAGGGTTAGTTTGGGTTAGATGCATCTAACCCACCCAAAAAAACTAACCCACCCAAGATGTGCTTATTTGGGTTAGTTCTTCTCTAGACCACTAAAAACATCTTTTTCTCTCGCTCTTCCCGCAGACGACCCCTCCCCACTTCCTCAAAGCTTCTCGTCCTCTCCCTCCCTCCCTCTCGTACTGCCCGTGAAGGCGCCTCGCCATATCCACGCTCCATCTAACCCTGCCATCCAAACAACTCTTTGGTTAGAGTTAGTTCGGGGTTAGAATCTAACTCTAACCTCTAACTGAGTTAGAGTATCCAAACAAGGACATTGATTTTTGGTACATGGAAATACATCACCAAAAATTGACTAGAAAAGCAAGACCAAAGAAAACAAGAACCACAAGATTACATTTTAGAAGATATCCAACTTCCATAACTGCTCCTATAATTTGGATTAGTACCTTCTCGATGCATTCATTGTTGATCTGCGGAGGCTCAATCTTGCGTGCTTCTTTCTTCTTCGAGTGTAAATAAGTAGACGTTACTTCCTCGCATCTAGTCTCATGTCTAGACTCTATTCTATGAACAAGTGCACTAGTCACATCTCTAGCCTCTATGCTAGCTAAAAGTGCTAGAACATCTACTAAATTGCGCTCTATCAATATATCGATATACTCTTCTTCCCAATACCAAAACTTGCATCCATTCTACACAATAAAATTTTAAGTTAGCACAACTAGTCTTATCTGAGAGCATAACGAAGCTAAAGTAGCACATACCCCACCGGTTGAGCACTTGATGAACACCCATCCGGGATGTTCCAGCATTGTATACACGCAACGCAAGACCTTCTTTGGGCCGTCGTCGCACGTAATGAGTGGCAACTGTGCGCCGACGAGCTTTTGGGCCAGCACCGAGCCTGGCCGACCGCCATTCATGTATGTGCAGGCGGACCACCGACGGTGTAGATCCGAGCGGCTAGAGGAGGAGTCGGTACCAGCATGCGGCCTTGCCGGGGCCTTCCGGCCCGGTGCCCGGCCAATCCATGGCGTGGCGCGACCTCCCACAGCTAGCCCGACCGGATCCGCTCCAAATCCGACCGCCGGGTGCGCAAAACACGTAGCCATAGTTGGGTAGCTCCGTGGCATCGAGGGAAAGGGGGCTGAGCAGGCGCGCGTCCAAGCTGCACGCGCTAGAGTTGGCCTAGCGGCACGGTGGGCCAATCGTGTGTGGGCGGAAGCCATCCCGTGTAGGCGCTAGGTCTGACAGGACGGCCTCGTCGTTAGTGTGTGACCTCTGTGGCAACCGTCCGCTCCCCACTAGCCTCTTCGTTAACATGTGGTCCCGTTCCAACATGTCAATGAGACGACGGCGAGTCCTTTTATACAATTTCGGAACGGATGTCTATGTAGGCCGGGGCGCCTCTTCCTGTACCGTGGCAACCGTCAGTCTACTTTTCGCCTTTCCCTCTCAATTTGGAACTGCTATCGCATGCTCTTCCTCCCTCCTCCATTTGCCTTCACCCTTCCTTCTGCCATTGTTCGACCATCTTCTCCATGGAGGGAACAGACCGAAAACAACCCTGTTATTCTTTCCCCGATCTGAATGATGATGTGGTGGAGGAACTCATTGATCTGTGCGACATCATCACCTCGGCTAGCATGGCAGGTTCGTTCAAGACCATTCTTGACTCAACTAATAACATCATTACAAGGAACCCAAGGGTCCAGGAGCGGTTTGATCTCCCCTATCTTCTTCGCCGTGACCCTGCTGACTGGCGTGTGGACGACGAAGGTCTCGCCTTATGCAAGTTGTTGCCGCTTGATAATGATATTTGTGATGTTAAGATGCCATCGGTTGAGGGTAAGGCTTGGGCAGGAGCAAATGGTGATTGGGTTGTTTATATTGGGTACAACTACGAGTGAGAACTTGTGAATGTGTACACTTGTCACCGGGTTCCACTTTGAAAAATCTCAGACCGCCTAGAGGTTGAGCACACAGGTATTCTACGTGCATTCAACTATGATCATGGTGACTGTCGTCTACAGAAGATAGCAATTTGTTGAGTTCCCAACTGCTCTTGGGGTTATAGGAATGCTTGTGTTGTCGCTATCTTCGACAAGCTTGTTGCCGTCCTTCAGGGTTCGACTCGATGGATATTGCTGAAAAATCAGTTTCTATACACGGATGAGTATTGTGATGCAATTCAATATGATGGTCTTGTGTTTTCTGCCACCACTCGTGGCACTGTTTTTGCATGGAATCCTTATGCTTTCGGTACGTTTGTCTTCCACCGTAATTATAATTGTTTCATCCACATGCATGCCGGTTAGCTAGTTTCCCTTTACTAATTAGCCTTCTTGTCTTTCCAAGGTCCTGTGAACATTCCACCACCTATATTTGAAACATTTTATAACCAAGGGGGAGATGACAATGATGATGATCACGAGCATGGGGACCCATATACTCAGTGGCGCATGGCAACTTATTCCGATGGATCACCTCTTCTTGCCTCTATACAGGGCACTGTTGATGTTACTAAGGAAGCAGGTGTTGTCTGCCAAGGTCGCACTCTCCGGACCTATTCCAACATCCGTTCCAGGGTATTCAGGATGGATACTACTGTGCTAGCGCCAACACCTTCTCCCTGGTTTAGTATTGATACTCTTGGAGGAAACTCGCTCTTCCTTGGACAAAACTATCCAATGATGGTGAAATGCGATCCAACTGTTGTTGACACAGTGTTACTAGCATTTATGAGAAGAAATTGTATCTATACCTCAGACATTGCCATGGTTCCCTACTGTGGCTATCACAATATGCATCCTGACATAGGTCGCTTCAGCCTGGATGATCAGTCCTGCATTGGTCTCGAGATTGACAGTAGCTGCCCCTTCCCAGAGAATCACTTCTGGTTCAAAGCAAGCATTTCCAACGCCAAGGATTGGTTGAGCTGAAGTTCATTTCATTGCTTTTTATTTGTTGTGTGATGAAAACTATAGTATTTACTAGAATGTTTTGTTGGAACTAATCTATAATCCAACATGTATCCTCGTTGTCGTTGTGTGTTGATGACTTGTTGTATGTAATGAATGATACATTTGGATATGCATGTCATAAACTCAATTTATAAATGGTTTTCTACTCACTTCTTGGAGTGTTAGTGTCGTAGTAGTATAGCCAGCATCCATAGTAGTATGAAGTAGCCACATCACATAGAGCCAACCAATAGATAGTTCTAGTTAGATCAACTAGAGCTAGGTGTTTCACGGAGGCCAAGAAATATGGTGATAGCGTGACTGCGTGAGGTGGGCTTGTACGTAGTATGATATAGGCGCATGGATTCCCGTGTTTCCTACTCCTCTGGTCTAAATGTTGAGAAGATTTGGTCGAGTTCTTCCTCCTTTTGCCGACATGTGGGACATCCAGCATCCAGGTCGTGTCATGCAATAAAATGGAGTGGTAGTTGAAGCCAGGTGATGTGCATCTTGTGTTAAACTGTAAATAGAATCTTACTACTCTTGAGTAACTCCAAAAGCGGCCACCGAAGATCTTTATTGGATTTGTTTTTCATCACCAGCACGTCGAGGTGAAAGATGTGCAGGTTCAGTGTGTCCTCTTGCGTTTTCACTGACATGTGGGACCGCATGTGAGCAAATAGACGATGGGCTCCGTGAGTCTATTGGCTGGCTGAGAAGAGAGATAGAGGAGGGCTGAGCACGGACTAAAGGAAATTTGTTCTACGTAACCAACACCTCGATATAGGCTTGATATAGTGGGGTGGCATGGGCCATAACTAGCATTCACGTCTAGCAGTATGGCACACGCCACCCACACAAGTCCCATCCGACACCAATTTTCTTGGAGTCCATGCTGCATCCATCTCTTCTCCCTCCTATTTTCTCAGCCATCGAGCGGTGGGAGGGGTGGGGGTTTGCTGATAGTCGGTTTGCTCAACTGCGGTCCCACTTGTAAGTGAAAATGCAACATAGCACACATTCCCGCTTGAGCGGCGTGCCGGACCAACCGTGTGGGGGTGCGATGTGAACACGGTAGTGTTTTCCTTTTGAACTTGTAACTGGTAAAATTTGGTTATGCTCCGTGGTCTGGCCGATAGATAGAAATAATGATTTTCCCTAGAGTAAAGAGAAGTTTGGCTCTGGAGCGATTCATGCATGGAGTACATATAAAAATTATGAATTTGATGCAAAAGGTAAGATAATTACTAGTAGTACCATATACTACTACATGGATTTGACAGAAAGATAAAGATACATACGGATCCATCAATGACATCCTCACACCCTAGTGTGCCGGGTCACCAACCGACGTCTGAGGAGCAGTGGTGTTGGCGGCGAGCTCAACGTGCTTCTGAACAATGTCGTCCAAGGTTACCATGCGGGTCTAGAAGGCCAGTGACCTATCGTGCTCCTCTGGCATGTAGTAGTCCTTGTGGACGATTTGCGTGTAGACGTGGGTGATTATGTCAACGGTGTCTTGCTACGCCAGGCGCTACATGGCGAGCGCGACCTCGAGGTGGACATTCTCCGGCATGATGGCAGGCAGTCGCAGGGCCACTAGTGCATCGAAGAGGTTGTCACCATAGAGGTCGTTGAGGGTGGCGGGCATCGCAGAGCTTGGGCGCGTGGGCTGGAGGCGTATGTCAAGGTCGTCCCCAAGCTTCTTGACGACGGTGAACTTGTCGAGGAAGCCGATGAGGACCTTGTCGAACAAGGAGACAAAGCTGTCATCCAAGCGGCCTCTCGCCCTGGCGGCCTCAAGCACGACCTGGAGACGTTCCACGGTGCCGGGCCGCAGGTCGACGTCATGGACCATCTGGCACAGCCGGCTGATGCTCGCTTTCATCGCCTCCATGGGTCTAGCTTCTAGTCAACTGATCTTGCTATTGGTGTGAGCACTCTTGCCCTTGGTTAGGGTGCGTAGGTGCATAGGATTTCGCAGATTGGACTGGCAGGGAGCCTTTATATGAGAAGAGCACACTGCGTTGCATTCACGTGTGTGTTGGCAATCTACTCCTCGGCCCTCTAATGCAAGTGCCTTTGGCTGTATGACAGGTGGGCCAGCCACCTGTTGGGCTCACGAGTCATTCACCCAAATGCAGGTGTAGTAAGTCAATGAAGTTGCGTCCCCCTCCGTCCCAAAACACTTAGGCATGGTACATTAACTCCCTCATTTCTTATTTTGTGACATATCAACCAATGAGAGATGTGGGCAGTGCATGCTTTCAATGACTTGAGACTACCAAACATGACATGCAGTGGTTAGTTCATTGCATGTAATCCTATTAATTAGCAAAAGACATTAAGTTCTCTCGCTTTCCCCTTCGTCTTGGTCATGGTGCATAAGAGCATGGTTAATAGTATAGCCAGCTGCTGGCTATATGATGTTGCCATGTCATATAGAGCCATCACATATAGCAGCTCTTGCATGAGAGCTCACTCCTCTTTTTCACTTGCTCTAAGATGACTTAGACTAGCCACAGTGGGAGTAACTTCAGCAGTAACATCGAGTCCAACTCAAAATGTTTGCTTATGTGGCAATGAGTTAATGAGGAGAGAGGTAGTTTGAGTAACTTAGCTAGTTACTGTAACATCACATGTCCCAATGGAATATGAGTCTATAACCTAATAAATGAGGCTTTGCATGTTACCATACTTATGTTACTACCCACTATGAAAGGTAGTAACATAGTCTAGGGATATGTGTATGTTACTAGTGTATGTTGCTCTTCATTGTGGCTAGTCATACACCTAGACGGAGGGAGTAGTCTCAAGTCATTGGATGCATACGCACCCCACGTCTCATATTGGGTGATTTCTTTTTTTTGTGGCAAAAAACAAGGAACGAGGAGGGTAGTTAATGCACTGCGCCTAAATGTTTTGGGATTACTATTTGGTTTTCGTAACATGACTAATGCACGAGTATGGAGGGAGTACAATAGTAGTCTTTGGTTGCAATTTTTTGTTGGTAGCTTACAAAGCTGAGCGTTCGGTGAGTACAATAGTAGTCTGATTGATGAGACTTCAGATTTGAGCCATCTACCGAAAGGAATAAAACAATACACCATGTATTTATTTACAGAGGGAGTAGTACATTTTTTGTGCAGTTTCTCTAATTCACATCTAGATATTTTCCAAGGATGTCACATCTAATCTCCCACAAATAACGTAGCAATAAGGAACAAAAAAAACTGAGACAAGAAAAAAACAGGCCACAAACATAGTGGACATCAAGTTAGATGTGACATAACTATGTCACATCTAGATGTGTCCTAGACAGACCCTTTTTGTGACATGCATTACTAGATATTGCTAGTCAAATACTAAATCCAGATGGACGTGGTAGTACTACTAAATCCAGATGGACGTAGTCAGCCTAACCGTCTGCAGTCACTATCATCATGGTTGTAGAGCTAGCCTGCTTACAACTAGCCGTGTTCGACATAATTTCCCGTGCGTAGATGCCCGTGCATTACACGGAACACCAAGATTGGGGGTGGATGGCGCCGGCAGCGGCCATCACGCCAGATTTTTCCATGGCCTTCTAGATGTGGTGGGGAGGAGATAAGGCTGATTGTGAGAGAGAAGGAGTTGTTTGTAAATAGGGAACAAGTGCGGGTATCTTTTTGCAAAACTAGAGAAGTTTGGTTTGTATGTGTCAGATCTAGATCCGATGGCTATTGGTGAAAGATGGCAGGCACAACATCATCACCAACTCAGGACCTCTTTGATTCACAGGATTTTCAAAACGCGGGAATAGGACACGGCAATATTAGAAGTTTCAAACTGATATTACAAATGTTAGGAGTAATGCTGCACCTATGAAGAGGGAATCTAGGAAGTTTACGTAAGAACTTTTGTTACTTTAGGTGCATGCAGCATTAGCGTACAAACTAAAATCCACCGCCCTGACAAGTCACTAATGGGCAAATAAATTTTCGAGTCTCTGGCCACTTGATGTTTCAATAACAAGTTCAGCTTCTGTGGAGACTTTGTCATTTAGGCTTAGACGCTTGCGGTGATCTGCACGCCATTCATTGTTGCGCCAGAGAACACCAAACCTCATTACCTTGAGCACACTTGCCTCCAGAACAAAGAACCTGGCCAATTTAATCTCAGATGTGCTGCCTCGGTAGTCAATCAAATCAATTTCTATAAGATGGAGATCAAGGCATTTGATGAGATTGTTATAGTGCAACACATTTTTCACTTTCGGGTCTTTTTTTATTTGCAAAAGAAGAGAACATATTAGAGCAGTTGGCTGTATAAGATTTTCATGTCATCAAGAGGTACCAATATCATTCGCTCATACGATACGGTTGGCTGGCTAGTGATTTTCTCTCTCTCTCTCTCTCTCTCTCTCTCTCTCTCTCTTTCCTCTCATTTACCTAGGAGCACGTGAAGAGCTTGGGCATTTGTTGCCTTCCACTATGTGGCCGATGCCATCTTTCTCAAAAGTATGCCACATAATACGCATCGATGTCAAATCAAAAGATTTTGGCACCGCTCTCGCGATGTGAGAGAGTTGGCACCACTATGCAGACAGACCCACATGTATAAACAAATCAATCAAACCAACTACACCAGCCTCTCACTCTCCCACACAAGTGTTTTTTTATTGGCTCAGTCCTCTTTGTCTCCCATGCAAGTGTTTTTTCATTCCGTGAGTTAATTTGGCACCGGAGCAAAGTAGGTGATCCAGATTGGGGCGCCAGGTAAGCAATGGAGGGGCATCGATGCCAAATGCATCACAAGTGAATTTGGCACGTGTTTTGGCCTAGATAGTGGAGGGACGTTATAGCCCACTTTTGTACTACTTCGTATTTAGTGTAAAATTTTGACCATAGATTTACCTAAGAAAATGCCAATGCATGTCACCAAAAAGTATACCATTTGAAATTATGTTCAAATACGAATCCAATGATATATTTTTTAGTGACATGCATTAACATTTTGTCAGTTAAATCTATGGTCAAATTTTGATACTACAAAATAGGAAGAGTAAACCAGGATGGAGGTAGTACTTGCTCTTAGGGTAACCATAGAGTTACTAGTCTAAGTTACTTTCCACTATGACTAGCCTAGGCTACTATAGTAGTATAACAAAAAAACAACGCGGGTGATCAGGTGAGAAAAAATACTAAAAAACA